>NC_134852.1:57940024-58557524 GCF_049852395.1 Peromyscus maniculatus bairdii | reverse complement strand
ACCAAATGTGCTAACAAGTGAGTGTTCAGGGGTTATTCACATTCAAACCACTGGAGACATTTTTGTTGTAACTAGCACTTTAGTGTTTACATGCTAACTAACCTACAGAGTCCCATGAAATAAACACCCACTTCCATGACAACCCCTTCTCTTACCAGGTTAGTCCTACTCTCAAGCAAAGTCAGTAATGATGATTATACTCAAGGGCATTGTTTTTGTTTTTCTTACTGTGACTGGTAGTTGTGCTATCCGTGCATTGTGCTTAGCATTTTACATGTAATGTGCTATGTAGAAAATGTGATTATACTAACAAATAGGCCCTGTCAGCCCTCTACTCGTTCATATGAGATTATCAGTCCTCTTCTACGAACAAGATGACAGAAAGGACATGTTTAGAAGCCATAGATAGAAAGGTTACAAGGAAATATCCTTGAGTCAGTTATTTTCCTCATTGCTGCCATAAAATACATGACCAAAGTAACTTAAGGGAGAAAACATTTACTTTAGTCTTTGGTTCAAGGGAAAGCCCAGGATGGTGGGGAAGTGTGGTAGCAGGAACAGCATGCTGCTGGTATCACTGTATCCATGCTGGGGCTCAGTTCATTTTCTCTTTATTAGTCCAGCACTCCAGCTCACAGACGGTGCTGTCTACAGTCAAGATGAGTCTTCTCTCCTCAACTAACCTACTTGGTAATCCCTCACAGACACTCCCAGAGGCTTGTCTCCATGGTGACTGTTGATCCTGCCAAGTTGGCAGCATTATCCATCACAAACCTGTCTGCATCAGAAGTAACTATCCTCAGTCCACATTTCTATCCTCCTGCATAGACTCTGGCTTCACCCCTCCTCACCCCACCCTTCCAGCAAGCAGGCCTCAATCACAGAGTCCCCAAGTCTCCCATTGGATTCCAAGCAACTGCCATAAAATCCATCCCTGAAACAGACCCCAGCAGTATTGACTTTCTCACCATCCACAGAGCCACTCCAAACCCCCTACCTTGTATTAAAGGGAAAGCCGTGGTCTGACATACCTAAGAGCATTTAACTGCCTTTCTTCCTTCATATAACACAGGTCTCTCATCTTTCTGTGCATGTGCCATTCCCATGTCTTGCCACACTCTCCGCTGCACTAGCAGCAAGAAGTACTCAACTCACTAATCGTAGTGCAAAACCAGGACCTCTTCAGTTCTACACGCCCCTTGTTACACACCAAAGTAATAATGCATGCCTCTTTGCCTGTATACTCTCATTTCCCCTCTAAGTCATTTCTGTGAATCACTCAGAATTTCAGAATTTCAGCATCTGCTGGACATTTGTGTATCGTGCCTGACCAGCTGCAAACCACACTTCTCAGGGACTTTCCCATCTGCATAGTTCCAACCTCCACTGAAAAATCTGTGTCCTGTGGCCTTTCTGGACTCTGATGATTGTTTTTATCAAGGTAACCATGAGTGCCTCAGATTAGGAGGCACGCTCCATCTCCAGAACACTGCACCATAGCTGCACTGTCGTTACAACTGGTCCCATCCAAGCTGGTGTTACATCATCAGCTAGTAAATTTCAGTTTTTATACAGAAGATAGTTACATTTACTTGGAAAACACAGCAAGTCAACTGGCCCCTGGTCTTCAGGGTGGTTATTCTGACCTCTTGTATGTTCTTTCTGTATGTCAAGATGGGTTTCTCTGTCCCTGTTTTAATTTTTTACCCTTTGGTGCTGGAGATAAAACACAGGGGCCTTGGGCCCACAGGGAAAGAATTCTACCAGTTGGAGTATTGCTCCCAATTTTCTTTTAAGGCACACTGAGGGAGGAAGCTTTCAGATCAGGCTATTATACATTACAAAGTAATGCTGTGGTGAGGACTGGAGCAAAGCCCAGCATCTTCTGGACATGACAGGATACTGTACTCTGGAACCCACAGCAGCTGTGGGTGCTTGCAGAAGACCGGTATTAAATCAAGCCAGTCAACATCCCATCATGGGCTAGGAAGGGGTTCCTGAGCCCCATCTTCAACTGAGGAGCAATTGATGGCTTCGGGAAGAGGGTGAGTCTGTTTTCCTTACACCTGTGGCCCCTGAGAGACCTACCACCCTCCAGTGGACAGCCCCCCACGTGGGAATATACGAGCAGCATTAGTGAGTTATTAGATACTTAAAAAGTGGACCTGAGGTTGGGAGGAGTGGGAAGTAGGGTGGACCTAGGAGTTGAAGGGAGCTTTGGGGGTGAATATGATCAAAATACATTGCATGAAATTCTCAAAGAATTCATAAAAGTATTTTGAAAGCAACACTTGGAGGTGAGTGTGGAGCTGGCTCCTCTTTATTTCATAAGGAAGAAACCTTTTTCATTCAATGTGTGAGCCTGTGTTTGTACCTGAGTCACTGCATCCAGCCAGACTAGTAAATTCATTGCATTTCTTAGCCAACCATGAATCATTCATCTGTGCTCTGCATCCTTCCCACATCCATCATCATTGATACAGTTTTCATTGTCATGAACACAATAGCATTTACAGAAGTTAAACCCTATTGAATAGATACAAGAAAGATACAAGTAACAAAACTTTAAAAGGAAAAAGAACTGTATTCCTGCTAGCTTGCTCATCTAGCAATTAGCATATTATTTGCAAATCAGATGCAGTGGCTTACCCATCATGGTGGATAATTAGTGAATGGACAAATTACATATTGTGAATTGCACTGAGCATTGGAAGTTTCAAAACAGCACTGGGTAGTGAACTCATTCTAATGAATTATCGGGCATTGTCTAAGGGCCAGAGAGATAGCTCAGTGCATACAGCTCTTGTCACACAAGCATAAAGACAAGAGTTTGAATCCAGAGAACGCACACAAATGCCAAACAGCATGGAAACTCACCTGTAATTCCTACATGTGAAAGACAGACATCAGGGATGCCCATAGCAAGCTGATTAGCTGCATTAGCCCATAATGGCAGGTTCCAGGTTCAGCGCAAAGACCCACCTTCAATGAAAATGGTAGAGGGCAATCAAGGAAAACTCACAAAGTCAACTTGGGGCCTCAACATGCATGTTCACACATGTACACAATCATCTCCACACACAGATGCACCCACATATATGTTAGAACATATACATACACTACACATACAATATATGCGCAAAAGAAAAGAAGGAAAAAAAAACAATTGTCTACTCTAGATGTAGAAAAGGAGGTAGCAAGGCACAGAAACGAAACAAACAGGGCTCACTGGTAGGATATGTAACTCCTAGGAAGAGGAAAGAATGATCACTGGATCCATCTTCTCTAGACAGCCTAATCTCAGCTCAGGGACACATTCTTCTCAGGTCAGGAAGCATCACTTACAATCTTTTTTGTTTTCCAAGGCCATATTTCAAGTGAATGAATGAGATCCTTTGGCTCTTGGTAATTATTAATTATAGGGATGTTACAATGCCTTGTGAGTAGATAAAGGAAACCTGGAAAGGCGAATTCATCTAAGCCCAATTAAAAGACTTACTCATTAGTAAATAAAGCTATCTCGTTAAAGTAGTTTCATTAATCATTGAGAAAATGTGTATACTCGGTTGTGGAGGCAGGTATTCAGAAAACTTGGGAGATGCTGAGTGACTGATCACACTTCCAGAGAGAAGAAATAAGAACCTTTCAATAGAAAAATGCGACTGGGAACGATACCATTTCAAATCCAGTAACGGAAACAAAAACTAATGAGAACACTAATGCAATACCAGAGAGGCCATGAAACAAATGTCACTGCTCTCCCGGAAGACCATCTCTCTGGCATCCATCATTTAATTTGCTTCTGCTTCAACCCTAGCTTCAGAATAAAAAAAAAGTCCCCAATTACAGTCTGTTCATCTGTTGACGGAGCCTTCAGAAAGTGAGTGACAGACCCAGGTGGCTCTAGAATGTATCCATGTCCTGGAGGGATGTCTGAGCTCTCCCAAAACTAAACTTTTGCTTGTCTGATGTTTTTTAAATGTGTGTGTGTGTGTGTGTGTGTGTGTGTGTGTGTGTGTGTGTGTGTGTATTAAGTGTGCAAGAATATTAAACTTTCTCCTTTGGGGAAAATTGGGTGCCTGAAGACTGTTGATTTTACCAGAAATAAATTCCTATGTTGAGAGAATGTCAGATCTTAGTCTTGCCCCATCCATTTTATTGGCAGATTTGGTATCTACCTCCTCTGGCAGGCACCAGCTCTGTAATTGGAACCAAAAGAGAAAGAGTTCCTGCCACTAGGACGCCTGCTCTCTACCAACAGTCACACAAGCAAAACCTGAACGTCTCCTTTCACTCAGAACCCTGCAAAATACTTTGCCTTTACTAGAGTAGAAGTGGAAAGGGATCCCATTCTCTTCCTGGCTGACACTCCATTCCTTGTAAGCCTCATGGCTATATTTAGGCATAGCATATGTTTTTAGGGTAAAAAATATTAAATAACCTTACAATGTGATATTAGGTTATCAGAATCAGTAATGCTAGTGACTTGTCAATTATCATATGCTCTTAGGGGTGATGATATCTCACAGAGTCATATGAATGGCAAAGCTGCATGCTTATTTTCAATACCGTTTGATACACACACACACACACACACACACACACACACACACACACACACACACACAAATGAGTCCACCTGTGTTGTTCCTGGAAATATTTAAGGGGTTTAATTTCACCAAACATATTGCAGAACTGCCAACATTTTTATTAAAGTCAAATATGTCTTTTTCATCCTATTCTTGATCCATGAGTAGAGATGGATGCTTCTTCCTTGAATGCCACTTAGGTCATCCCCATAGCTTGTAGGAAAATAAATAGACAGACAAGCTGTGGACATGAGTGTGCTTGTCTGAGTGCCAAATGACTAGATCCAAGGCTGTCAGAAAAGACCGCTTACAGTTTTCAGGCACAGGAATAAGGTCTGGGATCCTCAAACTCTCTTCCTGTATGATAAAATCTGGAGAAGTCACTGCAGCACTTTCTCTTGACGTTATTGGCTTCTGCTTCCTTCACATTGCTCAGCTGGGAGAGGTTTGCAGTGGTACCTGCTTTGTTGCTGTCCATATATGCCTGAGGTTTCTTAATCAGTTGACTTCCCTTGCAGGCCTGACTTTCCTTGTGCCCTCTGGCAAAAACCTCTTCTCTCACAAAAGGTTTTGGAGATTTTGACACCGAATCTTCAGCATATGGCATAACCTGTCTTTGTGGCAGCTGTCTTCCCTTAATCCTGTTCCAAATAGTCACATTGTTTGGCAGGTGACATTCAACAGGTTTTACATCTTGTCTTACAAGGTTGGTGACTGCCAGAGGTGACATTTCTAGAGAAGATCTAACGCTCCAGTTGATTTGCATGTGTCTATCATGGCCTGGAAACCTTGGACGTGGGCAATATTCCAAACATAAAGCAAGAGGGCACTTTGCCATCTTAGCAGATG
The DNA here is from genome assembly GCF_049852395.1 of Peromyscus maniculatus bairdii. Classification (NCBI taxonomy): domain Eukaryota; kingdom Metazoa; phylum Chordata; class Mammalia; order Rodentia; family Cricetidae; genus Peromyscus; species Peromyscus maniculatus. The sequence goes on along the minus strand of NC_134852.1, from coordinate 58,552,086 downwards.
GACATGTAGAGCCCAGAGCCTCTGTAACAAGCGCCGTGATGTGGCTGGAGGACACGACATGAAGCCAGTAGCATTTAATTGACTATTTATCTGTTGCTTAGGAACCTCAGATTCAGGACCAGTGTCCTGGCTAATTACAGCTTGAGCTTAGTATATTCCCATCATAAGAAGCAGGGTTCATGACTGCCATGGTAAATGTCAGGCCATGGGCAGCCAGCTGGGTGTTTGAAGCTGCCAACAAAGCCAGCCATGAAATCTGCACTTAGACTGAGACTTGCTTCTTCTAAGGTAAGTCAGCAAATGCAGTCTGGTGGTCTGAGGAATGGAGACGAATTATTGTGTGTTTGCAGTCTTTCCCCTGCTTTTACAGTGAGGGAACAGGAAAATCAGGTGACATACAAAATGCCAGAAATAAATCCTTCCTTAACTGGAGAGACAGATGAGGCTGTGCTGAACCCAGGCTAGACAAAAGTAGAAAACAAATGAGAGAACTGGGCTCTGACTCAATATGTCATTGAACCTGCAGGGTCAGAGTAGATGGTCTCAGCAGTCACTTCCAGTTCTAACCCTGGTCTTCACTTACTACAATTCTATTACTCCAATCTCATGTATGGCTACTATAACGAAATTCCCCAGGAGACTTTCCATGATCTGGTGTTGACTTCTTTGTCTTTAGCAAAGGATTCCCTACCTACTCTCAGTCACTGAAAACCAAAGAAATTAGAAGAAACCCTGATCAGTTAAGCATCAGTCTCAAGTGCATTGCTTGTCTGTCCCTTGTCTTGTTATGCAAACCCTTTTGGTATCTGCTTCATCCATCTCTTTAGCTTCAGCCGCTTCCTGGAGAAGAAATAGAAATCAATTCTCAGAGCTATCTGCATTTATCCCTTTGGTGGTTCAGCCATCTATCCTCTGTGTCCCACAAGCTTTGCAGACCTCGTGTATCCAAGTGGATTTTTATGTCCACTCCAATTTCTCAGCACTCCGATGCTTTTCCTCCCCTATGTCCCTCAGCTGTCCATGTGTCCAAGGGTACCAGCATGCGTGACAAATTATATGATGCTCTGTGTGAACCACGTATCAGTTTTGCAAGGTAGAGTTTCTTTGCCCTGGTGTCACAAATCTAACCTGGACAATGACATCATCTCATATATCTGACTCACCTCATCCTCATCCACAGTTCATTGCTCTTCTGTATTTCTAGTTTGGTTTTGCCTGTGGGGGTAACTTTATTACATTAATCTATTTATTATGTTGTGTGTGCCTGTGCATGAGGGCGGCATGCTGCGGCACATGTGTGGAGGCCAGAGTTAACCTATGAAATTGTGATCCTCCCTTCCTTCCTGTGGGTCCAGGGGACTGAACTCAGGTTGTTAGGGTTGGTAGCTAGCATCTTTGTACCTTTACCACTGAGCCATCTCTCCTGTTCCTTTTATAATAACTGCCATAAATGACATTTCCATGTTTGGTTTTAGTCCAACTATGTCATTCTCAAGGCCACCATAATGGGTTTATAAGTACAATCATGTCTCTGATATAAAAGAAAAACAGCAATCTCTGCCCTATTAAAAAACGACTTCAGGTGAGTACGTGTAAACTAGTGAATTCCAGCGTTAATCCCTCATGCCATTCTCTCAGCCTTGAAAATCCAACTGGCCTATCCAAAGCTTTCCTTGTACATTTTAAGCCATGACTTCCAAATTTCAGCTCATAATCTTATCTGAAATATGGTTTTCCTCATGAAGGGCAGCCCTTTGCCTATAGCTTTCTTGGAGCCTTGGAGACACCACTGACTCCTCCAGGCTTTCTCCCCTTCCATCAGCTCCACTCCCAGGTACCTTTTGGGTCTGCTTTGACACCAAACCATGGCATATCTCACAATATCCACCACAACCACCCTAACCACAGAACTCATTTCTCTCTTAAACTATTAGAACAGCCTCTTTTTCTTGCTTTTAAAAACTGAATTTAGGGGCTGTAGAGGTGGCTCAGCAGTCAAGAGCAGTGGCTGCTCTTCTAAAGGACACAGGTTCAAATCCAGTATCCACATGGTGGCTCACAACCATATGTAACTCCAGTTCCAGGGGATCCAAAACCCTCTTCTGGCCTCTGCCAACACCATGCACATACACGGTTCCCATACATGCATGAAGGCAACACACATATGTAGATAGAATAATTTTTTAATTAAAAACTAAATTTTGTAATTAATGATTCCATGTTACCTATTTATTGACTTTTTGTCCATTGTGTTTTGCATTTTTACTCAGTCGTTGGACCAGTTTATAATGCAAATTTTCATGTACGCTTACAGCTCTTCAGGTGTAAGCTAAGGACTTTAAATTATCTCCATTTGCCTTCTCAGCTCCTATGGTGGATAAGAATCTGTGATTTCAGAGCTTTTTCATAGACTCCATGTGCTTTTACATAGTTACTACTAGTAAAGAGAGAAAGATGGGGAATTTTAAGAAATTTTTCTCCATGCATCCTCACCATGACTTGTGCTCTTTGTTCTCATCCACATATCAAAAGGTCCATCTGCTATTATGTTCCTGTATCAAAAAGATGTTCATTTAACAATTCTTGGGCATAGATTCACGGGTAAGAATATCTCAGCTTGATTTTGTCTGCTGTCTTTGCTCCATGTCATTTTATGAGATTATTTTTCAGGGTACAGAATTTCTTTTAATACTTGGCCCAGGTATATAGCTCAAAACAGGGGCATAAATTTGGTTCCTGTTGCTTTCTCATAGCTGGAAGCTCAAAAGCCAGAGTGATTCTTTTAAAATGTAAATTAGACCATGCCATTATACTGCCAAAAAAACCCAAAAAACACCTTTTGATAGTTTCTCAATTCTCTCATAGTGAAATCCCGCAAACTTCTTCCAAGAAGGGGTATGAAATCTAGTCAGTTTGACTAAGCTTCATATTGAATCACCTCTCAGAGATTCATAATTTTTATTATCATAACAGTGGATGGGAGAACTTTCATGGTAAAAAAATTAATATTTTCCCAACTTGTGTAAACATATTTCTAAAGAGATAGCAGATGTCCTGACATCCCTTAGGATACTGTGTTGTGGAATCCTCAGCACTCAGGTGAAGGGTATAACTGGTATGCTCAGCTTCTCCAGGAAGACTGAAGAGTGAGAGGACCACATAGGAATATCTTCCTACATTTTGTTTTAACTTGAAAGTAAAGTCGACAAGGAGATGTAATGCTTGGTCTCCATTATCCACGTGACAGGATTTGGAGTCCCCTAGAAGATGAACCTTTGAGCTTGTCTATGGGGTTTCCAGGAAGATTTAACTGAGGTCAGAATAGACAGTCAATATGGAGTCCTGGGCTGGATAAAAAGGAAAAAACAAGCTGGGCACCAGGATCCAACTCTTTCTGTTTCCTGGATGTGGGAATAATGTGCCAAGCCACATCACATTCCTGTCAATGTGCCTTCCCCACCACAATGAACAGAATTTTCAAACCTAAGACAAAAAAAGCCTTTGTTCCCTTAAGTTACTTGTTTTTTTAAATCTTTTGCAGCAATGTGAAAAGTCACTAATAGAGTAGATACATCTGTTTTCATGCTCCAACTAAAGAAAAGTAAGGACAGAAATTTGGAAATAGAAAGAGAATAACTTTGCCCTACGTGTTTTCTTGCTACATCCATGTTTTTTAAGAAGTTGGAAAAAAGACAAGGATCAGCCCCTCTCTTTATCAGAGAGGAGCAACCTAACACGCTGAAGAGCTCATACACACAGCATAGGACTCTAAACAAGTCTCCTCAGCTCTTCAGGAATCAGTGGTCACCACCTTGGAAATGTGGAGAAGAATAAACTCTAAGATACAGATCTGTGGCCAGAAGTAAATGTAGGCATCACACTCAATCACACAACAAATGCTTATTAAATATTAGCTCATTTGTACAAAGGAAAAAAAGAAACAAAAGGAAGGGAAACCCACATCTTCGGAGTTAAAATTCAGCTTCATTAGCAAGGGAAAACATTCGTAGAGAACGCACACAACTTGAAGAAGTCTGTCATAGAGAACAGAGGCACAGGTTTAGGTCTTGACTTCACTGTGATCACTTGGGGCTTATAAAGAAGCCACCTCTCTCTAGATCTCATTTTCCTCTGATTCAACTTGAAATGAAAACATTCTCTTGGCTGGGGTGACAGAAAGTTCACATGCTAATAACACGTGTGTGCACCACGTAAGAAACATAGAATGCTGCTGTTACCAATGGAAGCTTCATAACCATGTTCAGCATGAATGGCAAAATGTAGCCTAGTCACCATGAGGACCATTATCCCTATATATATATTGAAAATAAAGGCTGGACAGATCACTCCCTGATTAAGAGCACTTGCTGATCTTGTAGAGGATCTGGGTTCAGTTCCCAACATCCATGTCAGACAATTCACACCTTCCAGGAAGTCCAGTTCCAGAAGATGCAACGTCCTCTTCTGGCCTCCACTGGTATTGCACTCATGTGGTACAGATAAGCTCATATAGGCACACCTATGTACATGTAAATAAAGAACAAACAAATAAGAAACGGAGAGATGGCTCTAGTGGTTAAGAGTGCTTGCTGTATTTGTAAACAACCTGAATTCAGGTCCCAGCACCCATATCAGGCAGCCCACAACTGTGTGTAATGCCAGCTCCAAGTTATCCAACACCTTCATCTGCCCTCTATGGGCACCTTCATTTACATGCATGGATTCACACACAGATACACATGTATACACACAATTAAATTTTTTCACATTTTTAATAAAAAGTAAGAAAATGATACTGAAAGATCTCATGATAAACACAGAACTCCAGGGACTTAGTAAAAGCCTCAGGACTAGAGTTTCAGATTCAGATTTTGGGGTTGTGTATTCGATTTGCTCTTTCTACACAGTCCATTCTAAATAACAGCCAGTGATGGCAATTTACATTCTAGTCATGGGAAAACCCCTTTCTCCTTGTTTGCCACTAGCTGAGAAGCCCAGAGCAATGCTGTGTATAAACCACATGTCTCCCTCGAGGTCAATGATATCGACATTTCCTACCTCATCTGGAGATGCTTCAACCACCAGCCACAGTAAATCTGACTCAGTCTCATTTCCCCCATTGTTGATAATTCCGGCTTTGGCAGAAGCATCTGTCATTCTCCAAAAACAAAACAAGGAAGAGAACCTCCTTCCTGAGATGTCTCATGAAGGGTCCTGCGGTTCAGTTTCTGTGTTTTACACCTGGGCTCCAGTTAGCTCTAAAGAGACTTGGAAATAATTCCACGAACACACTGGATCAATTCTTACTCAAACCGATCCTTCTCATCATCTCCTCTGGCTTGCTGAGCAGCCTGGGGAATGAGGTATGGGTTTTAGCCACAAATAAGTGCTATATATTAAAGTTGGCCCAACAGGGGGAGTAAAGAGAAAAATATCAAAATAACTTTTAAAGAGAAAATACATGCATTTATTTAAAATCAAAGCTAGAATCTCCTGGAAGAAATGGAATCAGCCTCTGATTGTCTTTGCTCACAAATACTTTGGGAATTAGATTTCTCAAGTCTTTGTACATGGTCCAAAGTCAATGTGAATATAGTCTTAAATGTAGACTTGGAAAGATGCGTACAGAGAATGTCCCATGTCAGGTAACCCCCTCCTTTTATAGTGAACATCTGTTTGTCTGACTTTTGGCATCTTTTTAATCTGCTCTTCCTCCCTTCTAGTAATGGCACAGTGGATTTTCTATCAAAATTCAGTTCTATTCCACACGTTCCTGTTAGAAGTGTCAACTACAGTGACCCTTCTTCAACCACAGCCTGTGAGCAGGTGATCTAGGGTGGCATCAAGACTGTACCTTGTCATAGGCTGTAATTATTGAGATGAAAATTGGCACATTAGGTGCCTAAGGTTTTCCAGTGACTCTCTTCTCAGAGGAACAACACCCTGAACAGTTAGTTATTCATTTACCTGTATACCTTCACAAGACAGAATGTAGCCAGGTAAGAGATTACAGGATCTGGCTTTAGAACAGTAAGAAAAAAAATGCATTGAAGAAGGTGGGGAAGTAAGAACTGGCCACAGCACCAGTTACCAGATTCCAAGCAATGTAATAGGTAAGACCGTCTCTGCTTGGGAGATGGGAAGGATATTGAAAGCAGGATTTGGGCTTCAAAGACAGTATGTGTCACAATATACTCAGCCACCATACTAGGTAAAGCCCCATGACTGCTAGCCACAGGCTGGTTTCCTGTCCCAGTCCTCTGCACCTGCATTAGCCAGACAGACAAGGAACTGGCTCCTCTCTACCCCTCCCATCCTTAGGAAACACAGCCCAGAGCAGGTCTCCATCCATGTCGGTAAAGGACAGCAAAGTCCCAGGGGCCTGCTTTGGCAGCCACAACTGCAGAAAAACCTAGAGCCACACTGATCCCAGTGATTCCTTTCCGCAGCTCAGTGCTGCCAAGTGAAGCTGCCAATCTCCCCACAACGCCCTGGGCAGACAGGAGGTGAAACATTCATATTTCAGCCTTCATTACCTCCATATACAGCCTGGGCCTGAGACATGTTCTTGAGTCTGTCCAGGCCTCTCATGTTGTGACAGGATGGACCCAGCTTAGTGGCAACCTCAAGAGCTAATGGACCATCTCCACCAACCTTGACTGAACCTCTGACAACACAGCAACATAGCACTAAAAACATCTCTATTGAGCATGCCCACCTGCCACCTCCCTGTGCAGGTTGGTGGGACACTGGTGAGCACTACTATAATGAGCAGGGATGCGGTGGAGAGATGGAGAGAAAGTGAAGCAGAGTGCTGGGAGAAGTAGAACAGGAGACAGGACAGCAGTGAGGTCCAGGCTGATGTGAGTGGCCTACTCTGACATCTGATCCCCTGGTTATATCTGGATCCATGCTGCTGTTGAGGGCCACGTCTGTGGCCAAGGTCTTACTGTAGCCAAGGTATGTATTGCTGTCCATGGCTTGTATTATCACTGAAGGCTGTGTGGATGTCCATGGCCTGGGCTGCAGCCTGAGGCCATGTTGATGTCCAAGGGCCATGTCGCCTCCAGGGCCCATATGGATGTGAGTGGCCTGCACCACCACCTGCGTCCAAGTTGATGTCCATGGTCCGGGCTACTTCCAAGGGCCTTGTCTGAGTCCATGGTTCTACTGCAGCCAGTGTCTGTGATGTCTCCAGACAGCACGAGGAAGCCCATGACCTGTGCTCTCACTGACTGTAGGGAGCAAGGAAGCTACTTTTGCAATGAAATCAATGATTGTAGATGCACGGTTGAAAGGAAGGGGCATGGAAGGTTTCTATGACAACCTATACCCCTCCACGCCCCCAAAAAGGGTAACAACCTAAATAGGAAGCCATTGAAGAGAACTCTTAGGAAGTGTGATAAGGATGCTGAGGCTGGCGCCCCAAAATTGACGGCTTCTGACCAGGTGTGAGAAGGGAATGACTAGTTCTACTTAAGGGGCAGGCCACGGTGAGTTTGAGTATGCTCCAGTGAGTGTACCTCTTTCCCTGGGCCAGTGAACTCAGTAGAGCCTTTGGATCCACCTCTGCACCAGAAGGACACTGAAGACCCCAGCCCGCACAGACATGTCTTCTAAGAAGCATCACCTGTGACCGTTGCTACAGTGATAAGTCAGGAGCGTGAAGTGGTACTAGATAGATCACAGCAGCGTTGGCGTTGATCATACACCTGTTCTTGTGCTGACAGGGGTCTTTGAGAGCTGTGGGTATGAGGGACATTCCGGCAGAGAGGACCATGAAACTGTCAATCCCATTTCTTCCCACAAGCATCCACTGCACAACAGGACATTCGTTGTCTGCTTGGGGACAAAAAGAGAAGCATTGTATAAGGCACTAAGGCTGGTATCCATGGAGAGGCCAGCTCTAGGCAAATCAGAAAGCATTTTACTGTGGGCTGTGTCTGAGGACAGGGCTGTCTTCAAGTGCAGGCAGGCAGAGGTGGTCTGCCCTTTTTAAATCAGCATGCGAAGTAACAGGATTTCTTTGCATTTCCACACACTTATTTTGGTTACTTCTTCCCCCCAGCCTCCCTGTTCCCTCTTCACTTGTACCCTTCTATCCCAGGGCTCCCCTTTCAACAGTCACATCACATATGTTCTATTCTGGCCTATTGTTTTTTCCATGCTTCCCCTTAAATTTCTTTTCTGAGGCTGGAAAGATGATTCAGTGATTCGGAGAATTTGTGGCAGTTCCAGAGGACCAGAGTTCAGGTCCTAGCATGCACATTGGATAGTTCACAACCACACGTAACTCCAGGGAATGTGACACACTCTTCTGGACTCTCCAGTAAGCTGCACTCACATGTGCACACACACAACACACACACACACACACACACACACACACACACACATCACCTCACATCACATAATTTAAAATAAAAATAAATCTTTTTAAAAGCTTATTCCTCTCCTCTAATGTATATACACACACATACACATACATATGTACATGTATGTGTATGTGTGTGTATATATGAAAAGAGAAAGAAACAGAGAGTTGAGATCAGTGTGTGTGTGTGTGTGTGTGTGTGTGTGTGTGTGTGTGTGTGTTAGTTTGAATGTAACTAGCCCCCATAAGCTTACAGGGAGTAGCACTATTAGAAGGTGTGGCCTTGTTGAAGTAGGTGTGGCATTGTTGGAGGACGTATATCACTCTGGGGACAGGCTTTGAAGTCTCCTGTGCTCAAGCTATGCCTAGTTCTGTTCACTTCCTGTTGCCTGAGCAAGATAGAGAACTCTGAGCTCCTTCTCCAGCACCATGTCTTCCTCTATGGCTCCATGTCCCACCATGATGATAATGGACTGAACCCCTGAACTGTAAGCAAGCCACCCAATTAAATTTTTCCTTTGTAAGAATTGCTGTGGTCATGGTGTCTCTTCACAGCAATAGAAACCCTGACTAAGACAATGTAATATGGAACAAATGTTCTTTCTCTTTCTGAAAAAAAGTTTATGTTTTTCAAATCTATACATTCTCCTGCAAATTTCATAATTTTATTTTTCTTGTGTCTAAGTAGAATCTCACTGTGTATGTTACCACATGTTTGTTGTCCATTTGTCTGTTGATGGACATCTAGGCTGATTCAATTTCTCAGTCACTGTGAACAGTGAGGCAATAACACTGATATGCAGATGTCCTTCTGGAAGATGTAGAATCCTTGGGGCATACGCCCAGGGGTGGACATGTATGAGCTCTGCTTTTAGTGAGAAATTTCCACACTCAGTTTACACTTCCTTATGAACAAGGATTCTTCCTTCTGCACATCCATGTTAGCAACTGTTGTCTTTTGTTTGCTTGATGACTGCCATCCTGACTGGGTTAAGATGAAAAGCTCAGAAGCCCAGGACTGGACAGATTCACCGTGGGATTCTATCATATTTTTCAGGAAAATCTAATGCCAATGTCTTAGTTGGGGTTATTATTGCTATAATGAAACACCATGACCGAAAGCAATATGAGGAGGAAAGGGTTTATTTCACTCACAGTTTCATATAACAGTTCACCATCAAAAGCAGTGAGGGCAGGAACTCAAGCAGGGCAGGAACCTGGAGACAGGAGCTGATGCAGAGACCACGGAGTTCTGCTTACTGGCTAGCTCCTCCTGGCTTGCTCAGCCTGCTTTCTTATAGAACCCAGGCCCATCATCCCAGAGGTGGCCCCACCCACAATGGGCTAGGCCCTCCCCCATCAATCACTAATCAAGAAAATTCCCTACAGACTTGCCTACAGCCTGATTTTATGGAGGCATTTTCTCAATTGAGACTTTTTCCTCTCTGATGACTCCAGCTTGTGTCAAGTTGACATAAAACCAGCCAGCACACCACACTTCTCAAACTGTTTCACAAAATAAAAGGAAAAGAACACTACCAAAACCATGCCACAAAGTCAATATTTCCTGATACCAAAACCAGATAAAGACACAACAAAAGTAGAAAATTCCAAACCAGTTTCTGTGATGTGCATATATGCTAAGCTTCTTCAAAAAAGACTTGCAAACCGAATTTGATAATACACTAAGAAGATTGTGCATCACAATCAAGTTGGTTTCACACCCAGGTTGCAAGTTTGGTTCAACATATGCAGTTGAGGAAATGTAATGCACCGTTTTAATGAAGTGGAGGACAGAAATCACATGATCGTCTTGAAAGATGCAGGCACTTGAATAACTGAACACACCTTCAAAATAAAAGTCATGAAGAAACTAGGAATGAGGACACCCATGTCCAACCTTGTACTAAATCTGGATAAGAACTGAGCATTTACTCTAAATCTGGTCTAGTCTTTTAGGTACACCCCTGCTCAGTCCATCCTGATGACACCAACTGTGGGTAATGGACAAACTTGGGCCTGGGGTGCCCTCTAGTGTTGAGACAATGACAACACACCAAGTACAGACCCGGAACTTGAAAGTCGCCAAAGACTGAATAGTAGCGAAATAGAGAATTATAGGGACCATAGGCTCAGAAAACAGCAGCCTGCTTAGGATTTCTAAAAGGACATGAAACAGAAATAAATATGAAACCATACGAAGTGCCTAATCCTTCAGTGCATAGATGGCATCACAGACCAACAAGAAACAATAACTTTGCAGAACCATAACCTCGCATGATCAACAAGATAAGGTGCCAGTCGCCAATCAAACAGCAGCAAGCATGTGAGGACTCACTGACTGAAAGGTTAAAACTGGTATCTTAAGGAACTTGACGAACTTCAAAATTTCACAGGTAATAATTCAGTAATTTATCAGATTAACATAACAGAAGATTGAAACAAACAAAAATAAACAGAAAACTTACACTGAAATGTTCTCTAGATAAAATTTACAATGTAATATAAAATATCAACAGCTGAGCATATCAAACGGAAGGAAGAATTGGCGAGCTTGAAGACGGGCCATTTGAAAACACATAAGGGAGAAAAATGAACCGTGCTTATCTGAATTTTGGAACAGCGTTAAAAGAACAAATTTGGGGTTACAGAAATACAAGAGGGAGGGGCATGAATGCCAAAGCGATAGAGATGCTATTTTTAAAATCATAACAGAAAGCCTCTCGAGCTTATATCTATAAATGTGGCTGTCATTATTTTTAACTCAGCCAAGTCTATCCCAAGACCTGCATTATCAAGCCCTCAAAGAAGAAAGGCAGAGCAATGATTATTAAAGTACTAAAAGGCCAGATACCAGGTAAGCGTGTTCGGATTCGCCTAGCAGCAGGCTCATCAGCAGGGACCTCACTGTCCAGGCATGCATGAGTTGAGTTAGCCACGGTACTGAACAAAAAAGGAAACCTAACAAATGAGAATGCTTCATTCAGACAAGCTAATCTTTTAAAGATGAAGGAAATGCATGGTAATTTCCAGAAACAATAACAGATAATTTATCACCACCATACCTCCCCCAAAATAGATGCTAAAAATGGTGAGAGTAACTCTGCAGTCTCCAAATGCAGTAGCACTGTAAACAGAATGCACAAAATTAAAGGGTGTGCCTTTAGTTTGAAGGCTAGAAACTCAAAACTTATCGTATTTATAAGTCAATGAACAGATACTATGATGTGATATAAAGTAGGACATCAAATTTTCAAATATGGGGGAAACAGAATGCAAATGCAAAAGTTTTATTAATAATTTTTCTTTTATTTCTTTTCTCACACTACTCTCATTTGATGTTGGTATCACTTTAAAGCAGTTTTCTGTATTCAAAAGTTGTCATTTTTGTAAAATGTATTAAAAATATCAAAAGTAATAAACAAGCCATTCAACACCAGGACACAAGAAATCACTGATCCAGGAAGCAAGAGGAGGAAAGAAGCCAATTAGCTAGAAACAGCTTGGTGCATTAGGCTCATGGAGGCTTTCCCAGCTGTAAAGAATCAAATCATGGTATTGGCAGGAACATGAGCACAACCAATATTCACGATGTTAGTCTCATGAAGACAAGTACCACACGGTATCTCTCATATGGAGAAGACATGGAAAAGACAGGAGACTAAAATGTGGACACTCAGTGATAAGGAGAAGGGAAGGGGCAAAGGCCGAGTGGGAGGGAATAAGAAAGAGTAACGGGGAGGTGGGTGTTTGAGGATGATCCACGCTTCCCTCTATAGTTGTAACCAGCTAGATTACAGTTCCTAAAGGCTACTTCATAGCCTGCATTTTCTTCTTGGTAGACGATGGTTGTGTCACACTTATTTTATCAGAGCAGTTACACAGTTGTAGTATTTTGTGTTGTTAATTGGTGTTTCTCCAAGATGTTTCTGATTTTCCAATCCCTTCTGATCCCAGCAATGGGATCTTGTCATTACTACTTCAGGGATGGGATTGCCCAGACTGTACAATGCTGTTTGTAGGTTTTGGACTGTAAGTGCTGAGGTAGGAGAGTTGGCAATAAGAGAGCTGAGAAGTAGGTAGGACCTCTGAGGACCGTCATTAGAAACAAACCCTTAGGCAGAAGTGGCCATGTGACATGCCTGATATAGTCTCTCGCCCCTGCCCATTTCCCAGTGCTCTAAAGTAAGCAGGAAGACCAGCTCTTGGCTTCTTGAACTCCTAGGAGGTGCCCTTCGGATGATACGGAGGGCAGGCCTGGGACCCAGAATCACACAGCACCAATCTGCGCAGACCAATGACACAGGGCAGACCAGATGAGCCACAGGAGGTGCTTTGGAGGACTGTGACACCCAGGAGTACATTGCTGTCCCCCGATGCACAGGCTAAGGAATTTAGCTGCCATGGGTGGGTGGTGCACCTTGAATTAATTGAAGTTTTAGTTCCAGTGATCGGGGGATGACACCTTCAAACCCAATTGTGTTGAATAATAAAAAACACATTTTTATTATCCATTCATACGTTGATGCATACATTTCCACAGTGGAGTATTATTCAGCTGTTAGAAAACGTGAAATTCACAGGTAAATAGGTGGGGCTAGAAACAATTATCCTGAATGAGGTAACCCAGAAAGATGAACATGGCATTTTTTCTCTTATATGTGGATGGTACCTTTTAAGCTTTATTTCATTCATGTATTTCATTTAGAATATCCACAGAGGTTAAGTAGTTAGTATGGAGCTAGGGAGTGTGGATTGGGGCTTGAAAGAAGAATAAATAGAATATTGGTGGTTGGTGGTTGTTTGTTTGTGAACTTGTTATTATTTTGGAGACAAGATTTCTTTGTGTATACCTGGCTGCCCTGGAGCTGGCTTTGTAGACCCAGCTGGCCTTGAACCCCGAGACTCGCCTACCTTTGCCTGGGATGAATATGAGTTACAGAGGGATAAGAGGGAGACTAGAATTAGAGGACTGAGTGAGGAGGGGAGAGAAGGGAAATGGAGGGAATATAAGGAGGGGCAACTAACAGGAAAGGCCATTTGAAAACAATTTGGACCCTCCTACTGTAGAAGCTTCCTAAAATATACACAGATGTGAAAAGAATCCAACCGGAATCAACAAATAATAGCACAGTCTGTGCCCCAACTGGCGTCATAGTCTACCAAACAAAACCCTCAATATTAGGCATAGTTTACATCTGGTTTAGTCATTGCCCAAAGGTTCTCATAGACCCTGGCAACCCGTACAGGTGATTGTCAATGCTATTGGTTACCCTCTCTAAAAAGGATAAGGCCCTCTTGCTGAAGACATCACTTACTTATGTGTCATAGAACGTGGAGAAATTGTGTGCTGGTGTTCAACTAGAGACCACTACACACCAGCATTCATAGTACTGGACACTACTATACACACTACTGAAGGGGGAAAGTAAGCCTCGGTCTCCTCTCACTACAAACCCTGTGAGCTACAAGGGACCTGCTTGCAAGATCTCCTGGTGCAAGTAATGGCAAAATGCTATGGGAGCAGCCAAACACTTTTTGATTGAACTGAAGACACACTCCGTGAGATCAGACCCATACCTGACACTGTTAATGAGGTCAGAACCTGAGACTGGATAGGTCATAGGCCCTAGAGGAGAACCTGCTATTGTTATTCTGCTAAATCAGTGGTTCTCAACCTTCCTAATGCTGCAACCCTTTAATACAGTTCCTCATGGTGTGGTGACCCCAATCATAAAATTATTTTCATTGCTACTTCATAACTGTAACTTTGCTACTGTTATGAATCATAGTGTAAATATCTGATATGCAGGATATCTGATATGCAACCCCTAAGAAAGGGTCATATTTGATCCCCAAAGGGGTCTCCACTCATGGGTTGAGAACCACTGTGCTAAATGAACATAACATTAAAACTACTCCTTTTGGGGGTATTTATTTATTTTGTTTTTTTGCTCTCTTATCCTGACCACAATTTTCCCCTCTCTCCTCTCCTCCCAGACCCCCAGCTCCTAACACACACATTCCTCCTCTGTCTCTCTTCAGAAAAGGGCAGGCCTCCCATGGATATCAACCAGCCATGGTATATCAAGTTGCAGTGAGACTAGGCACCTCCTCTTCTATTAATGCTGAATGAGGCAACCTGGTAGGAGGAAAGGGTCCCCAAAGCAGGCAACAGAGCTAGAGGCAGCCCCTGCTCTCACTGTTAGGAGTCCCTCAAGAACATCAAGCTACAGAATTGTAACATATTTGCAGAGTGCCTAGGTCCGTCCCATGCAGGCTCCCTGGTTGTCAGTTCAGTCTCTGTGAGCTCCTATGAGCCCAGGTTAATTGATTCCGTGGGTTTTCTTGTGATGTCCTTGATCCTCCTAGCTCCTACAATTTTTTCTCCACCTCCTTCTCAGGATTCCTTGAGCTCCACCTAATATGTTTGTCTGTATATCTATCTCTGCATCTGTTTCCATCAGTTGCTGGGTGATACCTCCCTGATGACCATTGGGCAAGGCCCCAATCTAAGACTAGAGCAGAATATCATCAGGAATCATTACATCGACTTTTTTCTGCCAGTAGTGTAAAACCACTCTTAATCTATGCCTATAGATCAATACTGCTGAATATTCACTTTCAATCATCTTTAAAAGGACTGAACACAAATATTTGTCAAGAGACAGTCTTACTTTGCTATCCATTTAATTCTCATGAGAGCACAGGTTGGCGATTTTATCATCACTGTTTTCCAAAGAGGGAAACAAAGATGAGAAGGATTTGGTGACTACCCAAAAGTCACAGCACCGAACTGGGGAAAATGAGAACTATAGTAAAACTACCCTGGGCCTGGACATTGTACTTTAGCAATACCACAACCTGCCTTTGAAGGCACTACATTTAATAGCTCATCATGGTTAGTGGTTTGATTTTGATTTTGAGGCAGGTTCTCATGAAGCTACACCCGTGAAATCTCAACTATATGGTCACCTAAACACGATCTGCATCATGAAAACAGCAGTTGACATGCCAGTATTGATGTGGGAAATTTCACGAGGTCCCACCCCTAGATGACAAGCTATGGCCACTCAATGGTTGCTGAGAGAGGACCAGTCTTCTCCAGTAACCAGCCCTCTGATAGGTTATATAATCCCAAGTGGTCAGCCCTAGACACATGCGCAATACAAGTAACAGTGAATGAACTCAGTAGACTATACGTCTTCTGTCTCATGCTTATTCATATAAAGACGTCTTCTATCTTGGATCTGGGCTGAAACATTTATTCCTAAGAAAGAATGAACCCTAGGACTTTATATAAAGTAGAAAAGTAGTCTGTCATACCACTATTGCTATTCTCTCTGTCTCTCTGTGTGTGTGTGTGTGTGTGTGTGTGTGTGTGTTTCTCTCCCTTTCTCTCTCCTGTATTATATCTTATCCAACTAGAAAGTAAGTACCTGTGTGTCCTAAAAGTATTTGTTTGTTTGTTTATATTTTCGATTCCATTCTTCTATCACTTTGTGTTCTGAGGTCACAATAGTCAAATTGTCACATTTGTCTGTCAAGGTCTTAAAACAGCTATTTGAATCCCTACCGGTCTTCTATCTTACAGTGGGACACCAAGGCCTGACCTCGTGTGGCCCTCGGAAGCCCCCTCTATTCTCCTTTGTCAGACATTACTTCTGGATCAGGGCAGCACCTGTGTCCCAGCAGCCTGGAAAGGACACTCCTCCACCCACACCCACCACACCTTTGCTTTACTTTTTGGCTTTCTCACTTGCCTCTGGCTTTGTTCTCTATGCCTACTTGTGTCAATAAAGAGAAAGAAGACAACAGATGTTTCTATACACACATTATGGAGACTCATTATTTGGCTCTCCCAAGCTTCAAGATTGCAGAGCTTCAAAGAAGTGGAAACACTCTCATCACACAGTTTCCTGGAGAAAAGGCAGATCTATCTGTCCTCTGCTGGCCAAAGATGAAATGATCACATCGACTTTTTCTTTTCCACCACAGTGCTTTGTATTCAGTGTGTGTTTTCCAGGCACTGACGATGTACACAATGGCGAGGGTACAAAAATGAACAGAATCCAATTTTTCTCCCCAAAGACCTCACAGTCTAGTCAAGGGTGTTTCTGAAAATGAGTAAGAGTTACTGTGACACACACCTTACGGGAATCTCTTCAAGAGCCATCCAAGGTGTACATTTCAAAGCTGTAAGAAAAAAATGGAGCATTCTGAACTCTCATATCTCAAATAACAAGCTAACAAAAGACATGCTATACACTGGTGAGTTTGGGGGGTTCATGCCAAACAGCATGCCCAATTTTATGTTTGTGTTCCAATCATAGAAAGGTATGTTTAGCCTTTATTTCAGTGTTTGATAATAGCCCAGCCTGTGACTGGATAACTTATACCTTGAATGAAATCAAGGTGACAAAGGCGAAGGGAAAGAGACAAGTTTGGAATTTATGTATTCTGTGCAATAAATAACTCCTCCTTAGTCCTATGCTTGCTCCATTCCCGCAATGCCTCCAGGATATGAGGAACTAAAAGGTAGTAAAAAAAAAAAAAAAAAAAAAAAAAAGATAATATCCTCAAAAGATTCTATCCTATGGAGAGTCCATAAACTGTGACACCATTTCCTTGCTCTACTTTCTGTGTGGTGTTGAGTTTTAAAATTATCTATATAAATAATGACATTATATATAGATGATGTTTATGGGCATCAGCACTGTACATATTTGTGTGAATTAATTTCAGGTTGCCACCCAAAGGGCAGTTAGCACTTGAAGTTCTGCACTTGAGAATCTGTATTCTGTAGCTTTCTTCCCCGTGAATATGCATAATATTTATCTGCCAATTAAATAGGAAAAGAAGCACCTACATCAAAGTGACTGTGGCAGCAAACATTTATTCTAAATCTCTTCTGGTCAAAGAAGGTCATAATTTGCAAAGGGAATGGTAACTTACTCCCAGTGGCGAAAGTATGTGGTATTCAGACCTTTCTGTGGCTAAGAAAATGGCTTGTAAATTCTCAAGACTGTTAAGAACCAGAAATTGAAGGTCTGCTTTCTGCAGCCGCATTGGGACCTTCATCTCAGGATGAGTTTTTACATCTTCTTCTCCTAACAAATGCTACTGCCACTTTATCCAGCTGGAAGGCAGCCTGCAGTCCATCTCAAAAAGAACCGCTCAAGCATGGAATATGTGCATTGCCTGAGGTCATGGAGCCACAGATAACATTTCAAGAATGGCAGTTTCCATACCTGCTTGGTAATAAACACTGAGAGATGGAAGAATATAGTAGATGCGTGAGTTGCTCTTCCACTGCTGTGTTAGGACACCAGAGCCGAAAACACCCTGCAGAAGGGAGAATTTATCCCACAGGGTTCTGGAGGGTTAAGACTCCATCATGGCGGAGTGCCAGCAGGGCAGCAAGCCTCAGGCATGGTGTCAGGAGCAGGAAACTTGAAGGTCACATCCTTAACAGCAAACAGGAAGCAGAGAGAGAACCGGAAGTGGGGAGGCTTTCAACTCCCAGAGCGGCCCCCCAGTGACTCACTTCCTCTAGAGAGACTTACTTCTCCATAAGCTCTGCAAACAGTGCCACCAACTGGGGACCAAGTGTTTAATGTCTGAACTTATAGGCGGCCTTTCTCATTCCATCCCTCTAGGAGAAAGGCTGAGGGCAAGAGAGTCTCCAGTGTTTGTTGCTTACAACTTGCTAGAGTTTCCTCTGCTACCCACTTAGATCACTTTCTGAAACTAACTTCCTTCTGGAACCATTAACTTTCTTGAATATGTATTGAATAAATCTAGGATAGTGGACATAAGAACAGATATTTCCTCTACTGGCGAGTGTTTTATAGCTTTACAAATTATCTTTAATGCCCCCCCCCCACACACACACACTGGAATAAATGCTATACAAAGTATAAGCAGCCTGAAACAGATCAAAAGAGGCCACCTTCCTGCAAAAGAATTTGAAATACAATATCAGTAAATCAATGTAGAGATGGGGATGTGGCATTTGCCTTGCAAACATGAACACATGAGTTTGGACACCCAGAACCCACCTAATAACTAGCTGTGGTAGCATCATGCACCTATAATCCCAGTGATGGTAAGAGGAGAGGTGGAGGTAGGCATATAGCAGGAAGCCTGCTTACCAGCCAACCTTCTTATCTGGCAAGGCTCTGGGCCAATGACAGACCCTATATCAAACAAAAGGTAGGAAGTGTCTGAGAAATGGCTCTTAAAGTTGTCCTCTGACCTCACTGTACACAGGTAGAGATATGTGCAGCCCTCTTTTTATGAAGTTACAGACAGACAGACAGACAGACACACACACACACACACACATACACACACAAGCCCAATTTTCTTAAAAAGAGAAGTCACAACATGTAGAATTATTGTATCTTTTTAAATAAAATCTAGCACAAATAACTAGAGATATAAGTCAGTGACAGAGGTTTCACCTAATATGCACAAATCTCTAGGTTCAGTCCCCAGCACTATAAAAAGAAAACAACAAGAGACTAATGCAACATTGTCATAGTCAGTACCATAAGAAATAGGCATACAAGAAGACTCTTTCAGTCCCTAACAGTGGGAGCATGGGCAGGCTCTGGTTCCTTTGCCTGCCTTTGGGACCCTTTCCCTCCTACTGAGTTGCCTCATCCAGCCTAGAAGTAAGAATATGTGCCTGGCTTTGTGGTAAGTAGCTATGCCATATTTGGTTGATGACCCTGGGAGACCTACTCTTTTCTGAGGGGAGTTAGGGGGGGGTGAACCTAGGGAGAAGAGGAGGTTGGGAGGAGAGGGAGAGGGGAGAGAAAGGAAACTACAGTGGAAATGTAATATATGAGAGAAGAATAAATTATTTTGAGAAGAATATTTAAAAAATGAAGAAAAAGAAAAGACACTTTCATTGGTCTATTAAAGTAAGTATAAGCTAACACACTTAATTATATGTGTATTCTCATAAAAGTACAGTTTTGGTTTAAATTTTCTATAGAATGAAAACATCATGCACCAAAACTAACCAGACCCCAAATCTACACAACTCACTGAGGTTCTCTACAGTTGGAATTGACATTTGGAATGGAAGCTGTAAAGTTTCACATTAAATGTTTCCTTTTCATCATCAAATATATTTTATAGTATTATCCACCACCAAAAACAAAAAAGAAAAAAGAAAGAAAACTCCATGACAGACAGAAAGAGAATAAGTTTTGCATCAACTTTATTTGCAGATTTTTAAAATAATAAAAAGTTTAAAACTATTTTTTATAGAACATATGGTATCTATTTATTATTCAAAGTTCCTAGGCTCTACAAGTGCATCTTAACAGGAAAAAAAATAGAATGCTCTTGTAGCAAGCACCTTAAATCTTCACAGAACCTATCTGCTCCCAAATGATGTGACTAGAGAGCGCAGGGCAGGAAGGAAGAGAACAAGATTGCTCCCTGAAGGGGCAATTTTTGGGTAATTATTACTTAGCATAGAATTATGCATTGCATAATTGACTTATTGTTATCTGTTGCCACATCAATGTAGCCTAAAACAGTTGAGTTGAACACATCCAAAATTAAACAAGAAAATCCTAAAAGGAACGCTATTTTAATGAAGGTAAACATGTTTTTGCTTTTTGATACTCACTCACCTATTTTGAAGGTTGAAAAGTCAGTTGTGCTGAGTACTATCTCTACTGTAAGCTTTAATCCATATTGAGTGAGTGGATGCCTTACAAACATCTCAGGCAAATCTCACTGTACATACGGAAAGCACAGTAACCAATTAGGCTGTAGGCAGAGCCATTGTGGAATGACACACCTGTATTCTAGGGATTGAATTGCTGTACCAACATGCCATTGCTCTAACCAACTGCGTAATCTTTAAATCTTGACTGGGAAACAGGGGGAAGCATAAATTTGAAAGAATTGTCTGAATAAATTAAACTTGAAAAATAAAGATGCTGTCTCCCAGACATGGCATGGCTATTCCACTCATGGATGAAGAGTGTGGTTGTCTGCACAAGCTCAAGGAGTGAAATCCCCAGCGCACATGAGGGGGACGATCTCGTTGTCCCACACCTCGCTGAGAAGCTTTAGGCAGTGATAGTTGCTTGGGGAGACAGAATCACTCTTTTTCGAGAATATGGCCACTGGTCACTTTCCCATTGTCCACTGGGTAGCCTCACAATAGTGTACCTCTGGGCAGCACTAACTGGATTTAGTGGGTTACCTCCCCGAAAAAAAAGATCTAAAGTTGGAAGGGGGAATGTTGGGAGGGCTCTAGACACAGTTGGAGGTGAAGGGGGAGGTAGATACATATTTCACTGTATACATATATGAAATTCTCAGAAATAAATATTTTTAAAATGTACAGATGTCCATTCAATGTAGATTTTAGCTCTTTATAATCTAATAATTAATCTGCATTAGTACCCATAGATGGGTATAAATCTCTACCCATTGATTCTGCCATTTGTAACCGAGAGTTGAAAGACTGTGGTCCAATAGTGTTTTCCTTTCATTGTGTGCCCAAGTTAATTTCTAGTTCATGTCCCAGTTAAGCTGTGTCCATGGTAATATGTATATAATTCCCTCTAGCCTTGCGCTTCTGCCAGTCGGCACGCATTCCGCATGTATAAATGCAGATAATTAGAAAAAAACCTTGCACTCAAAATATAGATGATAGGTTGTTAAAAACCTCATATACACACGGCAACATCTTGAAATTCCCTCAGCATTCTTCATTACCAGGATGGCATAGTTACAGGACGAAGTAAAAGTTGTACTACCACAGCTGCATCCGTTGCTCTGGCTGTTTTATAAGCCCACCGTAAATCAACAAGCGTTTTATTTTTCAGTGTTTGGAGTCAGCGTCCTGAGCTGAGGGCCACCAGGAAGTTTTCCTTTAGATCTGGTCTGGAATCACCAGACCATTGGTAATCTCATGGCAAATCAGCTAAGGCAAGGTAACTTAACATGGCTTTGTTCTTCCATCTGGCCGTAGGTACTAGCTATCAAGGAAGTCAGTCTCTGTGCTCATTCCTCAAATAGGCATTCACGGGTGCTATCATTCCAGTCTTTCTGTAGTCTCTCGCCTTATAGAGGCTTCCATAGGTAGTATCTATCAAAGGCTTCTCTTTCCTTATCCCAGTGTTTTCATACAATATTCACCAGGTTCTAACGGGAAAAGCCAGATGTGGGTTTCTTGGGAAGTTTTGATTCATGAGTTAGAAATTATTTCCAGCATGCCCTGTACTTCATTGCACATCGCAAGTCCAGTTCAAATACAACCTCCCATTCTGATAGCAGAAGCAGAAACTTCACATCGCAGGAAACATTAAGGATATTTTTATATATTAAATTTTATTTTATTTTTTATTTGATGAATTCCAGAACTTACTACAGTATGGTGACTCCAAAACATTGAGCATTTGAGTAGTGTCTGTCTCCCCTAAACTAACTCCACCACTCACTAATGTTCTCACTCTATCCACAAGGATAAGACAAATGTCAATAAATGAGAATTAAAGGAATACTGAGTGAGTCTTTCGTGTTCTCTAATAGAGTGTGTTTCACAGGATATTGAATTGTAGAAATGAACAGCAACATGGGGAGATGTTTAAGGCACAGGGTTGACTTTCATACATAACCACTATTAAAAACTGCTTGGTTTCCATGGTACCCACCCATCTTATTGAATCGGCCTATATGTAAAACATAAGAGTAGACAGGGCAGAGAAAGAGATGAGGCACAGGAAGAGGGGGTCAAATGTGAAGGGCAAAGTAGAAGATGAACCAGGAAGGATGAGTGATGATTATCCAGCACATAATGAGAAGTGCAATACATTGATCTCAGCACATTGAGTTGAAAAAATCCTAAAATATTTCATGTAGTAAGGCAGAGGTACAATAACCAAAATGAAAAACTGACATGAGTTACCAAGTAAAAATTAGCTCTTTAGCAGTCTGACCTAACTCCTGCAAATATGCATATGTAACATACGCCGACCCTTGTATATAGGTTCAGAAATCTCTAACAATATGCAGAAAGCATGTGTAAAAGTTTTGTGTTCAGTGAGTAAACCGACAGATACAAGTTTTGTTTTACACGAATGATTTTTTGATGGTTGTATCATGAAAATGTAATATACATGTAATAAATTTAAAAAGTGAGATAGTTAGTGAGTTGGAAGTACTTGGAATCCAGGATAACTGGTGTGATGCTGATGGTGACCTTCGCTATGTTTAAAGCTTTGCAAACTCTATTTCAAGGAACATTTGCTTCTGATCCAGGAGACAGTGTGGGCGGAAAGTGAGAACACAAACAAGGGGGAAGGCTCAGTGGCAGGAGTACTAGCAGCTGTGCCGGAGTAGAAGGCTGCTGGGTAACATCTGGGCACATCTGGGAAACAGAAAGTACACAGCTAGTCTTCTCATTTGCCCCTTAGTCAGGGTGGGTCTCTAGTCTACGGGGTCGTACCACTGGTATCCAGGGCATATCTAGTTCCTTAGATCTCTCCAGAAAGGCCCTCATGGACATGCCTACAGATGTATTTCAAAAGTGAACCTTATTCCAGCCAGCTTGACAGTGAAGAAGAACCATCACCGCGTCACATGCAAGTGACATGCTCCTATGGCCTGTGGCATGTCTGTGTGCTGAGGTATTTCTGCAAGTATTTGGAGGGAGAGGATGTCAGGATTAATAATATCCAGAAGATGTAGAAAACCACACTGCAGTTCCCAGTCTCACTCTGGATTCTTCAGCCCAGGCATGGAGCTTTGTACCATGTGGCCATTTTTTTATGGCCTTCAGCCTCCTCATCCACACAAACCAACTTGCTCGTGGCCATGAGCGAGATTAACCCTTCATCCCTTCCATTCCTTGGCTGTGCACTTGGCCACAACCATGAAGAGAATGACCAACAGCAACAGACAGCACATCTAGGAGCAGAGTCAGAAACGTAAGAGGCCTCCAGGGAGGAAGACCCCGAAGGAGGCTGGGCGTCTGGCATAGCCACCAGGCTGTTCATTGACCGTATGGTTGGAGAGGACATTTTTAAAATGTCTTGATCTCTGTGTTTCAAGGAGAAAACATGTAAATCACTTGAAGCCATGCTCACGATACAAAGAACATGGACCACAAATTTGACTGCTATGGGTGGCATGTGTTTAATGCCTGCCATGCTCTAGCCGTTGCTTGATGTGCTGTGGAAATAGCTTTGAAAAAAATAAACAAGAATCTTCTATCTCCACTGTACATCTGAATAGGAAAACAGAACAAAACTCGGGGGTGGCAAAAGATAAGAAACAGATAATCAACAGAGAGGATGAGGTCAAGATGGGATTTCCACTTAGAATGGTTAGAGGGGGGATGTTGGAATAATAACACAGAAGGCAAGCGTTTCTTACAGGTTCCTGCTTCCAGGGATTCTGGCTGCAAGACCATTTAGCACATAGTTTTTGAGAACCTGCTCGTCTATGTCATTGTGCCAAGTCATGCATGCAAAATAATTAATGCAGCAAACCCTTGCTGGAGACTCAGCATATGCAGGCACCGTACTGAGAATAAAATCTGCAGTATCCCACCTAACATTTCTAAAAATGATCTCATAGGAGTTTTGGAGATATTAAGTACCTTGATTGCTACTAACAGCCCATCTAAAGCTTAAACTTAAGGCTGAGACACCAGTGCAAATACAAGAGTGGTGATTTACTGAGAAAAAGGCAACCCTATCCTCTCAGCAAGGTCTTACGGTTTTTACCTGACAGCACTCGGCACTGAATTTATGGTCCATTCACACTGATTCATCTCAGCACCCATCTCAGACTGTGCTCAACAGGAGAGAACAAAATTGGGAGAACTTCTCTCAGCCACCACTAAATCTGAAGCATTAGAAATTGCAGCTATGACATATATACAACTCTGTGTGAGTATGTACACAAGAGTACCGGTGACCATGGAAGCCAGAGGAAAACATCAGATCCCCTGGAGCTGAAGTCACAGAGGGTGGTGAGCTGCCTGACCTGAGTGCTGGGAACCGAACTTGGGTCCTCTACAAAACCAGCAAGCAGTCTTAACTATTGAGCCAATTCTTCATCCCCAAGAGTCTGATTTTAACCATCAGTTTGTGGTACTTCATGTGTTGCAATGAGCACATTACTTTTCTCAGTGTTCAAAGAAACATTTAGTAAAGGAAATTTATGATACCAAATAGCTGCAATGTTCTGAATCATGTGATAAATTCGGGGCTTTGGAAAGCTTCTTCTAGTCTGTATGTGTATATCACTGATGTTTATGATTTTACTAGTCCAGTACTCTCCACTGAATCAGCACTCCAGTTGATTTTTGGAACATGATTGTTTGCTGGGAGAGAGTTCACTTTGTATAAGACTAACCTACATTTGGCACCAAGGATATCAAAGGAAGTCTTTATTTCATGACTTCAAAGTGCATATGCACATGTATGCATGTGTGTGCACATGACTGTGGAGGCCAGAAGTCAATATAGGGTGTCTTTCTTAATCACTTTCTACCTTATTCTAAGACCAGTTCCCTAGGAAGAAGGCTGTTGACATTTTACATGGTTCCTTGCAGAGTCTCCCTGGGTCTAGGATCCAATCCTCATCTTCTCCATGTCAAAAATTCTCACCTATTCATGTATTCAAAGTTGATCCAATTCTGGAGGGCTGACTGACACTAATCAAACTCACAAGAGATTGATTAGGAATCCTAAATCTAATTTCTTCATGTATAATGAGAAACATTGCTGCTTAATGAACCAAAATTCTCACATCAATTGGACAGTGTATTCTCCTTCTGATAGAAAACTGTTCTTGGGAACTGAATTAATATGTGAAAGTTGCTGGGTAAGGAAAGAGATGAAGGAGCGGAAATGCAATTATCTTAATGAACTTATAATTAATTGCTTTCTCTTCTATTAGTTATAGCATTTGATTTATTTTTTCATTCCACATGTCCTCAGCATCTTCTCTGTGCCCATATTACTGCTGAGGTATATAAAAATGTGTGAGAAACAAATACAGAAGATAAATACGGAACAGCAGAGATCAAGATGTCCATGTGCACCAAACCTATCTCCTGGGCTTTATAACCACACAACACTGAATTTTCATAGCAAATTCTATGAGGAATTTGTATTTTATTTTGCCCCTTTAGAGATCGCAATTATTTTTAAGGAGATGCAATTTAAAGAAACTTGGATCATACAGTTAAGGGTTTCATGGCTATATATTTCTCTCAAAACTCATTTACATGCTATTTATAGCATGTAACTCAATACAGCTTTTAATTACATAGGAAACATGAAAATTTTATAAATACAAATGGCATGGAAAAGTCATGCTATGAGTTCCCAACCTACAAGCATGGGAGGGAAGTGTTCCAGCACTGACATTGTTGCAGGCTGACTGCAAGAAGTCCCCTTGGGACTTATTGACCAGAGATCTCTTCCTTACAGCTTCTTAAGTGATTATCTCTGAGGGGTCTGTATATTTTTTGTGATCTTAGATAGGTTCTGATGCCTGGTTATTTGATAAAAACATGTTGTTGGGATCAGCAGACTCTGAGTAAGGTGGCTCTGTGTAGCGTGGGTGTCTCTCCTTCTACTAGCTGAAAGTCCCAGTGCAAAGAGGTTTCCACAGAAGGCTGACTTCTCAAATGCAAAGGAGAAATTTAATATTTTCAGTTCTCAATGCTATAGTTGCTTAATACTTGAATCTTTAATCTTCTGCCCTACAGACTTTCAAAATTTGCCCAGACTTGCAAGATCATTTTTGAATCTCTCTCACTCTTTCCCTGTCTCTCACCCTCTACCTCCTTCTCCCCACCTCCTCCTTTCCACTGTCCCTCAATACTCTGTTCCTACTATTTCTATTTCCCTAGCAAACTCTAACTAATGAAGATTTTGGTACTTGTCTCCATTCTATAAGAGCAGAGAACTCTTAATGTTATTAGGATAACAGAATTCTGAAGTACCAGGAACCAGAGAGAAGCACAGAGTTGTGAGAGGCAAGATGAAAAGCCTTGCTATAATACACATCTGTACACAGAATTAAATACACAGAATTAAACCAGCAACAAGAATAATTTGCCTCATGTGGACCTACAGTACTGGGTGGTTGATACTGGTATCTCAGAAGGGAAATGCATAGGTAATTCATTAAATTCCTCCTTGAACTCTATGTGAAATAGTTCTGGGTTGAAGAAAAATTGTCTAAGTTTAATTGTTTAAAAAATAAAAACAAATTTGAACACTTACCATATCTGAGCCTATTTATAGTGGGTCTAGAACCCCCTTAATCAAAAGACCATCAGAACCCTTGAAGAGGATTCCTACTGAACCACTGAAAACTTACACTGTTGATCTTCCTGCCAGCCCTCCCCTGTAGCTGAAGTTTTCTCCAGTCCCCGCTCAGCCCCACGGACCCTGAAACCGCTTTTAAAATAACCACTCAGAAGCTTAATTAATTAAACTGCTCGGCCATTAGCTCAGGCCTACCACTGACTAGCTCTTACACTTAAACTCAGCCCATTTCTGTTAATCTGTATGTCGCCATGTGTTCCGTGGCTTTACCTGTTGTCTTTACATGCTGTTCCCTTGATGGCAGGCTGGCGTCTCCTGACTCAGCCTTCCTCTTCCCAGAATTCTCTTCTCTGCTTGTGCTGCCTATACTTCCTGCCTGGCTACTGACCAATCAGCATTTTATTTATCAACCAATCAGAGCAACACATTCACAGCATGAAGAACACATCCACAGCACTCTCCAAAGGGACCTGCATCCACAGGCTTTGACCATGGTGAGAGTGCACTGATGAATGAAAACACTCAGGTTTTCCATGGATTTTTGTGCCTGGATTAAGATTAGCACTAATTCGCAGAGACCCAAAATATCTCTGTGCTGCATTATCAACGTGGACCCTCAGAGTTCAAATGATCAATGGAATTGTGCCTCAAGTACACCTCACAGGAAGACCAATTAGTTCTCACAAAGGCTGATTTTTATCCATCAATTTGTTTGGGCCATGAGGCTCAGATTGTTGGTCAAATTATTCTGTACACATGTGTGTTGGGGATTGTCTTGACTATTAATTTATATAGGAAGATCTAGCCCACTTTGTGTGGTACCATTCCCTGAGAAAGGGATCCTGGGCTGTATAAGAAAACTAGCTGTGGCGGTGTTGCACACCTTTTAATCCCAGCACTCGGGAGGCAGAGCCAGGTGGATCTCTGTGAGGCCAGCCTGGGCTACAGAGCGAGATCCAGGATAGGAACCAAAACTACAAAGAGAAACCCTGTCTCAAAAAAACAAAAAAATAGAAAGAAAGGAAGGAAGAAAAGAAAGGAAGGAAGGAAGAAAAGAAAGGAAGGAAGAAAAGAAAGAAAGAAAGGAAGGAAGGAAGGAAGGAAGGAAGGAAGGAAGGAAGGAAGGAAGGAAGGAAGGAAGGAAGAGAAAACTAGCTAAGCATGGGTATGTCAACTAGCCAGGAAGAGCAGTGATCCTCTATAGTTTCTGCTTCAATTCCCTGCTCGAGTTCCTGCCCTGAGTTCCCTCAGTGATAGACTGTCAGTCAGCTCTGAGTTGAAATAAACCCTGTCCTCCCCTAAGTGGCCTCCAGTCATGGTGTTTTTCAGAGCAACAGGACAAAACCAGAACAATCTTCTTTTTCATTTATTCCTATTGATGAATCCTTCCTTCTACTACCATATGAACCAAGAACCTATCCATGTTTAGCTTTCCAAATCTCCAGTTATGTGGTAGGGAAAGGAGCGTTTATGATTGAGTAGGTGAGACTTAATATTACTGCAGAATTCCACATTCAAGACAGAATTCTAATAACTAATTCCACTCAGTTGGTACTTCCATTTCTACTCTAACCATGGGAAATAAATGTCCTTGATTAGGAGCTTAGAAAAACAGACTGTGATAAAGCAGGCTGCTTTTGAAGATATTGCCTGTCTTGGTTCTCTTATATGCAGGCACAGCTCATCAGCTCAATTGATAAGCCTGCATTGAGTTTCAGGTGGAAATGTCATGGTGGTATACAACTTATTCCTTGATTGCTTAGAAAGCTTCCTGACTTAATTTACTTCAATTTTCCTCTTTTCATATCACTGTTCTCTTCTGAAAAGACATTTCAGACTCTTATGGTGGCGTTAGAGGTGGAAATTATCAATGTTGCTTTTTACAAAGCTCTCAGGGAAAGTATCAGGTGTTGGAATCTAAAACAGGCTATCAGGATGATCATATGCTCACTGATGTGATAGCTACTGGAAAGAGCCTAAAAACATTTGCCAACACGCAGACACAACTTCCCAAGCATTCATGGGACAGGCAGTCGAGTCAGGGACCTGACATCTGCTATTTAAAGCAAACATTAGTGTAATAGAAGGTATGTGATTGTATCAGCAGAAGTACCTTCACAAATATTGCAGACTCACATCTTCCCTTTGCTCAGGGACCATTAGGAGACTCAGCCACAATGTGCCCAGAATAGAAATGGATGTGTACACAAACCAGGATTTCCCAGTACACATCCCATTTTAGAAAGGTGAATTGGAATGGTAGAAGCCTCAGGAGCAGGTGCTCCACCATAAATAGATCGAGAGTAACAGTCATGCTTCCTTTGGATATCGTCAGAGTGCTATTGCAGAGCCCATGGCCTGGCAAGGCCTTAGCTACTTAATCCCAGTGTCCCGGCTCTCAGATTCTGGGAGACTCAGAAGTCATTACTTCTAGAAAGCTCTAAGACTACACATACCCAACCAAAGGTAAACAAACCTATGCAAAGTATAGAAAACCCATAGGAAACCAATGTAGATCAACTTGTATATGCCTAGGGATACAGCAACCACCTGTTTGCAGTTATACCACCACAGTTATTTCTTCCTTCATCCCTTTAGAATATTAATTTTAGTTTTATTTGTGTGTATGTACATGTGACCACAGAGACCAGAGAGGGTGTCCGGTCCCCTGGAGTTGTAGTTGCAGGCAGTGGCCTGATGTGGGTGCTGGGAACTGACCTCTAGTCATCTACAAGAGCAGTGTATGCGCTTAAGCACTGAGCCACCTCTCTACCCCCTATTTCTTTCTTAAAGACTCTGGGATTATTAATATATTAAATTATCACATTGTTTCTGTAGAAAATTTGAGGATTTATAAGGGAACAAATGGTTCACTGAAATTCCTCCAGATCTAAGCAAACCATTATTAATGCTTTGATATGTTTTCTCTGTATCTAGTATTAGAAATAAAAATGTATGATACACATAATAAATCATATAAGTATATATATGTATATATAAAGTATATATATACTTAATAGGACATAGAGCATACATCCTAATTTATATCAAATACATAGTAAAAATCTTATTACCCCTGTTTATTTTATTTTTCTGTATTATTATATACTATGTTAGGATAGTATATTTGTTTCTTTCCTATCCATTTGCCTATTTTAGACACAAACATGGCTTTTTAATAGTGTTTTGTCTATATGTACGTCTGTGTAACACATGAGTGCAGTACCCATTGAGGCCAGAAGAGGGCAATTGGGTCCCCTGGAATTGGAGTTATTGATGGTTATGAGCCATTAGTTAGATGCTGGGAACTGAACCCTGGTCTTCTGGAAATATGCCAGTACTCTCAACCTTTGAGCCATCTCTCCAGCACAATTTCCAAAATTTGACATTACAAGTGATGTAATAAATTTACTTTTGTAGAAAGTTATTTACATCACTGGTTCTGTCTTCAATTTTAAGTTCTTTAAATAAACCAAAATATCAGGACATAGTTATTTTTTTTTTTAATTCTGTAGAATCCAACTTTAGAGTTTGGAAAGTGGGGCCAGTTTCATTAAGTATTGCCAAGGATACTAAAACTCTGATCTGTTTTGCTCTAAAGCTCTAAATTGTTCAGTGTCAATGGAAATAGATAAAAGAAGAGAAAAACATGCAGTTTGTTAAGAATAAATTCTCCTTGGACTGGGAAAGATGGTACAGCAGTTAAGAGCCCTGACTACTCTTCAGAGGACCTCAGTTTGATTCCCAACAGCTCCCAATCTCATGTAACTGCAGTTCCAGGGGATCTGATGCCCTCTTCTGGCTTCTGTTGGCACTGCATACATGTGGTATATATCCACCCATACATATAAAATAGTGAATTAAAAACAACAACAACAACAATCTGGTGAGGTAGGTACTACCATTTATTAAAAATAGAAGAAAAATTAAAACTCCTGGGTATCAATATGTGGGTAGCTAACAAAAGCTGCCAAAACATGTTAACCAAGTGACTAGCAAATAGGCCTCTGATAATACTCCCTAACCTGAAAACCCGAGGACCATGCCAATCTTAAACTACACAGGCTGTTTCCCCCTACTTCAAAACTCTTGAATAAAATACTTATACTCTGCAGGTCAGGGTGTTAACTATAACTAATTATTTCTGCTTTAGTGTAATTAGAACATATACTCATCAATAGGGCAAGCTGCTTGAAACGAATCGTTTAGAAATGCTGGGGAAATAGGAAAGCCTACTTAGTGGAACCCTGTGAGTTCCCCCAATCCCTGGAATATCACCCCTGTAACGAGCCATGGCCTTGCCATGAAAATTCTGATATGCGACAGCATATCAATAATTAGCATAAACACATGCCAAACACTCTCTTTCATCAACATGCCAGGAAACTCTATTAAAAAGACTTCACAAAACTGTAAATACACTTAGAAGTTTTATCAAAGGATAGAATTTATGGATTAATGCTCCATGGTAATGACTTTTATTTTAGTATTCAGGACTTTCTCTGTCCTAAACTTTACCAAGTCCAAGAGGACTGACAGAATGTGCTCTTCTGGATTATGGAAAGTCTGATTTTGATAAAGTGAATTCCATCCTTGCAAAGGAGTATTTAATATCTATGCTACATATTACAAGTAATTAAAAATACAAACCTTAATACTGACTTGACTTTGAAAATGAACTGCACATCTTACTGAGATGCATTCTTCTTAAGAACAGGGACTATAAGATTGCACCCAAAAATGATGTCACCTGTTATCATTGGAGATGGGGTGCTCCAAAGACCTAATGTCTAGAGACCAAGGCTGTCTATGCTTCTTATATGTCCATATTTTAAAGACCATATACACACAAGAAAAGAATTATATAGCCCCAAAGTCCGTAGTGACTGAGAAACTTGGTCATAATGCTACAGATATCCTAGAGTGGGTGAATTCTGTAAACGTCATTGAAGACCTGGTTTCTTCCCCAAGTTGTTTCCCATCCTTCCCAAGACAGTTGATTTTAGCTCATTATGGTTCATTGATTGGGTCTAGAACAAATTTGATTTTGCTTGGGGAAAAAAAAGATGACTATATAATACTTGGGAAAATTTACTGGCTGATGACTATGAACCTAGGTTTATGGTAATCTCACTGGGCAAGAATAAGACCACTACCACAGGTTTGAGCCAAATTTGAAGCAAGCTTTAATTAAATATTAGCCAAGATGTTGGACTCTGGCCACTTCCATTCCCAGGTTCCCAGGAAATGACAAGGAGTCGCATTTTGCAGAAGCTTATAAAAGCACACTCATAAGGCCACCAGTTTCCCTATCAGGTCCAATAAGGGGCAAGCACATATCCTGACACACTTCCTGTACCCCACCCCCTCATACCCACACCCAATCAGGGACAAGCATTCATCCTGATGTATTTCTTGCCCACATACCTCCCGCCTACATGTGATCAAGCACATCCAGTGCAGTTGGGTCAAACAAACTTGTTTAGGGGAGTGAAAACATGTGGCTTGTTATCTCTCATAAACAACAGGCTCCAGCATTTCAAAAGGTATCTGTCCTTGGGTAAGGGGATCACAGGTTAGAGGGAATTTTGTTTTATGGATCTCTTAGGCACAGCAATTAAAACTTAAAATACAACTTGGCTCTCCTATTATTGTGTGAGATTATTGTTACATTGTTGGATATATGGATATTTACTCTCTTATCTTAGGCATCATCTGAACATGAGCCAGAAGATATCTCCACCAGAGCCTCATGTCATCAACCACACCTCTTATACCTATTTCATGAGGAGAGAGCCAGGAGGAATATGGCCAGTGTTCCTTCCTCATCTGAGGACACAGAGAGAAGGTGTGAGATCTGAGAATCAGAAGGCAGCTTATACCAGATACCAAATCTCTAGCACCCTGGTCTTCAATTCCACAGCCTGTAGAACTGCAGAAATCTATTTTTTTTTAAAAAATGCTCACTTCATGATGTTTTACCACAGTGCCCAGAGCACTGACTTCAGGTGGCTGACAGTCAACACTCAGGAGGAACAGCCAAGGCTAGAGATGAAGGTGTTCCAATAGAGAGGTAATCCTGGGTACATACACGAGAAGCAGAAATAGGGAAGGTTTTCCTGTTCATCTATGCCGTCCTATGCAGAAATTTGTATTTAAAAAGCCTGACAAATCCTGTCTTTTTGTAATTGTAACACACTCTCTCATTCCATCCTCTAGAAGCAAGCAGAATAATTCTAATTTTTTTTTTGTACATGTAGTTGTTCTAACAGGTACTTTTTATCTGTTTTTCTTCTTTGGCAAGTACTAAAGAGCAAGTGATGTAGTCTATGCTTATTCTTCCCATGAGAGACAGACTCTTAAAAACTTTCCATTATGAGAAAATCTGGAGGGAGGTTGTTTGGACCTTTCCAAGGTCGCTAAGTTCAACTGTGAAGATGAGGACTAGGAGACTGAGATCCTCCACATTATCATTTCCCAGACTCTGTCCTACACACAGTAGTCTTGATGAGCCAGCAAAGATCAGCAATCCAGGCTGCCTTTACTTTTCAGAAGGTGAGAACTGCCAAGGTTCTTCTAGGACCAAGGTTATCAAAGTTGGATTTTCTCCATGGAGCACAATACAGATTTTATCTCCCATTTATTTCATTTTCTTTCTGTCCATAAAAATATTTCAAAGCCTGAGCCGGGCGTTGGTGGCGCACGCCTTTAATCCCAGCACTTGGGAGGCAGAGTCAGGCGGATCTCTGTGAGTTCGAGGCCAGCCTGGGCTACCAA
Source organism: Peromyscus maniculatus bairdii (assembly GCF_049852395.1). Lineage (NCBI taxonomy): Eukaryota > Metazoa > Chordata > Mammalia > Rodentia > Cricetidae > Peromyscus > Peromyscus maniculatus. The sequence continues at coordinate 58,518,606 of NC_134852.1, read as the reverse complement.
GTGAGCTCCAGGAAAGGCGCAAAGCTACACAGAGAAACCCTGTCTCGAAAAACCAAAAAAAAAAAAAATATTTCAGAGCCTAGGAGGCAGTTCAGAGCTTGGTGTATAAAGTGTTGATCATGAGCTGGCTGCTGAGCTCTGGCTTGTGAGCTAAAGACATCTAGTCCCCGCGCTGCCAGAGATGAGCAGTGGGATCTTGGAGAGAAAGCTAATTAATTTTTCCAAGTGTGTAAGCTTAGCTGAGTATTGATTAAAGAAAAATAACCCTATCAAATGAGCTTCTGTGATTTTTGAAGGGACTTTATTGAAGAAGTTTAGAAGTCTAAAAAAATCAGAGCAAAATTCTATCAGTTATTCCCAATTCACTATGTCAATAATCCTCAATCAGTAAATCTGAGGGATCTTGAATTTCCCTCCTGTAATATAAATTCACTGTACTGAATTTGTAAGTCAAAGGTGGGAGGAGGCTCGGCAGGACTCAATGGGCTGTCTTCTAAGCCTCGGGCTTCGTTCTCTGTGTACATTTGCTTGCTTGGCCTTTCAGTCCCAATCCTGTGCTCTGTCTGCTTTGTCAATCACTCCCCCTCTGATCGTCATTGCGCTGAATTAGACAGGAATCAAGTCGTTAAGTAGTTTCCACTAGGTACTAGGAAACCTGCAAATGTTTTACAAAACATTGCTGCAGCATTTGACATATTTTAAATGTTCCACAAACATACACCAAATGTGAGTGAGTTTCAAATGATTTCCCAGTAATTATTATGTCGATTGACAGCACGAGCTGTCGCTGTGTGTTCTGCTAACTTTTAACAATGAACCAAGTTTACTCTGTGTGTGTGTGTGTGTGTGTGTGTGTGTGTGTGTGAGAGAGAGAGAGAGAGAGAGAGAGAGAGAGAGAGAGGGGGGGGGTGACTGACTCCGCCACAAGAGCCAATGGAGCTGGAAGAGGCCTTTGGATCCCCTGGAGCTGGAGTTAGAGGCAGTTGTGAGCTTCCCAGTATGGGAGCTGAGAAACAAACGTGAGTGCTCTGGAAGGTTGTAAATGCCCTTAACCACTGAGCCATCTCTACAGTACTAAGACTAGTTTCCTCTTTACTGTCTTTCATTTCTTATCTTGGAAAGTGGTGAAACATCTCATAAAATGCTTGATGGGGTGAAGTCAAATTCTAAAAAAACCCCAAATTTTGTTCTCATTAATGAAGTTATACAGCTTTCTATAACTATTTCCATCTGAGCATATAGGCCAACACTATTCTAGACATCATGCAAGAGACAAAATACAGAGATGGAACCCGAAACAAGTCATTCGAATCTTGTCATTTTCATAGTGGCCATTATCACCACCACCACCACCACCACCAAGGCCCAGAATTATAACACTGAGTTCACAAAGGCAATATGCGGTACTTATGTGGTCTAAGCAGCTAGAAGAAGTGGGACAGGACAGGTCACTCCCATGCCACATCCAACCTCTCCAACAAGTCAGAGCTCCAAGATCCTTCTCCAGAGTCTAGCCTAGCAATTCTCTCTGATCCTTCCCCTCCATGCGCCCTCCCAAATCTGCCATATCTAGCCTGGGTCCCACATCCAGTGTCCAGGCCTAGTCTGGCTGCCCCCCACGTATATGATTCTGCCAGAACCCACCACCCTACATGCTACTGCCCAGAGATCCCTCCCACAATGCATCCAACCTCTCCACCCAGCCAAAGCTACCCCCCACACTCACACACACGTACATGGGAGCGCGCGCGGGGGGGGGGGGGTCTCAAGAGGGGAAAGGGAGATAGAGAAAATTACAAAAGCAGTCTTTAAAAAATGAATTGCTATAAATTCAGTGGCTTATTAACAGCATAAATCCATGTTCTGAGGGCTGTGAACATGAGAGCACAGTACCAATGCAGTCCTCAGCATCTGGGATGCCTTCTCCCCACTGTGTGTCAAGAGCTTACTCAGTGGAAACAAGGATTTGGGGCGCTCTTTCTCTCTCATAAAAGCACTAGTCCACTTATTAGGGCTCCATCTCATAACTTCCTCCCAACCTCTCTCCCTTAATGCTGTCACAATGATAGTTAAGATCTTGACAGGAATTGTGAAAAAAATCAAACTCTCAAGGGAGACACTTGCTAGAAAATCAGGTCTTCAGTTTCACTCCATATTTTCAAAGTGGTTTAAAAAAATGACAAATCAACTTAATTGTATTTTAACAGAGCCAGCGAGAAATCCTGGTAAAGAAGCAAATGGCCACTGCTGTCCCTTCTTCTGCCCACGCAGAGCAAACCCTCACCCCTGGGTGCCAGGATCCTTGCCATGGCACAAGTGGGCTGAGTATCTTCCAAATACTGACCCCACAGTGCTCCCCAAAGCCATGTGTGACTTGTATCCGGTAGAGCTTTTAATCACCATGGTCCTAATCACGATCCCCCTCCATGGAATAAATATCGTCAATTTCTCTATGTGGCATCGCTAGGTAAAGGTTATAAGGAAAGACTGGTCAAGAGTTCTCCACAGAATTCGAGAGCGCAATACAGCAGCATGAATGCATGGACACACATACATGTAGACCAGTTTACACAGTTAACCAAAACAGTCCTTGAAGGCAGTGAATCTACAATATAAACATTTACAGGTAGTACATTTATCTGCACATAAAGACTCAGAACAAAAAAAGGTCTAATTACAATAGGACCTGGCACCCCTTCTCTACCCCCCACCCCCCAGAACAAACACTCAGTTCACATGATAGATCATGTTTTTTACAGCAACTGAGCTGCTTTCCATGCATGGACGAAAGTTCAGGAGAAGAATTCCCCTTGAATATTTCCAACTGTGTGAATGCTGGTGAATGGGCCTTGGTGTTGCAGACCAATGAAAGTCAGGCCTGGAAGGACCGTGACAGTTTAAATTGCTGAGCAGACACCCGAAGGTGGGCTGCTGCTCTTAAGAACTGTGTTGTTTTGTTGTAGATGTTGTGGTCGTTCTTTTCCTTTATGGATAAATCTTGGACATCTATTCCTACAGTTCTGAGTCACGCAGTCTGTGGGTTCCCCCTGCTGGCTCTTCAACTGTCAGAAGCTTGAAACACTTACACCCAAATGCTGAGTATCAGGTCTAGAGAGAAAAGGGGCACCAGAAGGGAGCCTGATCCCGGGAGCTTCCAGTCTCTGGGGAAGAGTGTTGTGGAGGTAGAACCAAGTCTCTTGAAGGTGGCAAGCACTGAGACATAGCCCACTGGTCCACGTGTCTCACGCTTAAGGTTTGGAGACTGGCTACTATATTTAATGTTGCTGGTTTTATAGGAAAAGACGCTGAGAATGAACAATTATTGCCCCATGGTACAGTGGTGCTTGTTTATTTTAGATGGAGCTCACTCTCTGGACTGGACAGCCATCAGTCCACCTGTTCAGCAGGCGCATACACCGGTCCCATCTTGTACATGGTTTACCTCTGGATTCCACCAGTTGTTTGAATCTCGAGCTTCTGCTTCGAAGCACATTCTCCAAAGCCCACTATGGTTTATTCCATATCTCATATTACAACTGGTTCCAAGTACAGCATTTTTGTTATTTTGATGAAAAAGAGAAAATGTGCCTGATGGTGGATGCTAAAAGCACTGTAGTTTAGGACCCAACTGCTTATAAGAACACATCTCACGTTGCTTAACATTCAAATGCGTGAAAATACGTATAGAAACCATTCACAATAAAGAGACTAACAAAAGAAAGCACCTTGCAATGCTGATTCCCTTTTGAATCCATGGCTACAGCTGCAACAGGAGAGAACAGAGATTAGCAACTCAAAGAACTTGTCAGGCAAAGAGCAGAGGAAAAGCACACTGCCTGGGAATGGGATGAGAGGAAGAGTTGAGGCCATTTCAGTAAAAACCTCATACTCTCTTAGAGACCGGCCCACTGTGGACTGGAGTGCGGAAACCCAAACCTCCTTTCACGCAGTTTGGTAAAAAGCAAACCTTCATTCAGTCTATTATGTGCTACCGAGAAACCTGAGGCTGCCATCTGGCTCCTTGCTAACAGAGATCACAGGTGCCCGGGAGCTCACAAAGAACTAGTTACCTTTATGCAGCGTGGATATTTGGCATGAAGCGAAGCTTATTCGGAGGGGTGGAAATGGGCTAAAAATAGTTAAATAATGGTTTCTGAGAACTTTGTATAATTGTCCTTTCCAAGTTCAGGTTCTTCCCTTCATCTGTCCCTCACTCCAGAAGCCCCCTTTCCTCCATCTAATGGACCTGGCTCTTCTTTTGAGACAAGATTGCAGACTGGCATGGTAAAGACTTCTGCCTGGTGAGGAGGATTCCTGGGTCTAAACTATAACTCACCCTGGGAGGTAGAGACAGAAGGATCAAGAGTTCAAAGCTACTCTCCACTATATTAGGAGCTTCAGGCCAGCCCTCTTTGGAAAACAACAATAACAACAAAAATAAATAAGTAAATAGATAGATAGATAGATAGATAGATAGATAAATAAATAAATAAATAAATAAATAAATAAATAAATAAATAAATAAATAAATAAATAAATAGCGACAAAAGCAAATTGAGACTCAGCCACTGAGCAGCTAGCTCTTGGGCTAGCTCCTAGTGCTCACAAAACATAATTTTGAAACCATACCATTTTTCTTTGGTGACGGCTGTATCATAATACATCTATATGTGCATGGAAACACTTGTAGGCTTTTCCAGGTGTAGCGTTTTAAACGACAATAAACATGAGCCAGAGCAACCACAGCTGGGGCATGAGTGTTCAGCACAACTCAAACATGGGCCCGGCATATGCTCCCAGGATTTCCTTTGGGTGAGATCTTACATACGGGCCTCCTGCTTTTCGGTAAAATGCCAGCGAACTGAAACGTCAAAGTCCAAACGACGCAATGAATAACTGACAGCATGGATAACTGATCCATGAGCCATTTACACAGACACTGGGCAGCTGGTGTCAGGAGGAAACAGCTGCTTAGGTCACAAGTGCTTGAAAGAGCACACAAGTCCCCAAGGCTCAATGCACCATGAGTGTGTCCCACAGGATGAGTGTGCTCCAGGTGTGAAGGGATCATGAACGTCTTGTTACATGTTGATATTCGTGCCCTGGTCCTTCTGAACAAAGCAGAATTTATCTAAGGATGATCTATAGGATGTCACTTGGTGCTTTAAAGAGAAACAAAGGAGATGGGAGAGGGTTCCCATAGCTATCTGAAGCCTATTGAATGAAATAAAAGCATGGTTAAAGGGTTTCTTCCAAGGCTTTCATTTTCTCAATGTTCAGTGTACTCTGTGGATTTACAGAAGATGGCAGCTATCCTTGTATTTAATGAGGTTTGGTGCATATGCTAAGGTCATTCAGAAATGTATTAGGGCAATTTTGATTATTGTGATAGCTGAGAACCTTCTTTTGTGTTTCAAGGTCAGGCACCGTGCATGATAACTACCTTCAAGTAGTTGGAGAAACCCCACATAGCAAGAATGGCTGTCACTGCCGGGAGCCTCTCCTTGGCATCAGAGTAGACTGGCACTTCCCAGAGAGATTGACTAGTGTGCCTTTGATTTACACAGTAAGCTTGTTCTGGAGAGGTGGCTCAGAATTACAAGTGATGCCTAGACTTCCAAAAGATTAGAATTTGGTTCCCAGCATCCACATTAGGCGACTCACAACCACCTTCAACTCCAGTTCCATGTGATCCACCAACTTATTCTGGCCTCCATGGGTACCAGTACTCAAGTACAGACACACACACACACACACACACACACACACACACACACACACACACACACAAACACACATACACACACGCACACACATATACACATAGAAAAATAAAAAGTAAATCATAAAAGGAAAGCAATTTTATTCTGCATACCTTAAAATATAGGTTGTAGCACTAACCAACACCGTTCCATGTACATATTTCCCTTTAACTGGAGTTCAGAGTGACCAAAATATTTCAATATCTGAAATTAAGGTGGGGAAGTGGAAGAAATACACAGTAACCCTGCCTCAGACTGAGTGGGAAGATGAGTTTTACCTCTTTATATTCAAATACTGAGATAAATCTGTAATCAAAGTCTCAAAGGGCGAAGGGCTTTAGTGGCCTTTCTACCCACTGGGATTTGAGCTGGGATTCTGACCAAGGAACTGTATATATACAATTATATCAAGATTGGAAAAAAAGAACTGGGATTCTGACCAAGGAACTGTATATATACAATTATACAGAGATCAGAAAAAAATCTGGCCACACAGGCTGGTGAGCCGCATCTGTCATCCCAGCTCTTGGGAGGTAGAGGCAGGAGGATCCATGGTAATGGTCATCTTTGCCTACATAATGAGTTGAAGGTCAGCCTGGGATACAAAGGACCATTCTTCAAACTTTGTTTTTTCTCTTTTTGATTTTTTCAAAACAGGGTTTCTCTGTGTAACAGTCCTGGCTGTCCTGGAACTCACTCTGTAGACCAGGCTGGCCTCAAACTCACAGAGATCCGCCTGGCTCTGCCTCCCGAGTGCTGGGATTAAAGGCGTGCGCCACCACACCCAGCCTCAAATTGTTTTCAATTAATTTTTTTTTTTAAATTAAATAATTAAATCCATGGGAGGCCTGCCCCTTTCTGAACAGAAGCAGAGGAGGAGTGGATTGGGGGTTGGCGGGGGAAGGAATGGGAGGAGAAACTGTGGTAAGGTCGTAAAGTAAATGGATTAATTAAATTAAAAATATAAAAAATCAATTGAAAGTAATAAAACTCAAATACTCACGCAACTAGTTTGACCATTCTCTCTACCTCTATGCTGTGAAGTCCGCCCTCTGCATTTTCACAAAGGTTTTTTCAAACTGTCCATACCTCTAGCTTTCCCCTATGTTTCCCCCTTGTGTGCAGGCTGTGATCTGACTTCATCTCTAAATACAGAAAGGATTTTTTAAGATAGTAAAAGGAGGGAAAGACAAGACAGATGAAGGGTGTATTCTGTTGACCTCCTCCCCCAGAAAGAGCTGTGGAGTCCCTTACGGAGCCTTGGGAGAACCACTGGTACCGCTGGAGGTTCAGTTTCCTCTCTGAAATAGAATTACTAAAAATATCTGCCTCGCTGATGACAGGTAACATGAGATCCTCTGCTGTTGGTCCTGGCGGATTCAGTGCTCAGTGAAGGAGGAATCTTCTGTGTCCACTATTAATAGTAACCAGGCAGGGATTCTGAATATTACCCCTAAGTCTCTAGCAGGAAAACTCCATTAAACTAGCTGTACACTTGGATTCCATTCAGAATTCGGATCCCCTGCATCAGGGAGTAGACAGCTCTATACCACACACAAACCAATGAAATAAAATAGAATAAAAATCAATAAACCAGATTTAGACCCAATTATTCTTCTCTGAAAGGACAGCCTAAAAGAAAACTCACCAAAGAGACCCCAAGGCTCCCTTCATCTTGGTGTAGATGGTGGGTGGGGGGAGGTGGGGAGAGAGTATCAGATTCCCATGGGCACTTGCTCTAAGTTATGCTTCTCACACCCCCTGAATCCTTGGATGTAAACATGTAAACATTGGTCCTTGCTCACCTTAACAGAGAGAGGCCTGCAGAGGTAATCGTACAGGCTTTACCTACTTAGATGAGAGGAGAAAAAGAATTCTATCTCCCCTATCTACATGGGGTCCAGCCCTTCTCTTGGGTTTGGCTGCTTCTTAGGGCATTTTCAGAAGCCAGCGCTTGAGAGCTTACAGCCCCAGGAGCCATACACCTCTGAGCCTCTGTCTCTACCTCCCATTGTCCACGTCCATTCTGTCCATGTCTAGGCAAGCTGCACTCTTCCTTCTTGTATTCCTCTATGGATTTTTCTGCCTCATCACACCCAGGGCACAAGTGACTCTCCTCTCTGTCTCCTTGTGACAGAGAGGACTCCATCTTCAAATCTTCCCAGAGTCTTAATAGAAGCATGGAACCCTGAGGGATATCAGGAAACAGCAAGCCAAGCACATGCTTACACCTCCATCACCAGATAGATCTTCAGAAGTCCTTGCTCTGCCACTGCTGCAGAAGTGAGGAGGGTGTTTAGGGAGGGGTCGAGGCCAGACAGAATTTCTCATTGCTCAATCCAGTTGTCAATCTGAGGCCATCGAGATTCACCTGGGCCTCCATGGAGGATTATATTAGTCAGGTTGACTGAGTTGGGAAGTCCCACGCACTGTGGAGAGACCATTCCCTGGGTGGGATCCTAGACTGTATAAATAGAGAAGGCGTGCTGAACACTGGTGTTCATCTTTCTATGCTTCAGCATCATGGGCACATGATGTAAACAGCTGTAAACAGCTGCTTCAGGCTCCTGCCGCATTGACATCCCTGCCAGGATAGACTGTACCCTTACTACAAATATGTAACTGCCTGCTTTCAGTTTCTGAATTCGTTGATAGGGTTTCTGGCTGGTAAAGGTCTTCAGTCTGTCTAATCTTTAGTCTTGTTCTTGACACATACTTTTTAAGGCTTATCCATCCTAGAGCTTCAAGACTTACAGGAATAACATGTGGTGACACGAAGTCTATCAGTAGAGTCTAGGGAAAAAACCATTTCAAGTCATAATAGAACAGGAGCAGATACAGGGTCCGATCTCTACTGACATTATGAACCTTAAGTAAAAAGTCTGATGTTAATTTTAGCATAGTACCTAAGGGACCATGAAGGTTTACTCTCAGCATGTGACAAAATCATCTCTTGATAGTAACCACCCAGTTTCTCCCTCTAGTAACGAATTTGTCTGTTCGTCATGATATGATTTCTCTGTGTAACAGTCCTGGCTATCCTGGAACTCGCTCTGTAAACCAGACTGACCTCAAACTCAAAGAGATCTGCCTGACTCTGCCATCTCAGTGCTGGGATTAAAGGCCTGCACCACCACCACCTGGCTTCCAGTGAAGAATTTCACCTCCACAAAACAGTCTTTTCCCCATGACACTATGCATTCAAAATTAAAAGTAAAATATATTAGTTTATCTGTCTGCTTTGGTTCTAGTTGTTATGAGTTTAAAGTGAAATTAAAACAGAGGAACTTCCTCTATGAACTTAAAAAAAAAAGCCTGTCCCATTTTTATTTAAGATTTATTTTACTTTATGAATTCTGCACGTGTCTCTGTGTGTGGGTATGTGTGCATGAGTTTGGCTACCTGTGTAGACAAGAAGACGGCACTGCATTGCTTGCAACTGGAGATACAGTCAGTTGCACCACCCAGCATGGGTACTGGGAACTGGACCTGGGTCTTCAGCAAGAGCACCAAGTACTTTAACCTCTGAGTCGTCTCTCTCCAGCTCTAAGAAGGGCTTCTTGACCAAGCATTGCAAGTTACCCATGGCTTTATCTTACTTGACATGTGTACTCAAAATGGAAGAAAGATTTCCAGAGGAAAGTATGCTTTTGAAGCTTTGCTTTCTGAGTGTCTTTTAGCTTCCAGTCCTTTGCCTGACTCAGGAAATAGTCACCAAACCCAGATTTATATAGTTCCTGTTTCTGAAATGTTCTTGTATGAATGGAATTGTACTGAGCTGTACATATTTCTCATAAACATGTTTTTATTAAAAATTAGACTCAGAAGACTTCACTCTCCAAATCAGTAAATTAAATATAAGTAGGCAACTGCTTGGGTGTCTTTGAGTACACATATACCCTCACAGAGCTATATGTGTGTAACTGCTATAAAACACCAAGTGAAACACTGCATAAAATTTAACTATATTATTAAATGTTTATTGCTAATACAATAATAATTACAAGACATACCTTGGGATACTCAGCTGTAACTATAAAGCCATAGCAAGAAGCTCCAAAAGAACCATAAATTCAAGATGAAGTTCCAAGAAATAAAATTCTGCTTCCATAAACATTATGAGCAAAAAATAAAGGGGGGACCAGAAGGACTCAGTTGGGGCCTCTCAGAGCATTCCAGTGATTTCTAATTTTGAAGATGAATCCCTGAAAGGGAAGTTTTTAAAGCTATCCTGGACAAGACAAGCAGGCAGAGGACTGCATTTTGCCTTTTTGAGACAGTCTCATTCTATCGTCCAGTCCTAAACTCACTATGTAGCCCAGCCTGGCTATAAAGTCAGGAATCTTCTTGCCTCAGTATCCAGAATGCTTGGAGGACAGGCATGAGCCACCAGACATGACTTAGAAGTTGATTGTTGTAGCTGAAGTTTTCTTTGCCCAGCTCCACAGACCTCCCAGCCGCTTATAAAATAATCACTCAGAAGCTTATATTAATTAAAACTGCTCAGCCATTAGCTCAGGCTTACTACTGACTAGCTCTTACATTTAAACTCAGCTTATTTATGCTAATCTATATGTCACCATGTGTTCCATGGCTTTACCTGTGTGCTATTATATGCTGCTCCTTGGACTGTGGGCTGGCATCTCCTCAGCCTTCCTCTTCCCAGAATTCTCCTTGTCTGCTTATCCCACTTATACTCCCTGCCTGGCTACTGGCCAATCCGCATTTTATTAAGCCAGTCTACAAAAACATTATTCCACAGCAGATCGTATTCCACAAGTAGTATCAGTGATAGAGCAGGGAGTGCAGACTAGGTCCTTATACTAATGCTCCACTCCACTGAGACAAAGACGGAATTTGGTTTAAAGAGTGGGGTAGCAGCATCAAAGGCCCTCATGACTAATCCATCTTATTCAAAATAGTTCCTTATTCTTGCATCTTCTGACAAGGGCTGATTTTACATGTTGGGGATAAAAAACACAGCTACTGGAGTGAGACACCTGCTCTCCCGTAAACACTGGAAGATGGAGTGGTATCTTACTTGATAATTATCTGGCAAAGGGATAATTTCCCTACCTTCAAAGAGGCATTGTTTGGGTCATAAAACTAGCAGGCAGCTTTTTAAGAGATTTACTTCCCAAAGAGACTGGAAATGGTTTAGGATTACAACTATTCGAAAATAAATAATAGTAGGAAAGGGAAGTAGGGGTCTAGCATCAATCCAGTTGAGTGGACATTAAGACCACCTTGGCCACAAGACATTGGGCCTTCCTGGTCAGGGGCCATTCTTTGGCACACACACATGAAGACCTTGTAAGAATAACATCAGAAAGAGCAAATCCCAGAACAACAATACATAACCATGACAGAAAGATGGCTACTGTCCTGGAAAATCCTCAGACAAGTTCTCATAGGCACTGGCTCCCATCCTGCACTTAGATTTAAGAAGTGAACACACATTTTCAAGAATGAAAATTTTGACCTAATTTCACCTCAAAAGTAAGTGCTCAGAGTTTGCTGCAAACTGAAAGGCTTAGCTGGACACCTTAGTTTTATTTTCTTGTGTTACTTATATTTTACTGCATGGGTGTAAAGCCTTTCTCTGAGTGTCTGTCTATACAGGTACATGTTTGTAATATGCAATGTATGTTTGGGATAGTAAGTCAATTTCAAGTATGTAAAAGCATAATGGCAAATAATTATAAGTACAAAAAGAAAGAATAATAATGAAGATGAGGCAGAGGTAGAAGTAGAGACAGAGCACCCTCAAGGACATCCTCTCACATACACTCTTCCCAACTGCATTTCCCAGGCTGTGTCTCCCTCACTCACCTACCATGAAGAGGATCTTGTCCCCTGTATCACTTACATTTCTGAAAATCGTGTTATGATCACAGAAGACACACTGAGATCAATAATCTGCTGTTCCATATCTAAAAGGTTTTGGCTCCTAAAATAGACGAATGACTTTGTCACATTTCTTATAGCAAGGACCAGCCACTGGTGATGTTGCACCACAGACTCTGAGGATTTGTAACATATACCTTGTGGTTGGTTTTAAATGATGCTTAACGTCAGTTCTAAAAACTCAGTGGAAGTATAAACCATAGTCAGAGGGTAGATTTATCTAAGTTTCCTTTTAAATAATACAAGAACTAATACCCATAGTGTCCTGATAGTTTAAGATTTAAAATGTTCATTTTACATCCAGGAATATATAGAAGTTTATATTTTGCACCTTTGGGGGGCTGCTAATTAATGTGGTGGTCACAGCAATACTTACAGAATTACTATCCCTGTTTAAACAGAAAGAAACGAAGCTGCTGATTATATTGCCAGAGTCTTTATCATGTGAACACTAGCACCTCTAGTAGAAGTTGAGAGAGCATCTGAACTGCTAGCTTGGAGCAGGCCCCATTTTGATCAGTCTCTCTGCCTCTGTAAAAGTAATTTCTGAGTGCATGAAATTGGGGTCCCTTTTGGCAATGTGATTTTGCATTGAGTGTATCTGTCATTTCAATTTCAGCATCTTGTCCTCATTGACCCATATGTGGTGATGGCCTCGGTTTTAGGAAGCCGAAGTTCTTTATCAAGGGGGAAATTCCATGTGCACATACAACTGCATGAAATGCAGAGATGGATGGGAAAGTGTCTGAGATGTTTTCCAAGTGTTTTCTTTTAGAGAGTGTTTAGACTGAGTTTTGGTATTTTCTCCTACCATAAACCAGTTTGCCAAAATGTGTGCATTTTCTGTATATTCACAAGGAAACATGCTTGCATTCCTTAAACACACATCCCCTGGTAGCTTCAGATCCCGCAGTTACCCATCAGAGTCCATAGAATAGTAATGAGCCAGATATCTGCTTTGTTTACTACACAGACTAGTGTAAATACCACCAATTCCACAGCACGAAAGTTCTTTCCAAAAGCTGCAAAACCTGCCTTGATTTTACTGACTTTATTTCCTACCTGGGGACTTAAGTGAAAGGACATTCAGAGGAAAGATCATAATCAACATTGCACCTGTACTCTTAGGTGGACAATAGACATGAAAGGTAGATCTGAGACAAAGAGTCCCTCAAACAGTCCAAGCCCCATTTCTTGTTTCTATAGCCTGCCAGTCTATTCTGAAACTAGGGCCCAAGACTTCAATATAGAATCTCACTTTTAAAAAATAACAATGTCTTAACCTTGGGGCAGCAAAATATCTTAACAAGCATGTAGTCATGAGATCAATCATGGGCTCCTGAGCAGTGTCAAGGAGTTAGACATTAGGAGCCAAGAAAACCACAGGGATGCCTTTTGTCTTGGGCGCTCTCTTTCCCAAAATGCCTGTGTGGCTAAGCATCTCCAAGGCTACAGACAGATTGCTCTGGCTTGTATTAATTACTTTTCTCATTGAAGGAAGGAAGGGTTTATTTGGGCTCACAGGTTTGAGGGTATAGTCCATCACTTCAGGGAAGGCATTCAGATGGGATGTGATGAGGCTGGTAACCCTGTGTCTACCGTAGGGAAGAGACATGCTTTGTTCTACTTCCTTTCTCTGTATTTTATGTTTTATTTATTTGTAGATGTAACCAACCGTCTTATTAAATAAGAAACACAGAAACAATGTAAAAGAGAAAGCCGAGAAGTCAGAGCTCAGAGCTAAAATCTCACCCTTCCTCCTGCTGTCCCAGCTTCGCGAAAAGAGACCTACTTCCTGTCCGTTCGTATTTTTAAAGTATGTTGTTCTGCCTTCTCATTGGTTGTAAACCCAAACACATGACTGCCTCGTCACTGTCTGAATGTACAGCCCCCTAGGTCTTAAAGGCATATGTCTCCAATGCTGACTGTATCCCTGAACACACAGAGATCTTATGGGATTAAAGGCGTATGCCACCACCGCCACACTCTTGCTATGGCTCTAATAGCTCTGACCCTGAGCACACAGATATCTATGGGATTAAAGGCGTGTGCCACCACCGCCACACTCTTGCTATGGCTCTAATAGCTCTGACCCCCAGACAACTTTATTTATTAACATACAATCAAATTAATATTTCAGTACAAATCAAAATAATATTTCAATACAATTAGATTACCACCACATTTCCCCTTTTCTATTTTAATAAAAAGAAAAAAAGCAAAAGGTTATGAATAACAAAAGAAAAACTATATACAAAAGTACAATAACTATATACAATATATACAAGTAATAAATACCTAAACAGGTATTTGACGAATCAGAGAAAATAATTCCATTATCTATCCTATTTTGATAATTCCAAGATGTATCTAATGTACTTTCTATCCTAATTAATTTTCAACTATAACTAACTAATCTTCAACCATAACTAACTAATCTTCAACTCCCTCAGAGACCCAAGAAGGGAATAATATTAGCTAACAAAAATAAAAACAGGAAGTGCATGCAAGCAACTTCCAAAAAAATTTTGTGAGTTGACAGAAACAGCCAGCTGCCTGGGCAGTCACCTGAGGTTTCTCCGCAGTGTTGGGGCATCATCTTCAGCCTATAGGCTTAGTGTATCTGACAGACTCATTTGTGAAGTAGGATGTACACAAGGTCAACAGTTCAACCTCACATTGGGTGAGAGCAGTCCACGTACCAGAAACACCTGAATTCCACTAGTGTCCTGTCATGATTCAGGATTTTAAATTCTGGAAATTGTTGACAGTTTTTTAATTCAGCTGTCCATTCTTCTTGGCTGTGTATATATGGCTTCATCTCAGCATCCCCTTCTTCTCCACATCCCTCTATTAAATGCCAGTCTACTTTTGAGAGGCATGAGCTTTCAGCTGCTGTTCCATTGTACAACAGAATCCATCGGCCCTCTGCCTGTTAAGCTGCCTTCGAAGAAAAGGGCACCGTACCTTTTCCGGATGTGAAGGCCACTTCAGGGATGGGGCCATATTGTCCTGGCCTCAGAAGATGCCTTTTGATAAAGCCATAACCACACTTGTTTTGGCAAGAATCAGTAGTCCCTTGTTTCGTGATCTGTCTGTCCATTTTGTCCTGTTGATTCGAGGATACTTTTTTGTCCAGTGGCTAACTTTTGCCAGAATGAAAGTTGACTCCATATGCAGTTTCTTCAATGCCCATATTTTCTCTAAAGTAGATTGGTACTGCCAGGAGCCGACATGTCTCAAAAAAGAAAAATTTTCTAAGTTATTAAAACATTTTAAATGCCATATTCTGTAGATCTCTGAAGGGTTTGAAGATGACCTGTCTAAAACATCTCTGCTCAATTTTTAAAACATATCTAATATGACTACAAGTTCTATGATAATGTCTAACTACTAGCTTTCATTTCTTTATATCCTAATAGTTGATAATAATAACATTCAAGGATCAGAAATTTGCATTACATTGTTAAATGGATGGAATAAATACAATTAGAAATATA
Organism: Peromyscus maniculatus bairdii; assembly: GCF_049852395.1. NCBI lineage: Eukaryota > Metazoa > Chordata > Mammalia > Rodentia > Cricetidae > Peromyscus > Peromyscus maniculatus. The sequence continues at coordinate 58,503,437 of NC_134852.1, read as the reverse complement.
CATATAGCATTTTCTAACAATATCAGTTTCAAATTTGTGTACAATATAAAACAATTCAATCCAATGTAAAGTATTTAAAACTAGTAATTGTCTTTTTCTTTTCTTTCTTTCTCTCTTTTTTTTTTTAAACAAGAACTTTAAATCTAATCTCCTTTGCTTAGCCTTTTTCCTAACCCTTGACGATAACTTGTAACCAACCCCCCTAAATACTGAAAATTATCCCAGACCCAAAACCCATTAAAAAGACCAAAAAATCACCCGCCCCACACCACCTCTTTGGGAATGTGGGCGTCGTATTCTTAAAATTGCTTCCTGCTGGGTATGGGCGAAGTTTTCTTTATCCTGAAAGAAAAATTTTAGGTTAATTGTCAAATTCTAGGAGAGGTAACTATATCCTTCATTATCCAGTCTGTGTATAATGCCAAAGTTGAGGGTTTATCTCAAGTCCTTATTCAAGTAGTCTTTGAGACTGGATCATCTCAGCTAGTCATCTCAAATTTGTTCTGAGCACCTTGTAGTTCAAAGCTGATCTGTGGATGATGTTTGTCAGCTTAATGATATTATTATTGTCCACGTGGAATTGTTGTTGTTGTGGGGCCCCATCTTCTTTCTGGAGACTTCAGTTGATGTTAGGCCAGGCCGTGATTTCCTGCAGAAAACTGATAAGAGACTCGAACACAAAAACATATATATGCAGCTAGCCTTTTTTCTAGAATTAGTTAGTACTCTATGTGACCATTCATATCTTAACAAAGTTTAAAATGTATATATATATATTAATCTTGTAAATTTTGATATAAAATTTATACTTTGAGAACAGTTTAAAGAATCAGAATAGAATCAAAGAGTTGAGATTAGTAATAGAATAGTCCCTTAATTAATTTTGCTTTTGTCCTGTACCATAGCAGAAATGGCTCTTATTCTGGCATGATACAGGGAGTTTGCATTTTCCTTTTAACAACATGCTTGATTTTAAAGAAGGAGAGAGCCATTCTCCAACTCCAAAGTCAGCTTTAAATTTTAATTGAACTGGGACTGTTAGAAGACCAATAGTGTTAAATCTTTAGAGAAAAGCAGAAACAAACATTTAGGAAGACATAAAATTTTTTTAGATAATATATACCCATACACCGTTTCACTCTGTTTCTTGGGATAGATGATTTGTCCCTTTTCTTCAGTTGTCTCATTTGTCCAGTGTTCTTCAGATTCCTTAACCTTCATTCTCCTAAAAGACAAAAACAAAAACCTTTCCCCAAGAATAATTTTGGGGATGTTCCTTTTTGGCAAGTTATTATCTGATGAAATGAAAAGGCATGTTTTATTGATACAAGTTAGTTTAAATTGGATGTTCATGCTGGTTGATGAACTATCACCTCCTCTAATTAAGAGGTCTCTCTTGTTCAAATCGAACCTTTATCAATTTTGATGGTACCCACAGCTTATCTTCTCCTGTAGAAACAAAAGCAAAACCACGTCCCCAATGTAATACATACCCTGGTTTCCATTCTGAGGTCAGCACATCCTTAAAGTATATAGGCTGATTTAATTCTGTAGTTTTTTCTATTATCCAATGTCTCTCTGCAGCTGTTGTTCCTTTCTCATTGGCATTCAGAAAATTCAAAGTTAGAAGAGCATTATGCAGTCTATTTCTGGGGGTTTTTGTTACCCATTTCTGTTTATTTAGCATATCCTTTAGAGTTCTGTTTGATCTTTCTATAACTGCTTGACCTGTAGGATTATGTGGTATGCCTGTAATATGCTTTATATTGTAATAAGCAAAAAACTGTTTCATTTTAACAGAGACATATGATGGAGCATTGTCAGTTTTGATTTGTGCAGGTATACCCATGATGGCCATAACTTCTAGCAAATGAGTGATTACAGAATCAGCTTTTTCAGAACTCAAAGCAGTTGCCCATTGAAATCCTGAATAAGTATCGATAGTGTGGTGTACATATTTCAATTTTCCAAATTCTGCAAAGTGAAACACGTCCATCTGCCAGATTTCATTTCTCTGAGTACCCTTTGGGTTACATCCTGCTGGTAATGGCGTCTGATTGTAGAAGGAACAAGTAGGACATTTCTTTATTATTTCTTTGGCTTGTTGCCAGGTTATGGAAAAATCCTTTTTTAAACCTTTACTATTAACGTGATGTTTTTTATGAAATTCTGAGGCCTCCAGCACATTTCCTATCAATAATTTATCAATTTCATCATTGCCTTGTGCTAGAGGGCCTGGCAGACCAGTATGGGATCGAATGTGAGTTATATATAAAGGATGATTCCTTTTCCTGATTGTATCTTGTAATTGAATAAATAATGAAGTTAATTCTGAAGCATCAGGGATAAATTCTGCAGTCTCAATATGTAACACCACTCTTTCAGCATACTGAGAGTCAGTTACTATGTTGAGAGGTTCTGAAAAATCCATTAATACCAACAGAATAGCATACAATTCTGATTTTTGAACTGAATTATACGGACTTTGAACCACTTTACTTAAATTTTCTGATTTGTAACCTGCCTTTCCTTCTTTGTTGGCATCTGTATAAAATGTACGAACTCCAGATATGGGTTTTTGCCGTACAATTCGAGGCAAGATCCATTCAGCTCTCTTTATAAGATCAATTCTATTGCTTTTGGGATATTTGCTGTTAATTTCTCCCAAAAAATTACTGCAAGCTCTTTGCCAAGGTTCACTTTCTGTCCATAATTTTTCAATGTCCTCCTTAGTTAATGGTACGACAATTTCTGCTGGGTCTATGCCTGCTAATTGACGAAGTCTCATTTTTCCTTTGTAAATCAAGTCAGAGATTTTTTCCACATAAGTTTTTAATTTTTTATTTGGTTTATTTGGTAAAAATATCCATTCCAATATAATATCTTCCCTCTGCATTAATATTCCAGTAGGAGAACGCCTAGAAGGTAAGATAACCAAAATGCAATCCAGCTTTGGATCAATACGATTCACGTGTCCTTCATGCACTTTCTTTTCTACCAAGGCTAATTCTTTCTCAGCTTCAGGTGATAATTCTCTTGGACTATTTAAGTCCTTGTCACCTTCTAAGGTTTTGAACAAATTAGTCAGTTCATCATTTTTTACCCCAACAATAGTTCGTAGATGAGAAATATCTCCAAATAATCTTTGAAAGTCATTAAGAGTCTGTAGTCTATCTCTCCGAATTTGCACCTTTTGGGGTCTAATTTTTTGTAGCTCTATTTTATATCCTAAATAATTAATAGAATCTCCTCTTTGTATCTTTTCAGGAGCAATTTGTAATCCCCAGCGAGGCAAAATTTTCTTTACTTCTTCAAACATTATTTCTAAAGTATCTGCATTTGAGTCAGCTAGTAAAATATCGTCCATATAATGATAAATTATAGATTTAGGAAATTTTTTACGTATCACTTCCAATGGCTGTTGTACAAAATATTGGCACAGAGTTGGGCTATTCAACATTCCCTGTGGGAGGACCCTCCATTGAAATCTTTTAACCAGTTGAGAATTATTATAAGTAGGCACTGTAAAAGCAAATCTTTCTTTGTCTTTTTCTTGTAAGGGTATTGAAAAGAAACAGTCTTTTAAATCAATAACTATGAGAGGCCATTCTTTTGGTAACAGAGTAGGCAAAGGCATCCCAGATTGTAGAGAGCCCATTGGCTGAATTACTTTGTTAATTGCTCTAAGGTCTGTTACCATTCTCCATTTACCAGATTTCTTTTTAATAACAAATACAGGAGAATTCCAAGGGCTGGTTGATTCTTCAATATGCTGAGCATTTAACTGTTCTTCTACCAGCTCTTCTAAAACCTGGAGTTTCTCTGTTGTTAAAGGCCATTGCTGGACCCATACAGGCTTGTCTGTTAACCATTTTAAAGGTAGAGCTGTTGGTGTCTTTGGAAGATCATCAGTTATTGTGCCCTGTTCTTGTATAATATGGATGGCTGGTGACCACTCATTAGAACAATATCTTCTAATATTTCTCTCAGTAACATGTGCTAGTTTATGATTTGTTTCTGAGATTGGAGGGATGTTAATCTGAGTATTCCATTGTTGCAACAAGTCTCGACCCCACAGGTTCATAGTTATGTTAGCCACATATGGTTTTAATTTTCCTCTCTGTCCTTCTGGACCTATACATTCGAGCCATCTTGCACTCTGTTTCACCTGAGATAATGTCCCAATTCCTAACAGTTGAACGTTTACCTCCTGGAGAGGCCAAGTTGGATGCCAAAATTCTGGTGCAATTATGGTAACGTCCGCACCTGTGTCTACCAGACCAGACAACAAAACACCATTTATTTTTATTGTTAATTTTGGTCTTTGTTCATTAATAGAAGTTTGCCAAAAAATTTTCTTTATGTTTTCTCCTGGATTTTCTATTCTCTCTGTTTCATCATTCTGACCAGCATGATTTATTCCAATAGGCATTTGGTTATTTAATCGCTCTCCAGAGCAGGCATTTCCTCTATGGCTGCCGGAAAGGTTTGAACTGGATTTGCACTGGGGGCCTGCCTGAGGCCCCTCTGGGAGTTTCCCGAAGACTGAGGCAAAGGATTACCCTGTCTGTCCTTTGTTGATCTACATTCGTTGGTCCAGTGTTTTCCCTTACCACACCTTCTGCATACTCCAGAAGGAAGGGGCATTCTGTTGCCATTGTTCCTTGAAGAAACATTGTTTCTGGAAATGACCTGTCTACAGTCCCTTTTCAAATGTCCTTGCTTTCCACATCCAAAACATCTAACACTCCTCAAACCTTTTGAAATTACTTCTCCTACCCATGTATCATCATGCTCATCAGCTTCAACATTAATTGTTTCTCTAATCCAATCTTCTATAGGTGCAGATCTTGCCCTTAATGGCCTGATTATTCTTTTGCATGCTGCATTCGCATTCTCAAAGGCCAAAGATTCAATTATTGCCTTACCAGCTTCTGAATCCGAGACCGTTCTCTTTACTGCTGAAGCCAGTCTTTGTAAAAAATCTGTAAAAGACTCTTTTGGGCCTTGCTTCACCTTTGTAAATGACTCAGATTTTTTTCCTGGTTCCTCAACTTTGTCCCATGCATTCAAGGCTGCCGTTCGACATAAAATTAGGGTTTGGACATCATATAAACATTGTGCTTGTGCTGAAGCATATTGGCCTTCGCCCATAAGCTGATCCTGGCAAACTTGTACTCCTTTATCCCTCCATTGTTTTTCTATGTTTTTAGCCTCCTCCTTAAACCAAGTCAAAAATTGAAGTCTCTGGCTGGGTTCCAGAACACCTTGTGCGAGGTCCCGCCAGTCCTGTGGTACTATCCTATTATATGTTGACCAAGTGTTTAACATTTGCTTTACATATGGGGAATGCATGCCATAAGATACTATTGCCTCCTTAAACCTTTTTAAATCCAACATTTCAATTGGAGCCCAAGTATTTTGTGTAGCCATTTGATCAGGCATCTGCTGTACTGTTACAGGATAAATTAAGGGTGACTCTGTGAAAACAGGCTTTCTTTCTGCAACCTTATGATCCCGACTTGAAACAACTTCACTGTTAATTTCTTCTGTCTGAATTTTTACAGGTTTAACAAGTTCTTCTAAAGCTGTTATCCTGGCACTTAAATTGACTATCTTTTTAAATATTAAAATGTGGATTATTATAGTGATAAGGTGCATAATTCCACCAATACTAATATTATATAGTTGTTCCATTGCCAGACTGCCTAAAATTTCGAACAAAAACCAATTTTCTTCCAATGTACACATAAAACCCATTTGTTTTTTAATGTGGAAAAAAATTCTCTTTTAGATAGTTTCCTTTAAAATATCTGATATATTATGACTTACCAAATCTGCGTAGAACAGTAGAAATCCGAGGGGATTTTCAAAGCAGCCACCTAGTGTCCCAGGTGTAAATCCAGAGAGAGAGAGAGAGAAAGAGAGAGAGAGAGAGAGAGAGAGAGAGAGAGAGAGAGAGAGAGAGAGAGAGAGAGAAAAGAGAGAACGCACAAGAAAGCGTAGCCGGCTAAAGCTTAAATGCAGCCACGTGTTCCCTCTTGTGCCGAGTCAAGGCTTGGGTCTGGCTTCCTTAAGCTCCGACCACGTGCGTTGGCTTTACAGGCAGGGCCCTGTTCGGCAGGGCAGGTCTGAGTTGTTTGTAGCACCGGCTTTAGGCAAGCTGCTCACAGACCTAGGCCCGGGCTAGAAGTTGCTACCCGGACTAGGACGCCAGCAGCTCGGACTAAGAAGCCGATCGCCGCCGGCCGCCATGTGCCGTCGCTGCCGCCGCCGCCGCCGCCGCCGCCGCCGCGGGCCGCCTGCCGCCCTTGCGGGAAAGCGGACCTGCCGCCAAGCCAAGCAGTTTTTAATGGATTCTTGTCACGTTGGGCGCCAGATGTAGATGTAACCAACCGTCTTATTAAATAAGAAACACAGAAACAATGTAAAAGAGAAAGCCGAGAAGTCAGAGCTCAGAGCTAAAATCTCACCCTTCCTCCTGCTGTCCCAGCTTCGCGAAAAGAGACCTACTTCCTGTCCGTTCGTATTTTTAAAGTATGTTGTTCTGCCTTCTCATTGGTTGTAAACCCAAACACATGACTGCCTCGTCACTGTCTGAATGTACAGCCCCCTAGGTCTTAAAGGCATATGTCTCCAATGCTGACTGTATCCCTGAACACACAGAGATCTTATGGGATTAAAGGCGTATGCCACCACCGCCACACTCTTGCTATGGCTCTAATAGCTCTGACCCTGAGCACACAGATATCTATGGGATTAAAGGCGTGTGCCACCACCGCCACACTCTTGCTATGGCTCTAATAGCTCTGACCCCCAGACAACTTTATTTATTAACATACAATCAAATTAATATTTCAGTACAAATCAAAATAATATTTCAATACAATTAGATTACCACCACATTTATTCTTTGAGAATCTCATACTATATATAGTGTAATCTGACCTTTTCCACCCTACATTCCTCACCTCCAACTCCCCCAACCCCTTCCCATGTCCCAACCCCTTATAAACTGCATGTTCTCTTGTTGTTGTTATTGCTGCTGCTGCTGCTGTTTTAGTAACCCATTAAATCCAACTAGTGCTGCCTATGTGCAACATGGGTTAGGGCCATCCACTGGAGCAAGAACAACCTACCAGTGACCACACATCCAGAGAAAAATTATTCTCCCTTTCCTTACTCAGCAGCTATCAATTATGAATAAACAGCTCCTCATTTACAGGGGGGCTCATGAGCTGCTCCTCCATCCATGCTGTTGGCTAGTTTGATTTTGTGCTGGCATCCATGGCTTCTGCGAAGTCCTGAGTATAACAGCCATGCCATGTCCAGAATATTGCACTCCATAGCACTCCTCACCACCTTCCAGTCCTTACATTCTTTCTGCGCCCTTTCTCAGAGTGTTTTCTGAGTCTTTGGGTTGGGAGGAGACTAAAACACTTGCCCCATTCAGGCTGAGCACTGGCAGTCACTTACTCTCTTGCCTCCTCTTTTGTATATAATCAAGGATTCCCAGGCCAAGGGTGGGTCTTCCCTCAGTTAACCCTCTCCGGACATACCTTCAAGAATATGCTCACAAGTGTGTCTCCTAGGTGGTTCCAAACCCAGTCAAGCTGACAATGAAGATTAACCATCGTAATGCTAGGCAAACACGAAGCACCTGAACATGTTCCCATGTGTGTACATTAGAGTAGGCTTTGCATCCTCAAGAGGCCTTGGCTTTAGTATAGTATCACTTGCATTGTGGGTTTGACCCCTCCCTTTTGTGGCCTTTCTACAAGATCATGGAAGAAATACCCTAAAAGAAATATCTGGTCCACTATGGTTTTAAAAGGCAAATAGTGTCACTTTACCCCATGAATATTCCATGTGCCTTATAAAAACTTCCTTAAAATCCACAACATGAATCCCCCTGGGCTGCTACCCTGCCTCTCTGAACTTCCCACTGCAACCTCTCTCTACAGTGGTTTGCTTTGGTAGATAAAGTTCCATTGAAACCATGTCTCTCCTCTGAATTCTTCCTTTTGAAGAGACAGAAATGAGAGGGACAACTCATGTAACAACTCTACATGTACACTGGAAAACGTGACCATTTATAGATGCTTCTACTCTAACAGTGGGATTTGTGGTCACACCATGAATCAGAAGAAATTGCTCCAAATGAACATCTTTACGTTGGATTATGTAGCTACCCGATCCTAGGTTTAAAGATAAAATTTACAGTGCACAGCTAAAGTAGATAGAAGCAAGGAGACTTCACTGGGCAATGAATTTGTATTGCAAGGTAAGCAAGCAGCCAGAAGGTACTACTGACCTGTAAAGAGATCTTTCCTGCAGACTTACCTCAGTCCCCTATTCACTCTAATCTGTACGTTCTGCTCAGTTTCCAGGAAACAGGGCCCCTGTCCTCCAGTATCTATAGCCCTCTACAGGACATGATGTCATGTATGTAAGTTATTAACCAGCCCATGCTGGTACAGCTCTTCCTTATAGCAGTCCCTTTTGCTTTAATCCTAGAACATTCTGATATGTACTTAGGTAAGAAGTCATTGACTGTAGGTAGGGAAAATTTTAAGTAGCTGATGCAAGAGGTAGATTTTGGAATTAGAGAAACCATTCTGCCACTTATGATCGGACATTAATTAAACCAACAAATCCCCACAAACGTATACCATCTTCTGTTTTGGTATATTATCTTAACCATGTAAAGATGCGTTACATTTGTTTATGTTAAAGAATATTACTTTAACTGTGTAAAGATGTGTTACTTTTGTTTATGCTGCTTTTGTTTAATTATGTAAAGATGTGTTGCATTTGTTTCACCTTGCCTGCCTAAGGCACTTGATTGGTCTAATAAGGAGATAAAGACCTGAACAGCCAATAGCGAGGCATAGAAAGAATAGGTAGGGCTGACAGGCATAAGGAATAAATATGAGGAAAAATCTAGGATTGGGAGAGGAACAAGAGAAGGAGAGGAGAGGAGGAGGGAGACATCCAGAGCCAGCCAGGCAGCCACCAGCCGGCAGACGTGAGAAACAGTGAAAATAAGATATACAGAAGGAAAGAAAAGTAAAAAGCCTGGAGGCAAAAGGTGGATAAAGAGAAACAGGTTAATTTAAGTTAAAAGAGATAGCCAAAAAACGAGCCTAAGCTAGGCTGAGAATACAGAACTAATAATAAGTCTCCATGTCATGATTTGGGAGCTGGTTGGTAGCCCAAAAGAAAAAGCCTGGTACAGCCTTCTTCACTGTGCCCAGTCATAAAGGGAACTGCTTGGCTTTCCCTCTTCAGAGTCTCTTGTGTTCTTATTATGAAGTGAGGATATTTCTCACACATGCAGTCATTCTTTGTTGTTATCTCTTTAAAGAGAGAAAAAAAACCTCTAGGACGTAAGTTGAATTTTTTAAAACTCTGTTTCTGTTGCATGACCATGTGGTAGCAAAGCCACACACTTGGTTTAATGTGGGAGTACCTGAGACCTAGCCTTGGTGGCCCCTCCTTACTGTGGACATTTAGGCAAGTTCCTCAACTCTCAAGTTGGAGAAGGAAAAAAAATATATGCATTTCACCTTTGTCTACTTGCCAATTAATTATTTTGTAGGTCCAAATTTCTAATTTATTACATGTGCTATAAAAATGGAGCTGGGCCCTTTGAAATCTGGCATAAGATTTGTCAGTAGAGGGCACGCAAGGAGCACTTCAAGGTGTGTACTCAGCTGGTTGAGGGGGTCACATGTCTGGGACCATCTCCTCCAGCACAAAGGCTCCCCAGATGTCACTTTCTGCTGTAGGGAGAGCCAACTGCTCCCATGTAGAGAACCCCAGCATTTCTTCATGCAGGCACAATTGCTGAAAAATCTTACATAAAACAAATTCCCAGGAAAACATCCATAGCCCCTGGAGAGTAATTTTCTCTAAGTTTCATAGGAGAAATTCTCACTAATTTCTAACTACTGAGGCATCACAGTACCATCCACTGGTCTCCACCACAGTCTCCTTCAAGGAGTAGCTCGGTCTGGGGCTGGGAGTAGGGACTCTGCCTGGACACTGCCTCATCCCTAGAGCTTTATCCTGCTCTGTCCTGAGTCCTTCAGCATCCGCTTTACCTCTTCCTCACCAAACTCTACTTGCTCCTGCGCCCTTGGTGCTTAATAATCTTTAAATTATTTTCCTGTTGAAGTTAGCGTGTGCTTGTGTCTTCTGATTGGATCTTAACTGATACACAGCTTCAAGATGTTTGAGAGTCATCAGTTCTGTGCTAATGGTGGTGGTGTTAGGAAAGGGGCCATCCAATCTCACTGCTAAGCCTCCCTGAGGGCCATTGTTCATGGGCTGAAATGTCAAGTGAGCAAAGTGAGATGTCAGCCAGGCCCTTGGGAGGGGTAGACTGTTTTTCAAGGACGGATAAGCCTTCCTTCTGTGTCCAATTGAAACCTCCCCGTAATAAAGAGTTTTTACTTTATTATGAAGTACCAGGAGCTGCCCCCTAACAGCACACGACAATATTTTGAGCATGGTTGTTTAGATGGTCACATCTGCCCAAATTTTTTATAGTAATCCTGCTTTTGGGAGGCTCCACAAGCCACAACTGGATCCAATAACTTACTTTAAGGATTCATGTTACTTATTGAAAGCTGCTCTGTTAGTTTCCGGGATGGAAACAAAGGGGAGATGCATCATATCTCGTCAGATGAGACCCACAACACACAGCTTCCTTCTTGTTTTTGTCCTTCTGTCCTGTCGAGTCAGAGACAGACAGCATTGTTTTGTGGACCAAAGTGTCTACATATATATGCATATATGTATATATATGTATGTATGTATATGTATATATGTGTGTATATATATGTGTGTATATATATATGCATGAATGCAGACAGTGAGGGGGAGTTCAAATGAGATTTGATGTCCAGAATTGTAGGTGTTCATTACCTGGACAAGATTGATGGAGCTGCATGCTGTACTGGATCCCCGACAGCCTGGCCTGCCTGGATGGTGAGGATACATCATATGGCCAGAGGAGACCACCATGAACAACCTTGATAGCATCAACTCTCAAGGCACTCAGCATGGATAACAAGTTTTGCAGATGTGTAGGCCCAGTAACCTGGGAAAAAAAGCCAGACCCTGGTCTGGACAGGCCCTGTGTATGCATGTGTGTGTGTGTGTGTGTGTGTGTGTGTGTATGTGTGTGTGTGTGTGTGTGTGTTTGTGTGTGTGTTTATGTGTGTGTGTGATGGCTCTTCTTGGTTGTCAACTTGACTACATCTGGAATTCACCAAAACCCAAATGTCTGGGTACAACTGTGAAGGTTTTTTCTTAATTCATTCATTTGAAATGGGAAGACCTGTCTTTAGTCCAGATCTTTTGCGGTGGGAAGATCCACCTTAGATCTGGGCCGCAATTCCTGCTGGTAGCTTGTATAAGAATGTGGAAGAAGGAAGCGTTTGCTCTCTGCATGCTTGCCCTCACTCTCACTGGCAAGTCCATTCCTTCACTGGCATTAGAGCCAAATTCTTTGGGATTCTGGCCTATACTGAAGACCAGCTGAGACATCCAGCCTCATGGGCTGAACAACTACTGGGTTCTTGGACTTTCTGTTAGGAGCTAACCATTGTTGGACTAGCTGGACCACACCCAGAGATGTGATTCCCTCAATCCTGGGCACATATAGTTCTATATATAGATTTGTTCTCTCAATTCTATTCCTACAAAGCCTAATACAGTGTGTTTGTATTTACATATGTATGTACATTTATGAATGTATATACATCCGTGTACATGTATGTTTTCTATATGTGTATGTATGTACATATGTGCGTGTATGTATGGACATTTATGAATTACGTGTATAGGTGTATGTACATGTGTATTTTCTATATGTGTATGTATGTATGTACATGTGTGTGTGTGTTTGTTGAGATAGAGTGTCACTTTGTAGCCCAGGCTGACCCCAAACTCACTTCATATCTAAATTGATCCTTCTGTCTCTGCCCTCAGATGCTGGGACTGCAAGAACAAGCCATCATACTTAGCTCAAATTTCTTTTTTTATTATTTTTTAAATTTATTTTATATACATACCAGCCACAGTTTCCCCTCCCTCCTCTCTTCCTGTTTTCTCCCCTACCTCCCATCTACCCCCCATCGACTCCACCTCCATTCAGAAAGGTAGTCCAATTTTCTTAATACCAATGCAGCAAATACACTGAAGAGCTAAAGCAGAGGAAACCCTGGTCATCCTCCTATTACAGGTCTGTTTACTACGTAAGGCCAGGGTCACTAAGAGATAATAGATTGCATACATAAAGCAGAAGCAGCAAGAAAAGCAGCAAGAAGTAGAGAGGATTCCCTTACCACTTTTGACATATTCCTCCCTAGCTTTGGGACCCAAGGTCTCCCAGGGTAATGTAAAATGTTGTTTAGAGCCAAGTCTGTTCCGAGGAATGTCCTTCCTTTCTGTTGTATAGAAGCGTTTTCATTCGTGTGAGCTCGGGTCTCGGAGATGAACCTTCAGAAGCATTGTGCGAGCCTCCACCTCTTTCAGCCCTCCCCAACTCCAGGAAGGGTCAGGAGATCAGGATGCCACTGCCTCGCTGGATTCTGTGGTTTCATGGCCTCTGATGTCCTCTTTCTTCTTCTTCTGAATATTTTCAAACGTTCACCAACTAGATCATTGGCTACATTTGTGTTAATGTATTCAATTATGTTAGGAACAGATCGAGGGAATTTCAAAATGTAATTATTTATGATGAATAGGCAGGAGGACACTGTGCTGACTATCTGGAACAAATGTAAAATATTTTTTCCATAGCCGCCTTCTTATTGGATTTGGCTCAGCTACTCTGTGTTTTGGGAAAAAGCAAATTGAATTAGAGTGAGTTAGTCAAAGAAAGCAAACAGACCGCCCAATACACTAGGTAACCCACCCTGATACTCTCTTTGTACTGCTGGCCCATCCTTTGGTATCTGTCTAGTTAACTGACTCCTCCCTTATTTTGGTCTTGTGTTCTAAATTTAAACCTTTATCCTTCCTTTCCCACTTAAAGTCAGGCAGATAAGAAGAACATTGACTTTGAGGAGAAAATATAAGTACTCCTTATACACCCCTTATACACCTGTGCATGATCCTGCCTGCAGACATATTATCTTTTTCTTCACAATATCCACATCCTCACTGGTCTGGCCTGGCTGCTCCTATCCTGTATAAAGGCATCCCCTACCTACCAGCATTCAGTTCTATCATTACTCTTCTGGAAGGCCATGCAAGTGATTAGCCCTCTCTTGCCTTTCCTCCCTGACACATTGCTGCATGTCCTTGGATCATCCCATTGGTGTTTAAACATACCCACATTAATTTCCATTTAAATGCAAAGATTCATCCCCCGAGGCTTCATCTCTAGGTAGTTACCACATAACTCCTTATATCTCAGGCAAAGCTTAGTTGACCCCAAAACACACAGCTCTCACTCCAAAGACAACAAGAGTTCAAGTTGCCCAAAATAACATGCTCCACTGTGAAGATTTTATTAATTAAAGAACAAAAGAATCCAAATTTACCAAGCACATTAGTGGGAAGCACAGGTAGGCAGGTTGTTGTGATACAGATACTTCACCACAGGTCTCAGATGTTGTGGAACAATGTACTTAGAACTGAATGCAGGTAGGAAGGGAGTACCCTTAGACAGCATAGAAGCAGATGGTTGGACAAGCTGTGAGGATGTGGAAATCACTGGGGTCAGCTGAAGCTAATAAGAGTACATTTCAAAGGTTTTGATAGTCACACAAATTTTAGCCAGACACAGGGATTGACAATGAATGGTCAACATGTAGACTCAAGACAGTACAAGATCATGTGGCTTTGGGTTACAACATTCTTGCTAGTTCACTAGTCATAATCACCAAGTTCTGAGATATATATCATATGGGGCTGAGGTGTTCATGTCACAACCCTTATGTGGAGATCAGAGGACAATTTGTGGGAGTCAGTTCTCTCATCATGTGGGACCCAGGAACAGAACTGGAGATAACAAAATCACTTCCAGAGTGTAGATTCACTATATTTGAAGGCAATGTTTAATAAACTACTTGCAGGAAGAAACATTTTGTGAGTTTCAGTCTTGCTACTGCTGTTGACAGAACAGTGTGTCCTAGGGAATTAAAAGGTCTCAGGCTGAACAGAGGGTTAAGCTGGGGTTTGACAGGAAGTGACAATTGGCGGGGACCCAGACCAACACAAGCTCTCTACTTTCACCAAGTTAGCCTGTGTCGCAGGTTAGAATCCAGGGATGCTCTCTTGTTTCACACGTGAGTCAGGATCTCCACTGCCTCCACTAGACTTGGAGTTCCTGAGTAGCTGAGCTCAGAGTGCAGAGGGGAAAACTGAAGCCTGTGGTAAAACTCGTGAAGCAATCCCAAGACTCTGTGATGGCAGGTGCAGAGCTTTGGAATTAGAGGGAAGAAGGCCAAGTTCTTAGGAGAAGGGAAGTCACAGAAATAATACAGTACTCATGTAACAGGGAAAGCTGACTCCGCACCTGGTCTGGCCTCCTTTAGCTGCTGTCCCTTGTGTTCCCACAAACATCTGCTGCACCATCAAGAGATGAGGTTTGCGGGTGAAGGGAGGAGAGTTCATTTTCTGACTCTGTAAATGAAAGTCGCCCCCCAACCCTGTAACTGTGTCCTAGCAATTTTCATTCCTCATTAGAAAATGGGAATTTCGGGTGGCTTTTAAATTCCTCCGCCTGAATTCAATGTCCGGCCAGTCCTTCCATTTTTGTAACGAAGTTGCAAGTATTTGAGCCCTCGATAAAAATTTTATAGATAAAATTCACCTGCACCCAGAAATCTTAAGGCGAAGAAAGCGGGAAACAAAACTCATTGTGACTGCCTCTTTTTAAACACCAGAGGGCACTAAATACTGAAGAAAATGGCAGAAATTTGGCAGACCTCACTAGAGGGATTAAAGACAAAGTCAAGATATTAACATATGGAGACCTCAGAGGAACCCATCTGTATAGCGTGTCTGCTGCTTCAACACAGAGGTGTGTGTGTGTTGCAATCTAGAGAAACGTGCTACTCCCTGAATGTGATGAAAAGTAGACAGATAACTGAGATCTTCTCTTAAGGATGGAGAAATCTCCATCTGGATTGTAAGTAATCGTCTCACCCCCTTCTCTCTGTTCACTAGCTTCCTGTCATGGAGCCTTTTTTTTTTTTTTTTTTTTTTTTTTTTTTTTTTTTTTTCTGTCTCTGGCTACAGTTCACCCCTGCCCCCACCATCACAATATAGAAGTGAGGAAAGTATCGGTACAGAATTGTAGCTGCTCCCAAACCACTAACATCCACAATATAGGTTGAAAATTTTGTTATTACTAGAAGCCATGAAATGCAGAACCAGACAAATAAACATTTACAGCATTGAATTTATAAAGCATTAGATCAAGTCCATAACAAAATGGAAATAAAAAAACAAAAAACATGGTGTTGGTGTGACAATATTTGCTTTAGAAAGAAAATTGGTCTCTGGGGGCTATTTTTAGGAAAGGAAGGGGAAAAGGAAGCCATAAAGTTAGGAGGGGTGGGGTAGTTCTGTGAAGACTTAGGGGGAAAATTTGGGGGTGAATATAAACAAAACATATGAATGTCTCAGAGAATAAAATATTGTATTAAGTTAGAAAGATAATCCTTTATAAACATATCTGCATTTAATATATAATATGATTATAAAGATTTTATTAAAATTTAATTAAATTAGATGGACATGGTGGCACATGTCTTTAATGCCAGCACGCAGGAGGCAGAGACAGGAGGATCTCTGTGAGTTCAAGGTCAACCTGGTCTACAAAGCTAATTCTAGGGTGGCCAGGGCTGCTATATAGAGTCACTGTCTTGAAAGAAAGAAAGAGAGAAGAGAGAGAGAGAGAGAGAGAGAGAGAGAGAGAGAGAGAGAGGGAGGGAGGGAGGGAGGGAGGGAGGGAGGGAGGGAGGGAGGAAGGAAGGAAGGAAGGAAGGAAGGAAGGAAGGAAGGAAGGAAGGAAGGAAGGAAGGAAGGAAGGAAGGAAGAGCAAGCTACTGACAGCTCAATTATATAAAATGATAGTAAAATATTAAAAATAATAATAAGAAAGAAAGCCCTGTGTTCTGCTTTCTCCCCTTCTGCTCATCATGCCCTCACTGACAGCATCTGCCTCTGTATTCCTGTAGTGGATGGATTGAAATCTACCAATCCAGCAATCCTACTTCTTATTTTGAACCCCTGTCCTTAGCTTTGAACTTTCAGAGTCACTTGGGGACATCCCCCTTGTACTCTTGGCATGCCCTGCTAGTTTTTAATTTTTTGGACACCTCCCTACATGGTAGTACCTAATCTGTTCCACACTCATTTTGTACCTCTTTCTCCTTCTGAGAAACCGTGGAAGCCATCAAGTCAGCGCCGCAGGGGTCCCCCAGCTTCCCATTTCCCATGCGCCCAGCCCCTGTGCTGAGAGTGGAAACGTTGCTTCCTACAGCATCAGCATCTTTCAGAATCCCACACCAACAACAGCTCGGGATTCTTTTCTGTTTTTACGGTCTGTCTTTCATGGTCCTTTCTGTTCTTAGAACACGGGCATTGAAGAATAATGCCCCAAATTTCCTTTACTTAAGCATATATGTTTAAAATCATTTGAAAAAAAAAGTTATTTGGTAAAGAAAGATTTTTTTATACAATGATAGTTATATTTGATTCAAGTTGGCTTAATATGCTTATTAATGTATTTTAATGGGACACCAAATTAGAAATACTTTCATTTCCTGCCTTGGTTTCTTACAATGCTTAAAGTATTAAAGGCTTTTGTAACAGCATTTATTTGTTTATTTTGTATATATGACTGTGTGTTGTGTGGGGAAGCTGTTCATACCATGGTGTGTCCATTCTTCCTTTTACCACAAGGGTCTGAGGGCTTGAACTCAGGCCACTGGGGCTTGACATCAAGCACCTTACTGGCTGAGCCATCTCACTAGCCTTAGTTTTTTTGAAAATAAAAAAACACTGTAATCCAATGATGCACCGATACACATAAATTATGGAATGAATGAATCAGAAGCAAGAGACAACTTTGTTTGTTTGTTTTTTCGAAAGAGGGTTACTCTGTGTAGCTTTGCGCCTTTCCTGGGCCTCACTTGGTAGACCAGGCTGGCCTTGAACTCACAGGGATCTGCCTGGCTCTGCCACCTAAGTGCTGGGATTAAAAGCGTGCGCCACTGATACAACTTTTCTATGCAGAAGAATTCTGTATAGCTTACGTAGTTCCTTAGTCTTTAGGGAGTGGAGCATAGCTTCCGATCCTAAAGTTAAATTGTGTATTGTGACTTCCAAAAGATGGGAAATATGGGATTAACGCAGCTGTGACCCTCACAGGATGGGGCTACTAGCATTCTTTTGTTAAAATGAGCAAGCGATCACTAGATGGTAGGTGAAGCCCTTACCCTCCCCACCAGTATTTAAGCAAAGAGAGGCATAGGGCATACATTTGTAGATTATTACCCATTTTTATTCTAAAGTACTAAACCAAAATCACTCGAAGATTTTCAAAGTCTCAGAGATAAACATCTCATGATCACATCAAATAAAGGTGTGGCACATGGAGATGTATGATAGGCAGCTGGCTGGCACTCATGCATTAAAAAAAATGTATCAACCAAGCCAAGTTCAAACACCTATAGCAAGTTCTTCCTTCCTTCCTTTCTCCCTCCTTCCCTCACTCTCCACACCTTCCTACCACCATCCTTCATCTTTTCTCCTGTGATCTGATGGTCTGAACATCTTTCAAGTCAAATTTACTTCCACTATATTAGACTTTGGTTTTTATAAGCATACCTCTGGGCTACTTTTTAAGTGTCTTATCTATAAAATGGAAACAATACTAATAATAATACCTCTCTCATGTCTCATACCATTATGGAAGAATTAAGTGATAAAACAAAAAGCTCTGAACTGTGCTTCCTAGAGATACCCAAGACAGCCATTCTGCCTGTTGTGCAAATGTTGCCAAGGAAACAGGGAGATCCTCGTATAGGATGCCCACGTTACTGTCTAGAGCCTAGACTCTATGGATCTCGTTCAGTTTCGTTCTTTGACAGCTAAAGAATGAAAAGGCAGGAAAAGGTCTGCAGGCCAACAGGTAGCAGTGGAGAAATCATGAGCATAGGAAACAGGAGCAGACAGAACCAACAGTTGAAGGAAGGCTTGTACTTGGACAAGGAGACACACAGGGCAGGCTGGCGGAGAAGAAGGCCTTGGACAGCAGGGAGTGGGAAACAAGAGAGAGCCCAGCTTCTCCCTGAGGTCTGGGCATGTGTAAGCCTTGGAAGGGTCTTCCCCCTGATCCAGGGCTGGTCAGCTTGAAAAAAGACAGAGTGACTGATTGTTCCACAGCTACTGTACAAACACGCCCTCATCAGGCCTTGAACTTGAGCCAGTTCATCAGTAGGAAAGCCCTACTGGGAGGAGAAAAAGCCCACAAGGCCTGTTGTCTTCAGCTGTCAGGCTTTTGTCTCAGGTCAGGAAGGTGAGGTAGAAGCCAGGCATTCTGGGAGTTCATCATCTTTATTATCTAGCCAATGACCCCTCTCCATGTCTTTCTGCCTACCAGGGAAATCTAACTTCTCATCCCTCAACTGGGGTGGGGATTAATTACTATTATTAAGTCTGGGATATGCTGAGGACTTTAGAGTTTTAACCTTGCCTAACCCTCTTTACGCTACCCCCCACCCCACCCCACCACTACTTAGAAAAAACATCATGCTCACTTCAAAGCCGAGGAAAGTGAGGCATGGTAATATTTCCATCTCAATAAGGATTTTAAAGCTATTCAATGGCACAGCCTTGAGTTAAACTCTAGCCACACAAAAATGCCTTTTTGTCCCCTTGGTTCCTCAGGCTTTGCCACTGTCCAGTAGTTAAATAGAACCATGTGAAACTTGTGTGGAATAGGTCAAATCAGTCAAATTTGGTAATTTGCTCAATGTGTCTTTAGAAATATGTTTGCAGAAGTCATCAAAACTATAATTTTTTTGGACAGTCTTATTTGAGTAAATAAAATCTCTGTAGCAGGAGATCTGAGCAGCTTCTGGGAGGAGGAAAATGAAGAAGAGGAAGAGAGAAATCTATGCCATTTATAAACAGCCACATGGAGAACAGTGGATTAGGGGGTGGAAAGAACTTCACAGAAAAAGAGTGAGAAAGCCCGGAGTATCTGAGAATGCATGCCTAGGCTTTGGCAAGTGTTCAAGAGAAGGAAAATGATAAAAAAAAAATAGTTAAAAGGAAAATTTAAGCTTTTCTTCATAATTCAGAAAAGCAAGTGGGCTTAGCCATTAGCATGGCTGGAAATAGGAAATGCCTGGCTGAATAATTGCAGAGGGGCATACTCTGACAGGAATCATCAGTTTTTTGCTCTTGGTGGCTAAAAGCCCTACCCATGTGTGTCTGGCTGTGCAGACCCAGCCCTGAGACTGATCTGCTGGAGGTGGCTGACTTCAGTGCAGTAGATACTGATGACTTACCAGCACATAGCACTGACTATAAAAGTCCCCTCTTCACTGTCTTTGGACTTTCTTATGACAGGGCTGGATCATAGCCCTGCTCTCCATGTCAAATGAACATATAATTAAGTAGGGTGGGATCCTGTTCTCTGTGAGAGACCATTCTTACAAAGAAGAATTTGCTTGAAGGGACTAAAAAAGAATTTGATTAGCAACTGTCTACTTAAAGTGTGGAATTACAAACCACAGCAGGCTCAATTAAAAGCGTGCCCAACATTTGGAGAAATCAAATACATTCCTGCCATTTCAGATGCCCCTGGTAAACTCGGTGCTATCACTGGGTGGAGCACACACATGAAGATTTATTTAGGGTAGATAAACCCCAGACTTAACCACTGGGTCATTGAAACTCTTTAATTTCACTCATTGGATATCACTTACTGAAATTGCATATAAATTATAAACCTTGAAAATGGACTGTCTTTATTTAAACATACTTGGTAAGTATTCTGATCAATTTCCTTATACATAAAATACATGTTCTCACTAACTTGAAGCTCTTATATTTTATTCAAATTTGGGTTTTTTTCTTTTGTTGAAACTTAAGCTTCAAGGACACTTTTGGGATTTTAATAGTAAGTATATTTTGGGGAGCCGGAATTGAATGACAGCTTATTTAAATCCAAGCTTGAGGTCATCTTTGATGGGTATCTACTGTTTCTCGGAGGCTTTAACTATATTGCCACAGCACTGACATCCACTTGAATACTGAGTTAATGAACACTAATCAACATAGAGTCCACTGGATATTAAGAATTGGTTTCAGTATTCTAAACAATGCTTGTATTGACATTTTTATGTGTCATGTACTTAATGTTTTAAGTTTGCAAACCTTCACCTTTGCACCATGGATTGCAGAAGTATAACATACTGATCAAATCAATCTCCTTGAAAAAATTAAGGATATTAGTAGCAAAAAGTTACAGCATCTCCTCAATAATAACAAATACAACAAAGTGAAGACACTCTAGGTTTTATTTATTTTTTAAGGTTTTTCAAAATTTTATATGTATACATGTATGTGTATATACACATGTGTGCAGGTGCCTCAAAAGACCAGGATAGGGCTTTAGACCTCCTCGTGGAACTGGAGTTACAGATGATTGTGAGCCACCTGGCATGAATGTTGGGACATGAACTCAGATCCTCCTCATGAGCGACAAGAGCTCTCTTGTCACCGGACTATCTACCTGGCTCAGATACGTCAAGAACAGTGGACAACCTCGTGCAGGATGAACTGTTTTCTTCACTTTGTGGATAAAAGAGCTGCCACTCCGAAAGGTTAAGAGACACGAAGGCATACCGCTAAAACGTGAATGGGGCAGTGTTTGTAACTGGCTCCACTGAGCCATCAAGTGACCCCCCCCCCCCCATTAGAAAGCACTGCTTGGGAGAAAGAAAATCAGCTCGCAGGGATGGGCCAGCAACGGGAATGTGGAAGCAAGGACGAATCTGGGGTGTTTTCCCAAATTGCCCATTGTGGCTTCAAACTAGATTAAATCATTTCCAACAAACAATGAGTGAGGCATTTTAAGAGACATGACAAAATATATTCTAGATACAATTTTAAAATATTCAACAAAATTAGAACTGGCTTGTTTCCATTTTAAGTAGTGGTGTGAAGATGACGGCCTGTACTGTCGGGCTCCCCTGGATCCTTTTGCTTTTTCTTTTTAATAGTGTTGTAATCTGCATAGTTCTTTATCCTCTTCTCAGGCTCAGATTTCTAAATGCGTTTGAAAGGATTCACTGGCTATGTTAGCCTGGATTTCTCCAGTCACAGAGCCCAGAATGAGACACACTACAAGAAGACTCCTCAGGGAAATGAGAGCTAGGAAGAGCATGCTGTCGGCTGGGGACAGTCAGTGGCTGTTCTGGCCTCCCAGGAATCTCCAGTGCTGCTGATTGTACCAAACTCCCTTTGTTCCCAGGGTCAGCCTGTAATTCCTATCCCAGCTACCAAGGTGTGGCAGGAGTTGTTCTTGGTTACCTAAGTTGTACTTAGTTCCTTGTCTATGAGATGGTCGGGATCTCTTTCCTAAAATAGGTAGAGCTTTCTTTTGGGTGGGGGTGGGGGGTGGGGGTAGGCGTGGAGGTTGGAGCCAATGCAACGGCTAGTCTTTATTAGAGAGAAATTTTCTATCACATTCTGAAAAGTTAATGCAGGGGCTCAGTGGGCCAGTTGGTGGGACACCAGCTTATAATGAGTTCCACAGTTTGGGCATCGCATAGTCCAGGCCTTTGTGCAACCTAAACCAGATGACAGTACAGTTGTCCTCTTCACAGATGCATCACTTGTTGGTGATGGATGGGACTAAAGTAGAATCTTTCTTGGTGCCTGAAGCTGCCTTTGGAGATAGCAAGTTGTATGGGTCCAGTCTCTTCTCTGTTGCTATCATCATTTTCCTTTCCAGCCCCCACAGCCTGTTCCTCGTCAGTAGGAACATCACCTCCAGAAGCCATGGAGCATGTTGCAATGGCACCAGGCAGGCCCTTAGGGTCTCCAGAGCAGCCACTCAACAAGTAACCTTGAAGCCAACTTGCCCAAGACAAGTTGGTGGTGCTTTCCTAGAAGCTGTCTTTACTTTGTTTCAATTGTGATGTGACAAGCTGGTTCAAGTCCCTGCTATGTCTTCTGGGCTATGATGGACTAAAACCTGCCTGTAGATTCAATCAAAGCTTTTTTCCTCTAAGTTGCTTTTTGTCAGGGTATTTTATCTTAGGAAAAGAGATGCTGGGCGGTGGTGACGAATGCCTTTAATCCCAGCACTCAGGAGGCAGAGGCAGGTGGATCTCTGTGAGTTTGAGGCCAGCCTGGTCCCCCAAAGTGAGTTCCAGAAAAGGCGCAAAGCTACACAGAGAAACCCTGTCTCAAAGAAAAGAGTTGAAGCTAGGACAAATAGCAGGTACGTAGTGGAAAGCTTAATCTTGAGTGACAACGAGTCTGGACTTAGAATCACCTAGGAGACACATCTTTGCATGCTCTTGTGATGATGGTACCCCAAAGATTTAACTGAAGTGTGTAAGGAGAGGACTATGAGGAAGAACCAAACAGTTCTGCCATAATTATGATTATAGGATGTTAAGTTTCAAACCCAGGACAAATGGTCCAGGTGCCTATTTAACATATCAAAGCTGACCTGGCCTCCAGGTTCTCCCAGCATCCCTCCCTCCCTACCTGTTACAGGATGTGGCTCTCATACCCCACCCTCTACCCTGAACTCTCCAGCTCAGGGACTGGGCTTCCCTTCCCCAAGAGGCTCTTCCCTACATAATCCAGAATTTTGGTTACACACCCTTTTGCACCTTTGACCTCCTGGCTGCTGCACCCGATTCCCCTTTCTTCCCTTTTTCTTCTCTTCCTGCCATGCCAGGCGTGTCCCTAGATGCTCAGCGGGAGAAAATCTGGACTGTACAGAAGAAGAGGAGACTACAGCCCTGGAGCAAAATCATAGCCATCCCAGAATCTCTAAAAGGTGATTCCTCCATTTCAGAACATCCTAGAACAGAGAAACACACAGAAGCCACGCACCCAAGTCACACCAAGTTTTCTTTGGTTGATTGTTCCTTAATTCTCAAATCACCCCAATCTAGCCCTAGCCAGTGTCATGCCCGCTGCATTGCCAAGGTGCTCTGCTCAGGTGCCTGACCACCCTACCCTCAGCCCATCACTCATCGATTACCCTGTCAGTAATTCCTATCTCCTAATCACTGTGGGGCTGCCAGGTCCAAATCAGAGCAATTTGTTCCCTGGGCATTCCTCTGCTTCATTTTCAAGGTGAAGTTAACATTCATCCCAGCATGCTCGAGGGAGTACTCCCCGCATACCCTAGGAGGTGCTAGTCTCATCTAGACTGTAAAAGATGTTCCCATATTTCCGTTTCCCCCATCACATGCATTGTGAGTGTACATGTAACTAGCTCATACCCATTCAACTTGGAAAGAACACAGACTTTCTAGCCACAGTGTCTGACTGTATAAATACCCCTGGTTCAGCATCCAGGAAGCGTCCTTTAAAGAACTAATGGCCAAGTTGCCGCAGATACCTAGCCATTCTGGAACCTTGGAGAAGGCCCACGTCACGCACACGCCTTAAAGGGAGAGGTGCTTTAAGGGAAGTGAGTCTTTTTCTCACCCGACAGAAAATAACTCCCAACTGGGAAGAAGCTTTTGCCCAAGCCGGCCTCACATTGAATGGAGGGCCAAGCAATCCAGGGGAACCAGGCCTACTAGTAGGCTGAGGCTGCCCACCAGAGGGGATGTGAGGAAGGTTGGGGACGGTGAAGTGTGGGTACCTGCCCTGAGTGGGTGGACCGGTTGAAACAGGAAGCTCTAAGCCTGTTGAGTATGGAGCTGGAGGGTCAAGAAGGAAGGGAGCCAGGAGATTCCCAGGAGTCCACCAGGGCTGGAGCTCCCAGGGAAGCTGGTAGGGTGGAGGGGCCAGGAGTCCCAGAGGATGTAGATGTGGTGAAGGCCCCTGAGGAGGCAAGACAGGTGGAGGGGCCTGAAGTCGCCCCAGATGTAGACATGTTGAGGATCCCCGAGGGGGCAAGTCAGGTGGAAAGACCTGGAGTCTCCAGGGATGTGAACATGGTGAGGGTCTCCGAGGAGGACCACTTGGAAATCCAGGAGAGAGGAAGAAGAAGGATGGAGATGCTGACAGTCCAGGAGGCAGAAACTGGGGCGGAATCTGGGCTGTCCGGAGAGATCAGCGAATCGGTGGTCCCTAGGCACAAGTTGCTAGCAAGGCCTAGAGGGAAGGGGAGAAATCGCCTGCGTGAATTGGAGGAGCAAGAGGCCAGGCAGCAGGATCAAGAAAGCTATTCAGGCCAGCTTAGCAGGAACCAGGAGCAGTACTTAGAGCCCTACATGGAGGGGACAGAGCAGCGCTATCGCTCACGGATAGTGAAACACAGGGACTTAAGTTCCAGTCGCCGCAGGAGTCTGGGCAAGTACAGCCTGGAGAGGAAGCCCAGCCTGAGATACCGCCGGGAGTCTTTGGCTCGGTGCCGCTTTTCCCTGACTCCTCGCTCGTCCCTGGCTCCCCGGGGGCCTGGGACTCCCCGGGTGTCCCAAGTGCCTCGGCCGTCCGTGATGGGCCAGGTGCCCCTGGGTCTGGACTCAGAACCTTATAGCATCACAGGGAGGAAGAGCTCCGGCGGGATATTACCACCAGGGCTGGCATACCGGCGGCCTACCATCCGCTTCAGCCTCTACCCCAAGTCATCTCGCCGCCTGTCGCAGCGGTCTGCCTCCCCCTGCCTCTCGCACATCAGTGCCTTCAACGAGCTGGCAAAGATGGGCGACCCGGACCTGCTGGAGGTGGTGGAGGAGGAAGGTAGGACCGCAGGCCGGCGCTGAATAGGCGCGTGAAACTTCTCCGCGAGCGGTTTCTGGGGGACGTTGGCAGCTGTGGGTCTCTGTCCCGGGGACGTTCGCGGCGTGGTGAGCCCCGTGCTGCGCCGTGCCTGCCAGGCGGTGGGTGACTTTCTGCGCCCCCGCGATGTCCCCCTGATGCACCTGAGCGCCCGGTACCTGCAACCTGTGACTCCCTGGGATATCCGGTCACCTGTCTTGGACCCCACTGACCCCGAGTGATTAGCGTGGTGTGGTGCCCTGGCCAGGGGATCCCACTCTGGGAAAGTGGGTTTTCCAAGGAGAGCGCACAGATGGCGACCTCCTGTAAGGATCTGGCCCTGAGATCTTCCTGTCAGCTCTTTGCAGACCTTCAGACATGTTTTGAGACGGTGATTATGGGATGGACAGACCTTAAGGTCTAACAGCTTTCTTAAGGTGTAACAGCTTTTGAGAACTCTATGGTGTGTGTATGTGTGTGTGTGTGTGTGTGTGTGTGTGTGTGTGTGTGTGTGAGAGAGAGAGAGAGAGAGAGAGAGAGAGAGAGAGAGAGAGAGAGAGAGAGAGAGAGAGAGAGAGAGAGAGAGACCTTTAACTGTAGTCTTACTTTTGTTGAGAACACTAATCAGTTTCTACTGGGGTTTGCACTGTCTGTCGGTTTATAGTTTAATTAATACATTTTTCCTAAACATACAGTTTTCCTGCTGGAATCACCAAGCCTCAATTCTCTTAGTAATTCTGTTTTCTGCTTGTTTGTTTGTTCTCTTGTTTTTTCCCGTTATTTAGATATAAAAGGTGTTTGTTTAGGTGTTAGAAGAGGAAAGGGTAAGATCTCTTATTCTGTGGCTCAGCCAGACTTCAAACTCCTGGCAGAAATCCTGTCTCAGACTGAGTGCTGACATTAGAGACCCAAGCCACCACCCCTGGATCCATTAAAAAGAAAAATGAGAAGATACAAGTATAGTCTTACTATTAGGTCTTAAAGGGACTAAGAATTATTGTTATTGTCTGCCCCCGACACCCTTTATTTTTCTTTCTGAAACTGATCATGGTGTAGACCAGGCTGGCCTCAAACACACACTTGGGAGGCCTCTGCCTCCCAAGTGCTGTGATTCAAGGCTTGGGTCACCATCACACCACGCTTCTCTCTTCCCTTTTAAAAAAAATGTTTTTTTGAGACATAATCTACATCCCACAAAACTTCCCATTAAGTGTACAGTTGATGGTTTCTGTGTATTGATAGAGTTTTGTGACCATTGCCACAGAGTCATTGGACATCATTTTCATCATTTCAGCTGACCCCCTCTTTGTAGCCGTTCCCCAACCCCAGCAGGCAGTGTGCCTCTTGTCACTGTAGGTTTCCTTAGCTCAGGTATTTCAAGTAAGTGGAGTCATGAAGTCTGTGCTCATGGTATGTTTTTGAAGTTCAGTCACATAGTGTACCATTCCTTTCATTAGACAAGTGGTATTCCATTGTGGAGGAACGCCACACCCATCCATTTATCAAATCCTGGACATAAAGCTAATTTCCCTCCTTATGCTACAATGAATAATACAGCAATGAACATGCATTTGTCAGTTATTGTTTAAACATTGGCGTTTTTTTTGTTGTTGTTGTTATTTTGTTTTTCTTGCATCTATCACAGGAGGTCTATGGAGTATGTAGTCACTCTGCATTGACTATTTTAAGACATGGCCACTAAGTGTCTACATAGTTTTTAATCCCACAAGTGGCTTCTGTTTCTCCTTTGAAGAAAAAATATGAAACAAAAAGTATATATGATATGATATTTTCTGGGTAATAAATAAAAAATTCATTGCAGCCACATGGAGATGAACTATTTCAGTCTTTCAGGTATTTGCAGCTCAATGTGATTTAGTCTCAAAGTGAAGCTACTTACTAGAAGCTGTGGGGTTAGCAACCCTTTGGCATGAGGACATATATAGCTTCTGTCTCCCTTAGAAATTTCAGAATGTAGTAGCCGGGCAGTGGTGGCACACGCCTTTAATCCCAGCACTCGGGAAGCAGAGGCAGGAGGATCTCTGTGAGTTCAAGGCCAACCTGGGCTACAGAGTTCCAGAAAAGTCTCCAAAGGGACACAGAGAAACCCTGTTTCAAAAAACCAAAACCAAAAAAAAAGGAAATTTCAGAATGTTCATGAAGCTCATCTCTTTTCATGGCAAATGCCACTGTGGTACATGTAATCACAGCTATCCTTCCGATTTAAATGGAGGTGGGAGAAAATTATATTGCTTGAAAGTCTAGTATCTGCATCCTGTCCATATCTCTGGACCGAGCAGTATGAGAGTCAAGAGATCAGGGACTCAGTAGCAGGGTTTCTTGCACAACTTTTGTTTTTCTGGGTATAAAATCAGAATGCCCCATGCTTTGCTGTATTGGTCTGGCTACCCATTTGTCATAGTCGTTTTCCTATTGCCATAACCAAGGCAAGTTATAAAAGAAAATATTTATGGGGCTTAGAGTTCCAGAAGGTTAGAGTCCATGACCATCATGGCACAGAACATCTCAGCAAACAGGAGCTGAGACCTTACATCCTGATCCACAGGCATAATGCAGAAGGAGAGAGAGAGGGGGTGGGGGAAGGAGCAAGGGAGGGAGGGAGGGAAGGGAGGGAGGGAGGGAGGGAGGGAGAGCGAGCTAAATAGAATGGAAGTGGTGTGATCTTTTGAAACCTCAAAGTTGACCTCCAATGACATACTTCCTTCAAGAAGGCACACCTCTTAATCTCCCCCAAACAGGTCCACACGGACTGAATTCAAGTATATGAGCCTACAGGGGCCATTCTTATTCAAACTACCACACTGTTGTTTATGCTCTGTGACTGCTATGGACAAGCTGGCACTGGAAAAAGGAGATTAAAAGTTTCATGTTGGAAGTTTAAAAGCTGAATGTAATGTCATATTATTACAGCTATATTAAACAGTGTCTCTAATAAACCACCCACCCCTTACGAGGTTATTTAAGTTCCCATGCAGTTGTTAGTTGTTCTCAATAGGAATACACTTAAGAAATCTGCTGTTAGGTGACTTCAAAAGCCTGAGGGCTTGCACACCAAGTACAGGACAAACTTGGGAACACTAACCCATCTGTGGTCTGATATTAACCGAAACACTGTTTATGGTGCTACATGGCTGTGTTTTATTTTGTGCTGCTGGTAAGCATGTAATGTGAGATGATCTCTTGGCAAATGCAGGAGCTATTTAGGGCTTTGGTTTTGCAAGACAGCATGATCTTAGTAAGGTGCTTTCTGCGGAAATGTGTCACTCAGTCTGTGCTGGCTTTCCTTTTTAGTGTGTAAATGATGATCTCCTCCGTGGTTGGTACCACCCTTCCCAGCTCTGGTTGCTTGCCTACAGCAAGTCTCCCATGCTGGGAGAATCTCAAAGTGCTCACATGTTGGACACCCTCAGGCCCCTTGATTTTTTTTTAACATAAAAAGTTATTTGTTTTTATTTATTTTAAAGTGGTTTTCAGATTTGTGTATTTTATATGAATGAAAGTTTTACCTGTATGAATGTGTGGCACATGCATATATGGTGCCATCAAAAACCAGAAGAGGGTATTGTATCCCCCGAGACCGAAGTTACAGATGGTTGGGAACTGCCATGTGAGTGCTGAGAATGGAACCCGATCCTCTGCAAGAGCAGCGTGTGCTCTAAACCGCTGAGCCGTCTTCCCAGCCCCTTATTTGCTTATCTTTAATTGTATGTCTGTGTGTCTGCCACATGTATGGGTGCCTGTCAGATGCCACAAGACAGCCTTGGGGTCCTTGGAGCTGGAATAACAGGCATTTTTATGAGCTGCCTGATATGGGTGCTGGGAACAGAACCTAGATCCTCTGGAAGAACACTGTGTACTCTGGACCTCTGAGCCTTCATTCCAGCCCCAGGCCTCTTGTTTGGTGTATAAATGTGTCTGAGATGTGAACATTTGTGTGTGAGATAGCTAGCAATCTCTGTGTTTGTTTGTGTGTTCATGTGTGTGTGTGTAATATATCAGGGGGAAAAATCTATCCTCCTCAATATTGCTCCTCAGAAGATTCCACACACAGAAAAGCACTCATGAAGTGGTTTGGGGCAAGGCTAGAGAGGAGAATGTCTGAACCACCACAGTGTGAAGTAGCAGCTGGGCAGAGCCAGCAGAGGCAGTTTACTCTGGAGAAAGAAAGTGTGAGATTAAAGGGCAAAGTGTGAGGGGAGCACAAGCAGGGCTCGGGAGATCGGGAGCCTCACAGCATCCTTTGTCAGAATCTTCAAATCCATCGTGTCAAGTTCAGATGAGAGTTTGAAAGTGTTTATTCTGCCTAATTGTGTGTTAAACAGAACAGAGGAAGCAGCAGGTAAAGGAGGGTTTCCTGTTTAGAGTTTTCACCTTTCTCATCATAAAAAACGGAACCATAAAATGCTCTGTGCACCTCATTTAAGGATGTGCTTTTTGATGACTCTGTGACAGGACCCTATTTGTGTATTGCCCTGTTCTTTGGTGTAATTGTGACAATTTTTGTCTTCAAGATAATAAACCTCCCTGAATCGGTGTCCCCTGCTATCATAACTTGAGAGGCAAATGTATATCCCTGAGAGTCTTGCCTCACCTCTTTGTCATAAGGCTTGTTAATTAATTTTTGTTGCTTTAATGGAATGTCAGATAGTGATAGTATGTGAGGAGCAGAGTAATATTTCACTCATGGGTTTAGAGCTGAAGAACTGACATATGTGCAGGTTGAGGGCTTCCTGGCTAAGCCACATGTGACGATGACTGATAGATCCCATTGCAGGAGCAAATGCAAGAGAACAATTTACGATCAGACACAATGCCAGAAGGACTCAGGGCACGACGTGCTCTTCCTCTGACAGTTTGCTCTCCTAAGGAATGACTGAAGCTCCCCTAGAATTAAAGTAACTCCTTCCAAATGGGATGCCTGCAGTGTTCCAATTATGTGTGTCTAGACTCTCACATTGTCACACTAGGAGCCAGACTTCTGGCATGTGAAACTCTGGAAGACACACTCAGACCATATCCAAACCATAGCACAAAGGTATGTAAAAATGAGCAGTCTTCATTCCCAAATCAAATGAGAACTGTTTGGGGCACTGTTGAATCATGAGCTACATATTGAGGCAGTATTCGCTGGGAAAGCCCTTGCCATGTGGTTTTGTATGTGATACACTTTTCAGAGGACTTGTTATTTCTGTTTTCCTCTCTTGCATGAAAAAGTGCACACTCAGAAAATGCAATCATTGTTGATTAATGTTCATGTTGTGCTTATAAGTGTCAACATCTTAACAGCACCTCCTGTAACACAAGACATGAATATACAAATAATTATCAGAACTTCATCCTGAAACTTAACCCAACTAATTAATTTTTATAACTTTGGAAAATGATTTAGGAATATAAAATATCCCAGTAATAGCAACAGCATCAACAAGGATCTCCTACACACCAAGTGTACACATCAGCTCATTGAATGCTCACACACCTTTTGGGATGAAGATGGCATTGCACCATTGATGTGTCAGCTGAAAGCTTTGTGTTCATGCCATACTCTTGCAAAGGAAGCTCTAGATGCTGTGTTTGTTTGCCATGATGCATTATCTCCCTGTGTAGGGTACCCACCCTTTATTTGTAAGGAACACAATCTGAGGACCAAGTGGGAGCCTGAAAATGTAGCTAATAGGAAACCCTGTTATCTGTCTATATCATGACTATGCTTAAGTTTAATTTCTAAATTAGTTAACATGAGATGATCAACTATAGCTAACAACAAAAAATGACTGTCACCACATACTGTAATAAAGTTATGTGAATATGGTCTGACTCTTTCCCTCATAATGATTAATGCTGTTGTGCTTAGCCTTCTGTGAGTCTTTATGAACACCATTGACTTGCACAACTTGTGGAGAGGTATTGAGCTTCCTACATCACTGTCAACTGTGAGACTTTTCTGGGCTGTATTATTTCCTAGATTTTGAAGACCCCACATAACTGGTAGTTTCATATTTTCGACATTTTCAGAATTTATGCTAACTCTTCCTGGATTTATATTTGTTGGAGATGGTCTGTAAGTGGTAACATTTTATATCACTTCTATTGAGATATTTCTCCAAAAATATATTGTTGTGTAGGAAGTTATTGACTTGTGAGATATGTTTCAGTGTATTCCCAAATTGTGGTCCTCAGAGATTAAGAATCAAATCTGCATGTGACAATCTGTAGTGTCAGGAACTTACTGAGAATGTGTGTCCAAATGACTAAATATTTGACCACTTGAAGATATCTGGGTGCTTAGAGAGTAATTTTGTCTACTTAAAACATTACATGAGAATAGGAAGATGCAGGGTGATAGAGAGGTCCACAGAAATCCACAAGGATACCTCCACAATAGACTACTGGCAATGGTCGAGAGACAGCCTGAACTGACCTACTCTGGTGATAGGATGGCCAAACACTCTAATTGTCGTGCTAGAAACCTCATCCAATAACTGAGGAATCTGGATGCAGAGATCCACTGCCAAGCCCCAAGTGGAGCTCCAGGAGTCCAATTGGCGAGAAAGAGGAGGGTTTATATGAGCGAGAATTGTTGAGACCAAGGTTGGAAAAAGCACAGGGACAAATAGCCAAACGAATGGAAACACATGAACTATGAATCAATGGCTGAGGGGCCCCCAACTGGATCAGGCCCTCTGAATAGGTGAGACAGTTGATTGGCTTGATCTGTTTGGGAAGCATCCAGACAGTGGGACCGGGTTCTGTGCTCAGTGCATGAGTTGGCTGTTTGAAACCTGGGGCTTATGCAGGGATGCTTGGCTCAGTCTGGGAGGAGGGGACTGGACCTGCCTGGACTGAGTCTACCAGGTTGATCTCAATCCTTGGGGGAGTCTTTGCCCTGGAGGAGGTGGGAATGGGGGGTGGGCTGGGGAGAAGGAGAGGGAGTAGAAGGGGGGAGAACAAGGGAATCTGTGGCTGATATGTAGAATTAAATTATATTGTAAAATAAAATAATAATAAAAAAGAAAAGGCTACTACTGATAATATGCAAACCCTACAAATAATTACTAAGGAGAATAACACAATTTTTAGAAAGAGACATCCTTTGGAGGCTGATTTTAACATTTTAGCTCCCAGAATATCTTACGTTATTTCAATCATTTTTCTTTGAATTTTGTTTGGTTTATTGAACTCCTTTTTCTTCCTTATGAAGACTTTTGAACAAGAATAGTCTGTAGACGAAATTCTAAATGGTCTTAGTAAATAAGAAATGCAGAGCCAAATACAGAGTTAAAGCCTAAGAGATCAGAGCTCCAGCGAAGTCCAAGACTACCTTTATCTTACCAGTTACTGCTGTCCTTCCCGAGAGAGAGACCTCCTGTGTGACCTGTCTTTTTATTGCCTTTCTGTTCTATCTGCTCATTGGCTCTAAACCCAACCACATGATCTCCTCATCACTGCCTGTCTATACAGACCTCCAGCTCTCTATAGTTTGACTGAGATTAAAGGTTCATGTCACCACGCTTGGCTGTGTCCTTGAACATACAGAGACTTTGCCTGCCATGTGATCGGATTAAGGGCATGTGCCACCACCGCCAGACTTCTGCTAAATGGCTTGCTTTTAGCTCTGATCCCCAGGCAACTTTATTTATTAACATACAAATAAAATCACATTTCAGCACAAATAAAATATCACCATAGTAGTCAGCATAACGGATCTTTCTTTTTCTTATTTCTTCTAGGCTTAAGATCCAAAGAAAAAGAGTATGCTTTCCAAAGTCCTGAGGTAAGTCCAATGTCTGTTTATTAGTTCACTATAAGTAAAATACAAAGATAAAGTCAAGGTTAGCACCTCAGCTATGTAGCTGCCTCGGACCCTACTTATCCATTCCTATAATGCACTGTAGTCTCTCTTCTCTCACTTGCTCATCTTTTAGTGTAAGACAGATCCCATACCTCATTTACTATTTAAATTTAACATTAGATTAGTATTCTCACTCAAGAAAACCTATCCTTTCTGAATAGTTTGGCTGTCAGCCAGTTGCTTGATTTAAGAGTCTCACAAGTTTGAAAATTCCTTTAAAAACTAAGTTTTAAAGTAGAGAGGAGCAAGCTAGTGTCGTATTGGAAAGCAATCACAAGTTTAAATTGATATTGAGGTTTCGTGTACAGTAAGTTCAGATGTGCTGGGGTTTGATCTGCAAGATGATGACTTTCAGCCTAACACCGTGGGGAAGTGTAATGCTGGTGTGTGTGACATCTGTTTACGCCACGGTTGTTAGTATGGAATATATTGTTATCAAGGGCTATGTCTGGTCCAAGTGATTCAAGAGTTAGGAAATCACTTTAAACTAAAGCAATAAAATCAGATATAGTTGGTCTCTGTATCTGCAAGTCCCAGATGTGTGTAGTCACTTTGAGAGAGGAAAATGGAGATCGTCCTATAACAGTATGTTGTGCACCTCAAATACACATGGTGGAGTAATGTGATGATTTGTAGGTCCTCTGAATGAATAAGACCACATTTTGTTACTTGTAGAAGTTTGTGACATCCATCCACTTATCACTGTTGTTCCATTTTGTACCACTTAATTGATTAGTGGCTGGGGACTAGGAAGGAGGCACATGTAAAAGGCATGCCACTGTTGAGGGAACCATAGGCTTGACCATAGGAAGGGTTCTTCTTATGCATAGCAGGTCTAGGTCAAGGGAGACAATGAAATACTTAGAAAAGAGTTTTTAAAAAGAAGGAACCTATATCAGTTCATGTTTCAAGCTGAAGACATAATTGTAGTTTTGGGGGTCAAATCAGAACAAGTTTATCTTTTCTCTAAGGCTAGAGAGAGGAGTCAAGTTCTCTACCAAGTTCCTGTGAGGACATTACTGTGTGGTTTTCTTCAGCCATTTCATATGTAAAAGAACTGTTCTTTCTGTATGATCAGAGAATGCAGATGTGGAATTGCAAGGCTATGGGATAGAGTAAAAACAATCTGAGTTCCTTTATTGTCTTCATGGTAGAAATGTACCATTTATTTTTTATATACTTTTTATGGTTTTTAAAATATTTCTTTTGTTTCTATTAAAATGCATATATGTGTATGGTGCACATGTGTTCGGGAGCCCATGGAGGCCAGAAGAAGGTGCAGGAGTTCCAGGTGGTGCTAAGAACCAAGCTCAGGTCCTCCAGAAGAGCAGCAATCATTCTGAACCTTTGAGACATCTATCTCTTCATCATTTGTTTGCAGAGGCTACCATTTCAGAACTTTCTGATGGGTTAATTTTATTTGATATTTTGTTGTAGTTTGATGAACAAGTAGAATCCACAAATGTAACTTAGGTAGGCTGAAGCAGTTTGAGTTTACCTGTGCTCAGCACTGGCTTCATCGTTGCTAAGAAGGCAGAGAGAGTATTGTTGCTTCCTGGCAATTTCACTGTGTAAGCTCTACAGCATAGGAGCGTATTCCCAAAACCTCCTGAGGTATCCTTAATCCACACAGTTTTTCAAAATCGATTTGCCCAGAACCAACCAGTCATAGTGAGATGCTAGATATGATGCTCCCAAAAGGAGATAACTGAGTACCCAGTATGGATATGGACTTCAGCTGGGGCTGCTCCTGATCCCATCCTTGGAAATACAGAAAGTGGGCAAGTGAGACCTCAGGAGCCAGTTCTGTGGTGT
The DNA here is from genome assembly GCF_049852395.1 of Peromyscus maniculatus bairdii. NCBI lineage: Eukaryota > Metazoa > Chordata > Mammalia > Rodentia > Cricetidae > Peromyscus > Peromyscus maniculatus. Next base: position 58,468,807 of record NC_134852.1, on the reverse strand, counting down.
GTGGACCACTGAATAACAAGTGAATTGAAAACCCATGTGCAAGAAAGCAGAAATGTTTTAGTTGTAAGTGGATTGTGTGTATCATATGTACACAGGGATTTTTCTTGAATTGTGTACTTTTTTCAATGAATGATGTGTCATCTTCAACGCTACAAATTTTTAATAATTTCAAGCCAATGCCAAGAAGCATGAAACATCTAGTCAGTGACGTATATTTCCTGTTGGTCCTGCTCAGGATCCTAAAACTACTAGAGCTCCTGGTTATTTTACTGTGATGTACAAGTTTTTAAGCATTTCACCTGTTGCAGATTGTCTCGTGACTTAGTAGAGTGTCCTCTACAATATCCCTTTTCCTTTCTCTGTCCTTCTCATCTCCCTTTTTCTTTCCAACCATACACAGACACATGTACACACACGTGCATGCATGTACATACATTTGCAACTTCTTACACTTTTTCAGATGGGGAAATAGAGTTCATATTTCATGGTACAGTATTTCTACAGAGAGAACCTTACTGTTCTTGCTTTGGGAAATTAAATGCTATGGTTTTTTACTTGGGCTATCCTTAACAGCTCTGTATCTCCCTCTTCCTCACCCACTTTTTGCTATTGACAGGACCTGGACACCAGAGAGACCAGCTTCCTCATCTCTAAAGGTCCACAGCCATCGGTAAGCAGTGATCCATGCTTCCTTTCTTGGATGAACAGACACAGGTGTCCTTCTGTGACCTAAACTGAGGATACTGTCACTTAAATCCCAGGTCTTCATGTGTGCTATCTGAGAATGTATTACTTTTGGAAAAATTCTTTAAGAAAAAAAATTACATTAGACATGATCATGAGAATGGCATACAGAGGGCATCCGTTTGCACTTTAATAAGTCCTGGTGTTGCAGAAGCTTCATCAAAGCCACCCTGTGTTTATGGAGGCGGGGTGTCTTGGACTTGAACCCTCAGTCTTCTAACTCTATTACAGTATGCTTCCTTATAAATTGATGACTAAGAATAATCATAATTTAAACTTTAAAAATTAAACTTAGATCCAACTCAGAAGTTACTGAACTTTAAATTTGATTAAGTTTAGGTGTTTTTTTTTTTTAAATTTACTGACTAAATAAGGATGGTATTTGGGAAGACAAAAAATGGAGTTCAAGTTTCCTCTGACATTGTCTTTGAGGGGGGTCCTTAACTGTGCTTAGTAGCCATGTCTCCTCTGCATGGTTGAGACAACTCTGAGTACTTTCTTGTATCTGATGACCTCCAGGGTCTATGTTAGCCTTCTACTTCGTAGAGTGCACCTCAGCTGCAGCATTCCTAATGTGTTTCTCAGGACTCGAACTGGAGATGAAGAAAGTAAAAACTGTCACCAGCTTGGCATCATATCCTGGGCACACTGTGATGCTTTAGCCTTGATTATTTGGCTTAAAGTGGGTTTGCTCTCGGGTTTCTCCACGACAATGTTTCTGTGTGTTTCTCTTCTTCTATACTGTACTAGACTCTGGGCCAGCTTGCAGTGTGCACGTGGGGGCTAGAGGTTGTGCTTAATCTTAAAAGTCGATAATAGTAACTTTTTTTTACTCTTAAACCCAGGGCATGCTAGACAAATATTCTACCATTAAGCCACATTCCCCTTCCCTAGAGTTCTTCTGTGGTCTTCCCTTCCCTCCCCTTCCTTCCTTCCTCTGTGTCAACTCATAGATATTTATTTTATATCTTGTGTTATAAACTCAGCAATACTGTAATTCGTTGCATTAGAGAGCTTTTTAGTGAAGTCTGTATAACTTGAACACACTCCATTATTGTGTTCTGTTTTATTTTTGATGTTTTCTTCATTTCTGATACTACAAGACACTGCAAGCTCATCTTGTACATTTCTTTCCTTAATCCTAGAATGAATCACTCCTCTAGAGAACTTTGGTTTTCATTACAACCAGTTACCACGAAGTGTATCTGTCTCCGTCAAGATCTTTTTAGACATATTCAAAGCTGGATGATTTAAGGTGCACTTGTACAGTCTGCATCAGTGCAGGAGATTCCCAACATGCACAGCTATACCAGCCATGAACCCAGTACTGTGCATGGGACTAGGGAACAGAGGAAAGGGACTGTTTCTGGAACCCAGACGGAGAAAATCAAGTACATGAGACATTCTTGAATTTAAACATAGGAAGGTGAGGAAGGCTGGAAAAACGCATCCTGGTTTTCAGTTGGAGTATCACTGGGCTATTTTCTTTTTCTAAAATAAATGTAAAAATGTTTTTAAAATTCAGTTTCCATTCTTTTTTCTTGAATGGCCTCTACCTTTTGTGTTCTCTTTAAGGAATATTTTCTTGCATCAATATAAGGGACAATTTCTCTGATTTTCTTCTGCAAAGTAGCTTTTAGTTGTGTTTAGTCTATGGCCCCTTTTGGGTTAACTTTCATCACCTCAGAGATTATGAAGCTCACCATGCCACCCTAGTGTGTGGTGATGTATTGTGTACCCTAATAAAACTTGCCTGAAGATTAAAGAACAGAATAAGCCACTATATTAAACATAGAGGCCAGGCAGTGGTGGCACACACCTTTAATCCTAGCACTCAGGAGGCAGAGATCCATCTGGATCTCTGTGAGTTCAAAGCCACCCAGGACTACATGAGATTGACTCAGCCTAGGAGAGGAACAGAGCCAGGCAGTGGTGGCACACAACTTTAATCCCAATACTTGGGAGTCATATACCTTTAATCCCAGCACTAAGAAGGAAGTGATATGGACGGGCAGAGAAAGGTATATAAGGCATGAGGAGACAGGAACTAAGACTTTTTGGCTGGAGGCCTTTTCAAGCTGAGGAGTCCTAGAGGTAAAATATGGTAGTGGCTTGTTCCTTTGTCTCTCTGATCTTTCAGCATTTAACCCAATATCTGGATCCTGGCTTTTTATTATTAAAAGACCTATTTAGATTTCACACTATGCCAGTGCCCTCATGTCTTTTAGTGAATCTGTAGTCAATTCAGGGAAGTTTATGGTGATTGACAGTAATCCTCAAATCTCACCAAAGATGCCAGGAAAATCAGAGCACCAAGGGGAATAACTTCAGACCAGCAGAAGAATGTAGTTTATGCAATGTCTGACATCCAGCATGCACCCATGAGTCAACAGCAGTAACCCTTCTATCTGCACACACAAAGACTCATTAGTTCTCAGAAGAGCAATTTCACACTGTCTTAGGGTTTCTGTAGCTTCAATGAAACACCATGACTCAAAAGCAAGTTGAGAAAGAAAAGGTTTGTTTGGCTTATACTTCCATAGTGCTGTTCACCATAGAAGGAAATCAGGACAGGAACTCAAGCATGGCAGGAACCTGGAGGCAGGAGGAGACCATGAAGGGATCTACTTACGGGCTTGTTCATAATGTCTTGCTCAGCCTGCTTTCTTATAGAACCCAGGACTACCAGCCTAGGGATGGCATCACCCACAATAGGCTGGGCCCTCCTCCCCCATCAGTCACTAATTAAGAAAATGCCTTTCAGGCATGCCTACAACCTGATCTTATAGAGGCATTTTCTCAATTGAGATTTCCTCCTTTCGGGTAACTGCAGCTTGGGTCAAGTTATCAAAAAACTACCCAGCACAGGCACTAGCTAGCACCAGCTGCTTAGGCCTCCACAGCCTTGAAGCAGATATCCTTTAATGATAATTTACATGATTATTTATCTCTTCACTTTCATCAAATATAAGCAATGTGGGCCTTTGGATGTTATGGGTTTGATTTTTTTTTCAAGTTTTAGTTTTCTTCTCACAGCACTGAGGATTGAATACAGGGCCTGCTAGGCGAGCTTAACCAATGAACTCTTTCAGACAGTGCCCATTCTCCCTTCTACCAATTTCAGGTAATTTCCTTGGTGTCTTAAACGATACCATGGTAATAAAAGATTGAAGACAATTCATTATGTCAATAGTTGAATGCTAATCCTTTTCACCTCAGTATTTGGGGAGGTCACAGAATGTTTAAAATTAAGCCCCATGCAATTTTTTCTTTCTTTCTTAATCTCCTGGAGATAAAGTGTAGCTGTGTTCCCTGGGCTGGTTTGGAATGTCCAGTCCTCCTGCTTCAGCCCTGCTGGAATCATAGGTGTATATCACCACGCTGTACTGCTATGCAAATTTCCCACACTATGAGTCACCCAGAGTAATGTCAGGGTTTTGCTATATTGGTTGGTAGAAGCGCACTTAACAGACTACATCACTTGGCGTTTCTATTTACCACATTTTTGTTTATCATTTCTTTTCTCTCTCAGCTAAGTTCCAAACATATTTTTAAAGTTGTTTTAATAAAGGATTTGTATGTTTACAACTTTTTCCTGTTCATTATTTTCATTTTTTTTCTTCCCATTTTTTCCTTCCTTCCTGTTCACTTCCTCTGAGGTTGGGCTTTAAATGTTGTAGACACATACTGAAGGTTTATGCTGTACCAGGGGTAGGATTGACAGCCCTGGAGTGTGGATAACGCTTAAGAGGTGGAAGGATTCACTGAGACACACATTAAGCAGAAGTGGAGAGTTTATCAGCTTCCCTCTAGTACAGCAGCAGTGGGCAAGATGAGAGAGAAACTCATGGACACAGGCTTTCTGAGGGGTGGCATCTTTGCAAGCATTCAGACTGTTTGAGTGTCATGATGATTTGGAATAATTAATGCTGGGGCTGGTTGTAGCTAGCAACACTTGGTGTTGAGGCAGAGTAGGTCTTGCTAAGTCAGAAACGTCTCAACTTACTCTAGCCTGATGTTCACACCTTGAAACCAGGGCTTGCTATGATCAACTCTTTCCAGGTAGGTGGTAGCTGTAAGCAAACCCCTCCTATGAGGGAACAACAGCCTTACTCCAAGGCTGGAATGACTCAACGTAGTCATCCACTATAGAGCATAGCTTTATTCATGTGTGCCTGTGTGTTGGAATCTTGAAGCCCGAGTGGAATTGTGCTGACTCTCCGTTGGTTGCTTCACAGCCTGAGAAGCGATTCAATTTGTTCCTGAGGAGGCGTCTTATGGTAAAACAGTGCTGGCTGCTGATGCCTGTGCCTGAGTGTCTGTAGTAACAGCCTGGTGCTTTCCGAATTCAGAAATTCCACAAATGCCATAAACACGGGGCGGGGGAGAGGGGAGGGAAGCTCTTAATCACTGATTCTCAGTTCCCAGGCAGTTGGCATTTAACCATGGTGGTTCTCAATCTTTTCCATTTGATGAGCCCACTTCCTAAAAGCCTATGTGCAAACACAGACAGTGTGAACAGCTTCAGAGGCTCAAGAACCACCAGTTATGTAAATCATAGTAAGCTGGACCCTAACTGGGTACTGCTTTGTAGTAACTGGGCATCTCTAAGGACAAATAAACACACACACACACACACACACACACACACACACACACACACACACACACACACATATACTAAAATGTGTGTTCTTTATGGCATATTTTCAGCAAAATAAAAGCATGGTGTATTTTAATAGCTTCCAGTTGTCTGTAACAAAATGAATGGATTTTTTTTTTTTCTGCTCCATTGAGTTCTAATCAACTTTTGTTAAGAATCTGAAGACTTGGGACTGGAGAGATGACTCAGTGTTTATGAGAACTGGCTGTTCTTCCAGAGGTCATGGGTTTGAACCTCGGTAACACATGGTGGCTCACAATCATCTGTAACTCCAGTCCTAAGGAAATCCTAGGGTTGGCTTTTCTGAACAATATAAACGCTCCTAAAATCATTAATGATGAACTAGAGAAGCATGGATATTAGTTTGCTTTCTGACTTCATTCTTTGATTATATGTGGACTAATAATGTCTCTCTTGCCAACTGGCTTCCATACATTTTGGTGAATTTTATCAAATATGTTAATTTTATAATGATGTACAACAGTGCCAGTGAGTATTTTATTTAGTTTTCCTTTTATAAAACTGATTGCAGCCAAGGTATAGCAGGCTAATTTTTCTCAGGTTTTTTTTTTCACATTCTTTTATGAAAGAAGAGAGGCTATAGGTCTTTTTCTAGAGACAGGCAGAGAAATCAAGCCTATCATTTGAATTACAGTATTCTGACTTAGTCTGTTCTCCCTAGATATTTCTGTTTCTTTGTTCATTTCCCGACTCTTATCCTCATATGCCTTGAGAACCTCTTTCTCCCCCATCACAACCAGCAGCAACCCATAGGTAAATAGAATTACTGCATTCACAGACCACAGATCAGGCATGAGGTTTCTGCCCTGTTTGTGGCCGGGTACCACTTGTCCCTTTTATGGGGACTCTCAGCTCGGCTGATGAGTGCATCACAGGGGCTGCAGAGGATGCTCCCAGGCCAACAGAGATACCCGCTGAGAAAAACCCAGGGATCTAGCTCCCATCCACCAGTTCCAGGAAGACCTCCCACCAACCATCCCATGATGCTCTGCCTCTCACAAGGGGCTGTCACTCAAAAGCACAAAGTATCCTTCTTTTCATATGGATGGTGAGGAATACAAAATCAAATGTAGAAACTTCTTTGTTTCCCCTGAAATGCTCAGTAATTTTTTTTGTTGTTGTTGTTTGTTTTATTTTGTTTTGCTATCATGAAAGGGAAGGAGTTCGTGGGCTGGACATCATATAACTGGTGAACGTGTAATTTTGATTTTATTAAAATGAGAAAATCATAAAGAAAAGATGACCAGCACTCGGGAGGCAGAGCCAGGCGGATCTCTGTGAGTTCAAGGCCAGCCTGGGCTACCAAGTGAGTTCCAGGAAAGGCGCAAAGCTACGCAGAGAAACCCTGTCTCGAAAAAAACAAAAAAAGAAAAAAGAAAAGAAAAGATGAATTGTAGCTCACTTGAGACATAGATGACAGCTATTTGAAGGACTTAGCTATGGTGAGGCAACTGGCCAGCTACCTGCTTCTGATTCTTAACTGCACCTTAGTTTTTGATTGTGCCCTGAAAGAAGTGTGTAAAAATGCATTACTTAGTAGACTAATTGGTGTGGTGTTTCATTAAAACCACACGTTTATGTCTGAGCTTGCATTTTACTGTCAATGTATAAGCATATTCATCGTACATTTTGGCCTAATTGCAGCATTTTTGTGAGAGCATGTGGTTAATGTGTTTAAGCATGCGGCTAATATATTTCAGCCTTTCCTAAGTATGTATCATTTAACCCTCTTGGTGGAATTTTCTGTTATGAAAGGGACCTGATCTCTGTTCTGTTTTGTCTTGACTTGCTATGTTGAGAGTGCAGAAAGGGAAGTGGTGGTCGAAGTGCGGCCACTTCCCTTCATGGTTTTGCCTTCATGTAAAGTCCTATCACTTATGTCTTCTACAGTTTCAAAGAAGTGAGCAAAGCAAAGACTCAATCTTCTTCAGAGATGGGATTAGGCAGATTGACTTTGTCCTTTCCTACGTGGAAGATCCAAAGAAAGACTCGGAGATAAAGGCAGTAAGTGCTTATCTGGGAGAAGCGGGGTAGGAAGAGGAAGATCCTAGAGAAAGAACCTGCTGAGAGGCCACTGCGCATGCAATTCACATTTGTTTCCTGAATGCTTTGGAGACAATGACAGCAGCAACTTCTTTCTCCTCCCCTGTCCTCCTCTTCTCTCTTTCCACTTCTCTTTCTATGTGACTGATACCTATTTCATACACCTTGCTTTAGATATTAAGTGTGACCCCTCGCATAAAGGATTTATCCCTGAATCTAGTGCAGTGGTTCTCAACCTTCCTAATGCTGTGATCCTTTAATACAGTTCCTCATGTTGTGGTGACCCCCAGCCATACAATTATTACATTGCTACTTCATAACTGTCCTTTGGCTAATGTTATGAGTTGTAATGTAAACATCTGATATGCAGAATATCTGGTATGTGACTCTCAAGAGGTCATGAACCACAGGTTAAGAACCACTGAACTAGTATCTCCTTTTCATATGCAGTTTTCATCTTCAAGGCATATGGTCAACTGATCTAATGAAAAGATCGCTTTTGTGCTGAGCTCTAATCCTGACTTTACCACTAATTACTTTCTGAGTTTGTTTATTCATTTTCCTTCCTGCCTCTAAGCCCACAAGCATGTTGTCTTGATCTTTGTTCCATGCCCAGGTCCTCAGAATGCTGGTAAGGGGTGATGAGTGCTCAGTATTTGAAATGATGGCTAAGAGACTTGATCTGCATGTGTAAGGATTTATATGTCTGCATGTGTATATGTATGCAGGTATTTAGTTATAAGCTGAAATGTCACCCAGATAACAACTTGAAAACTTGAATGTTATTCCCAGAACCTGAGCTTCCTTAGCTTTGTATCTTTCTACCCGGTCCCAGTAACCATCCACTAATGCCTCTGAAATTCACAGACAATGGCTGTTTCTGTATCTTTTTATATCTTCTATGGATGATCTCTTCACACCTGGCCCTTCTTTGAAGATCTTTGCTTCTCATAACCATCTTCCTTTTCAATAGGGACAGTATAGGCTGAGTACCTCATTGACTTGATTCTTTCTCTTTGGTTTCTAAAACCCCTGAGTTTTGAGTCTCATCAAAGCGGCTTCATTGTGATTTACCCAGCCACAGGCCTTCCCTTTGTTTCTGCCACTGTTACCTCTGGCTCACTATCACTCTCTCCTCTACCACTCCTTTTTGATGACCTATGAACACAACACACGTGTAAGTGTTTATACTGGCATTTGTCATTTCTGTTCTTGAATGTCCTTTACCAATGATCTTAGCTTTTACTTAACCATCCATTCTCCTAAATTAGATCATTGCAAGTGACTGTAACTCTGTAACTTTATTCCATTTGTCTGTTTAACCCACCTCTCAAATTGTTCTTGCCGATACCTTTTTATCACACAGACCAGAAAAGATACTATAGTATATTGCCATGTTTTATCTTTTCTTCCTCCCTCCCTCCCTTCATCTATCCATCTCTCCCTTGCTTCCCTCTTTCCTTCTGTAAATTTTCATTAGCATATGTTGACTGAAGAATGTGTGACATTCTCATACATGTGCATAACATGCTTCAATCACATTGACCCCGTCTGTTTCTTTCTCCATTCCTCTTCCACATCTTTAATGTTCCCCCTTTTACTTTCACACCCCTCCCTAACTCCACAAGCCTTGTTAGTCCAGCTTTCTCCCCTTAACGTGACAATCTCCAGTTTCAAACATATCCATGCAAATGTCATAATTTCATTCTTCTCCATTATGTATAGACTGTTTTTCCTTGTCCACTCACTCATCTGTTATCTCAGCCAGTGCTGTTGCTGTGCAAAGACACCATGACCACAGCAACTCTTATAAAGGAAAGCATTTAACTGGGGCTTGCTGATGTTTCAGATGTTTAGTCCATTGTCATCATGACAGGGAGCATGGCAGCATGCAGGCTGAATGGTGCTGAAGAAGTAGCTGAGAATTCTGCATCTGGATCCACAGGCAGCAGGAAGAGAGAGAGCTACTGGGCCTGGCTTAGGCTCTTGAAATCTCAAAGGCCACCCTCAGTGACACATTTCCTCCAACAAGGCCTCCTAATTCTTCTAAGTAGTGCCACTCCCTGCTGACTAAGCATTCAAATATATGCGTCTGTGGGGGCCATTGTTATTCAAAACACCACATCTGTTGATGAGCATGTAGGCTGACTCCATAATTTAGCTGATATGACAGAGCTGCAGCAAGTGAGGTCCTACAGGCATCTTCATAGTTACTTCTCTTTACCACTCTTATCGTCATCCAACTTAAGTCTAATAATCAACAACTGTAATCACTCTACTATCTGTGTCTTCATGTCCTTTCTTCCATATTATATTTATTTGCCAAAAACCACTTTAAGTATAACCCTTAGTGTACTACATGCAAAGGTCCACGCACCCCAACCTCAATGTTCATCTCCACATACAAAGCAATAGCCAAATCTCAGTTCTTGCCTTGCTTAACCAGTGTGTTAGTCAAGGATTTCTAGAGTAGCAGCACTTATAGAATGAATCTCTCTCTCTCTCTCTCTCTCTCTCTCTCTCTCTCTCTCTCTCTCTCTCTCTCTCTCTCTCCCTCTCTCTCTCTCTCTCTCTCTCTCTCTCTCTCTCCATATATATATGAATGAAGGGGATTTCTTAGAATCAGTTAGAGTCCTAGGACATTAATACCCTCTTCAGGCCTCCACAGCCACTATACTCACATGTACAAACACACACACACACACACACACACACACACACACACACACACACACACATACACACACTATACAACTGAATTTTGTAGATACAACATATTATAAATTTCCTCCCAGCATAAGTCTATAGAAAGTGAATTATATGAAAACTGGACACATGCTTTCATTCATTGTGTTTTTTTTTAAAATCTGTATGAAGAAACCCTCTCACAGCTAAAATTTTTCCTCATCTAAAATTTCCATGCTTTTTTTCACACATTTTCCTTCTCATGTGAATGGCTACCCTTGTGTATCTTCTATTACTCATTAAATCATAAAACATAAGTAGACTGACTGAAATATTTTTATCTTTAACCATAACATTCTAAGTCTTAGTTATCTCTTGGTATTGATTAATTTTACAGCTATGTAAATTTATGATTATATGAGTGCATAATTGATAAAACATCACTGATATATTACAAAATATGACCAGAAAAATTTTAACTTAAGTAGCATGCCTATCATAAATGCATTGATTGATGAGGTACAAGGACATGACATTGTTTTTTTCTTTTATGCATGAATAAAATCATTCCTAGAATCAAAGGGTTCAGGTTCATATATGTTCTTTTGTTCTTATACATCACGGTGCAAAGTAAGGTGATTTGGATCAATAGGCTAGGATTACTGAATTATAGATTTCTTGAAACCCCTGAGTTTTGTGCAAGTATTTAAAAAAGGTGGATGGAGAGGTGACTCAGTAGTCAAGAGCACTGACTACTCTTGCAGAAACCTTTGGTGTGGTTCCCAGCTCATATATGGAGGCTCAGGACTGTCCATAACTTCAGTTCCAGGCGCTCAAATGTCCTCTTCTGTCCTCTTTGGGCACTTCACACACAATGGTGTACAGATATGCATGCAGGCAAGACACTCATACACATAAAATAAAAGTCAATAAAACCTTTTAACCAATCTAGAACAATCTCATTACTTACAAAGCTTTAATGTTTAAAATAATTCTTAATGAGCTGGTGTTCACTCATACTTCTGCCATCAGTCCTGTTGAACTCTGAAGGGGGGCAATGCTCTAAGCTACAAAAGCCCATGTCTTTGCAACTCAAAATTCAGTCACTCTGTTTGGTGCTGGATACAGCATTTTAAATTGCTCTCCATGCCTACTGTTTTTTTGTTTTTTTTTTAATTTTTGAAGAAATGTATTTAAGTAAAGATAGCTGGAGGGAGGGTTTTCAGACATAGGCCCCTTCATACTAACACTGGAAGGGGAAAGGACATACTAAAGTGATTCCTTATAAAGTTTACCAGAACCTCAATGTAAAGGAACCTATTGGTCATAAATGACTCAGAACATCCTAGTGAAGCTTTTCAAATTTCAGTCTTTCTGAAAATGTTCACACTTCAATCACAATGGAGGCTGGAAGAAGCTTTACTCATTAATGCTTTGTCTAAATCCTACAGTAATTATTATTTGCAAGCCGTGACCTGTAGTGAATCTTACCCTTTCTTTCTCTAAGTGAAAGCCCTCTTGCTATTCAAGAGCAAAGGCCACGATGAGATTATGGCCTGCAGTGACATTAGAATAATTGATTTGAGGATTGATGGTTTTTGTAATATTGAGTCCTTACCAGCTAGGAGCCTGTGTGTCTCTGTCCCCAAAGGCTTCTCATACTTTCAAATCACTCAGTTTAATTTTGTGCATATCTTCAAATAGCACTTGTAAATCTTAGAGATTGTTCCTATTTTGTATTCCCAGAGTTTTGTCAATTATGGTATAGGTCAAAATCAGCCCATGGCCTGAAGGTAGGGATGTTTTGTAGGGAATTTTTGCATACAACCGTGGAAGGTCCTAGAACCCTCTGGAAGCGCAGCCTTGAGTCTGCCTAGCCCTTAATAAGCCATCACCAAGGTTAGCCAGGCATGCCAGCTAACAGAGTGTTGGCCTGTCACTGTGCACTAACACAGAGAATTGCCTTCGCACTATGAACAAACCCAAAGGGTTGGCCTGGCATTTCCAGCTACCACGAAGGGTCAGGTTGGTGCTGTCCACTGATACAGAGCACCTGCATCACCCTTTCCATTTGTTTTTGCCATAGGAGAGAAGACGGGAATTTCAGCTAAATCTCAGGAAAACAGGTCTTGAGTTGGAAATTGAAGACAAAATGGTAACTATATTTGATAAATTATGCAAGGTTCTTATTTTAAGCAGGTCTTTCTCCTATTCATGTATTTGGCCATATAGATGATAGGTTTGGAATAACACATGAATCTTTTGGCTACAGAAATGTGCATAGAGACAAGAAGACTTGCATTGTCACAGGTCAGTAGTCAGTGAGGTGAAGTTTCAGTGAAACTTTTTAAAAGTCAGTAGGAGCATAGGAAGTGGGAGAATGCCCAGTCTGCAAAGTGCTTGCCATACAAGCATGGATACCCGAGTTTCACCTTGAAACCATATACAAATCTGGATGTGGTAATATGTACTTATAAAGCCAATAATGGGCAAAAAAAAAGTGGGTCCCTGGGACATACTGTCCATCAAGTCTACCCTCATTGGTGAGCCCCTGGCCCAGTGAAAGATCCTGTCTCAAAGCAAACAAACAAACAAGGTGGATGGCTTCTAAGGAACTACACCTAGTATTGACTTCAGCCACCCACACCCACACACTATGTATGCAACATCAGACAGACAGACAGACAGACAGACAGACAGACACACACACACACACACACACACACACACACACACACACACACACACACACACACACACACACTTTCTACCAGGTACAGAAAGGTAAAGCACTTTGTTTACATACCTGTCTTTCCTTGAAGCTGCCTGTCACATTCTGCACTGAACCTGGCTGTCTTGCAGGGTAGCCCACTATTTAACCCATGATACTCTGTTCATGAATAGGTTACATTAGTTTATTCTTTAACCCATTCATGTTCATTTACTGGTTTTCTGCAATTACCTTTAAAGTTGCGATTAAAGCCCTACTTAAGATCATATTCTACCTGTGACTCTTCTGATATCCTCTAACTTTGATTTTATTTTCTAATAATTTTTTTCTCATCAGTTCTGAACCAATAAATATGTGAAATACAATACAATCTGTAACTTATTTTCCCATGTAGAGGATCTTCAGGTGGGCTCTATGCAGTAACTATGTAAGAAGAGTGAGAATATCTAACAGCATGCATATAATACATTATAATATATATTAATAATATCATATAATCATCTAAATAAAATCCTAATATGCCTTTTGCCAAGATTTGGGAGAACTATAACTATAACCACCTAGTCTTCAACTCCATCAAAGACCTGAGAAGGAACTAGTATTACCTGAGTAAGCAAGAAGTGCAAGCAAGCGACTTCCAAAAAAATGTGAGAAATGACAGAAACAGTTGGCTACCTGGACAGTCACCCAAGTTTCCTCTGCAACATTGTGGCCTACAGGCCTAAAATATGTGACAGACTCTTTTCAGAAGCTAGAATTTTTGAAGGGCTGTACTAACCTGTCTGGCAAAGTTCAGCAGTTGACTTTCTTTGTGTCCTGTTTGTCCAGTTTGGACAGTGTACTGTCAACAGTCGAGGCAAGGGCAGTTTCTTGCCCTACTGGCTAGCTTATGCCACAAAGAAAGCAAACTCCATATTGGAGTTTCTTCAATGCCCATTGTCCTCTTTAGAAGTAGATCAGTACTGCCAAAAGCAGATATGTTTCATGTTGAGAAAAGTCTAAGTTATTAAAACATTTTAAATGCCATATTCTGTAGGTCTTTGAAGTGTTTGAAGATTACCTATCTACCTGAAATATATCTCTGTATACCTAGAAAACATAACTAACATGACTATAAGTTTGATAGTTATGGGTATTAGCCTGCATTTCTTTATTAGCCTAAATAGCTTTTAAGGACTAAAACTTCATATTGCATAAGTAAACAAGCTGTACAGGTAATACCTTAAGCAAAAATAGAAACAGACATACAGCATAAGGACAATAACCTCAAGTTTGTAACAATATACAAAAATATCTTCAACAGAAGTAAAAACATACATACAGTATAACAAAAATGACCTTAAATTTGTATTAATATACAAAAATATCTTAAACAGAAGTAGAAACATATATACAGTATAACAAAAATAAACTTAAATATACAAAAATCAATACCAATGCAAATTATTTAAGACTAGTAGTTGCTTTTTTAGTTTGAAAGTAGATTCAATAATCTACCTTTTTATCCTATCAGATCTACCACCCCCTTTTTTATCCATACCAAATAACAACTTGTAGCCAACCCCCCGACATGATAACAAATATCCATAACACAGTGAAAGACCAAAAACCACCCACACAAGGTATTGGGAATGTGGGTATCGTGTTCTTAAAATTACTTCCTACTGCCTGGGGAGGTAACAGCATCTCTAGGGGACCCTGAAAAAAATTAAATAATGGTCATGTCCTGGGAGAGCTACCTGTATCATTTGTTGCCAGTCTCTGAGTAATGGAAAAGTGTAGAGCTTATCTAAAGTCCTAGCTGGAGTAGTGCAAGAGGGTGGACCATCTCAGCTAGCCACAATGGAATTATCCTCAGGGGTTTGTAGTCCAAAGCCAATCATTGGGTGGTTTATCAGCATAGTGGTTTTATCACAATCTAAGTAGAATTGTTGTTGTGGGGTACCATCATCTTTATGGAGACTTCAGGAGATCACTGTTATGAATGTTTATTGTTCACTGTAGAAAACTTAAGCATATTAAACATCGTATGCTGTAAATCTTAGAGAGGTTAAAGTACCATGATCTATTAAATACATTTGGGGTATCTAGGCTTAATTCCTAAATATCTGTTTAAACTTGTCTGAAATCATGTACAGGAAGCTACGTGACACCTAAGCTTAGAATTAGTTAGTACTTTATAATATCATTAATACCAAAACAGAAAATTTAAATTTTGAGATAGTACTTATACCTTAAGAAAAGTTTTAAAGAGTCAAAATAAGTCAGAGGGTTATGAGATTAGTGAAAATATAATAGTCTCTAGATTTTGGTTTTCTTCTGTCCCATACCAGGTGGCTCTTCTGATATAAGACAGGCTTTGAATTCTCTTTTAACAAACATTCTTGGGCTTAGAGAAGAAGAGAGCCACACTCCAACTCCAAAGCCAGCTACAAGACTACATGAAGACTACCTGTTTAACATGTCTGTAGAGCAAAAACAGATTTTGAAAGGTTTATAAAATTTACCCTGTAGGAAGTATTCTATACCATTAGGTCAGATTACTCCTTTTCTTGGTAATTTTTTCTGGATGGTTCTCCCTTCCTTTTTTGATGCTTCATTTGTCCAAAGGAATCTTTAGATTTCTCAGTTAGATGTTTTTATTTTCCAGGAAATAAACAAACAAAACCCTGTCCTGACCCTAATTTGGTGAGTTTTCCTATTTGTCAGATTGAATCATCACATCAGTTGATGAACTATCACCTATCCTAATCAAGAGGTCTCTCCTGTTTGAATCTAATCTTTAGCAACTTTGATGGTATCCATAGCTTTTCTTCTCCTGTGGAAACAAAAGCAAACCTCTTCCTCAATGCAATACATATCCTAGTTTCCATTCTGAGGTCAAACTTTTTTTACACATCAAGATACCCACTCCCTCTTTTTTTTTTCTTTATTAGGATTTTTTTTATTCATTTTACATACCAACCACAGATTTCCCCCCTCTTCCTGTGCTCCCTCATCCTCCCCCAACCATTCCCCATTCCCTCCTCTGAAAAGGTAAGGCCTCCCATGGGGAGTCAGTAAAGTCTGGTACATTCCATTGAGGCAAGTCCAAGCCCCTCCCCCTGCATCAAGGCTGTGCAAGGTGTTACACCATAGGTAATGCACCAGGGATGGATCCCGATCCTACTACCAGGGTGCCTCTTAAGCAGACCAAGCTACACAACTGTCTCGCTTATGCAGAGTCCCATGGAGGCTCCACAGCTTTGGTCTAAAGTTCATGAGTTCCCATTAGTTTGGTTCAGTTGTCTCTATAGGTTTTCCCATCATGATCTTGATGCTCCTTGCTCAAAGAATCCCTCTTCCCTCTCTTCAACTGGATTCCTGGAGCTTGGTCTGGTGCTTGCTGTAGATCTCTGCATCTGCTTCCATCAGTTATTGGATGAAGGCTCTATGATGACAGTCAGGGTATTCACCAATCTGATTACTGGAGTAAGCCAGCACAGGCACCCTCTCCACTATTGCTAGCAGTCTAAGCTAGGATCATCCTTGTGGATTCCTGGGAACTTCCCTAGCACCAGTTTTCTCCCTATCCCCGTGATATCTCCCTCTATCAAGATATCTCTTTCATGGCTCTCCCACTCTGTTCTTGTTCCAGCTTGACCATCCCATTTCCTTACGCTCTCATCCCCCATCCCCTAGCCTCTATTGCCTCTCACCCCCATTTTACTCAGAAGATCTATTTCCCCTTCCCAGGGCAATCCATGCAACACTCTTAGGGTCCTCCTTGTTAGCTAGCTTCTCTGGAGTTGTGGGTTGCAGTCTGGTTATCCTTTGCTTTTTATCTAGTATTCACTTACAAGTGAGTACACACCATGTTTGTCTTTCTGAGTCTGGGTTACCTCACTCAGGATATTTTATAGTTCCATCCATTTGTCTGCAAATTTCAAGATGTCATTATTTTTTTACTGCTGAGTAGTACTCCATTGTGTACATGTGCCACATTTTCTTTATCCATTCTTCAGTTGAGGGGCATCTAGGTTCTTTCCAGGTTCTGGCATTACAAATAATACTGCTATGAACATACTTGAGCAAGACATTTTTAAAGTATACTGGCTGATTAAGTTCAGTGGTGTTTATCTATTATCCAATGTCTCTCTGTAGCTGTTGTTCCCCTTTCATTAGCATTTAAAACATTTAAAGTCAATGTGGTATTGTGCAATCTATCTCTGGGGGTCATGATTACCCCTTTGTGTTTATTAAGCATTTATTTTAAAGTGTGATTAGATCTTTCTATAACTGCTTGTTCTGTAGGATTGTGTAGTATACCTGTAATATGTTTTATGTTATAATATGCAAAAACTGTTTCATTTTACTAGAGACATATGCTGGAGCATTGTCAGTCTTAATTTGTACAGGTATTCCCATGATGGCCAGAACTTCTAATAGATGTGTGATTACATAACTAGCCTTTTCAGAACTCAAAAAAAGTTGCCCACTGAAATCCTAAATCTATATCTATGGTATGATGTACATATTTTAATTTTCCAAACTTTGCAAAATGAAACACATCCATTTGCCAAATTTTATTTATTTGAATAGTCTTTGGGTTAATCCTGCAGACAGTGAGTGGAGTTTGATTATACAAAGAAGAAGTAAGACATTTCCTTATAATTTCCTTGGCTTGTTGCCAAGTGATAGAAAATTCCTTTTACAAACCCTTGTTATTAACATAGTGCTTCTTATAAAGTTCTGAGGCTTCCAGCACATTTCCTACTAATAACTGATCAGTTTCATCATTACCTTGTGCTAGAGGGCCTGGTAGACCCATATGGGATCTG
This sequence comes from Peromyscus maniculatus bairdii, assembly GCF_049852395.1. Lineage (NCBI taxonomy): Eukaryota > Metazoa > Chordata > Mammalia > Rodentia > Cricetidae > Peromyscus > Peromyscus maniculatus. The sequence continues at coordinate 58,451,100 of NC_134852.1, read as the reverse complement.
ATATGGGCTATGTATATGGGATGATTCTTATTCCTGACTATTTCCTGTAATTGTATAAATAGCGAGGTTAATTCTGAATTATCAGGAATAAGTTCAGTGGTTTCAATATGTAAAATAATTCTTTCTGCATATTGAGAGTCAGTAACCATATTAAAAGGTTCTGAAAACATCTAATAATACCATGAGAATAGCACTTTTGAACAGAATTATAGGGCTTTGAGCCACTTTACTTAAATATCCTGATTTATAACCTGCCTTTTCTGATTTACTTGCATCAGTATAGAAGGTTAAGGCTCCAGATATTGGTGTTTCCTGTACAATCTGAGGAATGACCCAGCTGGTTATTTTTATAAATTGAAGTCTCTTGCTTTGGGGATATTTGTTGTTCATCTCTCCCAAAACATCACTGCAAGCTCTTTGCCAATGTTCATTTTCTGTCCATAAAGAGGACATTTCAGCATTAGTAAAAGGTACTACAAATTCTGTTGGGTCCATTCCTGTTAATTAATGGAGTCTCAATTTTCCTTTCAGAATCAATTCAGAAACCTTTTCTACACAGGTCTTTAATTTTTTTGCTCTGTTTGTGTGGCAGGAATATCCATTCCAGAATATTATCATCTCTCTGCATAAGAATTCCAGTAGGAGAATGGGTAGAAGGTAGAATGAGGATATAATCAAGCTCTGGGTCCAAACAATCAACATGGGCATCCTGTAATTTTTTTCTCTACCAGAGCCAATTCTCTCTCAGCTTCAGTTGATTATTTTCTTGAACTATTTAAGTTCTTGACACCTTGTAAGGTTTGAAATAAATTACTTAGTTCTTGAGTTATTAATCCAATTGTGGGCCATAGCCAGTTAATGTCTCCTAGTAATTTTTGAAAGTCATTAAGAGTCCACAATTGATAGTTCCTGATTTGTATCTTTTGTGGTTACATTTTTTTTTGTAAACCTATTTTATATCCTAGGTAATTAATAGAATCTCTTCTTTGTATTTTTTCAGGAACAATTTGTAATCCCCAGTAAGGCAATATTTTCTTTACTTCCTTAAACATTTCTTCTAAGGTATCTACATTTGAATCAGCTAGTAAAATATTGTCCATATAATAATATATTATGGATTGAGGAAATTGTTTATGAATTATTTCCAATGGCTGTTGTACAAATTTTTGCACAGGATGGGGCTGTTTAACATCCCTTGTGGCAGAACTTTTCACTGATACCTTTTAACAGGCTGAGAATTATTATAAGTAGGCACCATGAAGGCAAATTTTCTCTGTCCTATTCTTGTAAAGGTATAGTAAAGAAACAATCCTTTAAATCACTCACTATAATAGACCATCTTTTAGGTAATAGAGAAGGCAGGGAACTCCAGGTTGTAGAGGGCCCATCAGCTGAATTACTTTATTTATGGCTCTCAAATCTGTTAACATTCTCCATTTTCCAGATTTCTTTTTAATGAAAAATATAGGAGAATTCCAAGGACTGGTCAATTCTTCAATATGTTGAGTATTTAGTTGTTCCTGTACCAGCTGTTCTAATACCTGTAATGTTTCTGATATCAAAGACCCTTGTTCTACCCAGACATTTTTATCAATTAACCATTTTAAAGGTAAAGCTGTTTGCACCTTTGAGAGGTTCACCAACTTTTGGGTACTGTTTATGTACAACTTGACCAGTCTGTGACCACTCTAGAGAATAACTTTTAAGATTTCTCCCTGAAGCATTCTCTATTTTATGGTTTGTTTCTGAGATTGGAGGAATGTTGATATGTGTTTTCCACTGCTGTAATAAATCATGTTCCTCTAAGTTCATTGCTATTTGGCCACATGTGGTTTTGATTTTCTTCTCTGTCCTTCAGGCCCTATACATTTGATCTGTCTTGTGCTTTGTTTCACCTGAGATAAAGTTCCAATCTCTAGAAGCTGAACATTTACCAACTGAAGAGGCCAATTTGGATGACAAAATTTTGATGCCATTATAGTTGCATCTGCCCCTGTGTCTACCAGTCCCACAATTTTAATGCCATTTAGCTGTATTATTAACTTTGATCTTTGATCCTTTATAGAAATTTGCCAAAATATTTGTTTTATGATTTCTCCTGAAATTTTTGTTTTATTTTCTAAGATATTTTGTCATCCAGAACAGTATTTTTTATTTAACAATAGGTCCTTTAATTACTCTGTGGAGTTTCTCCCATGGTAACAGACAATGGTTGAACCAAATTTGACACAGGGGCCTGTGAGAGGCCTCCAAGGAATTTCCTGATAGCAAAAGTTTGCCTTGTCTGTCCCTTGTTGATCTACATTCATTGTAGTCAGCCTTTGCTGAACCTTCTGCATACTCAGGAAGGCTGGGGCCTTCTGTTTGTATTCTGTCTAGAAAAAAAAATTGTTTCTAGGAATTCCCAGCCTACAATCCCCTTTTAAATGACCTTGTTTACCACAATTAAAACATATGACATTTTGATTTTTCTTCAAGCCTTTGGAAATCACCTCTCCTATCCAAGAATCATCATGGTTATTATAGTCAATAGTGACTATATATTTCAGATACATTACTCTATGAGTGCTGATCTTACCTTTAAAGTCCCAACTACCCATTTGCATTGTGAATTAGCATTTCCAAAAGCCAAAGATTCAATTAATATTTGTCTAACTTCTAAATGTCATATCATTCTACTACAGCTGGAGTCAATCTTTGCAAAAATTCGGTGAAGGCTTCTTTTTTGTCTTTTATAGTTTTAGTAAATGTCTCAGTCCTCCTTCCTGATTCTTGAATCTTGTCCCAAGCATTCAGATCTGCTGTACAGCACAGGGCCAAGCTGTGATCATCAGATGTAACCCGTCTTCCCACATCAGCATAATGGCCCTCACCAAATATTTCATCTTGGGAAATTTCATAACCTCTAACCACATCTTGCTGTTTAATGACCCTAGCTTCATCTCTTCACCAGGTAGTCCACTATAACTGAGGATTAGATTCCAACACTGCTGTAATTAAGTCTTTTTAGTCTTGTGGAATAATTCTGTTACAATGGGCCCATGCATTTAGCATCTGCTTCACAAAAGGTGAATACATATCATATGAAACTATTGCTTCCTTAAATCTCTTCAAATCTAACATTTCTATAGGATCCCAGTTAAGTTCTGAATAGCCTTGGGGATGCCTAAAACTGGTGGTCATTCTTGAATGGTAATTGGATAAATTAAGGTTGGTTTTCTAATAACCTTGGGCTGTTCATTTCTAATATCATAAGGTAATGGTGAGGTTGGTTCTCCTCTAAATTCTTCTGTCTGTGTCTGAATATTTTTTCTTTTTCTTTTTCTTTTCTTTTCTTTCTTTTTTTTTTTGTTTTGTTTTTGGTTTTTCAAGACAGTTCTGGTGTCTGTCCTGGATCTCACTCTGTAGACCATGCTGGCCTTGAACTCACAGAGATCCACCCGGCTCTGCCTCCCGAGTGCTGGGATTAAAGGCATGTGCCTTTAATAATTTTTTTCTAAGGCTTATCAGTCAAAATGGTATTATTTTCTTCAGTAATTATTTGTAAGGCTTACATATTATCAGTAGTAGCCTTTTCTTTTTTATTATTTTATTTTACAATATAATTTAATTCTACATATCAGCCATGGATTCCCTTGTTCTTCCCCCTCCTCCCCCCTCATCTTCCCCCCAGCCCATGCCCCATTCCCATCTCCTCCAGGGCAAAGACTCCCCCAAGGATTGAGATCAACCTGGTAGACTCAGTCCAAGCAGGTCCAGTCCCCTCCTCCCAGGCTGAGCCAAGCGTCCCTGCATAAGCCCCAGGTTTCAAATAGCCAACTCATGCACTGAGCACAGGACCCGGTCCCACTGTCTGGATGCCTCCCAAACAGATCAAGCCAATCAACTGTCTCACCTATTCAGAGGGCCTGATCCAGTTGGGGGCTCCTTAGCTATTGGTTCATAGTTCATGTGTTTTCATTTGTTTGGCTATTTGTACCTGTGCTTTTCCCAACCTTGGTCTCAACAATTCTTGCTCATATAAACCCTCCTCTTTCTTGCCAATTGAACTCCTGTAGCTCCACCTGGGGCCTGGCCATGGATCTCTGCATCCAGTTCCCTCAGTCATTGGATGGGGTTTCTAGCACGACAATTAGGGTGTTTGGCCATCCTATCACCAGAGTAGGTCAGTTCTGGCTGCCTCTTGACCATTGCCAGCAGTCTATTGTGGGGGCATCTTTGTGAATTTCTGTGGGTCTCTCTAGCACTTTGCTTCTTCCTATTCTCATGTGGTCTTCATTTACCATGGTCTCCTATTCCTTGTTCTCCCTCTCTGTTCTTGATCCGGCTGAGATCTCCCACTCCCCCAAGCTCTCTTTCCCTCGACCCTCGCCCTTCATTGCCCCCAAGTAGTAAGTAACCTTTTCTAAGGCTTGATCTTATCAGTCAATTTCTCATATTTGGCACAGTTATCAAACATTTTTAAGAATAAAATATGAATTACCAGACTGATAATAATGATGACCAACATTGTATCAATCCCAGCTAAGTGGTTTATCTCCTCATTTAGTTTTTCTGTTTATATCACATCCACAGTGAACAGGGTCCTAATTCCCTGCATTATGATATTTCCAATTTTTAACAAGTTAATTTTTAACAAGTCAATTTTTAACAATCTTAAAGTTTTAAGATTGTCCTTTCCCCTCTTCTTTTTAATTGTTATTTATTTAAATTAATTAATTTATTTAATAACCTACTTTACCATTTAAAAGTTCCCAAGTGTCTCACCAGTTCCCAGTCCTCAGAAGATTGGTTAGCAGAGATGGAGTGATGATGTTTGACCAGCAGGTGGAGCCTGTGCGGCACCAAGGTAGCTCAGGCTCAGCAGGCTGAGTGAACGCTGAAGGTGGCTGGACCAGACTCTGTCCCAGTGCTTGTGTGGAATAGAACCCTTATGCGGGGGCAAATGCACGAGGCAGCAGGACCAGGACCTGCACCAGCACCTGTGCATGCTGAGCATAGCACGTATGGTGGGTGAGGGCAGCAGCACACCAAGCGATTGCGCAAAGCTACAGGACCAGGACCTGCTCCAGCACCTGTGCATGCCCGGCAGAACCTGTATGGGGTAGCAGCGGTGAGCTAGGAGTCCGCATCTGAGAAAACAGGAATGCTGGAAGGCAAGGTGGGGCGTGCACCCTCCACTAGACAGCAAAGCAGCCATTCGGGAAGGCAGGGGTGGGGGAACAGTGATCACCCTCCACCATACCACCCAGCGTCCAAACGCGAAGGACACAGTTTTGAATTTTCTTGCAAGGTCGTGTTGGGCACCAGATGCAAAATGATTTCTTTACATTTATTAACAAACAAAATCCATTTATTATTTTACACAATATTAATTTGCACAAATATTCAAGAACAAAAAGGGGGACCTGAGCCGAGTCACAAGCCACCTCCAACACCCATTGTTGCTCGCTGGAAAGGGCCACCTCTTATCTCAGTCACGTCCATACTCAATGAAAACCCCACTTCTTGGACCAAAACCCTCCTCCCAATTGGCCCTCGGGACCGGTGACAGAATTCCCGTAACTTATAGCTGTGAATCAATCTAGTACTGAGTGAACTAGTCGCACTGAAGTATATTTTAGATGACATTGAGCATATTCATGGTAGTATAGCCATAGACCTGAAGTATATTTCATAGAAAATTCTCTCAGTCTCCATGTGTCTCTGTGACTCTCTCTCCCTGTGCTATGCATATATACATATGCATATAATGTATATATGTTTATTCCTATGTTAGCACATGTCTTAGTTTCTTTTCTTTTGCTATGATAAGATGTCATGGCCAAGGCAACTTATAAAAGAAAGTTTATTGGAGGCCAATGATTTTAGACAGTAAAATATATGATGGAGGAGCATGTTATAGAGGCAGGAACAGCTGAGAAATTATATCTTGATCCACAAGTAGAGGGCAGAGAGTAAGACACTGGACCTGGAGTATGCTTTTGAAACTTCAAAGTTCTCCCCCAGTGACACACCTCCTCCAACAAAGCCACATCTCCTAATCCTTCCCAAATAATTCCACTAAATAGGGGCAAAGCACTCAAACATATAAGCCTAGGGAGGCCATTCTCCTTCAAACCACCATAGCACACATACATAAACATCATAGAGGAATCTCATTTCCTAAAAACTTTGCTGAATTGATTAAGTTGAAAATTTTGAGATTTGTTTCTTTAATTTTTTTGTTTTGTTTTGTTTTGTTTTGTTTTTCGAGACAGGCTTTCTCTGTGTAGCTTTGCGCCTTTCCTGGAACTCACTTGGTAGCCCAGGCTGGCCTCGAACTCACAGAGATCTGCCTGGCTCTGCCTCCCGAGTGCTGGGATTAAAGGCGTGAGCCACCACCGCCCGGCTTGTTTCTTTAATTTTTAACTTTCATTCGGTCACTTTTTTTATGCAGGACTCTGAAGATGGAAAAACCTTTTTTGTGAAGATCCACGCCCCATGGGAGGTCCTAGTCACCTATGCTGAAGTGCTGGGAATCAGGATGCCTATTAAGTGGAGTGACAACCGGCAGCCAAAGTACCCACCCCTGAGTTACATGCTTGGGCCTGTGAAGCTCCCAGCCACTGTGAAGTATCCTCACCGTGACTACTTCACCGCTCAGTTCAGCAGATACCGTCAGGATCTCTTCCTCATCGAAGATGAGGCTACCTTCTTTCCATCCTCGACGAGAAACAGAATTGTAAGTAGTGAAGGCCTCAGGTCCCTCTCTGTGTGTGGTGTGTAAACTCTGAGCTTTTGTGCTTGTACAGGCTCAATAATAAGGTTTCCCTAGGCATGGCATAATATAATTATCTGGTAGCACCATACAGGGCTGAAAGCCTGTTAGGTCCAGTTTTAACTTGATAAGATCCCTATCTCTCAAATATTGTTTAAGAGCAAGCAACTGATTGTAGGAACAACAGTGAAGGAGGCATCATGTCACCCCAGAGCAGCCCAAGGGTTTGTCATTCTAAACCGATTTCATGATCTTAAAATGAGATTTTACAAGTTTAAAGTCAGAGAGTGTTGATCACGTTCATTTAGTCTGAATATTCTAAGTTCTTTATATGTAGGTAGGCTTCAAGGAACCTCAGACATTTTCTCTTCTATGAAAATCGTCTTCAGCCCTGTCAGCAATATTTCTTCTCCTTCTGTAGGCCTGGGTCTTGTAAAGTGCTGACTGGAAGCCCCACACGCTGCTGTTTCCTTGTGTTAGGTGGGGATCACACACATTTGTGTTACCCTGAGAATTAAGTGAATGAATCTGAGGAAAGTTTGGACAGCAGTTAACACACAGCAAGTTGTCAGTGAGGAGTAAGCTGTCACGGTCATTAGTCACCTGACTTCAGAAGACAACAATGTGGTCCCGTGTTGTCCTTGTCCTGTGTATCGTGTGTGTGTGTGTGTGTGTGTGTGTGTGTTTTAATTGCGCCATTTGACTCCCAACCAGTACGGACCTGTTCCCCCTTGAGACCACACATTCTCCCTGTGTAAGTAGAAAAGATGGCTCATTCCACTTCCTTCCCAGTTCTTAAACAAATATTTTTATTTAAATTCACAGAGATATCAAACAACGTGTAGCTCCTAGAATTTTGGTACAATACGAATTGAATATGAAGGGGAAAAAATTCCCTCTTTTCCCACCAGGATTAAAAGATAAAGACCAACACTTCAAAGCAGCACCTTTCGGGGAATAAAGAGGCCCTGCTGTTGTATCAGAAGGCCTGTTTTCAAGCCAGAATGCTGTTGTTTCCCAAATAAGACAACTTCTCTGGAAGCAGAGATCCTACTACTGTCCTGTGCTGTAATGAAAGTTTAGTCAATGATGTGTTCCCTAAATATTTGCTGATAAGAACTGAGGATGCTACTCATTGGCAGAGTGCCAGCCGATTGTATACAAAGCGCTGGATTTAGGCTTCATCCCACCTTCCAAAAAGATGGACCAGGAGGCTGTTCAGCAAGGGAAAGTGGCTGCTCTTCCTTCACCTCACCCTTGGCTTCTTGTTGTCACTCAAAAACCTTGCCAGCATGTTTTCTAAGTGAGAAGTATGGACTTCCTTCCTTCCGTGCTATAGAAGCACCATGCTCACTTTTAGAAGGCTGGTGCAGAAAGCCTGCCTTCCTTCCTTCCTTCCTTCCTTCCTTCCTTCCTTCCTTCCTTCCTTCCTTCCTGTCCAACTCAACATTTTAGTCTGTGTATAGACACACTGAATAAACCACTGGAGCACCTTACAGGATAGACTCTCATACTGGAAAGCATCTAAAGCATCTTCTCAAACAACACCACAGTATGAATTTATATATGCATACATGTGATGCACATATATAAAGTCCAATCTAGAGATTTCCCCATGACTTATATGTGTACACACACCATCATAGTAGAAAAAAGATGGAATTTTGGCATGAATGAAGCTGTAGGTTTAGCCACCTGTATGGGAGAAAAGGCTTACACAGTTAGCAAGAGTTTTAAATTGAACGTCTGATTAATGCACCTGTATGGAGAGCGAAACAGATAAGGAATTTTATGTCACTCTGGTCATAAAGACAGAGCTGGCTCTCAGAGCACACTAAAGGAAGGGCAACAGCTTCCTGTCCACCTGTGGTAGACACATTCCATTGCTATAGTACATGCATGTGCCACTTGGCTGTGCTTCACAGACACCATGTTTTCTGAATATTGGTGGAACCCTGCCCTGAGAAGCTCTATAAACAACATTTTCCAACTGTATGTAACTCTTCTGTATCTCTGTGTATCTATATGACTGTTAGAATTCTTCGTGAACATCACAAGTGGACCATGTAATGGAGTGAACTTGCTGGGCCTGGTGGTTCACACCTGGGATTCTGACCCTTCAAAGGCTGAGGCAGGAAGATTATGATGAGTTTGGGACCAGCCTGCGCTACACAGTGAGCTCTAGCCAAGCCTGAGCAATAGAGTTAAGACCCCATCTCAAAACAAACAAACAAATAAATAAACCCAAGAAAATAATAATCATACACACAAAAAAGATGGAGAGATAGAGAATGCTGGATATATTCTGACTCTCCCCTTGACTAGCATTTCCCCCATCTCTCTGGCACCCCTTAGGATTCCTCTTCCCTGAGACAAAACACCTCGGCATACAGTGTCACAGTGGCCTCTCTGTGTGATCCAGTCCAAGTCCCTCAATTTGAATCAAAAGCCAGGAGTGAGAAAGCTTAATAAGAAAGGTATGTGAAATGCAGTGGATGGCCAGCGGCTAGACCGCCTGTGCCGGTCAGGCAAATTTTGGATGCCAAGCAGCAATTCTTGAAGGAAATGGAAAGTGTACTGCAGTTGACAGACATACAGTAAGACAGCCTTTCAGCCTTGGAGCTGAATACTTTCGGGTCTGGATAGAAGATCAAACCTTTAAGCCAACATTCCCTTACATCAAAACCTAACGCAGATTTAGACCCTCCCCTCAATCTCTGAATCCAGAGCAATGTGGGGAATTTGCTGCAGAAGAGCCTGAACCTGTGAAGATGGTTTCTGGAGGTTTAAGGGACGAAGCTGTCTCCTGTATACCCATACAGGAGAAGTCACAGGTGCTGGGGTACGAGCTGCAGCTTCGGGCCCCCTGGGATCTGGGTGAGGGAACTGGTGAAGGTGGCTGTGCTCTTAGCAGATTCTCAGTGTAGATGCAGCAGCTTCATATCAGACTGTGGGATGCTCTTTCCCCCTAGGCCTATTGGCCACCAAATGGAGAGGGGAAAGAGGCAGGTGGGGTGACAGATAGCTTTGGCGGCCCATGAGCACGAACGGAGAAAGATTTTGGTAAATCCGCTCAACTTTATTCCAGAGTATAAGGAATATATAGGATCAGTGAGCCTGGGGACAAACCCTAATTTGCATTAGGTGGCACACTCCTATCACAAGGCTTTGTATGTGGCAGTAGGGTCCTATAGCAGAGCCCCTAGCACACGTCTGCTTAGCAGGGATCTGTGCCAAGAGTCAAGCTAAAGATGACTTGGGCATATGGTTTAGAAACAGCTTTTAAATAAGGTCAGTCCTCCAGGCCTAGGGATATTCTCCAGATCAGGGCAGGTAGAGAGCAGAAAGCTTTGCTGGAGGGAGGGAGCTCCATGTGGCCAACCTAAATGAGTAAGCTGCCAGACTCCCGCCTCTGACCAAGCCAGCAAGGTCTCCCAACATCAGATGATGTCCTCTCAGACTTCGCTGCAGGAGTGGAGATGCTGGCTTCAGAGCATTACAGGGCAGGATGCTAGGGGCTCAGGCAGTTGATGACTTTAAATCGAACCCTGCGCTCAAACCCGCACTCCCACGGGATTCTGAACACCCTAATGCATTTCAGAACTGTACTAGAGCGCCTCCCTTTGTGCTCTGTAAACAGAACACCAAAGCCCAGGGCCAGCTCGTCTGCCTCAAACTGAATATGTTAAGCCCCAGATGGAATGTACTTCACAGGAAAACAATTCCTCTTGTTACCTCGGAAATAGTACAGCTCGGCTCCCTGGAGCTCAGACTGAGAAGCATGAGAATCTGACTTGTTTTCCTGCTGCTAGCAAGACCTCCATTCTTCAGCCTGTGGATCACTGAGTTTCAGGCCCTTTGATGCAGCAAATGTGTTTTATAAGGCTACAGCTGAGAGAGATAGTGATCGTTCTGTTGAATTGAAAATCTTCTGGAAATGATTCACAATCCTAGATGTCATTAAAATATTCACAGCTCATTGGAGGAAATCAAATATTAAAATCATGAAGAGCCTGCAAGGAACTGATTCCAATATGAATGGATGACTTGAAGGGCACAAGATTTCAGTGGGGAAAGTAACTGCAGATGTAAACAGGTGTGCCAGAACCAGAAGTGGAGCCTGAAGACAGATTTGAATTGCTGTGGAGGCCAAACATGGTCATCAGGAGTTTTAGAGAAAAGCCTCAGGACTGAGGCTCTGGGAGTCTCAACAGACCGAGCTCAGCCAACAGTCTCAGTATGTTAAGTAGTGAGGTAAAGAGTGGTGAGTGACAGAAGCTCACATTATTTTCCATGCTGAGAATTACTATCCACCTGGAGTTAACTTTTGTGCATGGTAAAAGAAAAGTATCTATTTCTTCTCAAACGTATAGTCCACCAACATGTAGCAATTACAGAAAGCATCCAACTTTCTGCTTCACGGTGCAGCTTTGCACATAACTAAAGCATATTTTGTCAACCTAAAAAAGAAATAAGACTTTTTCTGAGTATGTATGTACACACATACATATATATCAGGAACATATGCATACGCATTAGCAGAGCATTATGTCTGTAGTACACATACCATAGTAAACCATGGGCATATTCAGAGATTGAAACTCAGATGAGAACAAAAATCGAGGTAATTACATATTTGAAACAATAATCACTATTCACCACAATTATTAAAGAAAACAGCATCAGTGTGAGGCAGATGTCACTGTAGAACAACTTTCTGTGTAAGGGTGTGGTGGCTGTCGGTCCTTTGTGATAGTATCAGTCAGTCAACACACGACGGCTGTGGACCCTTGCTGTTCTGACAGGAACCTCTCTCAGCTTTCTAGTTTTGTATCAATGCTCACAATGTTGAGCTTCACAAGTTTTTGCAAAAGTAAGGACAGCTAAAGAAGCACCCACCCAGTCCCCCTGTGCTTCTCCTGGGACATGCTTGCTATAGATACCTTTTTCCCCCAGCTGACCTAAAAGATACCTGGCCATATACATCTCACCACCACCTTGACTCCCTAACACCATCTCACATGGCCACCATGGGACAGACTCTCCAGTCCCTGAGATGTTCAGCTCAGTTTGTCCATTGCCAGCTTTCCACCTTTAGAAGAAATAGGGCTAAAACTATTGAACACTACGGCTAACATTCTGACCCGCCCCTTGGGGCCACCATGCATCCTGACATAGAAACCTCTTCTTGAGGAAAAGCTCCACCCCCTTTTCTCTCTCTCTCCCTCCACTCCCAGGAGGTGTGCGTAATAATTCATGACAACTATAGTCTCTAACAGTGAGGAGAGGCTTACTGAGGTTTTTGCTTAGACTTCTGTTTATCTCAAAGGAAAAGTCATTTATTTATAAATGCAAGTTTTCTTAAAGAATGTCCTCAGAAAAGAAGAGGTGAGAATTAATTCCTTTTTTGGCATCTGAGAAAGTTCAGGTGTTTGGGACCTGTGTTCATGCTCACATCTCACTTTGTTGAGATGCGTTAGTAACGAAGGCCAACAGACCCATTCCACATCCCTACTTTGTCTCACCGATGGTTAACAGAGCCAGGGCACCCATCAGAAGAAAGCGCTCGATGGTTAAGGCTACCCAACTGATGATGCTTTCTCTGACCCTCACAGGAACCTGACCTTAGGCTACCCTGAGCCACAGTGAACAGGAGCATTAGCACAGAGGCAACCTGAACCTTCTTGTCCTCTCCCCATAAGAGAACCAACAGCCCTCTGCCTTTCCTGATGGGCACAGATCTGGCTAGGTGCCCTTCCCATTGCAGGGGCCATTGTCCTCCACAGCAGTCTTTCTGAATAAAGCCATTCTTAGCCAGGTCCAGATTTTCTTTGACAACAGTATGTGTAACTTGTTACCTCCATATTGTATATCTCAATACACATTAGAATAAATTTTCTACTTTGTTAATGCCTGAGGCAGAGTTCTTACCTTGGTGACCATTTCCTAAGGTCATAATTCAAAGCATATAAAATTATTTTTTACCATATGATTCATAATCATCAAGCTTACATTAGCAAGACTGAATATTAGGTGCCCTTAAGATGGATGACCAGATTAGACGATGACAATTTGTGGAGAGTGTCCACCATAGGCAATGAATCTTTGAGAGATGAAATGTGAGAGAAGAAGGCTGGGCATTGAATTTAACACAGTGACAGAAGGAGGAAAACCAGGAAGCTGAAAAAGGAGGCATTCTGACAAGGTCCTGGAGCACAAAGCAGAACAAAGGGGATTAATAAAAATACCATCACAGGAAACACCAAAGAGAAAGCTGATAGAGGTGATTAGAAGTGGTAGAAGAGACATTGCTGAAGCGTGATCCTAGTTAGTCTTAACAATAAAAACTCAGAGTCAGATGGAGGGTGAAAGCTGAAAGATCAGAGGAGTAGAGCAGCAGCCACTGGAAAGTTCTTACCTCTATAAATACCTCTATAAATACCTCTATGAATCCTCAGATGAAATGGGGGCCCGTGATCCTGTTTCCACCCACCTTATTTTCCTGTCTCCACCCACCTTCTATTCCTGTCTCCACCTCCCTAGTGCTGGGATTAAAGGTGTGCATCACCACCACCTGGCTCGGTTTCTCTTTTAGACTGGTTCAATCTTGTGTAGCCCAGGGTGGCCTTGAACTCCCAATCTTCCTGCTTCCTCCTCCCGAGTGACAGGATTAAAGGTGTGTGCTACCACTGCCTGGCCTCTTGGTTACTAGTAGTTAGCTCTGCCCTCTACCCTCTAGGCAAACTTTATTTGCCAGAACACAAACAAAATCTTTTACAACACAGGACCAACTTAAGTTAATGAATTTGATAAGTTGATGTCAGGCAAAGGCCCCATATATATATCATCAGCGTGATTGGCTGAAGAAATACTGAAAACAGCCTGACTATATATCAATTTGATCTCCTATTTCTCCAGGTGAACTATTAACAGTGGTACCTAAAACGCTGGTTCTAGTAAAGAGTTGTGGCATATGAGCACCTCAGAGGAATTTGAGACAAGAGGAAAAAAAAAATGATTCATGCACCCCAGGCCCCCAGCAAGGCCATGGGGGTATTGTCAGAACCCAGGAATGAAACACCTACCAATTCTATACAACTCCTCAATCTATGTCTCTCACAGCCCGTGAAGACAAGCATTCTTCTGTAGTCAGAGCCTGTGTCCATTCAGAGTAGACACTGTTCAATTGTGATTTTCCAAGTGTGAAAAGCGTGAAGTTCCGTGGGGCGCTGAGGTCTCTTCGCACTTAGCTGAGAGGTTCAGCGTGCTTGTCCCTGCACTTTTACCTCAGAGATTTAATGTGCTGAGTTCCCTCTGCATGCTTCCCCGGTAAAATTCATGTGCTGACTTCTCCTGGTACCTCCCTGGCAGGTTTACTATATTCTGTCCCGATGCCCTTTTGGAGTAGAAGAGGGGAAGAAAAAGATTGGGATCGAAAGACTGCTGAACTCCAGCACGTACTTATCTGCCTATCCACTCCACGATGTGAGTATCAGCGACCTCCACAATGCAGAGCCCATTCCCTCCCTCACAGTCAGAGCCTGCCTTTCAGGAGGAGTGGGGGTGTGTGTGGAGCAATCATCCAGTATCTTTCTATTTCTTTCTGAACTGCTTAGTTTTCCTTCACAATGGTAAATTTTCCAGATTCCCTGCTTTCCAGCCTGAGATGTGCACTAGGAAGGCTTACATGTTCTCAGTTCCTTTTCATGCTGGCATTTCAAATGGAAAGTCTTTTTAATGGTCATTTATATTTGCACACAATATTTTCTTTAGTAGCTATTCTGGAAATAGTAGTTACATAAAAAAATTGGATGACATGTTACTCAGAAATTTCTATCATATCTTTTCTCATAGATTTTGAATTTTTTAAACAGTAAATGCACTCATGCTTATCCATCAAATGTAGAACTGGCTTTAGTCACAGGGAAAACATTTTTGCTGGCTATTATTTTCACACAACCATGAATCCAAGTTCAGAGATCAGGGATTGCCTGAAATGAAGCGGCTGTCTAGCTGAGGGTGCTGAGGATGTCAGTCATCAGAAGTATTTTCACTAACAACCAAAATTCCGAAGACTTTTTCTTTGGGATTGATGACTCGACACACAAAAACAGGGGGCCTTCCACAAAAACGTAACTGTTCCGGGCGTTGAACCCAGTTGTCAAGCCTGATAATAGCTTGGCAACCTGGGGCGGGGTGTTTGCGTTTGAATGGTGACGCGCATTCAGTTTCACCATGGCTTCATGGTAGAAATCATGTAGCTGGAGATGTCTATTCTACTATGAGACCATCCTTTGGATCTCATTTCTGTCTCAGTTGCTCTGTCCTAGCTGGAAAAGACTTTTGTATGATGCATTTTCCTGCAAGAAACGCATCCCTCAGCAAGGGGAAGAAACAGATACTTCCATTGGAACAAACTGGAGAGAGTTTTCTCCATTTTGAGTGAGTGCTGGTTGTCTGATGGCTGCTTTGCTGAAGGGGTATTTTTCCCATTTTTGTTTTATTGAATATAGATTTTTTTTCATACACTATATTCTGGCATGGTTTTCCCTCACCCAAAGTCCTCCAAGACCCTCCCTGCCTCTCCTTCCATTCAAGTCCACAGCCTTTCTGTCTCTCATTAGAAGGGACTTTTAAAGGCCTCCAGCCAAACTTTTCCATGTGACTTAAACTGCAACCAACCAATCAGCACTGTGAAATAGGAGTGTACGTTGGTTCTGCAAGGGTGACTGTGATCTTCTGTAGGCTGCAGCAGCAATTTCATAGAAGTATTTTCCCCTTTTAACTCACATGAGATTCTTTAATGTAAAGGAAGAGAAACTGTCCATTCTCTATTGCCTCCCACCCCAAGATGGCCACCGTCTTCCAGAGAAGAACAGTGGGGGCATTACAGGGTCAAGATACCAATAATATAGAAAGATCCTGTTAGATTAGTACACATGTTGCCAGGCATTCTATGTCTGTCTTTCACAAATTATTTCAAGGTGATTATGTCTTGCACACGTTGAAGATTTTTGTTCTTTTACTTACATGCAGGACATTGATTCTTTTAACCCATTGCCCTGTTATAAATCCATCTCCTGCCGTGGTCTCGGGGTATTTTAACCTGTACATCCAGCCTTTCAGCACAGCCTCCCTTGTTTATTGGAAATGAATAACACTGAGTTGTTTAGAAGCAGCTAGACTTCGTTATCTTTGACATCTGTAAATTTGGAAGTGGTGGGATTCCTCTTGTGTGCTTTTCAGAGTGGTGTTTTAGACCATCCCCAAATACCACCGTAAGGACACTGTCTTTAAGTTTCACTTCTCCAAATTCAGTGGCGTTACCTACAGAACAACAAAAAGCTTGAATTAGCAGGATATAAAATATGATACTTTATCATAAATCTTCACTTGTGTTAAACTTGAAGCTGGACACTCACTCTATCCTCAGCAGTCCTTAAGTACACATAATTTTTTTAATGGGTTAAACAGCTACTGGTATAAGTAGTACTTTGTTTACTAGGCTAACTTAATACATAAATCACTCTGACTGTGGGGTTTGGGATAATGTTAGCAAATGATTTCACGTCAGTGGAATATAAATTGGAAATCTATCAGTGAAAGATGGTGTCACCTTTGTCCACTGGCCGCCGGCCCAGAGAGGCCCTCCCCATCATCTGTGTCTCTTGCTTTCTTCTCTTACACTCTCCTTGACTGTGCACAGGGCCAGTATTGGAAGCCATCAAGTACTCCTACTCACATCAATGAGAGGTACATCCTTCGCCAGAACTGGGCTCGGTTTTCTTACTTTTACAAGGAGCAACCTTTAGATTTGATTCGGTAAGTACACTTAGCATTGTGACCATTAAAAGCCAATGATGTGATCTTTGTTCACAGTTCTACAGTAGGCTCTGTTCACTGCCTTTGGGACAGTGTCTCATAGCCCCTCTCTTTACTATTAATTGTTCATTTGGAAGAAGATAGTTGTAGACACCATCTATAAGATGCAGCATGGCTACTAAGGGTCAAGACCTAGCATTTAGCCAGGACATGATCAGCCTAATTCCTGCTTTGTACAAGCAGTACACACTTGGTCATGGTACAGAAATGCTATGTGGTTCATCTTTAACATGGAACTGATGCTTTATTTCCTTTGAAAATGTGATGTGATTTGTCTACATTTTAGTTTAAGTGAGTATACTAATTTTGTTTTACTTCCCCAGTAGAAGAATTTAGAACACAGGAGAAACTAGCCTGTAAATGTTGATGTGTTGGTCTCAGAGATCTGTAAAGTTCTTGGTTCTATAATCTTAAATTTTTAAACATGCATGCAATCAATGCACAATAAATAATAGAATCAAAGGATATATGTAAATGTTTTTTAATTACTCATAACTTTTCTGTGTATTTGAAATTGGTTCCAAATGAGAGCTATAATAAAAAAGAGAGCTCAGAAATAGACTCATATAATAATGACTTGATTTTCAGCAAAGGTGACAAAGAAGTCCGTGTGAGAAAAAAGGCAGTTGTGAGAGTAAATGAAATTGACACAGGTGGATAAACATGTACAAGATGTGTAGCTGGACTATTTCCTGTGTACAAATATGAATACAAATTTAAATTAATCAGAGAAATACATATCGTCGCTAAAAGTAATGAAACAAAAAATTAAGGGTATAGAAGAGAAGGATCTCTATGTCTTGAATGGGACATAGACTTCTCAGATCAGACAGAACACACAATATAAAGAGTGTATTTGATTAAAGACATAGTACAGCCTGAAAAATGTGTATAATAAGCATATCAATAAAGTACATTTGTCTAAAATATCAGAGGGACTTATGTGATAATGTAGAATTTGACAAGAGGGTATAACAGATGCCTTGCCAGAGAATTATGCTTAAGGATGACAGCAGCACACCAGGAAACCTTTGTGTAGTCATCCACAGGGAATCTTATGAAAAGGAATTAAAGAAAAGTTTAGGGCCAGTCATAGTGGCACACACCCTTATTCCCAGAATTCAGAAGGCAGAGGCAGGCAGATCTCTGAGTCTGAGGCCAGCCTGGTCTACAGAGTGCGTTTCAGGGCAGCCAGGCTTAGGCAGAGAAGGAAATCACCAGGGGAAAATGTATTTGAATGAGGGAGGCATGTTCCAAAACCAGCAAGCAGTAGAACTTGGCAGTTTCAGTCCCATGTTTTTGGCTTTAGAGTCAAGGATAGAAGAAAGAGGTTATAGAATGTCCATTTGTGACTAAGGAAAGCTGCCGAGGCTAGGCATGTGTCAGGGGTGTCCCTGCATGGAGGCCCAGAGAGGCCATTGTGTGAAGTTGTGAAGGTGAAGCCTCAATTGCCTTGAAGAACCCAAGGAGATGCCAGAGTTGTGGGATATTTGCCAAGGAAAGCAGCTAACAGGGAGTAGAACCGGCCCACAAGAAAGAAGTGAGGTAAAGTCAACAAAGCTGAAAGGAGTTGGAGATCTGAAGAGTGTTTGACGTATATGGAGATGGCGAGTTGGGAGTTTGCCTGGCTGGGTTTCAGTCTTGCTTTGCTCCAGTTTTTCCTCACCATGTTCCATTTTGGAATGGTAGTCTATATTCTGTGAAATTGTATATTGGAAGTATGTGATCTACTTTTTCATTTTGATTTTATAGGGGATTACAGTTAAGAGATTGCCATGAATATCAGAAGAGACCTTATAGACTTTTAAACAGGGTAGAGACTGATAGACTATGGGGACTTTTGAAGTTGGATTTGATGCATTTCTGTATTATGATGTGGCTAAAAGTCTATGGGGGCCAGGGAGTGGAATGTGGTTTGGATGAAAATGGCCCCCCATAGGTACACAGGGAATGGCACTATTAGGTGGCCTTGTTGGTGTAGGAGTCGGAGAAAATGAGTCGCTGGGGATGGGCTTAGAGGTTTCAAATGCTCAAGACAGGTCCAGTGTCTCTCTATTCCTGCTGCCTGCTGAGATGTAGAACTCCCAGCTACCTCTCCAGTACCATGTCTGCCTGTGTGCTGCCATGCCTCCCTCCCTGATGATAATAGACTAAACCTTTGAATATAATCAAGCCCTGATTAAATGCTTTCTTTTATAAGAGTTGCTATGGTCATGGCGTCTCTTCACAGCAATGGAAACCCTAAGCAGGACAGTTAGAAAGCTATCTTCATGACAGAACTATGGGCACTGGTGGGTGACTGGATGTGGAGAGAGGACAAATAGAGAGGATTCCCATGCATAATCTTGCTCTCTCAGATATCACACAACTCATGTGAACTCTATACCATGTCCAAATATTTTTAATTTTTTTCTGCAATTTGCAGTGATAATTTTTTCATATTCTAAGGAAAATGTTAATGCCAGCGTTGCTGTCACGGGCATCTTCATCTCCAGTTGCACCTGCTTCATCAGCACTTTTTCCTGTTTCACAGCTTTCTTTCATGTGCCTATTGTTCTGTCGTGATGTTTAGAGACATAACTGGCAACTGCTTCATACTAAATAACTTAGAATAAATAGATCAGCAATGACTCTAATGGTATGTTCATAACACCATAGCAGTGGAGTACCTGATCCTCAGATGCCAATGAACTTACATGCAAAGGAATTATTTCAGAATAGATATTGACTTTTGTTCATTGATTCCTCAAGGCTTTATTCCAATCAGTTCTACCTAACATTTTCATGTTATTTCATCACACACATCACAGACATCACTACTATACCTTCTCTGTCTACAGAGGGTATATAGACGGCATGAGTCAGAGCTCTCCAATGGAAAATGAACATCTTAAGAAATACCATATACACACCCCTTTTATAAAAGGACTTGGAATAAAGGAATGCTTGTGTATTTGAGTCTTTTAAATATTTCTTATATTATTAGATTTTTGTTACAAATAATGAAAAGGTTAATGTCTTAATACTTAATATTAAATGGTATTTAAATTATCTACATTTTTACTATAATACAAATGATGTGCCTTTTGTTTTCAGTGCCCTCAAATAAAGGTGTAGTCAGACCAGCCCCTGGTGGCTTAGGTCTATAACCCTAGCTACTCAAGTGGCTACAGGAGGGATCACAAATCAAGGCCTGCCCGAGGTACAGTCTAAACTCAGGGCCAGTTTGGGCAACTTTTTTGTGGTCCTGTGTCAAAACTGCAGCAGAAGCTGGAGCGATGCTCAGCAATTAAGAGCATCTGCTGCTCTTCCAGAGGGCAGAAGTTCAACTTCTAGCACCCACATCTGAGTAGATCGGGGACAACAACCTGTAACTTCAGATGAGGTCATCCAGTGCCTGTTTCTGGCCTCTATAAGCACTACCCTTCTGTGCACAAGTACAAAGACACATACACACCCATAATTAAAATTGAGACTAATCAAAATCACAGAAAACAACACCAATGAAGCCATGAATGGGGGCAGGGGGTGTAAAGTTGGGATGAAGGCTAGAAAGGAGGGTTAAAATAATCAGAATGTACATTTTACATGTGTGAGATTGTCAAAGAACAAACTAACAAACAAAAAGGAAGAAAAGTAAGATGAAGGCCATGGCTGCAGCCTGGTGTTAAGACACTTGCTTAGTATGCGAGGTACACATACACAAAGGTTAGTTGTTACTCTGTGCTTTTAAGTTTATCCATCAAGTCCACAGTTCAGTAAAAGCACTTCCTATGCTTCCTCATTTTGTAAACAATAAATTCTCATTTGCTCCCATTTAGGAAATGGTTCAGCAATTTCCTACATTGAGACTATTTTAATAATAATTGTAGGCCTACAGGCCTTTTAGGTCTTTAATATCAAGGAAGATTATTCTTGAAATGTGAAAGGGAGATGAAAGTGGTCATTTTCAACTAGGCTCAAAAGCTGTCAAAGTAACCAGCCATGGTCTGATTTGAATAGAGGCCCACTCAATGAGAGGAAACCCATGCTCAGCACTGCCTAAATGGCCAAGAGCCTGAGACTAGAGAGGTCAGCAACCCAGGGGAAAGCTAAGTACTGCTTGTCTGCTAAAGGAACATAGCCGTGAAATGACTCCTAATGACACAGTGCTACACTCACAGATCAGTGTCCTGCTCAGGCGTCATCAAAGAACCTTCCTTCTGCAGTGGAGTGGAACAAATACAGAGACCCACGACTGCACGATATGAGAGATCTTGAAACACTCAGTCCCTAATGGGATGTCTCCCTCAAATTCCTCAGGGAACTCTGCGAAAGAGGCAAAAAAAAAAATTGTACGAGCCAGAGCAGGTGGAAGACATCAAGGAAACAAGAACTTGTAAACACAGCAAGACCATTGCACATGGGGATTCACAGAGACTGTGGCAGCCTGCCCAGGTCCTGCACAGGGCAGACAAGGTCCAAGTGTTAAGAGGAGGCATAAACCCCCGTTCCTAACCTAGAGATCATATCCAGTTGATAACTACTACAAAGGAAAAGTTAGTTTCCTCCAATAGAGATTCTCTGGGTACACAAACTGTCCTTAAGGGCAGGCCCTATGGCTGTATCAAACCAGCTCTACAGTATTTTTTGGAGGTTTTCAGTCTCACAGTGTTTTGACAGCATTTTTAATTGCTTATATTTATTTATTTTTGCTGTGCAGGTCTTTTGCTTATGTAATATGGTTTCTGGTTTTGTTTTTATGTGTTTTCCGTGTGTGTGTGTGTGTGTGTGTGTGTGTGTGTGTGTATGTGTGTGAGTGTGTGTGTATGTGTGTGAATGTGTGTGTATGTGTGTGAATGTGTATGTGTTTCTTCTGCTTTTCCTTTGGCTGTTTTTTTTCTGTCTGTTTTGTCCTATCCCGCTTTGTTTGTTTTTATTTTATGTTATTATTATTTAGATTCCTGTTTGTATTCTAATGAGGGAGAGAGAAAGAAAAAGTGTGTATTTGGGTGGAGGGAGACAAGGACCTGGAAGGAGCTGGCAAAGAAGAACCATAATCAAAATATATGTTATGGGAAAAAATCAATATCCAATTAAAAAAAAAGAAATTCCAAATAAGGAAAAACAAACAAAAACCTAGTTTTTTTTTTTAAACATATCCAGTTTCCTCATGGATTCCTGAGAATTCTTGTGCCTGTGGTAACATATGCTCTCTGTACCACCTAAGATAGATTCTTTAAACTTTAATATGGCAAAGGAAGATCAAATAGAATGTTTTAAAAAATGAAGTATTTAGTACTTAAATATTGTGCAGGCATCCGTTGCAATCCCAGCATGGTGGCGAATGCTGAAGCAGGAGGATTGCTGAGAGTCCAAGGCTAGTCTAGGCTACAGAGTGAGACTGTCTCAAAAGGGAAAGACAGAAAGAAAAGTAGAAAAGAATATTAGAGTCTTTTTGGTGATACCGATGTTGTGTGGTACTACAGAAATTGCTTAACTCGTCAGTAAAATCTAGAGAGATGCAGGTTCATTGACACGTGCTGTGGGGAAGTGCCCACAGCAGGTTGCTTAGGGACGGTGACAGACAGCAATTCAGAAAAAAACAAAAGCGGAACTGCAAAAATGTTTAAAAGAAAACACAAGATGCAAGACACACAGGGAAACACCTTTGTAATTAGAAAGGTTTCACAAGCTGAAGAGTTAGCGTGGGGCATGAGCAATCTACTTAAAATCTGCTCTAACTGGCCTCCCTGGGAGGTGACCTTTATGTCCCTGTTGCTCACTCCCTGTTGCCTCCTCCCAGGGCAAATTTGGAAACTGCAGGTCACTCTCTGTAGTTCTCAAGGTATCGAACAGAAAACTCTCAGACCCTCAGGGCGGTCAAATCCGTGGGAAGGTCACCAACTTGGTGATGAGTTCTCTGAGGCGGGAGAGCTGTCCTCAGGTCTCTGAGGGTGGACGCAGCTAAACCTGGCTGTGAGGACGAGCAGGTGTCCAGAACGACACTGTAAACTTCTCTGCTCTGTGAGGCAAGGGGTACAGTCACACCTGAGCACCACCGGAGCACCCACTCCAACTGTCGAAAGAAGCAAGACAGTCGTCCAGGCAGATTATGTCCGCCACTTTAACTTGTCAGTTGATATGGGCTACATTTCTTTGTTTAATAATTTGTTATAAATTTGTTTAATATTTAATAACTTACTTAAAACACATGGAAACTTTAAAATTCTTGATAGTTCTCAATACGATATTATTTAACATTTAATTCTGTCCTAGTGGTTTCTTTCTTACATAGCTATTTCTTTTCATCTCTACTGCTACAAACTTTGCCTGCCCCAGTGCAATGAGTGCACCTGGCCCACCGTTTCCTCCCAGCCTCTGACGTTGTCTCTCTTTCACAGGAATTATTTCGGTGAAAAGATTGGTATCTACTTTGTGTTTCTCGGGTATTACACAGAAATGCTCTTGGTCGCAGCTCTGGTTGGCTTAGCCTGCTTCATCTACGGCTTGTTATCCATGGAAAATAACCAAACTAGGTGAGCACAAGAGGCTGGCCCAAGTAGAGACGGCCTGTGTCTAAGCTTCTACAGCCTCCTGATTTCCCCCCACAAAATGCTTCCTTGTGGCAGCAAGCAGTATTTTCAAAGCAGACTCCCATGTGGTGCTTCTCCTTGCCAAGGGCTTTATGGAAGCTGCCTTTTTGTGGTTGTCTTGGTTTTAATTTCACTTATTTTAACTTCATTTATTCTTTTTATTGTTTGAGAATTTTATAATGCCTGCAATGTGTCTTGATCAAATCTACCCCTACCCCTTCAATTCCTCCTCTGTGTTCCACCATTTTCCTTCCCAGTTTCTTATGTTCACTTTAAAATGGAGCCCACTTGGTGTGGACCTTGTGTACATGCAAGGAGGACTATGTCCTGGAGCACGTGGCCTCTCAGGGGCCACATCCCCCAAGAAAACTGACTCTCCCTTCCCCAGCACCAGCCATCAATTGTCAATAGCTCTTCTGCTAGGGGGGTATCTCATGACCTCTCGCTCCCCATCCATCCTAGATGCTGTCTCACTTGGTCCTTCTTAGGGCTTCTATGTCAAACTGTTTTTAAAAATGTGGTCTGAAGAGTCTGTTCTCTAGACTGTGTAGGACTTATGCCACTATAGAAATATTTGCTTCATTCCCACTTTTGCTGTGAGTGGAGGCTCATTAAACAGTGAGTCTGATGAGAGCTGGTCAGATTTTTCACTCCAAACTACATTGCTTTTTCTGTGACTTCTTTGGGTAGCACTGAAATCTGCGACCCTAACATTGGAGGTCGGATGATCATGTGTCCACTTTGTGATGAATTGTGTGATTACTGGAGACTGAACACCACATGTTTGCATTCAAAGGTAAGTGTGCTGTGTGGTGGGATGAAGACTGGAGCTTCCTTCCTGTGGTGACCTGTTTCATATTAAGTGATTTTTTATGATGCTATTGCTTTTACAGTTCTCCCATCTGTTTGATAATGAGTCAACCGTGTTCTTTGCAATCTTCATGGGGATCTGGGGTGAGTACAAAGTCTCCTCCAACTTAGCTGTCTTTTTATTATGACCACTCATGAATTTGGAATACACTTTTCTTTTTTAAGACAGGATTTCATAAAGTGTAGGCTGGCCTTGAATTCTCTGTGTAGCTGAGAATGACTTTGATCCTCTTGCCTCTGCCTCCTAAATTCTGAAATTACTGGTGTGCACCATGACACAGAGTCTATGTGGTGCTGGCGATGGAACCAGGGACTTGGGCATGCTAGGCCAGCACTCTACCCATTGAACTATATCCCCAGCTCTTAGAAAGCTCTTGGAAATATATAAAGATATGTTATAATATCTTTATATATTTATAGACTAACCTTCTAAGAATCATACTTAGCGTGTGAATTTGCGGGGAAATTTTATATTCACAACCTAAAAGCTTTACTATATATTTATATGACTTACATAAAATTGGACTTTTATACACATTCTGATTTTAGTTTGTAACACTGGAGATGCAATTTGATGGATTAGGTATCATCTCATTCTAGTTTTTATTTGCAGTTATTTGGTCACAAATGTTTTTGATTATTCACTGATGACTGAACCTCCTTTGCCACTGGAAGCATTTTTAGTGCTGTAATTCTTTGCTAGTATTTATGTAATAAGCAAAGACATTCTTTGTGCCATATATTTAAGATATTTCCAAACTCATCATTTACATTTGAGAAGCTTGATTATATAACCAAGCCATAAGCACTTTTTTCTAACTTTCCTTGTGTTGTGTGTTTCTGTAGCTCACCTAAGATGTGCACAGAGTTTATGCCAGAAATGCAGGGGTTTCATTTGATTCAATCTTGACTGTAGTTTGACATGTTCTGCAGTGTCCTCTGTAGGGCAGATAGTGTTCTACCTGGCAGAGGTGGAAATGTGCCCATGCATTGCCTTCATCTCAAAGCAGGTACACATGGACTCTTGACTCCAGTCACTGGTCTACCAGTTTGAGGACAAACATCCTGACAGCTTTAGTTTCCAAAGTTTCAGGGCTGGGCATGTTGTGTGCTCAAATATGTATTGAATACTGTCATTTCTCTCCCCTTTTATTTTTCTCTTCCCTTCCCCCTTCCCGCCCCCACCCCAACCCCACCCCGCCCCATACAGAGAACTGAACCTAGTTCCTCACACATGCTGCACAGGAATCTGTAACTACACTTCATCCCTGGGCCTCTTTTTGCTTTTTTATATTGAGTCAGAAAGTTACTCAGGCTGGTCTTGAACTTACTCTAACCAAAGAAGGCCTTGGGCTTGCCACCTTCCTGCTTCAGCCTCCTGATCAGCTGAGAGGGCAGGCCTGTCTTCCATGGGGCCCAACAGCTCTCTTTCTTGTATGGAAAAATATCAAGTCCTATTAAGTTCAATCCAAAATGCACAAGCCAGGAGTTCCATAAATTGACAAAAATCCCCTTCCAAGGATATTCTTGGGATCCTTGTGAATTTATGTAATCTCAAGAAACCCATGGAAATCATGACTCTAGTTTGGGTCTTAGAATATATCTTTTCTATTTCCATGCAATACTCTTTTACTAGATACTTTTCCATTCCATCTTTTGTCCCTGCCTATGTTATCTTGTTTTCTTCATTTTTATTCAGAATTGCAAACTCTGACATAAGAAGAGTGTAACTGTTCAGAGTGCCTAAGGTGTCACCACACCGTGGCCACCGAGCACTGTTTCTGAAATTCAGACCAGTTGTTAGTGTTTAGCAAATGTCAAGATGAAATATTGTAACAGATTCTTTGCATGAGCAAGCAATGTAGACCATCTGTAAATTTACAGTTTTAACTACTAAGAAGTTAACTTGAATATTCATAATGAATAATTTCTGTTACTACTTAGTGTTACAACAGTAGTCACTGATAAACACACCATAAAAAACTGTCAACATTTCCAACTGACAACATATGAAGTGCTTGACAAACAAAATAATTAAAAGCAGAAGTGGAAGTTTCTTTTTTAAGATTTATTTTTATTATTTTCAATTGTATGTGCACACATGCACATGCATGTGCATGCCATATGTGCACATCAGGTGCCCAATGAGGCAAGAAGAAAGCTTGAGTTAAATGTGGTTGTGAACCCCCAGATGTGAATGCTGGGGCCTGAACTCAGATCCTCTGCTAGAAGAGCGGGCCCTCTAAACTGCAAGCTACCCTTTCAGCCCCTAGGGCTACTCTCTTGCTACTTTTGTTAGGCCGTCTATTGATGGTCCCACCCGATGCTTTCTTTCTTCTACTGCAGTCACACTGTTTCTAGAGTTCTGGAAACAGCGACAAGCCAGGCTTGAGTATGAGTGGGATCTGGTAGACTTTGAAGAAGAACATCAGCAGCTCCAGCTGAGGCCTGAGTTCGAAGCCATGTGTAAACGAAAGAGGATAAATCCTGTGACGAAGGTACAGTAGACATGGAGTAAGGGTTTCTTCAGGGAACCCTCTGCTATCAGGTGCTCTGGAATAGTCATGTACCATTGATGCAGACCCATATGTGAGAGTTCTGGTTGTGCTTAGACACTAAAATCTATTGCCAGAAATGAAAAATTCCTGCCTCGTCATTTCAAGTCTGTTAGAGCTAAATGAAATGAAAGAATCAGGGAGAATCTATACATACTTCTTGCCATAAAATCCAAATGTAAACACTCAGTCTATCTTTTATTTTGTTTGTCTGTTTTTGATGAAACCAAGTGGCATTCCTCTGTTGTCTTTTTATACTATGAAATAGGAACCATCCATGAGCACTAGCACACATTAGCACACATCCATTGGGTACACACAGGGACAGTGCAGAAGACCCTGTGTGCACACATGTGTGCACAGCCTACATCTCCATAGAGCTCTTAGAGGGCTTCTCAGCCCAGGGAATGTTCTGTAGCTCTTGGTCCAACTTGATCCATAAATGTGGAATCTTATATTTTGTATAATTCTGTGGTTTGCATGTTTTCTGACAGCTTTTCTTTACTTTATAGCAACCTTTGTAAATAAAAATACATGTTTGACTGTAGCTCAGAATGTCAGCAGATCCAATTAATATCTTATGTATTAAAGGCTGTGAAGACTGAGGTAGAAGAGCCTGACCTCTTAAATTTTGAGTAATAACCCAGAAAATTCATACGCTGTAAAGCAAGTAGGAAACATTCCAGATGGAATAGAATTGTACCTCATCATGTGTCAGTGGTGAGGTTTGGACTTTTTCTTGTCTCTGTCAGGCCCTGGAAGCCACCACAATCCAACACTTAGGAAGCAGGTTGCCTCAATTAAGTCTCCCACCTCATGTGGAATGTCACTTCAGGGTCTGAGGGTCTTGTCTTCAAGGCAAGGAGCTACTTTCCATGGACTATGGAATGAGAGAACCCTTTGTGAGGTTTCTACCTTTAGCATACTCCTTGATCTTCCTACTGTCATTTGGCTGACAGTACAAATGCAATGCTGTCCTTTCTGGACAAGCGGGACACAAGGAAAGCGACCACTGTACTCTGCCAAGACAGGGTAAGATGGTCTCTTAAAATTCCTGCTTCTAAAAATGGTCTGTCAGATACTCTAGGCCTGTAGCCAATTTGAATGCACCAACAATGTTGAGAAACATTAGGTGACTGTCCAGGCTGCCAGCTGTCTTGGTCTACTCTTGCAAGATTCCCGAAAGTTGCTTGCATCCATCTACCATTTCTCAGGTACCATTATGTTCCTTCTCAGGTCTTTGATGTGGTTGAAGACTAGATAGTCGTAATTTCCTCAGTTATGATAAAAGATAAGTTAGCTATAAAACCTTAAACTCACAAATATAAGATAGATAGGACATCTTCTTTAATATTATAACTATAATTCTTGCTCGGTAATTGTTTTGTTATATGTAATTTTACCATGTTAAAGTTAAAACCTTCCTTTTTAAAAAAAGAAGAAAGGGGAAGTGCTGTGGATATCACTCTATATAAATAAAACACTGATGGCCAGTGACCAGGCAGGAAGTATAGGCGGGACAAAGAGAGAGGAGAATTGGGGAAACAGGAAGAAGGAGGAGAGACACTGCAGCCACCGCCAGGAGAAGAGCATGTGAAGACGCCGGTAAGCCACCAGCCACGTGGCAAGGTATAGATTTATAGAAATGGGTTAATTTAAGATATAAGAACAGTTAACAAGAAGCCTGCCACGGCCATACAGTTTATAAGTGATATAAGTGTCTGAGTGATTATTTTATAAGTGGATTGTGGGACTGCAGGGCTTGGGGAACCTGGAGAGAAGCCCTCCAGCAACAACTTAGGAAGCAGGTTGCCTCAATTAAGTCTCCCACCTCATGTGGAATGTCACTTCAGGGTCTGAGGGTCTTGTCTTCAAGGCAAGGAGCTACTTTCCATGGACTATGGAATGAGAGAACCCTTTGTGAGGTTTCTACCTTTAGCATACTCCTTGATCTTCCTACTGTCATTTGGAGTCCTAACTGTGCGGACAAAGTGTGACTTTGTTATTTCTTCAACATTACAGGAGTTGGAGCCACACATGCCTCTGTGCCATCGCATCCCATGGTACTTTGTGTCAGGGACCACAGTGGTCTTCGGGGTAAGCACCATTTTGGAACCTTTTGCCATTTCTTTAGAACACAGTCCTCTGTGAACCACTGTCTCTCCACAGCTCTGATGCATCAGCTCTTGGATCATTCCTGCAATGCCCCATTCTTCCTACATTGACTACACCTCTCACACAAAGCATGCCATAATTTACATAGATTTTCCCCAACTGAAATTTGTAGAAAGATGTGTGTGGAAGGGCAGGGGTGGGGGAAGAGCAGAGTCCTGACTTCACAACCTATCCCTGTCTGTCCCATTGACTGATACCTTGAAAGCAAGGCAGAATGTCAGGTTCTTCTTCATTACAGTCTCTGGTTAGTGTTATCAACGTTACTCATTTGTCTTTATCTTCCTCAAAATATCTACACATATGACCAAGCAATTAAACTACTAAACTTCTTTTTCTTGTTGAAATAAAGAGAATAAAATCCAAGGAAGACACATCTATAGGAGGGAGTTGGTTTTTCTCCATATCTATAGCTAATACATTTGTCCACCCCAATGATTTTTTTCCTTTCCTTTCCTTTCTAAATTTGTGTACTTGTCACAGCTACCTTTTATTTTGGGGAAGAAGCGTGGGGGGGGGGGTTAGCCCCTGAGAGAATGTCATATTGGGGTGTAAACAAATTAACTATTTTAGACTGTGGTTTAACTTCTGCAGTGCATATACACTGTATGTTTTTAAAGTTCTTATTAAAATATTTTTTTATATCTTGAAAGAGTTAGTTGGGATATGTTTTCTTGGCTTATATAACAAATTTTGGAAGAAAAAAGTGAATGAAAGGAAGACAAATAGCCATCCTAGGATCAATTCTGAGAAATGAACTTGGAGGCATGGCTCTAGGAATAGTTGTTCTGTTTTCATTTTCTACTTATCACTCAATGGGATTTGCTTTCTCAAATTTAAAATCAAGTTTTCTAGTCATTAAATTGATATAGAGCCACAGTGCTTTGCAATATACAATGTATACAAAATTGATGTGGGAACTACATAACTAAAGCCTAGATCATGTTTTGGGAAATTTTACCTAAAAGGGAGATTCATTAGTGCCGACATAGTCTCTGGTTCAGAATTATTGTTTTTATTTTCTTTACAACATAAAAATTATAGTGATAGAGATTAGATAGATAGATAGATAGATAGATAGATAGATAGATAGATAGATAGACAGACAGACATACATTACATACATACATACATACATACATACATACATACATACATACATACATACATACTTGGGTGGGTGAGTGGATGGATGGATGGATGGATGGATGGATGGATGAATGGATTGATAGATGACAGGTGTAGATAAGGATTCAGAAATATGGCTGTCATTTGTAAACACTGAGAAAATGAATGAAAAAGTTGAATGTAGTAGTCACTTCTCACATTTTTATGATGAAGTAACTGGTAAAAAAATCAACTGAAGGGAAAAGGAGTTTATTTTGGTTCACAGTTCAAGAACACCATCCATCATGGCAGAGACTGTGTGGCAATGGGAGCTTGAGGCAGCTGGTCACATTGCATTCAGAGTCACCAGGCAAAGAGAGATGAATGTCAGTACTCAGCTCAGTTTCCCCTTTTTATCCTGTCCAGATCCCAGACCCATGGAGTGGTGTCACCTCCCCCCATTAAAATGAGTCTTCTTGTCTCAATTAATCTAATCTAGATAACACACTCATCATCCTGTCTCCTATCATGCTGACAATATTTTCCGTCACAATGGGCAATGATTTTCCCCTAGTCTATGTTCAACTCATAGCCACCAAATGATTTCTCTTTAAGCCCTCTGCCTTGTGGTGACTTCTCTGATGCCTCTATGGTCAGAGGAGTCACTCTGCCTGAGTGGCTGCTAAGCAGTATGACAAAATGGGAAAACGGCACATGCAGTGGCTCTCGGTTTTCCCCTCAGATGGCTCTCCTCCTCAGCAGCATGGTGTCCATCATCGTGTATCGCCTGTCATTCTTTGCCACCTTTGCCACCTTCATGGAAAGTGAAGCTACCCTGCAGAACGTGAAGAGCTTCTTCACCCCCCAGATGGCCACCTCTCTCTCCGGATCATGCCTGAACTGCATTGTCATTGTGATCTTGAATTTCTTTTATGAGAGGATATCTGCCTGGATTACAAAAATGGGTAAGCTGGCCACATTACGAAAGTAATTTAAACACGGTTTTTGGCCAGCACTGCACATCCAGCTTTGGACCCTCTCCCAGGGAACTGGCCTCTGAAAAGCACAATTTTCAGGCTACTTTGTTCAGAGTAGATCCACACCTGATTTTTAAGAATTTCTTAATATCCACTGTAGACAGAAGGTTTCTTGTGTCCTTCCCGGTCCCGCAGGCACTCGGTCCCAAGTAAACACACAGAGGCTTATTTTAATTATAAACTGTATGAGCTATGGCTCTGGATTCTTGATAGCTAGCTCTTTCTCCTTAAATTAACCCATTCCTATTAATATATTTGTTGTCACGTTGCCGTGGCATTACTGGTCTGCTGGGCATCTTTTTGCTCCTTTGGTGGTGCTGGTGTCTCTGTATCATGGTTTGCATGAGAGACACAACTAGGAAGCTGTTCTTGGCTCCATTTTAGAACCCCTTTTTAAAGTTTTCTTGGGTTTTAGGTGGAAATTCTTGCCCCATGTTGGAACACCAGATGTTTCACAAATCCTAAATGGTCTTATAATAAAAACCCAGAGCCAGAGATAGACAAGGCTAGCCACTTAGCTAGCAGTCAAGGGCATCCCTCTCATGGCTCCACACAAAGGCAAGCAGCAGACAAGCACTTGTGGAAGCAGCCCTTGCATCACCTTCAAATCTTGAGTTCTCAGTCAAGTTTACTTTTTCTCTGGGCAAGAGCAA
Source organism: Peromyscus maniculatus bairdii (assembly GCF_049852395.1). Taxonomy (NCBI): domain Eukaryota; kingdom Metazoa; phylum Chordata; class Mammalia; order Rodentia; family Cricetidae; genus Peromyscus; species Peromyscus maniculatus. Next base: position 58,419,489 of record NC_134852.1, on the reverse strand, counting down.
GTGAGTGACTCAGAACTGGTAAGGTGCTTTTAAAGACACCAAGAAGGCATGGCCTTCTTCAGTGAAAATTATCTCTGAGCTCCCAGCTGAGATGTTTTTAATAAATTCAGCCAAGCTTCACCAAAAGGAAGTTATTTGTGTCCTTAGACTATTTTGTTCTCCTCCTGAAAGTGTCATGGGAGTGTCTGCATCAGCTGTTCTGCTGGGGAATCACCAACTCAGGGAAGAAAGCGTGTTCCCTTACTCTTGCACTCCTCACAATGCTCTAGCAGTCTTTGGAGAGAAAGAAATAGCTTCTTATCTTTAGAATATGTTAAACTACAAACTACAACTGCATTTTAATTAAGAAAAGATAAAGCACAAGCTATCTCTGCCAGCATTTGCAGGCACAGTTTAGTTCACGAGGAGAAAGTACAATATAGTTGGAAGCGGTCTCAGCCCTTGACATAAGCTTACCTGGTTTACACCAGGGGCAAAGGAGAGAGACGCATGATGGGACTCGCTGCAGTGTCTAGCAGTGATGGCGAGGGGCACATCCAATTTTGTAGGGACTCAAACCCCACACTCGGACTGTCTTATACCTAGAGAAATCCCCACCCTTGAAATGTAGTGACTGCTTCCTAGACTCTCCCAGCCATGGGGTCAACACAGCATAACCAACAGGAAGCTAGCACAAACACACAGCTCTTCAGTATTGCTCAACTGAGATCAGAATGAGGAGCATGTTCATATACTTTGAAATGGTATGCCTCGATAGCCACTTCTAAGTACAGCATTCAGGGAAAGTGCATTTATCCTTGGTGATTTTTATTGGCAGAAATTCCTCGAACTTACCAGGAGTATGAGAGCAGTCTCACTCTGAAGATGTTTCTCTTCCAGTTTGTGAATTATTACTCGGCTTGCTTTTATGTGGCCTTCTTTAAAGGGAAGTTCATGGGCTACCCTGGGAAGTACACATATATGTTTAACGTATGGAGAAGTGAAGAGGTAAGGACTCTCGTCTAGCTCAGCTCTACGGTCTCAGATAATTAAGGCCCACCTTTCTCCCTAGCACTAACTCAGACACTGTCGAGTTGTAGAAGTCCCGACATTGGCTCCAACCATTGATCCGTCTTATCATCTGTTAGATTTTTGAGTTTCCTTTGAGCAAGAATTTGTATGAAACCTGTCTTGTTTCGTTTTCTGTTGCTATGATAAAATACTGTGGCAAATGCAACTTAAAGGAGAAAGGATTTCTTTCCTCTCACAGTTCAAGAGTATAGTTAGTCAATCATGGCAGGAAAGTTAAGGCAGCAGGCACTTGAGGCAGCTGGTCACATGGAATCCACCATCAGGAGTCAGAGAGCAGTGAATGCCTGTGGCTGCTCAGTCCCCTTTCTCCACTTACACAGTCCAGGATCCCATCTAGAGAATGGGGTCACTCACAGCGGGCAGGTCTTCCCACTTCAATTATTATAATAGAAATGATCCTCCATATCCATGTCCAGAGGCTCATTGCCTGAGTGATTCTACTACATTCTAACAGGGTGACAGTTGACACTAATCTTCAAAGAGCCTATGATCTGGCAGTAAAATACAGAGTAAGTGGAATAGAACTTTTATTCTTGAAAACATCCTGCAAAGGGTCAAGAGTCAAGAAATGGTTCTTCTATGGTCTGGTATACATGAACAATGGTTTCAAACTGATCACATGGAAATTATACCACCTTTTAATCCTAGCCTAGACATAAGGATTCACAATTGTCTAAGACTCAGAAGTCTGTATTTCTAACATAGTCCACAAATGGGTGTGATGCAGCTACCCTGATAGTAGTCCATGGTCTATGGGACTGAATGGCTCCCAAATCCCATCATTGCCTCTCATGACCATATTATAACTCCTTACTATACTTTCTTGAGTTTCTGATATTCCATATATTGCAAAATTCCATTTCTCCTCTTCTATCTCTGTTTTCTTCTCTCTTGTCTCTGAACAGTGTGATCCTGCAGGCTGTCTGGTAGAGCTGACAACCCAGCTAACCATCATCATGATTGGGAAACAGGTTTTTGGAAATATCCATGAAGCCTGTCAACCGTACGTATGACTCACACATTGCATGTTTGATTTAAATAACAGTGCAAGAAGATGGGTATATATAAATATATTTTTTTTTTTACTGTCATGGTATCTTTGACAGAAAATGTCTAAGCAAATGGGAACAATTCATGTTTAATGAACAGTGTAGAATGCCTCTGGTAATAGAGGTTTTTGTTGTATTTATTTAACTGCATAGCCATCAAAGCTTTTCTTCTAGGCCAGGAGATGGTGCATGCCTTTAATCCCAGCACTCGGGAGGCAGATGCAGGGTAATTTCTGAGTTCAAGGAAAGCTTGGTCTACAGATTAAGTTCCAGGACTTCCAGGACTATACAGAGAAACCCTGTCTCAAAAAAACATGGTGGTGGTGTGTGTGTGTGGGGGTTCTTCTTTAGTTCTCCTGTTTAGTTTTAGTATCAATTGACAAATAACTCTTACATATACTCACTCATGTGTACATATTTACTGACTGCAGTGTGATGTGTCAGTACAGGCTTTTTTTTGTGTGTGTGTGTTTTTGAGATACCATCTAACCATGTGGCTTTGGCTGGCCTGGAACTCATAACTCACAGAGATCTGTCAGCCTCTGCTTCCTGTAGCGTTGGGATTAAAGACATAAGCCTCACCCCCTATGGTGCTTTTAAGTGACTATTTCTGCTGATGAGTGAAGTGGTAAAGATTTAACTGGAGACTCACCATATTAGATCCCCAGTAGGATATTCTGCATTTTGCACATTATACTTTTGTAATTTAATTTTCTAATATAAAATTTGTGGTGATTCTTTGAGAATTTCATGCATGGGTATACTGTACTTTAATCCTATTCAGTCCACTCTTCCCCCAACTCCTCCTACATCCACTACTATCCATCTCCCCATCCACTTCCCACTTCCTAAACTTTCTTTCACTTTTCTTTTGCTATGGTTCCCTGAGCTCAGTTTATACTCATAGGTATATGGCCACGCATTGGAGGGTGGTCAGCCTACCAGGGGCCACAGTTTTAAAGACTCTCCCTCTCCCAGAAGCAATCTCAACACTACCATAATCTACCTTATATGGTGTGGAATTTGGTTGGTCAGTGGTTTGTAGTCTTAGTGCATGTACTCAGATAAGCCTCTGTTTTTCCTTTTGTATACACTTTCTATGATACTTAATTTCTCACTTCTACAAGTGTTTCCTGAGCATTATAGTGGTGTGGAGACTGGCTATTGCCCCCGGCACTGGCCACCTCCTTCAGAAGCTCTATCAACCTGACTGTCTCTGAGTGAGCGCTTTTCTTGTCAGTAGGTAGAGGCAGATCGCTTGCCTTCTCCTCACCTCCGTGTGTGACGAAAACAATACTAGGTTTTCATTTGGACTTTTTCTCCTATTGTGCTAGGTTAATGTGCTTAGCCTCCTCCCTTTCTGACAGTTTCCAGACTTGGCATACTGGCTCTCTTGCTTCTTTCTCCAAGTGTCAACTTTTATCATTTCCAACAGCCTGATTTTTAATTGGTGGAGACGTCGAAAAGCCCGAACCCACTCTGAGAAACTATACAGTCGCTGGGAGCAAGATAATGACCTTCAGGTTTTCGGACAACTTGGGCTGTTCTATGAGTACTTGGAAACAGGTAAGTTCCAATCATGATTCTGAGGCAGCAATAACACTAATAAAATGAATAGTTTCCATCTTTTGCAATTTCTTTCTTTCTTTCTTATATATAGTAGATGTTTGAATTACTGAATAAAAAATAGGTGAATGGTTGGATAGATGGTGGATATATGGATAGGTGGCAGATAGATGCATGATGATAGATATGTGAATAGTGGCAGATGGATTGGTGGATGGATAGGTGGTTTGTATATGTGTAGATGAATGGTGGGTAGGTGGATGGATGGATAGGCATGTAGATGAATAGATGGCAGATGTACACAAATGGAAGAAATAAAGACAGATGGATGTATTGATGGTGGAGAGATGTATAGATAGCAGGTGAATACACACACACACAGAGATGGCAGGAATATGTATATAGGATAGCAGATGGATCGAAGAAGATACAGGGACATGAATCAATGGAAGATAGATGAATGGATGGTGGTTGGATATATGAACAGATGGAAAAAATGATTCAGTTTTCTTTTGTTCCCTTAGAGAACTAGTGCTCAGGTTATTTGTGTGGTCTGCTAAGGCCATTTCTGCTCACCAATATCCCCTGCTTTGGTGAAACTTTAGAGGGCAGTTTATGTACTTACTACCAAAATCCTGGTGCAATAAAGGTGATCTGAAAATGACTAAGTAATTAATATTTATCATATATGCTATATATTTTATCTTTAAAATCTGCTAATGTGATAGAAAACATTTTTATCTTTCAAGATAAACCAACGTTACCATAATGTACTTTATATTATATGACGTTAGTTGAGTAATAGTGTGTACATTGTTATATAAAAAGATGGGAATTCTTGTTTCATGCAGCTCAGTATACAATTAGGTAGTTCTTGCTTTCAAGAGTGTTGAAACAGTATTTTTCTCACTGTGGAAGTTCTGCATGAGTGTGTATATACAGGCAGGGGAAGTTAGTACTGACATAGAGGTATGAAATATCATTTATAGCAAAATTAGCTTCTGTGTCTTGAGAGCCAACCAAGACTTAGTTTACACTGAAAACTCTCACACCTTCTTCTAGTCAGGAGATAACTGTGCAGTGAATTCATTGACTGACTGTATTTATTTTTGGTGTTGAAGATACTGAAATTCGATAGATGAATCAGTTTTCTAGGTAAAACTCTGACACCTTGAAACCCACATTGCTTCTCCCTCAGAGTAGTTGTAGGTTCCTTAAGAAGAGTGAGGAGTGGATCAGTGTTGCCTGTTCACTTCATCATGAGGCAGGTGAAAAGAGGTGAGGGTCTAAGTGGCAGGAGCTAGGTCGAATGGCCCTTCATCTCCTTGGTAATGATGGCTGACCTGTGTCTCTCCAGTTATTCAGTTCGGGTTTGTCACATTGTTCGTGGCCTCTTTTCCCCTGGCCCCCCTGTTTGCTCTCATGAACAACATTGTAGAGATCCGCGTGGATGCCTGGAAGCTGACGACTCAGTATAGGAGACCTGTCGCTGCGAAAGCTCACTCCATAGGTGTCTGGCAGGACATTCTCTATGGAATGGCCATCCTTTCTGTTGCAACTAATGTAAGTGCCTCTTTCCATGGGATGACTTTGCCCTTCTTTTTGTTTCTGTGGGTGGTGGAGCATGAATGACAGACACCTGACTCAGTCCTCGTTGGCACCAATTTCATCACAGTGGGGATTTGTAAGGACAAGCCTCTCTCAACTTTATTTTCTGAGCGAGAACAATAGGAAGAAAAGAATATTTTCTCATTGGAAGTTCGTGATGATAGTGCCTTACAGATGGTGCTAATCTAGTCAGAAAACCAGTGACAATATAATATGTTTGAACAATGGAGTCAAAGATGGATTATACACAAATATGTATAATATAGGGTATAAATGTACTTATTTGTACTCATAAAATGATTTTTTTAAACTAAATTTCACAAACACTAATTTTATGACCTTCATATTCATCTAAAATTATGTTTTATCAATTGAAGCAAAAGCTGAGATAATGAAAAGGAGATTTGACAACTGAATATGTGTGATTTATTTTAGAAAGCTTTATGTTAAGGAAACATGGTTGAAATTGTAGAGTTTAAATACAGTGGGAACATCAAGAAATGAGGTGGAGCACAGTTACAGAAAAATCCATGGCTGGTAATGCTCTTTAAAAACCCAAACAGAAAAACCTAACCTAAGCATGTGACTTCAGCCACCGAAGGAAAACTCAGAGACACAACACACAAATAGAAGCACTAAAGAAATTAAAATCAAAATTAATAATAGTCAACTTAAAAAATAAAATAATAATTAACATAAATACTGAGTACAGAAAGAGTTAGTTTGCTTAAAAAAACATAAACAAAACAAACAAATGCCAGGAGGTGGTGGTGCACACCTTTAATCCTGGCACTCAGGAGGTAGAGGCAGGTGGATTTCTATGAGTTCAAGGCCAGCCTGGTCTACAGATTGAGTTCCAGGACAACAAGGACTACACAGAGAAACTCTGTCTTGAAAAAAACAAACAAAATAAAGCAAAAACAAAAACAAACAAAAAACCCAAACCCATTAAAACAATGACAGACTGCTCTGTACCAGATTTAAAAAATTTTTTTGAAATGACCAATATTAGAAATAAAAATGGCAGATGTATTCAATATGCAACAGAAATACCAAATGTCCTTGTAGTCATAGAAGTAACAGAAATGGCTTTTTAAAAATGTATCACTAAATGCATAGGTGCCGGAGTCAGATAGATGGTGGTAAATGCACTCATGTGGTCTAGAATAAACAAACAATTTCTGTGATCATTGGAATTAGAAAAAATGGCATCACCATAGATGAAGTTCTGAAATTAATTATAATAAGCTCCAAGAAAATGCCAACCCACACTCTTTCCTTTAATTCATCAGCCTACTATAGACACACTCAATACACATACATACGGCACAGATACACACAGACACACAGAGAGACACAGTCATAAATACACACTGGTATACCCATACATTAATATACACAGATATATACTACATAAGCACATACACACAGATTTTATGGATATAAACAGACACACACAAATACAAATAGAAACACATACATAGATACAAAAACACACAGAGATACAAACACATAAATTCCCCTATCCCCAGCCTGTCTCTCTCCGAGCCCAGACAAGGGAATTTAAGGACAATGAATGTGTCAATGAGGATCATGAGCCATGACAAGACCAAGGAGAGAGAGCGAGAGAGCATGCTTTGGGGCAGCAAATACATATAGGTTCAATTCCTGACTTAGCTATTCTGTAGCTACGGAATTTTAGAAGATCAATCCCAGTCTACCCATGAGCCTTCGAATGTTTTAGAGTGGTATTTAAGTCACCTCATGTTCATGTGGCTCACAGAGGTGGGCTTGCATACAAGTCAGACGTGGAGCACTGGGCTGGGCTCATCATTGTCCTTCCTCTTTGTCCATCAGGCCTTCATTGTTGCGTTCACATCTGACATCATTCCACGGTTAGTTTACTTCTACGCCTACTCATTGAATTCCACGGAGCCCTTGAGTGGATACGTCAACAACAGCTTGTCAGTGTTCCTGATAGCTGACTTCCCCAACCACACAGCGCCGATGGAGAAGAAAGGCTTCACCACTTGCAGGTATCCTCTGTCTACATTTTAGCATTGTACTTTTAATGTCTTTCTTAAATTATCTTTTCCCTAATGTTTGTCTTATAGTGTAAAAGGTTTAGTTGAGACAACACACTTCCTGGGTTAATACCATGCATCAGTTCTGGAATTCATACATCATATGACCTGGCAAACTATACAAAAGGAAGGAATATTATGGGTGGAGGTCATGTTATTTTTAAATAGTTGCTTGGTTTTGAATTGCTAATACAAGCTTCCTGGACTTGAGCCATGGCTTCTACCAGTCAGTATGGTTAATTTAGTGATTTTTACCATTTACCCCCAGAAAATACATCAAGAAAATAGAGATGACAAAGTAATAATGGGACCTGTTCACTAGCATTCTACTTAAAGGTTTTTCAGGTAGAATGTGTGAGGTGGAATTTGTGTACTGTTATTACCACACCCAGTGTTTCATGTTCTGTGGGGATCTTTATACCATAGAATATGAAAATAATAGTCAGTAAGTAGGTGGGTAGATAATAGAGATAATATAGATGATAGATCACTGATAAAGATAGGCAGGTGGTTGGATGGATGGATTGGTAGATAGATAGATAGATAGGTAGATAGATAGATAGATAGATAGATAGATAGATAGATAGATAGATAGATAGATAGATAGATAGGTAGATAGGTAGGTAGATAGATAGATAGATAGATAGATAGATAGATAGATAGATAGATAGATAGATAGAGGTAGGTAGATTAGGTAGGTAGATAGATACAGATAGATAGAGAGATGGCAGATATAGATGGTAAGTAGATGATAGATAAATGATAAAAATGGATTGATAGATAAATATAGAGATGATAGATATATATAGTAAAGATGGATGATGGATATATATAGATGATAGAGATATATGATAAAGATAGATTAACAGGTAGGTGATAGAGATAAATAGGTAGATGGTATTGATATATGATAAAGATACATATTCATACATAGATTAATAGATTGATATGTAGAAATAATTTATAATAGGTGATACAGATAGATAATAGATCATAAGTAGACAGTAGATGGATAACAGACAGACTGATAGACATATGCACACATTTGTACATACAAGGGCCTTTAATCTTAGCTTCAATCTCACACTAACCTCTCCCTTGGGGATTCCAAAAAGGAGCAAGAAAACAATTTAAGGATAATAAGACAAAACGCTGATCTATGGCACATTTGGATACAAAGGGGCATGGCACAGTGTTCAAGACTGAGATCTCTGTTGTCTGATTTTTTGGTTTCACCACTTTCTAAAAGCTGGGGTGAGTTTTTGAAGAACATCAGTCTAGGGAGTTTGTAGAAAGGAATATTCTGAAAGTCCAAGCACAAGAAGAGTCCAGAAAGAGAACACTGCCTTGTCAGTACATCTAAAAGGAAACAGAGTCTCTGGAAAACAGAAATGGTCCACATAGCAAGTTGGATGGGTCAGAGAGGAGGAGGATTTCAATGAAATGCCATGGTAGCCTGGCCTCTCATGGGAGAAGTTACACAAGACCAAAGAAGTTGCTCTGGTTTATTTCCTCTTTGGGAGGTAATATGAGTAAGTAGTCCAAGCCTGGAGCTGTGAGAACAGGAAAAGGTTTAATATTATCTGTTACTTTCCTGTGACCTATGTTTGTTCTCAATTTCCTAAGACAAATAATAAAAGTTTATTCCAGATCTCTTTATTAAACTTACTGCCAAATCTGTCATTCTGTCTACCTGTCATATCATCTATCTACTTATTTATCTATCATAGATTGTCTATCTCTCATCTATCTCCATGTCTGTTTATCTACCTGTTATCTATCAACTATTTATCATCTGTATCTATCATCTCAATGTCTACCTGTCTATCATCTATCATAGCTACCTGCCATAAATCGTCTCTATCTAAAGGTCTACCAATTTATGTTCATTTTTGTTCTTTTTATTTTGTTTTGTTTTGTAGGTACAGAGATTACAGGTACCCTCCTGATCATGAGAACAAGTATGCCCATAACATGCAGTTCTGGCATGTCCTTGCTGCCAAGCTGATCTTCATCATAGCAATAGAAGTAAGCTGACCTGGACTTCCCCCCATCTCTCTCATCTCTCCCATTTCCTTTGCCACTCCCCTCAGCAGCTGTTTCTAAACACACCCGCCATCAGGAAGTTAGCTTCCTCACTCTTATTTTGAAGGAATCATTTGTTGTTGTAAGTTGCAACTCCTCTTTGGGAGCTTGTCATTCACTTACAATTGGTAAAGGCACCTTGGCAACAGGAAAAGAAAGGAAATGCATGGGAAGGTCAGGAAAAGGCTAATTTGCAGAACATCTGTTCTGAAGGCTCTGTTCCAGAGCACTCTCATCGACTAGCCTTACTTTTTTACTTTTGACAGATGAGCCTAATATTCATCAAAATATGTCACTGGCTTAAGGTTAGTTAGCGACAATTAGAGCTGGGATTTAGTGCCATCTGTGCATCAGTCGAAAACCTTGGTTCTGCCCGCTGCAGGGCACTCCTTCGATGTGCGATATTTAGAGAGAAAGTTCACAAGAAAATGTAACTACCACAGAGGAAGGATGGATAAAACCCATTAAATAGGAAGAGAAAAAAATTAAGATGTTGTCCCCCGGGGGAGTGCCCAAGTACAACACAGGTGTAACCTGAGCACATGCTGTTCAGCTGGGGTTTCTCAGGCTCGTCATTGCTGTACAGGACTCATTATTGCTATACAGGCATTGCATGTGTGTTTAAAATCAGATAGTTCTATGCAGCTAATGGAGCCTTACACATTTCTCACTAGCCTCAACTCCTGATCTCCAAAGGCAAACACTTTCAACTTCGAAGCCCATTTGTGTCACAGTTTAGCTCTAGCAGAACAACGTCCCAACAGACCCAGATTTTAGTGTTAGGCTGTGATTGTTGACCTCCTACAGTGACATAGCACACAGGAACACACTTGGCACCATCTTCATATATACACCATCATCTTCCTCCTGCCCCTCAAGATAATAATAATATACGTATACATGTATGTATATGTGATTTATAGAGCTCCATCATTCTTCTCCTGAACTACAAAATCTCAAAAAGCAATAGTTTGGTGAGTCAGTAGCCATGCATCCTGGATCTGGTACCATTTCAGTTCATCAGTAGCCTTTATTCATTCCCTTTAGAGTGACTGTTGGTCAGAATTACTGGTACATGCTTTATACACTAAATGATACAATTTTGATGTTTAATCATGCTCAACTCTCAAATGGTGTATTCATCAGAGTTTCACCTGAGAATTTACTTAAGGTTCATCTACTATGACTTTATAAATATTAGTAATCTTTGTTTCATGCCATAGGCTCCTAAAACTTCTCTTTGCTTAGGTTTATGTTCTCCCCACCCCTGTTCTTTCTTTCCTCTCTCTCCCCCTCCTTCCCCTACGTCAGATTTTAATTCTTAAATTTATTTCACATTTCCCATAAAATGTTTAGATCACTCTTCTAGCCAGTAAGAGTACTCCCCTTGGGTTTGCTACCTAATTTTGAGGTTCATCTTTCAGGAACTCTCTGAAGAAAGATTATAAGTGGTTTGTTTTTGAGACTTTGAATATTAAAATGTTTACTCACAAATATGAGTCATTTGTTCTGAAATCAAAAGTCTGAGGTTGTTTGCCATTAAATTCTTAATCTTAATTTAGGCACTCTTGAAGAACATTTAAGACATTGCTCCATTTTGGTCCAGTTTTTGATGCTGTTATAAAGGACAGGGCCACCCAGTCCCTTGTTAATGACCTTAAGGTGAACCAACATTGAGTGTTCTCTCACCAGCTCTGCGAGTCTGAAACTTCCCAAGCAAGTTGTTGGCTATTGGACTGCATAGTTGTCCTGGATGCTGACTGAGGTCCCTAGGTCTGTAAGCACACCCTTCAGGTTTGGGGTGTGTGTGGAAAATGTCTGTCTCTGTGATTTCCTTCTCAGAAGCCCCCTTTCTCTGTGGTTTCTCTGCTGCAATGTCTACCCTGCTCCAAACTTCAGTGATCATATGTCCTCACCTGTGAAGAGATGGAGCCATCCCTTTGCTCTTTTCATTAGCTTTCTTTCCTCTTGGTTCCAGTCTGTCTTGTTCTTTTTCTTTCTTGTTAGACAATTTATTGCACCGTGAATAGTATTGTACATTCACGAATGAGGGGGTCAAGGGGAAAAGGTTACAAGTCTAGTGTGCAGAGGTGTGTGCCTACCTTTAGAAATCCACAGTTCAGTCTGCAGTTCTCTATCCCCAGTGGGTCCATGCAGAAAGACTTTCAGGCCTAGCCAGTATAAAGCAGTGTTAGGTTTGGTTTTTATTTGTTTTATATTTTTAATAGCAAGAAGGGAGCTGGCAAGATGTCTCCATGGGTAAGGGTGCTTGCCTCCAATCCTGATAATTCAAGTTGGGTTTCCAGAACCCATGTGATAGAATAAGAGAAATAGCTTCTCTAAGTTGTCCTATGACCTCTCTGTGTCATCCACATACCGACACAATAACACCATCAGTCAACAACTAATTTTAGAACTATAAGGAAAAGCACTCAAGAAATACATCCAAGCACACTCAAGAGCATGGTGTCGGCTTCTTTGGAGGCTGCCACTGTTTATTAAAAATGTCCATCTTATATTTATTTAATTTAGTTTATGTGTATGGGTGTTTTGCCTGCATGTATGTTTGCGTATTAGATTAGTGCAGTGCCCACATAGGCCAGAAGATGGTGTCAGACTCCCCAAAGCCAGAGTTAACATTTGTTAGCTGCCCTGTACTGGGAATTGAACCCAGGTCCTTTGGGAAAGCTGTTGGTGCTCTTAACCACTGAGTCATCACTCAGCCCTGTACTAAGATGTTTTTACCATATATTTTAAGTATGTGAGTGAAGAGAAAGAAAGACACTCAGGGAAAGAAAAAGATCCTACCTAAGTAGGTATGGGACGCACACAATTGAGCATCTGGGCATTGACCACAGTGACCCAGAAGCTCTGAAGTTCATTCTCCAGAGCTTACTATGGAACTTTTTTCTTTCCTTTTGATACATGAGATTAGAGAATGGCTCTGAAAGAGGTACCTTAGATGGGATTATAATATGATGAGGGAAAATCAGGAGCTACTGGGGCTGTGCAAGGGTTTCTTGGTGAGACTCCTAAGTGGAGGTTCTAGCTGAGAAGGGAGAGAAGGCTTTAGTGTTAATAACCATGCTGGGACTCTGTTCTCAGCAGGCCAAGGGGAGCAGCCTGACTCCTGGGTGAGAAACTTCTCTCCCTTCCTATATCCCCACAGTGTTTGCTCTTTCTTTCTTGTCCACATTCCGTATTCTGAATTTCACTTTTCAGAAACTTTGCTTTCAATGCATGCCCCCACCTCCACTCTACACCATAGCCTGTGCCTCTGTGCTCACAGCTTTGTGGTATTAAAAATAAGAACTCTTCACATAACTCCTGAACATTCTACTGTGTCTCATAGAAATGCCAAACTGATGCTCTTGTTTTTAACTCTACACTACATTACTGGTGACCTTCATTCCTGAAAACATTCTAAGAATCTAAAACAAAATGGTCAGTATGCCTCAAGTTTCTCCTTCACACTAAATCACCAATGACACGGTTGAGTATGAGCTTCCCTGTCTAAAGGAAATTAGGATTATTTTAGAGATGTTTTATTACGTTCTTAGGATGGGGTACCGATAAAGAGCAGGGGTTTATTTTTATACCCATGTTCCATTTCTCTAGTTGCTTATTTAAATATAGTTATTTAACTCCATTGTGTGTGTGGAAACTACAGGATACACATATGTACACATACAACTATATGTGTATACATGATTCAACTTCATGCTTCTTGTGTCCAACAGAGTTTATCATATGCTCAGGGGGACCTTTAAGGACTCCGTACTAAATTCTTGATAATCCTAACAGTATCTATGATCTTCTTTTATCACTTCCAGCATGTCGTGTTTCTGTTAAAATTTTTATTGGCCTGGATGATACCGGATGTTCCAAAAGATGTCCTAGAGAAAATCAAACGAGAAAAGTTAATGACTGTCAAAATTATTCATGACTTCGAGCTCAACAAGTTGAAAGAAAACTTGGATATTGAATATAATAATATCGTTAAGCATGACACAGTGGAAGATGTCATATCACCCGCGGGGGGCAAAATCCCTGTCTAATCCACACACGAGGCGTGAAGCTCTGTGGCCCTCTCTGTTCACTGTTGCCTCTGGACTTGTGGCTGGATGCTGGAATTCATGTATCCATTTGTTCTTCTTTCTTTCTTTTATTTTTAACTCGGAGTCCTTATGCCCTATGATAGAGGCAGGCATCAGAAGAGAACACAGGTGGGCATCATCCACTGGGCTCTCCCAGGGTGTGACTCGTGGAGTCCTGTACACACTTGCGGGTGGTGCCTGTGGATTCAGAATCTGGAAAATCATGGAGTGTTGCTACTTAGAGTGAAACACTGGCCTGGGGGATGCTCTGTCACTTCCCAGGGCAACTGTACATTTCTGCTGTCTTCTGTTGAGTGCCTTCTGTCTCCCTCCCAACAAAAAAAGGGTTCAAAAAGAAAGCTAGAAAAGAGACCCACATTTCATAGAACATCTGCCATTGTAAAATGCACACATGTAAAGCCAAAATCAGAAGAAGTCCTGAGAAATCTCACCTATTGACAAATGGTGGGTAAAAATCATAGCAGGAGTGTGCTCTTGACAATGTCAGATCAAAGTTAGCTTCTGTCAGAATCCCAGATAGCCTTTCCTGGTAAAGGTAGAATCAGTTTTTTCCTAAGACTAGAAGAATTTTCATAAAATACTCTCAGAGGGCTTTTGAAGGTAGTGTTTCCTTCCATTTTGTTGACTAGCTTCAACACCATGGGGTCAGGTGACTATAGGTTTTCAAGTGAAGGTACTGTGCAAAGCCAATGTGTCTTCTTAGGAGCTAAAGAATGCAAGATGGTACATAGACATTAACTTATTCAATGATAAAGTGAAAGTTTTAAATTTCTCTGAAATGCTGATTTTTGCATCATGAAGCCTTTTTGACTCTAGCCATTTGTATAAGTTGGGCACAAACTGTTTACAAAATGTAATCTCTTCGCTCTAAAAAAAACCCTCCAAACCTTGTAATAAGTTTGCAGTCTTTTCATGGACTACATCACACCTACAATGTCCAGTGCCTTCTTTCTATGCCTTTGACACATGAAAAATTATCTAGGTGACTGGTAATTTGACATGACAGAGTATTTCAGATGTCAACTTGTCTTAAAGTAAATGTCAGTGTTGTGAGCACAGAGTTTATCACCAAAAGATCATCGACCAAGTGAGAAGGTGATAATTAGGTGGAAAAAGTGTATTTGTTGAAGTATCCCTTCCACATTTAGGCCTATGTGGATATACAGCAATTCTTGCCATGGGTTCAGTTAATACAATATCACATATGTGCCTGTATATAAGTTACCACTAGAGTGGGAGATATGGTCCAGCTATAGAGCACTCAAATCTTTGGGTTTAAATTAGAATTCAGCTACAAAGGAATATTTTTTAAATCACATATATACAAAGAAACTTGATCACAAGATATTAAAAGTAGTGTTCCCTTAACAATAACATGATTTTCCAGCATAGCTGATATTACAGTATTAACTAACTACTGATAGATACTAAGTATCTAGAACTAGGGATTATGGATTTTATAAAAATAACAAAAGCATTATCACATCACATTATTGGCAATATTGATTTGTTACATAGTAGGTAAATTACATGTTTGGGTCACTTGAAATGATTTCATAGTTGAAAGATACTTTCATAAGTGGAGATGGTCAATTTAAGAAAACCAGTCTTTTTGAGCATGATCAAGCCACAGCTGTGGTTCTTGTAGACTGTCAAATTACACTGCAGGGCTTTGCATGCACAACTCACATTGCCTTCTTCGTGGGTGCTAATTTTAAAAAAAGGGGAGAGATTATAGTTTTTTGGAAATACACTTTAATTTTGTGACTTCAAAGTATTATGGAGCTAGACTACAAGATGAGGACAAAGCTGACTTGCAAAGCTGTCCATACACTGTAGGTTCAAAACCACGTCAAGCACTGAGTGTCTAAAGTAATGGTAGAAATGAGCAAAATTGGAATTTATTTTACAGCAAGTGCTTCTTATAATTTATTGGTGTCTTCGCTTCGTATTTGCCTTGTAATTTTCCACTGATAATTTTCATCCTGTTTGATGTTTTACCCTGAGATACTAGAGTCACTTTCTGGAAAGTCTGTTAGCCAAAATCAGATGGAGTTGGTTCAGGCAGATTCACCTCCTTCCATCAACACATTGGTTGGTGTGAGAACATTGAGCTAGATGTAGCCGACCACCAGATGTATGTTCGTGTTTAGGAGTGTGGCTGTGGATTTTTTGTTTTTTGTTTTTGTTTTTTATCCTTTAGTCAAACAAGTGGTTTACTATTTTCCACTGATATTCCAAGGAACATCTGAGATCTTATGTGAAAATAGAATCTTCAAGTGTCAAAGCCCCAAAGCACACAACTTTTTCCAAAGGTCCTTTGCAATTATCATCTCCATTGTTTCTTTTCACACAGGAAGCAAAATCCTTGAAATTACTAACTAACTTTAGACATCAAAAGGGGACTGTCATTAAATGAAAGATGTCTTAATTTTGCACTATTTCTGGACTTCTAGATTTCACTTTTTTTTTTTTTTTTTTTTTTTTTTTTTTTTTTTTTTTTTTTTTGTCAAGAGAAAGGAAAGAGTTGTTTCCTCTGGGTGTCGAATGGGATTCTTTGGAGTACAGTTGTGGGTAGGAAGAAGCAAATCTCTTCTCAGTGACAGTCACTAAGGGTGAGAGAATACATCTGGAGAAATTCCAGGTTAACAATTATTGTGTGTCACAAGAAAGCTTTTGCTTGCAAAGTGTGTTTGTAGGGTCAGGCACTGTGAACAATCATTAACCCTGCTCTCCAGTGACAATGACACTGGTCATTCAAAAACATAGCCTATTGCTTTGGAAAAACCTCCCATCATTATTATGTAATTGAATGACACCATGAAGGAAAACATTGCATTGCCAGGCTTTGGACTCTGCCACAAGGAATCAACAGAACTATCGTGTTACTGTTCTTCGTGCAATTTTAATCTACTTTTCTGTGTAGTAATTAAAGTATGTCAGTTATTTCAGCATTATGTAAAAATGAATGACAATGTTTAAACTGTAATGTATAGTATGGCATAATCTGTGTGAGATACAACTGCCCATTCCTCTAAATATGTCATTGGATACAGGATGCAGCTCTCCTGATATGAGATGCTGTGTCTTGAAGTTAACTTAGAGTATACAAGCTTGCTTTTTCATCCCTCCATCCCTCCCTCTCTCTCTCCCTCCATCCCTCCCTCTCTCTCTCCCTCCATCCCTCCCTCTCTCTCTCCCTCCACCCCTCCCTCCCTCTCTCCCTCCATCCCTCCCTTTCTCTCTCCCTCTATCCCTCCCTCTTCCCTTCCCTCCTTCTTCTGTCTCTCCTTCCCTTTGTCCCTCTTTTCTTCCTTCCCTTTTCACTCTCTTATTTCCTTCTCTCTTAAAGGGAGTACACAGGTATTTAGGAAAAATTGTCTTTATTAATGAACCCAAACCTCAAAAGCCAAATCACTCAGTGATTAAAGTAAGTAAATAATTTCAAATATCTTGACACAAACATTATTTCTTATCTCCATTTCATTATTTGAGAATTTCATACATGCATATGATGTGCCTTGATTAAATCCATTTCTTCATCCCCTATGCTACAGTTCCTCCTTATTCCAACTGCTTTTCCTTCCCAACTTCACGTGCTTTTTTTTAAAACACTCTCAGTTCATTGAATGTTCTGTGTGCACGTGTGCGTACACATGCACGCACACACATTCTAACTTTGGTTTAGAACTGAGATAATTTCTGAAATCAAGAACTCTAGAGAAGGCTTTACATCAAATGTGTTTCTCTGCAGAGACTTCTGAGCACACCCCATCCTTGGGGTTAGCCCAGAATGTCACTGTACTGCCTGCCAAGTACAGACAGAGCCAGTGAAGAGCAGCTGCTGCTCTAGAGAAGTTGCAGAAGGTAGAAGCTTTTCCTGTATTGCCTACCTGCCTACCTCCCCCCAACCCCCAACTACTTTGGAAGATGTTGCTTGGGGAGGTGAAAAGATGGTTGAGAACATTATAAATGAAAAAAAAAAATGCAGCTGGAAGCACTTTCACAAATTCCTGAACAGGTAGCCAGGCCCACCATGGGTTGGATAAAGTCATGTAGCATCAGGGTAACCAAGCCTTAGTTCTGTCCTTTCTAGATATATCTGGAGACTCACAGTTGAGAAGTTTACACCTCTAGTTTCCACTTGTTAAAGACATTATATTCATTTCGTTCAACCAATATATATTTTTGAAGTGCAGAATGATCATAAAGTCAAATGACTGTATCACATTCTAAGTATTTCATGGATCAAGCATACTATCGTACAGGATTGAAATAGCAAAGCCAAACTATCAATATTACTGGGAAGGCATTTCTTTTGAAATTATAGAAAGTCTGGAATGAAATGTGGATAAACCAGAACCTGCAGGACCATCAGGTACAGGCTTGAGACAGCAAAGGTCCTGAACTTCTGCAGCTGCCTGTCTTCTGCTTGTGATAATCTACAGTCATGTTTCACTGATGGGAGCCCAGTGCTGGCCCAGAAGGGCCATGAGAAAAGAGGGTAAACAGGTTAGATGGATTGTGTGCATTGTACCATGTCGACCTTCAAGAACAGTCCCAGAAATATACTTTTGCTGCTTTATGCTGTCTATCACTTTGCAAGTAGGATCTGGTTACTTTTTCATTTCTGGGACAAAATACCTGACCAAAGGAAATGAAGGAAGGTGGGATTTCTTTGGGCTCACAGCTTGAGGATTCAGTTCATCATGGTGGGAAGTCATGACGGCAGAGCACGAGGCAGCTGGTTACAGTGCATCCACAGTCAGGGGGCATGGATACTGGTTATCAGTTCATTCCTTTCTATTCAGCTAGGAACTCCAGCCTATAGGAGATGCCATCCATATTCAAGGAAGGCATCTTCACTTCTGGGTAAACTTACCTGGAAACACCTTATAGAAAAATCCAGAACTGTGTTTCTAGTGATAATTCTAAGTCCAGCTAAATTTACAGGATTAGCCATCTCAGACCTCAGAGAGAAAGACTTCATGGACGAACAGGCCTATTTACCTAGCACAGACTGTATAGACCAAAGGCTGCCTGAAGCTTAGTAAGGTTAGCAAGCTAGACTTAGTTTATTTCCATAAAATGTTCTCTGTAAATGAAAAATAACCATTTCTTTTCACTCTCATTCTAAACATTTTAAACATCTGATCATGTACAATATCAAAACCAAGCACAACTTGTAAGCTTCAAAGTACTAAAACTTCATCATTTATGTTTTTTCTCCACAACAACAACAAAAATAATAAAATATAACCAAGAAAAATACAACAAATCTTTGAATGTCTCATGAGTCAGAAAGCAATGAAAATAAAATTTATATGATATTTTAAACTATGTATTTCCAAAAGTAATATTTAATACTTAATATTTATGGGATAAATTGATTTAATCTGGTGAGTCATTTTATGGTAAATGTGTAGCTACTATTAAAAATATAGAAAAGCCATGGTAAGCCTCCTAGGAACTGTGACAACTGCTTTGCAGAGGGAGTCAGAACCGAAGAATAGGAAAGAGTACTCTATTCAAGAGGTAAGAGACCAAGTCAGTCAAATAGTGGATGCAAAACAGGAGCATCCTGGCCTCAGACCCAACAGTGTGACATTGGTGAGTTTGTGGAATAGTTTGGTCTGAAGACCGAGTCTAGGAGCAGGAAGAGAGGAGAACATTCAGTGGCGGTAGAAGTAGTTCTGATCCAAAATGCCGGGATCTAAAGAGGATGACGAGGTGATGGTAGAAGCACATCACGGGGAGTCAGCACCCATGGGAAGCAATTGGAGCATCCCTACACAGGGGAGGTTGGAGCAGGAAGCCAGGTGAGAGTGAGGAGGAGGTGGGGTCCATATAACGTTAGCCGGGAACCTGGGTAACATGAAGAGGGTACCCATCCAATGCCAGTACAAAGCTGAAGGGGGGTAGTTTAGGACTTGTGTGTGCGGCCACGGTGGCAGGAGCATGCGGAGTGCACTTCAGAGGCTCACCCAGATACACACACTCTGAAGCTGAATGCGGGAAGCTGCCCTTGCATCTGTGCCTAGTTTAGAGTGAAGAGCCCTACGAGAAAGAAGGAGGATGATTGGGAAGGGAAGAGTCCATGTGTATGGTTGTTTAGAGATGTAAAAGACACTGGAAGTAGTTGTTAGAGGAGGCAGTAGCTGTTAAAACCAAAGGGATAAAATTAGAGCAAGCAGTGTCACATTCGAATGAAAGAGGGAATAACACAATTCACAGCTTCTCATAGTGCGATGTAACTGTGTATACACACAGATCCACACATGAATGCCTATGAACTCATAGGCGGCAGGGCTGGAGCATGCAGTATCTACATCAATTCTGGGCCATCTTGCTATGCCACAATGCATGAAAATTCTCAAAAGGTGAAGGGTTAAAAAAAAATGAGTCAGTTGGAGAATAAATAAGCTCTCAATAAAACCATGGGTGAACACAGAGCACATCTAGATGGAAGAGCAAGCCACAAAAGTAACTGTGATCCCTAAAGAGATGTCCTAGACTGAAGAAATTTAACAAGTACAGTATGTGATTATGATCTGATGCCTTGGCGGGTGTAATGGCTAAGGGTTCAATGCAGTCTAATGGTTAAATAGAAACTGTGTGCCACATCAGCTCTCTGACAGTAGAGGTTGTAATTTGTGTGAAGCAATGTCCTTTTTGTCCCCCCCCCCCCGATGAAACACACACTTAAATTTTTCAAAGGAGCAATAAATAGTAGTTGGGCGTGATGAACCTGCCTGAATCTTACTGATTTAGGAGGCAGAGACCAACACATCGTCCTGCCTCCATCTCTTCTTGTACTGCCTACGTATTCAAAACACCATATTATACAATATCAATCGATATATGCAATTTTATTTCTTAAATAAAAATAAAAAGAGGAAAACCTAATAATTGCTTACCTAAGAGTGATGAAGGAAGCAATTTTAAAAGTCTAAAAATGTGTGTCTCTGATGATAGTTTTTCATGGACATTTAAGTTTTTAGTAAATGTTTTTTTAATTTTAATTTATTTTATGTGTATGGATGTTTTGTCTGCATGTTTATTATAGACAAAGCAAAAAGAAACACTAGAAAAGCCAGGCAGTGGTAGCACATGCCTTTAATCAGCACTTGGGAGGCAGAGACACGGGGATCTCTGTGAGTTGGAGGCCAGCCTGGTTTACAGAGCAAGTTCTAGAACAGCCAGGGCTACACAGAAAAACCCTGTCTCACAAAAAAAAAGGGAAGGAAGGAAGGAAGGAAGGAAGGAAGGAAGGAAGGAAGGAAGGAAGGAAGGAAGGAAGGAAGGAAGACTAGAAGAAACTTTAGTAACTCCATAAATAAAAAAAGAGAACTCTCATTTTCATCTAAATCTACAAATTCACAGAAAGTGTGGATGTCTGAGGATCATGTCAAATGAGATAAAATGGCCAATATTCAAACTGAGAAGATCTGCACTGGGCTAATACCTAGTTTTCCTATGCAAATGAATTAGCTGCAAAAAGAGATGAATGGGGTATCCACCAGTTAGAGGCTTAGCAGCCACCGCTCACTGGCCCTTCTCTGTGGCCTCTGACTTCAATCATCCATCAAAACTAAATGAACGGATTACCAGAGCAGGCTTAGAGCCAGGGACACCCTACTCTGAATCGTGGATCATTTCTAACATTTTCTCCCAAAACATAATATTTTTGTTAACTATTTGGGAATCTCTTACGATGAATCCTGATCACACTAGCTTCCCATTCCTCCCAGGTCCATCCTTCCACTCTCTCACCCTCTCAAAAAACAAAAAAATAGACTTGCAGAGGGGGGAAAAAGGTTCAATTTATGTTGCCCATTTTTCGTGTGGCATTACTTGGATTTTGGGAGTACGGTTATTTCATGGCATGGAATCTCCTTCATATAATTCTAGATGGGAGATTAAATCAGAAGCGAGCTCAATAAAGCACGATTCCCTGGAGTTCACGTGTTGTTTATCTCCGTAAGGAAGACCTGTGGGTTCTGAAAGCTGGTGTTTCAAATTCTATAGTAAGAACACTCCCAACACACACACACACACACACACACACACACACACACACACACACACCACACACCACACACACACACACACCATACACACACACACACCACACACACCATACACACACACACCACACACACACACACACCATACACACACACACACACACCATACACACACACACTCACACACACACTACACACAAACACACCATACACACACCACACACACACACCACAAACACACACACCACACACACCACACACACACACCATACACACACCACACACACACACACACACCATACACACACACACACTCCCAACACACACACACACACCATACACACACACACACCACACACACACACACACACACACCATACACACACACCATACACACACACACACACACCTGTTGAGTAATCTCATACTGTAAAGTTGACCATGTTAATACTCCTATTTTCAGAAATACAGTCTGTGAGCTGTGGGTGGAAGGTTGATATTAGGCAAATGTGTGAAATGACAACCATAATTCATTTTAAAAGTTTTAAAATATATCGCCATTCTCTCAAAATTAATGTGACAGTGATGATGTTTTGTTGAGAGAACTAACTGAGTAGTCATAGTTACAGTGTGTAGTCTGACACATAAGTATACCACTGAGCTCCCAACTTAAAACCCACTACAGAGATAAACAATAGTTTGCTGTTACATTTTTTGTTTGCTATCTTGGTCGCCACCTACTGGCTATGAAGGAGAAATAAAAATTGGTTTCCAACTAAACTAGGAAACTAAGCAATCCCTTCACCTGGGTTAAAAGTGCAGAGATCCATGGTCAGGCCCCAGGTGGAGCTCCAGGAGTCCAATTGGTGAGAAAGAAGAGGGTTTGTATGAGCAAGAATTGTTGAGACCAAGGTTGGAAAAAGCACAGGGACAAATATACAAACAAAAGGAAACACGTGAACTATGAACCAGTAGCTGAGGAGCCCCCAACTGGATCAGGCCCTTCGGATAAATAAGACAGTTGATTGGCTTGATCTGCTTGGGAGACATCCAGACAGTGGGACCAGGTCCTGTGCTCATTGCATGAACTGGCTGTTTGAAACCTGGGGCTTATGCAGGGACACTTGGCTCAGCCTGGGAGGAGGGGACTGGACCTGCCTGGACTGAATCTACCAGGTTGAACTCAATCCTCGGGGGAGTCTTTGCCCTGGAGGAGATGGGAATGGGGGGTGGGCTGGGGGGAAGGCGGGGGTGGGGTAAGAAGTGAAGGGGGAGAGGGGGGGAGAACAAGGGAATCCGTGGCTGATATGTAAATTTAAATTTAATAAATAAATTTTAAAAAAAGTTCAGTCTTTGGGAACCGCCCCTTACTTGTGCTCCTATTGTAAACACTGTGTCCAGATCTATCAGGAGAGAAATATGGTATCGCTAAAGAGGGTGTTTGGTTCACAGTTTGGGGGTGTGCGTGAGCTGCAATCCACTGTTACTTGGCAAATAACCCTTGAGATTCTGATATCCTGTGGTAAGTGAAGCAGCAGCATATCTCTCTCTCTCTCTCTCTCTCTCTCTCTCTCTCTCTCTCTCTCTCTCTCTCTCTCTCTCTGTTTTGTTTTGTTTTGTTTTGTTTTGTTTTGTTTTGTTTTGTTTTGTTTTGTTTTGTTTTGTTTTGTTTGAGACATGGTTTCTTTGTGTAGCCCTGGCCATCCTGGAACTCACTCAGTAGATCCTGCCTCTGCCTCCCAAATGCTAGAGTGTTCCACCACCATTGGACATTGTTGCTTGTTTGTTTGTTTTTTTGAGACAGGGTGTTTCTACACAGCCCTGGCTATCCTGAAACTCACTACATAGACCAAGCTGGCCTTTAATTCAGAGAGCTCCTCCTGTCTCTGCCTCCTGCAAGGCAGTATCAAAGGCATGCACCACCTGGCTGGGGCGTATTCTTTGACTTGCACTTAATTCTTGTGGAGCGACAGCTGCATTGCCCAGGCCAGCTCCACTGCCCTTTTGGGGTGTGTTGGCTGCAATCCCCCAGGCTTCCCTCACATTCCCCATGTAAAGCCCAATCCTCCTTCTGCTACTGTCCTCATTCTTTCACAGTGCATGCCTTGGAGCTTCACACATTATAAGACAGGAATTGAGAGAAGTCAGCAGAGATCTCGTCTGATCATCTTGACCTACTGCTCCTTGGTGTGCCACCAGGCTAGGCAGAGTCCTGTGCAGAGTCTTCCAGTCCCCTACAAGATTCCCCAGCCAGAAAGTCAGGGAGGTGCTGTCCTGCTTGATACAGAAATCTGTAAGGATGTGGGTGAGGTGCTGTGCTTAGGAGGGGTCCTAAGGGTTGAAAACTGGACAAGAAATCCAGCAGAGATCTACCACTGCACCGTCACCACTGGAAATTAGAAACAAACCCCACTGACAAGTCTCCAGAGACTGCTTAAAGCCAGGTTCAGAGTTACTGCAGTGAGAGACAAGTGAAATCCTTCACGACTGAAGAATTCAACAAGGAAAGAAAATCTTGCCTCCCAACCAAGCCACGGATGAACTCTGGGTGAGTGAAGAAGAGGATGAGGAGTGGGGTGGTATCAGGACACGTGTTCCCACCTGTGCTGAGGCCTAGGAAAAGGAGCAAGATCCAGGTCCAGTCAGCATGACTTTCTGCTCGGTCTCCATCATTGTATCTCCATTCCCCACAGCTGTGAGCGGTGAGTTTCTTCGTTTCCATGCTTTGCTTCTTCCAGTCTTCCATCTGGCTGTGCTTAAGCTTTCGATGAACAAAGCTCCCCCTTGGTTCACTGGAAGCACTCTCTGGTGGCTGTGCTGTGCCCATCTCTTCATTCGGGAGATTAAGACATGAATGTGTTTGCTAACAAATATATACAACAGAACTCACCCACTTAAAGCCTTTTATTTTCATTTTCATTTTCTTGATTTTTCAAGGGTTTCTCTGCGTAGCCTTGGTTGTACTGGAACTCACTCTGTAGACCAGGCTGGCCTTGAACTCACAGAGATCCACCTGCCTCTGCCTCCTGAGTGCTGGAATTAAAGGCATGCACAACTACCACCTGGCTAGCCTTTTTTTTAAAAAAAAAAAAATTAACTTTTCTTTACTGATTCTTTGGGAGTTTTACATCATGCACTCCAATTCTGCTCAACTCCTGGTCCCCCCATATCTTCACCCCTGAAGCACCCCTCACAGAACAAAAAAAAAAGTGATAAAGCAAACAAAAAATTTAAAAAAAAAACTAACAAAAACCTCTGATTCTCCTTTCCCACCTCTTCAGCACCTCTTCATTCATCCTGGTGGCATTGGGGGGGGGGCCTTAGTGTGTCACATAGTCTACCCTTTTGTCATATCAACTTTACTACCAATGTTCATTGCAAGGAGTCACTGATCTGGTTCAAGGTCTCTGGTTTCTGGTACACCATCATTACAGGATCCTCACCAGGACTCCTCTGGGATATCCCATGACTGCTCCAAGTGTTAGAGATCCTGTGGGTATTGTTCCACAGGACCAGTCCCCTCACAAGCTCCAGCAGGTTCTAAATAGGGTAGATGTTAGGGTGGGTCAACCCAAGGCTTGGCTGTCGGCCTGGGTGGTAACTGGTCAGTCTAGACCACTGAAGCCACCTGCCTCAGGCGAGGGGGCAGAGTCAGCTCCCCTATGTCCATGTGTTGTAGAATATTATTTTAAGATGTGTCATATTTGTTTATGCTGGGGAAATTTTGTTTTAATGATGCAAAGATGTGTTGCATTCTTTTATGTTGCATTTGTTTAACTCTATGAAGCTGTGTTACCCTACCTGTCTAAAACACCTGACGATCTAATAAAGAGCAGAATGGCCAATAGCAAGGCAGGAGAAAGGAGTCAGGTTGGCAGACAAAGAAAATAAATAGAAGAAGAATTCTTGGAGGAAAAGAAGAAAGAGCAAGAGAGCAAGAGAGCAAGGAGAGAGGACACTAGGGGCCACACAGCTAGAAATGGAGTAAGAGTGAAAGTAAGATATACAGAACTAGGAAAAGGAAAAAGCCCAGAGGCAAAGATAGATGGGATAATTTAAAGTTAAGAAAAGCTGGCAAGAAACAAGCCAAGCTAAGGCTGGGCATTTATAATTAAGATAAGCCTCCATGTGTGATTTATTTGGGAGCTGAGTGGCAGGCCCTCCAAAAAAAGAAGAAGAAGGAGGAGGAGGAGAAGGAGAAGGAGAAGGAGAAGGAGAAGGAGAAGGAGAAGGAGAAGGAGAAGAAGAAGAAGAAGAAGAAGAAGAAGAAGAAGAAGAAGAAGAAGAAGAAGAAGAAGAAGAAGAAGAATCAAAAGAGTAAAAGTGAAAACCATGCCCTTGGTCAGTTCACTCTCACCTGTGTTGAGGAGTTGGGCCATCTCTCCCAAGTGCAGGCAGGGGCCAGCTGTCTTGCTTCAGTGCCCAGCAAGAGGCAAGGCCAGCTTTCCCTGGGCCAGTGAAAAATGGGGCAGGCTCAGCCTGGCCCTCTAATTTCATCTCTGCATGGTTCCTAAAGTCCCCTAAGGTAACATGGGCCTCAGACATCCACACAGACCCCAGCTATAGCAGACCTAGACATGGGCCTGCGCGTCAGCTTGGGCCCAAAGGACATCTTGGCTCTGGGTGGAAGCACTGTCCACTCAGGTGGCAGCATGGCCCTGGACGCCACCAAGGCCTCAGCTTGCAGCCCCAACTCTGGCCTTCTAGGTGACCTTTGATGGCAATAAGGGACTCAGGTTTCAGCACAGAACCAAGACACAGTAGGACCATGGACCCAGCCAGGTCTGGATGTCACCATTGCCCTAGATGACAGTGCAGGTTACTCATCTGCATTGGTCCCAGCAGCAGTATGGCCCTCAGACACCAATATGGCCCCAGACTTCAGGTGTCTGCACGGTCTTTGATGGTAACAGGAACCTTGGACATCAGCCCAGACTGGTTGCAGTAGGGCCATGGACCCAGACATGGCCTTCAGCTGCAGCTCTGGCCTGGACATCACTATGGCATTTATTTGGTAGCAGTACAGGTCACTCAGATCTGCATGCATCATGGCCCTCAGACACCAACCTGGACTCAGGTGGCTGACCTGACTCTGGGCATCCTCATGGTTGTCAGTAGCAACAGGTGCCATATACATCAATCCAGATCATGGCCTATTGAGGCTTTGGACTCAGATATGGCCCTCAGCAGCAGCCTGGGCTTGGATGACACCATGGTCCTGGGTGGACAGCACAGGCCACCCAGATCTGTATGGCCCTTGCTTCGGCATGGCTCCCAGATTCCAACAAGACTGAAGGCTGTGGCCCAGCCTGGGTCTCCATGTGGGCCCTAGTGGCAACCTGGGCCACAGACTTCAACACAGTCCAGCTGCAGCTGGAACACAGACCCAGACATGGCCCCAATCAACATTCTAGCTCCAGGTGGTAGCCCTGGCCAGTCAGATCAGGAGGGTTCTGACAGCAGTATGGCCCCTGGACACAAACAAGGGCACAGGTTGCAGCCCAGACCCCAGGCTTCATGTGGCCTTTAGTGGCAACATGGGCCATGTGGGGCATTTACCCACCAACGCCACAGTTCCCCAGAGTTTTCTTGAGTGACAAGAGCAAGAAATATTAGATAGAAGGATTTAGATTATGGAGACAAACAGATAGAAAATACAGGATAGCCTCAAGAGGGCCTGAAACCTATTCCAATGAGCCCTGATTGTCTCCGCCCTAATGTATTTATAGAAACGCCAAGGGGGTGGAGCAAAAGACCTCCCCCCAGCACAGCCAAGTGCAGACCATCTCAGACACCTGCACTCAGGCCTGTGGTCTAATCATCCTCTCTATGCGGACCTGCTGGGTAAAGCCACGAGGAACCTGAAAACAGGCTCCCACAGGGTCACAGACATCAACTCAGACCTTGGCTACTGTAGGACCACTGACCAAAAACCCAAATATGATCCTCAATAGCAGCCCGGGCCTGGTTGTCACCATGACCCCGGGTGGTGGTAAAGGCCACCCAGAATGGCACAGCTCCAGTGGCAGCATGACCTCTGGACCCCACAGACCAGATATGATTGACTCTTGAAGACCAGCAGAGCTGATATGATGAAGATGGTGAATAAGATGGCTGTTTGGCTGTAGGAGCGTGCTACAGAACAATAGCAATGGACCAATGATGTTTTCCATTGCACACGTGAGCTCATAGCACCTGTGATCTGCACAACATTGAGTCACCCCAAGCCTGCATGTGCATGGGGAAAGGGATCACAAAGTCCCACTCTAGCCAAGGATCTGGGGAAGTTTGAGAGATGCTGCGGGAGGGAGGGAGTTGGTTTTCTTGAGGGAAGCCCCTGTGTGGCTACCCATGCCCCAATTGATGGTCCTACATGCAAGCATATAAAAACAGCACAAAATGGACCCAGTGGCAGAGAGAGAGAGAGAGAGAGAGAGAGAGAGAGAGAGAGAGAGAGAGAGAGAGAGAGAGAGAGAGAGAGAGAGAATGAAGTTTGGAAGGGAAAGCAGTGCAAAGGGTAATGGAGGACTTACAATATTTTCACAGTTCTCTCTTCTGCCTTTATGGTCTGAGTAGGCTGAGGGCTTGTTTCATCCTTCGTGGATTTTGTAGTGTATGAGCCTTTCAATAGGGCTTCAGATACACAATGTAAATGATGCTGCTTTGGATAATGGCCTGCTAATATGTGATGAACAAATACCATTTTAAAAATTGCTCAGAGCCGGGCGGTGGTGGCGCACGCCTTTAATCCCAGCACTCGGGAGGCAGAGCCAGGCGGATCTCTGTGAGTTCGAGGCCAGCCTGGACTACCAAGTGAGTCCCAGGAAAGGCGCAAAGCTACACAGAGAAACCCTGTCTCGAAAAACGAAAAAAAAAATAAATAAATAAATAAATAAATAAATAAAAATTGCTCAGAAATAGAACTAAGCAGCCACTCCCTAAAAGTCACTTTCACAGCTGGGATTTCCATCACCATGGTAATTACTTATGAAGGCTGCTCAAGTAGGCATGTGAGATGGTTTACCATTCCGGGTTCTGGCAAACACTGCGCGGTGAAGAGCTGAGATACAGAAAGGCAGCCGGGAAGGAAGTAGACACACCAGGAAGGGGCTGTGAGTAGTGACAGTGGCTTCTGTCCCAGTAATGAACTCTAAACACTTCCTCCTCCGCAGTGGATCCCTACTGCAGTTCTGCAACAGACAATGGCCCCGGGGAGCAGGAACTGTCAGGCAGAAAATGACATCTACTTGACTTTACAGTTGCTGCAGACAGATTCCAGGCTGGAGAGAACTTGGCCATAAGCACTGTGCCTTAAGAACAGCATCTTCCCTTGATAAAATGTTCTTTCTTCGAACACTGAGGTCACCTTGCATTTTACAGAGTCACTGAGCTGAAGGGAGGAAACAATAAAGTTAATGGAAAGACTTCTTAAAAAATAAGATGACAAATGAGGTCACAGCTTATCATAAGTCACAGGCTGCCTGTTTGTGTTGCCCAGCTTCTTGTCTGAGAACTCAGTGTTATCTCTTCATTATTATCTACCTTTCATTATTTGTGTTGATCAATTCTTTTCCACTTCTTCATCCATTCCTTCATGTCACTCTTTATCAATCTTCTCTCTTGATCATCTGATCCAGTAAAACTTCATCCAGCCAAAAACTGTCTTCCCTTTGTTTGGAAGAAGGGCCCCCCTTGTTTTTAACAAGGTATTCTGACCATCTCTTCCAGGACCATTTCTGCAGTCATAACACAAACAAGAAAAGATGTGAAGTAATTCCCGAGTTCCATGTAACTATGACCTTCCACGGAAAGCAGCAAAAGCTTCCCAGCAGACTTTAAACAGCAAATTTTACTATCATTCTACATCCAATGTTTATAAAACTTTGACCATATTCTCATATTTTATCCAGGATCTTCTATGATACATAAAATAATTAGAAAACACTTCAAAGCATAGAAGAATTGGGGTAAGCATGCAAGGAAATGTGGGGCTTGCTTTCCTAGAAATCACCAACAACAGTTTTGGCAGAAAAGTCCAAAGCTGAATCCTACTAAGTGATGAAAAAATGCAGGTCACATCATAGCTGCTTAAATTGAGCCAGCGTGTTTTGAGATAGCTTAAAACCTTTTGGCTCTTTTCCTAAAACCATCCATAATGATGGAAAGCCAGACATTTATTTCTTGGATTCAGAGAGGTCATAGAAAGGCAATGCTTGGACTTGCCCATTGCTTCAATGTAGCCTCAGTGCTGGTTGGCTTTTGTTAGCTGGACACAAGCCAGGGTCATCTGAGAAAAGGGAACCTTAATTGACAAAATGCCTCCATACTTTCTGGCTATAACCCAGTCCGTGGGGCATTTTCTTAATTAGTGATTGATAAGGGAGGGCCTAGACCATTGTGGACAGTGCCATTCCTGGGCAGGTGGCCCTGAACTGTGAAAAGAAATCAAAATGAGCAAGCCATAGAGAGGAAGCCAGTGAGCGGCATTCCTTCCTGGCCTCTGCTTCAGTCCCTACCTCCAAGTTCCTGCCTTAAGTTCCTGCCCCGACTTCACACAGTGATAGAGTGTGATCAGGCAGTTGTAAGCTGAAATAAACCATTTCTTGTACAAGTTTCTTTTGATGGTGGTGTTTCACCACAGCAACAGAAAACAACTAACACATCCAGGAAGAACACAGCTCATCCTTTCTTTTCACTCAGCCATCCTTCAGTGTTCACCGTAATTTTGTGTTACATATGACTACCCTAACTTCAGGTGATAAGGATAGCCTGGGACAGAAAGATAATGTATTAATTAGAGGTTTTAGCTGGAAGCTACATGCCTAAAGGTGTTTACATACTATTAACCAACTCGTGAAAATAACTGGAAACATGTAAGAAAGACCCAAGACTCAGCTTCTGGGAGGAAACAGCCACATCCACCACAAACTGTAACAATGATAGAAATTTTGCCCACTGTCATTAAGAAGCCCTAAATCCAGGAATCTGTTTCCACCATGCTATAGTTTGAATACTGACTTTAGTGTCTGAAGTGTATGCTGAAAGGTAATCCTCATTATGAGTGATGGAGAGGAGCCAGGAAGATCTTAGGAGGCTGTTTGAGCTCTGCCCTCATGAATGAGTTGATCAGTTCATGCAGTTAATGGCTAGTAAGTCCTAACTTACCTACTGGTTAGCTCTCTTCCGAGTTCCATCTCCCAGCCTGCTGTGCCTTCAATTCATTCATGAATCTGCCTACAAGAAGGCAACTTCTTGACCTTTCAACTTTGGGACAAAATAAGCCCCATTTCTATAAATTATCCTTTCTGTGATAGCATGTACAGAGAGAAAATGAACTAGAATGTACTGAAGCTTGCTTACTACCAAACTTGCTTTGGGAATGTCAACCTAGCTGTAGGTAACCAAGTATCCATGCCTCTCTGAGGTTATAGGGCTTTCTAGGGACATGAGCATTTCAATGGTAAAACAACAAACTACAAGCAAACTGAAATGAATCCTGTATCCCTTCTTACCACCACAAAGAAAGCACTACCACTCCCAAATGCCTAGCACCATATTTCTGAGTCTTTAACCATACATGGTGAGATTTGACACCCCATCACCTTCTCCCTAACTATAACCACTCCTGTGTCTTAAGATAGGCTTAGATGGGATCGCTCAGTGATGTGACCCTGACTTCCACCTAGGGAGTTCAAAAGGCAATAGATACTCAGAAGTTTAATGAGCATCTTCTCCAAAGAAAGAGGGCACAGTGGCAACTTTCCTGGCCCTGGTTCCATGCATCTTTCTGTGCAGTCTAGATTTCTAAGGAGCCCTTCTGCCCAGAACTTGGTTATATGCCCACTTCAGCCTTAGCTAGAATATAGAACAATGGGTTCTGTTCTAACAACGGTAGTCCCTACAGAAAAATATCACAAGGGGAAAGTGAGTTGAGAGCGTCCTGGGAGGACTCCACCAACCAGGTCAGCTGCAAGAACTTATAAATCTGTCTATGTTTCCTGCACAAGCACTGAGTCTTGTTTGCAGTAGCACTTTTGTTATTATTACTGGAATTTTTGCTTGATCTGTGTCATTATTTGAGGAAAATATCTTTCCTTTCTCAAATGCACCTTTTGAGACTTCCCCTCTGTCTGAAGTGGAGTCCATAGTGCCTTGGCTTGTGTTCCTATAGTAACACAAAGGACAGCTTTCCATCATTATATATAATACCTGTCTCCTCTACTTTCCAAACATTCCCATCAGTGTCACATCACACTCAGGTGGTTTGATGTGATAGATATTGTTCTAGAAAGTTCTGCTTCTACAGAGCATATGAGCCCCACATGAGGTCGTCCCTGTTCTCAACACTGTAAACATCTTGAAAAGAATGAAAGGAAGGGAGGGGTTATAGCAGAAGAGGCTGGGACCAAGGACTAGTTTTAGAGTGAGTAGCCTGTTTCACCCTGAGCGCACTGCTCCCCAGCCTGAGGTTCCAGATTGTGTGGAGCAGAGCAGATGTCTGCCCTCCATACCTGTTTGGCTATCCTCTGCTGGACACTGGAGTGCGGCCTGCCTCAGAGCTGGCCTGCAGTCCCCAGCCAGTACTTAACCACTCGGGGGAGGAGGAACTACCAGCAGAGTCGCCCAGCTGTTTTTCCACAGTTACTTAAAAAGGAAAATAAAAACAACCTGTGCCAACAACAAAACTAGCTTTAATAAAGTAAAGGAAAAAACTGAGTTGTTTTGTTGTTGCTGCTGTTGTTGTTGCTATTGTTTTACGAGAGAACCTAGGTCTGATGGTGTGGGCACATATTCACACACCCATGAATTTAGTCAAATTTGTAGATTAAAATAGAAGCTGACCTAAGTCTTATTTACCCAATATTTTGGTATTTGCCCGAGCTGTGTTCTGGATACTGAAGAACATCTAACCTTTCAACATTTGTTCCTAGCTTTTAGAGGCTGACTGCCACACCCTCCTTATCTAAGTCAGCAACGGAGATGCCCAGACTCGTTTGTTCCTTCACAAGTCTTCCTAATTCTACTGCCTGTCTGTTTCTGCAGAATGACTTTCTTGGCCACTGGATCCAGGTAGCCAGTCTGGAGAAATCACTACATAGCCACATCCCTTACCATATCAGCATCACAGAAACAGAGTGTGGCTAAGACAGACTCAAGGCCTTCCACCAGATCTTCTCTAGTTGACTTAGAAAGGCAGAGCACAAAACAAAACAGAAAAGACCTGCAGACTTGAAGGTGGGTGGAATAACATCTACCCTAGGACAACTCTTCAAAATCTGCAGAGCCTGTGATCACATTGCATGTGACAAGCAGATGATGCTTTAGAATTCTGTATGTGATCCTCAAAGCTGACCAAGAACAAGGATCCCTGTCTGTATAAGCTGTGGCAAACACTGTTATGGTTTTTCTAACCCTGGAAAAGTGAAGCATGGACTTTCTTCAGGGTTTACCCAATCAAAATAGTTTGTTTCATTATTAAATCTGAAAGATTAAGCCTATGGCTTTATGAACAATTTCTCCTTGGACCTTACTAAAATAATAAGACAGAAGATTTTTTTAAAATAATCTTTACTTTATGTTTTGCTTGCAGGTGTTTTGCCTATATGTCTCTAAGTGCATGTCTCCTCAGGGAGCAGAAGAGAGGTGGGTCCGCTGCAACTGGAGTTACAGGTGGTTGTGAGCCACCACGTGGGCTGTCAATGGACTGCAGATCCTCTGAAAGATCAACAAGTGCTCTTGACCACTGAACCATCATCTCTCCAGCCCCAATACAGAAGTTTTTAAAATGGTACAAAAAGAGAGGAGTTCCAAGGCCACAGATTCTAGAAATA
Source organism: Peromyscus maniculatus bairdii (assembly GCF_049852395.1). Lineage (NCBI taxonomy): Eukaryota > Metazoa > Chordata > Mammalia > Rodentia > Cricetidae > Peromyscus > Peromyscus maniculatus. The sequence goes on along the minus strand of NC_134852.1, from coordinate 58,386,050 downwards.
GTTGACTAAATTTTGACAGATTAGACACCAATAAACAAATGGGGAGTGACCTAGGTAGTGGAGAAAGATGAAACCTGCTGCCCTTTAGGAATAGCAGCCTGATTTGCGCACACACTGAAAAGAGTTTCAGTTGGAACTATCAGGGCTGCTGGCCTGGGCTGTCAATAGGCCATATCGTTCCAGTCTTTTCTTGTTGTTTATATTATGTTATGTGGCCTCTGACTTAGCTTCTCCTGTCCTAGAGACTAGAAATCCTCTTGTCATAGTCTGAGTTCTGGGAGGACAGGCATGGACCACCACACTCAACTTCCATGTCTGTATAAAGAGCATGTTGCTCTTCCCCAACCTATGAAACCAGGAAAATAGGCCTTGAAGTCATGGTAGGCAATGTACATGTATCTCTATGGATAAATCTACAGACAGGTGTGAGCCTTAAAGGATCTGGAAGGAGAGCCCTTCATGAAATAAGGGACTAAAAATCAAAATCTGAATGAATGGCAAGAACAGGTCTCCAGTCCCTAATTATCTTCTAGAAAGTTGTTTGCCTAGGGTCTAATCATCTCTATGAAAAGAACTGGAGGACTTTCATAGAGGGAAGCTCATAAATTAAAGCCAAAAGGTACCCACCCACTGCTACCCACTGGGCCATACCTTAAGGGCTACAGGAACAATCTGGCTAACAAGTCTGATAGGCCCATCTTGCCTTATCTTAAACAAAATTGACAGCCAAAAACTACTAGATGTTTGATAAAAGATCCTGAAATAATCTAAAGCAATGCAACAAGGTAACATTGATGGAAATGGAGGTCTAAAGATGAGTTTTAAATTGTAGTAACAAGTTTTAAATTTTTCATGGGGAGAAGAAAAGTAATACTCCCTTCAAACAAGAATAATATGCCATTAGAAAAAGGGGCATTCATGGCATTAAGTGTTGACCCATTCCAACATTCACCCCATCTGTGACCTGCTGGAGCACAATTGGGGTGGGACAGTCCTGCAGAACCCAGGGCTACAGGATCTTCACAACACAGGGCAGTAATGGGATGTCCAGGAAGAGTGCCAGTGAGGGCCCAATGTCAATAGTGTAGCAGAGACCAGGGTCCTCTAACAAAAGCAATGATTCTTTGCGATGAACGCATGCCTGTAAAGATGTGTGGATAAAGGTATCGGGGACTATGGGGGTCTAGCCCCTCGATAGTCCCCTCCCAGGGTCTGGGAAGAATCTACAACCAGCTGGTAATTAATCTTTGATGAAAAGAAATGAATCCACATACACAAAACTCCTTAGTTCATACACTTCATTATTCCATGACAGTTCTCTGTCTACACAGCTTCTATTCTGCTCTCATATCTAGCTCCTTTCTTGCCTAATTTCTCTCTATATTTATCTACTGTCCCCTCTAGGTTCTATATTAATTCCTTCATCTAGTTCTGTCCCCTCTAGACTCTCATCTATCTAGTTCTTTCCCCTATCAGCTCCTCTCCCATCTCCTTCTCTCTCATCTGGTTCTTCCTCATCTTGTTCTTCCCCATCTGGCTCTTCCTCATCTTCCATCTCGTTCCTCTAGTACTCTCTTCTAGCCCTTCAATCTAGTTCTTCCCCTCTCAGTTTGTTCCTCTCAAGTTCTTACCCATCTAGTTCTTCCATTCTCTTTTCTCTTCTCCCTTTGCCCTGGAAGTCCTGGTATATAAACGGAGGGTCGGAGCTAAATTGTGTAAAGCTATTACTTAACGTCCACCTCTCCTAGGCGGTGTCTCCTTGTGGAATTTACTGTAAGTCAGGAGACTTTCGTGTGGGCTGTTATCATTGTTAGTCCTTGGAAGTTGGGCACCTACCTGGGTGGTGTTTTCTGTAGTCCTTGAAAGTGGCTAAGGGAGAGAATCTGATTCCAGAGAAAGCCTTTCCTGAGACTATTCTCCAAATACCTGGAATGTGTATGTCCAGAGAGTGATCAGTCTACACTGTTAGTCCTTCTTAAGGGAAAGTCAATTGGAAAAACTATGAAGGCACACATAATTTTCATAACAGAATACAGCTGATATATAACAAATCAAGTAACACTAAAAACTCCTTGGGATTTGGCTTTCTCTGGAGAAATTCCCTGATCCCTCCAGGTAGTGACTTTGCCATAACCAGTTGAGTTTTTATGATATATTCCTGCAGCCTGCAGCATAAAGGGGTTTACTGTACAACTCACACTGCAACTTCCACAATGAGATTTTCCCTTTCTTCTGCCCTTCTCCACTCTTTTCCTTTTTTATCTTAAATTTTATTTTGTTTTATTGGGGAGCAGTTCAGGGCAGAGGGCGGATACAAGGGAATGGCAGATGGGTGGGATCAGGATGCATGATGTTAAAGGTCAAAGAATAATTTTTAAAAAGTTACTTTAAAAAAGAAAGAAAAGGGGGGTTCAGAGAGTACAGAGATCTTGGAACTTATAAACATAAATGCAGAAGCCTTAAAAATTGATGGACCTGAAAAATGGAAATCTACAAAAAATAAAATAAAAATTAGTAAAATAAGTATATGGAAGAGAAAATGATCGTTTAAACTGAAGATCAATTCAAAATGGCTAATATTTCACACAAAATTTTAAGACAGAATGGGTGTACTGTGGTGATATATTGTGTCCCCCAATATATCATGCACCCAAATAAAGCTTATCTGAAGATCAGAGGGAAAAGCCAGCCACTATATTAAACATAGAAGTCAGGCAGTGGTAGCACATGCCTTTATCCTAGCATTCGGGGTGGGGTGGGGGGCAGAGATCCATCCGGATCTCTGTGAGTTCAAGGCCACACTGGGAACAAAGCCAGGCATGGCAGCACACATCTTTAATCCCAGCACTATCCATAGAGGTCTGGAGGGCTATACAGACAGACAGGAAGTGATGTAGCTGGGCAGAGAGAGGAAGTGAGAAGGCAGGGACAGAAAGGCATATAGGCATGGGTATACAGGAAGTAGGTCTCTTTGGAGGCTGAGGGTTGGTCAGGTAAGGTTGGCTGTGACTTGTCCTATTCCTCTGATCTCTAAGTGTTAACCACAATATCTGGCTCTGTTTTTGTTTTTTGTTTTTTTTTTTATTAATAAGACCATTTAGCAATTCGTCTTACATCTGGCGCCCTAACATTTGTGGCACAAATTCACTAAAAAGCCGCTTGCCTGGGACTCAGACCCAAGCTGCACACAGCTGGATGAAAAAGCTGCCTGTGGCCTTACAGAGCCCCTGGCACAGGCTGGAGCTGCACGTAGGGCTGGTGTCTCTTTGGCTTCTCTCCTGGTGGGTGGTGGGCTCTCTCTCTTTGGATCCCCATCTTGATTGCTACCACATCAGGTAAGCTGCCTTGAAACTTCCTCGGACTTCTACTGTTCTATGCAGTTGGCAGACCTGGTGAATCAATTAAGATAACTTAAAGGGAGGAATTAGTTAAAAGAGAATTTTTTTCTCACATTAAAAAATGGGAAACATTTTTACAATAGAGGGAATTTGGTCTCTATTTGAAAACACATTAGGCAGTCTGAAAATGGAAAAATTAAATGAGAGGATAATGTTGATGGGATTTATATAACATCAATTATGAGCATTATTTGTTTGATCGTTTTTATTTTAGCATTAAAAAGGTTGGTTAATTTGAGTGCCAAGATAAAAGTTTTAGAAAAACTTGTTACAAATTATAGAGACCCAGACAGAAGAATTTAAAGGTGAACCTATCTCAGCATTGAATTATATGGTTACAGAGAAACAGCCTGTTTTAAAACAAACAACCTTAATCTATCCAGTAACATTACAGGAACTGCCAAATGCTCAAGGCTGTGTGCAAACTAACTGGACTCCAGTGGAAATGTTACATTTGAGGAGATTTAAAAGAGCTGTATTCTCATATGGTATGTGTTTTCCATTTGTAAAGTAGATGTTAAACTCGTGGTCAACTTGTAATAGAATTATCCCTCAGATTGGAAAGATTTGGTTACAGCAGTCCTAGAAGCTTGGCCACAGTTACAATGGAGAACCTGGTGGAAAGAGGTGGCTATATTGAAGAATCAACCAGTCCTTGACATTCTCTTATATTTGTTATTAAAAAGAAATCTGGTAAATAAAGAATGGTAACAGACCTAAGAGCAATTAACGAGGTAATTCGGGCAATGAGCTCTCTACACTCTGGAATTCCTTTGCTTACTCTGTTACCTAAAGGATAGCCTCTTATAGTTATCAATTTAAAAGATAGTATAGGACTAGAGGTATGGAAATTTCCAAAGACATACTTCTTGGAGAAGGGAATTACACTGATACACAATGACAATCTTTATATGATGACCACACCCTAATTCTATGCTGAATGGCAGACATGAATACATGGGACAGAATTGAAGAAGCAAGGAAGAAAATTGAGTGATTTACAAAGTTACACAGGGCCCAAAAGAAACCTTTATGGATTTCTTACAAAGGCTATCTTTAGCAGTAAATAGAATGGTATCAAATTTAGAATCTAGACAGATAATAATTGAATCTCTGGCTTTTGAGAATGCCAATGCAGCATGCAAAAGGGTAATTAGGCCATTAAGGCAAGATCAGCACCCTTGGAGTAATGGATCTGAGATATAATTAATATTGGATCTCATGACCATAATGACATGTGGATAGGAGAGGTGATTTCAAGAGGTTTGAAGAAAAATAATAATGTCAGATGCTTTAATTGCAGTAAACAAGGCCACCTAAAAAGGGACTGTGAACAGAGCATTCCTAGAAACAATGTTTCTTCAAGGAACAATGGTAACAGAACACCCCTCCCTTCTGGATTATGCAGAAGGTGTGGTAAAGGCAAAAATTGGACTAATGAATATAGATCAAAAAGGGACAGACAAGGTAATCCCTTGCCTTTGCTATTGAGAAACTCCCTGAGGGGCCTCTCATTGACCCCCATGGCAAATTCAGTTCAGTCCTTTCCTGCCATTGTAGAAGAAACCCCATCTCAGAGCAATTAAATAATCTAATGCCTATTGTAAAAAAAAAAAAAAAAAAAAAAAAAAAAAAAAAAAAAAAAAAAAAAAAAAAAACAGGGTAATAGAACAGCTATAGCAGAGAGGACAAAAAATTCATGAAAAACCATAAAGCAATTTTTTGGCAAACTTCTATAAATGAACAAAGACCAAAATTAAAAATATGGATAAATGACGTTCTCATAGAGGGGCTTGTAGACACAAGTGCGGATGTAACAAAAATTGCACCAGAATCTTTGCATCCAAATTGGCCTCTTCAGGAGTTAATGTTCAGTTGTTATGGATTGGAACATTATCTTAAGTGAAACAGAGTGCAAGATGGGTCAATTGTATAGGGCTAGAAGGACAGAGAGGAAAATTAGAGCCATATGTGGTTAATATAGCTATGAATTTATGGGTCCATGATCTATTACAATGGAATACCCAGATTAACATTCCTCCAACCTCAGAAACAAACTATAAACTAACACATGTTTCTGAGAGAAATATTAGAAGATATTATAAAGAACAGTCACCAGCCATCCAGATTGTACAAAAACAGGGCACAACAGCTGCTGATCTTTCAAAGACACCAACAGCTCTACCTTTAAAATGGTTAACAGACAAGCCTATAAAGGTTCAGCAATGGCCTTTAACAACAGTGAAACTGCAGGCCCTGGAAGAGCTGGAACAAGAGCATTTAAATGCTCAGCATATTGAAGAATCAACCAGTCCTTGAAATTCTCCTGAATTTGTTATTAAAAAGAAATCTGGTAAATAAAGAATGGTAACAGACCTAAGAGCAATTAACAAGATAATTCAGGCAATGAGCTCTCTACACTCTGGAATTCCTTTGCTTACTCTGTTACCTAAAGGATGGCCTCTTATAGTTATCAATTTAAAAGACTGTTTCTCCTCAATACCCTTACAAGAAAAAGACAGAGAAAGATTTGCTTTCATGGTGCCTACTTATAATAATTCTCAGCCTGTTAAAAAATATTGATGGAAGATTCTCACACAGGGAATGTTAAATAGCCCAATCCTGTGCTAATATTTTGTACAACAGCCATTGGAAGTAATACATAAACAACTTCCTCCATCTATATTTTACCATTACATGGATGACATTTTAATAGCTGATTCAAGGTAGGTACTTTAGAAACAATGTTTGAAGAAGTAAAGAAAAATTTGCCTTGTTGGAGATTATAAATTGCTCCTAAAAAGATACAAAGAGGAGATTCTATTAATTATTTAGGATATAAAATAAATCTACAAAAATATTAGACCCCAAAAGGTGCAAATTAAGAGAGATCAATTACAGACTCTTAATGACTTTCAAAGATTATTTGGAGACATTTTCCATCTACGGACTGTTGTTGGGGTAAAAAATGATGAACTGCATAATTTGTTCAAAACCTTAGAAGGTGACAAGGACTTAAATAGTTCAAGAGAATTATCAGCTGAAGCTGAGAGAATTGGCCTTGGTGGAAAAGAAAATATAGGATGCACATGTGGATGGTGGGGCTCCAAAGATTGATTGCATTTTGGTTATTTTACTCTCTAAGCATTCTCCTACTGTAATTTTAATGCACAGGGAAGATGTTATATTGGAATGGATATTTCTACCAAATAAACAAGCTTAAAAAAATGAAAACTTATGTGGAAAAGCTCTCTGAGTTGATTTTAAAAGGAAAATTGAGACTTTGTCAGTTAGCAGGAATAGACCCAGCAGAAATTGTCATACCTTTAACTAAGGAGGACACTGAAAAATTATGGGCAGAAAGTGAACCTTGGCAAAGAGCTTGCACTAATTTTTTTGGAGAGATTAACAGCAAATATCCCAAAAGTGATAGAATTAAACTTATAGAGAGCTGATTGGATTTTGCCTCACATTGTACAGGAAACACCCATATCTGGAGCTTGTACGTTTTATACAGATGCAAACAAACAAGGAAAGGCAGGTTACAAACCAGAAAATTTAAGTAAAGTGGTTCAAAGTCCTTACAGTTCAGTTCAAAAATCACAACTATATGCTATGCTGTTGGTATTAATGGATTTTTCAGAACTTCTCAACATAGTTACTGACTCTCAGTATGCTCTCAGTAAAGTGTGGTATTACATATTGAGACTGCAGAATTTATCCTGATGAGTCAGAGTTAACTTCACCATTTATTCAGTTACAAGATATAATCAGAAATAGGAAGCATCCCTTATATATAACTCACATCTGATCCCATATGGGTCTGCCAGGCCCTCTAGCATGAGGTAATGTTGAGGTTGATAAGTTATTGATAGGAAATGTGCTGGAGGCCTCAGAATTTTATAGGAAACACTATGTCAATAGTAAAAGCTTAAAAAAGGATTTTTTCATAACCTGGCAACAAGCCAGAAAATTGTAAGGAAATGTCCTACTTGTTCTTTTTACAAACATATTCCATTACCACTGGGATATACCCAAAGGGTACTCAGAGGAATGAAATCTGGCAGATGAATGTGTTTCACTTTGCAGAATTTGGAAAACTGAATTATGTACACCATACCATTGATATTTATTCAGGATTTCAATAGGCAACTGCTTTGAGTTCTGAAAAAGCGAATCTTAATCATGCATTTGCTAGAAGTTATGGCCATCATGGATATACCTGCACAAATTAAAACTGACAATGCTAACATATGTCTCTGGTAAAATGAAACAGTTTTTTACATATTACAATATAAAGCATATTACAAGTATAATACATAATCCTACAGACCAAGCAGTTACAGAAAGATCAAACAGAACTCTAAAGGATATGCTAAATAAACAGAAAGGGGTAACAACCCCCCCCCCAGAAATAGACTGCTCTATTAACTTTGAATTTTCTCAATGCCAGTGAGAAAGGAACAACAGCTGCAGAGAGACATTGGATAATAGAAAAAAACTAAAGAATTAAATCAGCCTATATACTTTAAGAATTTGCTGACCTCAGAATGGAAACCAGGATATGTGTTATGTTGGGGACAAGGTTTTGCTTTTGTTTCTACAGGAGAAGATAAGCTGTGGGTACCATCAAAATTGATAAAGGTTCGATTTGAACAAGAGAGACCTCTTAATTAGAGGAGGTGATAGTTCATCAACCAGCATGACCATCCAATTTAAACTAACTTATACCATTAATTCATGCCTTTTCATTGAATCAGATATAACTTGCCAAAACGGAACCTCCCCAAAGTTAGAGTTGGGGAAAGGGTTTTTGTTTTTCTCTTTCAGGAGAATGAAGGCTACGGAATCTGAAGAACACTGGACAAATGAGGCATCTGAAGAAAAAGGACAAATCATCCAGAAAAAAAAGTCCCAAGAAAAAGAGTAAATTGGCCTATTGGTATATCACATACAAAATTTCATAAGTCTTCCTGAATGTTTGTTTCTGCCCTTCTCTACAGACACTTAATACAAATGGTCTTTATGTAGTCCCAGTTCAATTAAAAATTAAAGCTGGCTTTGGAGTTGGAGAATGGCTCTCTCCTTATCTAAACCAAAGCATGCTTGTTAAAAGGAAATCCAAAATATCTGTATCATGTCAGAAGAGCCACATGATATAGGACAGAAGAAATACCAAAATTAAGGGACTATTCTATTGCCACTAATCTCATAATTCTTTGGTTCTATTTTGACTCTTTAAAGCTTTTATTAAGATATGAATTTTATATCAAAATTTCTAAGATTAATATATATATTTAAAACTTTTGTCATTATATTAATGGTCATATAGAGTACTAAGTAATTCTAGAAAAAAGGCTCCATCTAGCTGCCTGTACATGGTTTCATGTTTAAGTCTCTATCAGTTTTCTGTAGGGAACCATGACCACACCAAACAGCAACTTTGAAATCTCCAAATAGATGATGGGGCCCCATAATGACTTATTCTTGTATACACTGATTAATACTGATTAATACGGTACTATACTCCTGCACATATAAACATATAGACATAAACAAACACACATATACACATACATATATACACAAAGGTACACATATACACATACATACACTAATCATGTGCATACGTACATATACACACAAGTACACATACACAAGCACACATACAAATACACATATGCACATACACATAAAAATACAAGAACACTCACAGAGACACAGACACAGACAGAAGCAAAACATATACATACCTGTACACAAATACAGATATAAGCGTACACACGTATATACATCCATATGCATATGCATACACACACACACAAGCACACACACTGTCTTCTACACCAGGTGTCTGTAGTTTGGTTCAAGTTAATAATAAAAACTAACCATCATAATAGTTTATCAGGATGCTCTACAAATAAAGAAAATCTAACTCAAGTAGGCTAAAATATTAATTAAAAGAAACTCATTGGCTCTGTCCACTTAAAGATAGCACTCCAGCATTTCAGCATGGCTTGATCAGCCCTCTGCCTCTGCTTCTCCATCACAAATGCGCGACGGGACTGTCACTCCCTACTGAAATTATTCTAGTACATTGCCAGTTACTGCAGTCTCTAAAGCAGATGCTATGCCAGGGATGGCACACCTCATTTATCATGACCTATTGGTGCGCGTGTCCATTTTTCCAGGGAAAACTGTGCATGAAATGTTAGCATTCCTGGAAACCTGCTCAACCATCACTTTCCAGTAATTTCACATTCTTTAACATAATTCTTTATTGATTCTTTGTTAATATCACAACATGCACCTCTATCCCACTCACCTCCCAATCCCTCCATATCTACCCTTCACCCCTGCAGTGTTGCCCCCCCAAAAGAAATCTCCACAAAAATTTAAAAACCAAGCAAAGCAAAAAAGCCCACCTTGCTCTCCCATCTTCCTGCCTCTCCAACACCTCTTCATTTGTCCTAGTGGCGTTGGGACCTGTGGTGTGGCACACACTCTGCCCTTTTGTTCAATCAGCCCCATTGGCAAATGTTCATTGCAATGAGTCATTTGTCTGGACTAATCAAAGTAATCTTTTTTTTTTATTGCCACTACAGCGCAGCAGCTAGAGAAACATCACCACCACTCTGGAGACCTTGTTTTCTCTAGTTATGGTTAGAGAATACTTACAGCCTGGTTACATTGTCTATTCTATTAAAAAAAAAAAAAAAACACCTATGTATTTCGATCTTTGGTTTGGGAAGCATCACTGTAATTATTCTAAAAGTGTGAAAGACCTCCACTCTCTGCTTTTGGTGATATATTCATTTATTTTTGTTTGCTTGAATTTCTTTGAGAATTTCATACATGAGTACTATGTTTACGTCACTTACACCCTTCTCTCTCTTCCTTTGAATTCCTTCTGTATCCCCCCCTCAACTCCCTCTCAATTTTATATTTTATAATCTTCTTCTATAATTAGTGCTGTATGTGGTGTGTGTGTGTGTGTGTGTGTGTGTGTGTGTGTGTGTGTGTGTGTAAACTGAATAGTTTACTGTTGCTCATATGTACATATGTTTAGGGTTGGCCACTTGAGGTTATATAACCTATCAAGGCTCATCATGGAGAAGACTTTCTCTCTCTCTTAGCAGCCATTGATTACTTACAATTCTTCATCTAAAGGTGAGGCCTTGACTGATTTACCCATCCACAATTGCATGTCAGCTGGTATCCTTATTGCTCAGGTCTTGGTTGGAAAGCCGTACTGTTGATTCACAGATGGAGCCTCCCTGTCATATATAGAAGACACTACCTCACAAAAGACACCTTTGTCCTCTGACTTTTACCAATTTCCTGCCGCTGGTTTCCACAATGTTGCTTGAGACTTGGGTGTAGGGGTTGCACTGTAGATGCATCAACTGGGCTTGGGCACTCAGTAGTCATTTGTTGTAGTACAAATAATGTAGAAGATAGAGCGAAGTTATAAACTCTGTAGATGTTGACTGACAGGTGGGAGATTTCAGTAATGTTGGATAACTTCTTTCAGGGAAGGTAGCACATGGCAGTATGTGATGAGAGAGAGAGAGAGAGAGAGAGAGAGAGAGAGAGAGAGAGAGAGAGAGAGAGAGAGAGAGAGAGAGAGACTCAATAGCCAAGGACAGAAAAATAATGAGATCATTACAGAGTCCGAAGGGAGAGAAAGACACACCCTAACACCAGCACCTCTTCTTTGTAATTTAATCTTTTTATTCATCTGTGAAGCACAACAGCACCACAGCACCAAGCACAGTGGCACACACTTTTAACCCCAGGCCTCAGTAGACAGAAGCAGGTGGATCTCTGTGAGTTCAAATCCAGCCTGGTCTACATACTGAGTTCCTGTCCAGCCAAGGCTGCATAGTGTGACCTTATCTTTAAAAAAAAGAAAAGAAAAGAGAAAAAGAAAGAAAGAAGGTCCAGAAAGAAATATCATAAGCCATGATAAACCCTGCCTTAGCTTCTTTAACAATGGGAATTTTTTTTAAATTTATATAGTTTGTACCTCTTTTTCAATCTTACTTTCCACAAGTCAATCCTCATGTGACTATAACTTTTCCTCTCTTTGTAGGGTTTCAAAGAGACCACTGATTTCAAACTTCTTTTGGAATGTGTCGGCAGACTCTGTGGAGAATGATGACTGAGGAATTCAAACTTGGAAGCTATTTCCTGTCATGGAACATAATTGCTATTCTTATTATTTCTGCTAAGTGGTTTCTGTTTGCTTTAAAACACAGGCTATTCCAGGCCCAGGGGCATAGTCTGAAGTATGTTAATTTTCTCTTGAGTATAGAAAGAATAAGATATCTAATTCTTTTTAATCATAAATACAGATTTGGGTCACACAAAAGGGTATGTTTTACATGTGATTATATGCATACATTTTTCATGATTAAAATATATAGCCAGGTGGTGGTGGTGGTGGTGCACGCCTTTAATCCCAACACTCAGGAGGCAGAGGCCGGTGGATCTCTGAGTTTGAGGCCAGCCTGAGCTACAGAGTGAGTTCCAGGAAAGGTGCAAAGCTACAAAGAGAAACCCTGTCTGGAAAAACCAAAAAGAAAAACAAATATACATATATATAGCTAAGGCAAGAATACATATTTTAGAGGTCTATTTTTATTTATATGTATGTGTTTATGCCTGTGTGTATATATTCAAGTGCATGCAGATGCCTGCAGGGCTGGAAGATGGTGTCAGATAGCCTGGAACTGGATTTACAGGTGGTTGGTTGTGAGTTGCCCAATGTAAGTGCTGGAAATTGAACTCTGGTCCTCTGGAAGAACAGCAAGAAGCCCACTGAGCCATCTCCCCAGCCCTAGGAATGTATATTTATTTAACATTTCCTGTTTATATATTTTTACTTACACAGATGACAGAGAAATTGAAAGAGATTTTATATTAGGCCACTAAACACAACAGCATAGTTGTGCTCTGCACATGGAACCCAAAATGAATTATTTCTTCTGTTTCTGTCATTCAAGAAATTGTACAATGATAATTTATTTTAAAAGTCTCTGAGGATAACACTGCAAAGTAAAATTAAATAAAGCTGAACTAAAAACTGTCCACTTAAAAACCCTTGATAAGAAAAGAGTCAAGCTGAATCCTGGAGCTTACTTAGCCTAAACCTGAAAGACGTGTGGGGTTATTACAGTGAACATTTACTTAAGCATCCAGAGGCAAATAAAGCTGCACTATCAGAAAGCATTGAAATGTATTTCTTTCTTTAAGAATATGCACTTTATGCTTTTCTCACTGAACTCATGAGTTTAATGTGACCAAGAAAAGGGTGAAGCCAAAGTAGGACTGAATGTGTACAACAAACAAAATGTTCCACTTGAGATACTTGGGAGAACTAAAAATTTTGCCTTGTGATAACAACACCCCTAGGCACGGTTTATGTATAACTTTCAATATGATGCCAAACATGACACCTATAATACACACACACACACACACACACACACACACACACACACACACACACATCACTATACATGTAAATGTATATACAGTGATATGGGAGGAAACACAGCTTACAAGAGCATAATAATTTAATCTATTGTGCAGTCAAATGTTAAGCCAACCCCCTTTGTAAGATTAGCTGGCATTTCTAAACCTTAGTACAGTGAAATTTCCTTTGTGTTCAAGGGAGAGATTCTCAAGCAATCAACTTGTCTGTAGCAGAAATTTAGTAATCAGTTTGACATTGCAAACACATTGCCCACAAAAGAGACTCTACACTTTTAGTTGTAAATTTAATTTTAACAGATACTAACAGAGAAAAGGGTAAGGAAAGAAGAAAGAAAAGAAGAAAAGAAGCAGTAGTGTAAATTACATAATTAAGGGTTATGGTTGTTTTTAATGTGTTAACATATCCTTCCACCAGAGGGCAACATTTGCAAGACAGTTAAATAATCCTTCCAAGTATTTCCTCACATAAACAAATGTAAACCTGCCTCATTGCTGTGGGTAATCCCTTATGTAAATATCAAGGTATCCATGCATACAGTTATTTGAAAAATCACATATGACTTGCCTATCGAGTCACAGACAAGCAGCTAATCTATATAAGAAAATAGAATTTTCAAAAAGAAACCGCTTTTAAGGACTTTTTTTTTTTTTTTGCTACCCTCTCCTTATTTTATTATTAACATTAAACTTAAATATTGAAACACCTTAGTACTGGGGAAAATAAAAGAATTCCCATCAATGAAAAATAGAAACTATGTGATTTTTGCAAAAGGAAGACTTGATAGAGATAATCTACTGTAAACTTTTCTTTGTACCAATGAGGAAATGGAAATTTATTCGTGTAAAGCCATTGAGCCTCTTATGACAGCAATACAATTTAAGCCAACCCCAAACCAGCTGCTCTCAGCTGCACCCTCCAGGCTGCCTGTGTTCAAAGTGTGATCTGGAGAGAGATGTGTCCTGGAAAGTTAGTAAGCTTGCCTCATCTGAGGCTCCACCCAGACCTCTTGAATGATTTCTCTATTTTAACAGACCTCTTACTATGGTGAAGTGTCTCAACCCCTTCTGTTCCCTCATCCTCATTACCAGGTACACAGTTCACTGCAATGTGTAGACATCATTCTTCTCCTCTAGAAAATGGAAATAGAAACCATCTCAGTTCAGAGAATTGCCAGGGATGAATGAGGTCACCTGAGTGTGAATCATTCATAAACTGTAATCTGTTATGCACATGAGTTATGTGAATGAAACCCTGTAGGGAAAGGGTGCTTGCTCTCAGAAGGAAAGCTAATGGTGGAATAGAGGAGATGGTTAAAATTAGATAGACTATTTATTTACAGGGAAAAGGAGAGTGCCCATAGAAATGAAGGCTTTTAAAACTATATAAAAACTATATATGTAAGTCATATTCATAAGTATTACCATATATTTGCCCAAAGATGAATCTAATGAATTCACTAGGGCCCAAGGAGTTCATGGTCATTGTTTGGGGTTTTGGAGCACATAAAGAAGGCTGAAGAAAATCTGTTGGTTTGGTATATAGGTGTGCTATGGTGGGACCAGCTACTCATGTGAGCAGAGCCTGAGGATGCCACTCCAGTTTCTGGAGATGGAGCAGCAATAAAAATAAATAATAAATAAATAAAAAAGCAATAAAAAATAATTTTTTTGTGTTCTGTACTTCCTCTTATTCATGACTATATTTTGTCTTGCCACTGATGGGAATCTTTTCCAAGTATCACCAGTTCTCTTTGTACAACCTCACTGGCGACTGGGCTGTCCTCATTTTCTAGGTTTAAATTTCTTCTAAACTATTAAGACAGACAAGGGTGCCTTGCCTCCTGAAATGCTTCCTGTACATCTTTACACAGAGATTGGGTTATTTTTTATTGTGTCTAATTCTATCTCTAATTATTTTTAAGGATATTTATGTGTATCTGTCATGTGGCTTGTGAAATCTTTCAAGGGATGTTTCCAGGCATAGTGCAATTCTCGGCTTTCAACAAATGTTTTTAGAATGAGTAAATCAATATTAGCTCCTATTTCAATTCAGGCACTCAGACTGTTGCTGGGAAAAAGAGGAAAAACTAGGTAGTATTTCTCAATGCCAATGAATGCAATTATTTATTCTAGAAGCAATATTTTCATGCCAAAGTACTATTGCTTGGAATAAATATGAATGATGCAGCCATCTTGATTTTTGGTGGTTTTGACTTCTGGTCAACTAGAATTAAACTTAATGCTTAGGAGAATCATATTTGCATCATCATCTCAGCCTCACAGATAGTCAATGTAACTTCAATTTTTTACAGAAACTTCCACAATGAAAAAATCATGGATATTCCTAAATTCAGTAGCTAAAGATTTGTGAAACCTGTATTCTGAAAGATGACTGTGTGATACAAGTCCTGAGAGGCATGAAATTTTGGTTTTGATGAGACAGTTTGATAGGTTTTTTTCTTTATATCCATTTTTTGAAGATGAATGACTTCACAGTTTTTTAAATATATATTTAATATAACATATAATACATTTACATAATGTATATGTACCAAAATAACAGAAATATGCTACTGGTATCCTTTTTCAACCATACTTCCTAGTGTAATATAATTTTACCAGCACTGGATTTAACAACTGCATAAGTGTTTTAGCTATTTGTGATATTTTTTCCATCTCTATCTTTGGGAAATAATTTTTCCACATATCATTTGAAATAGTCAGAGAATGTTCTTATGTGATTCTGCATGTACAACTATACCTCTGGGGTGTAATCCAATATTCCCTATATAAAACCCAACACCCCTGTTGGTTTAAATAGCATCAGGGTTTGACCTTGGGGATGTAGCTCAAGGCCAGTCTGTTTCATAAGCACTTGCCTGAACTGCATCTAAGAAGACTATAACCCATGTGAACAGCATGAATAATTCACATTAATTCATCACTATTTAATTGTTTTGCTTAATGAAAAAAGCTCACAGATGATATACATATGCAACCAAGATGGAAAACCTTGTGTGACCATCTCCCAAAACAAACAAACAGCAATAGCAAAAAAAAAAAAAAAAAAAAATAAGATTTCAATGAGGTGTAAGTATAGTGAAGTAAAATTTAAAACATTATCAATTACTATTTGCTGACAAGTATAGGCATAAATTTTACCTGTATAGAGATAATTCAGTAGTGTGCTGTGTATTAGTTAATTTAAAACAGCTTAGAATTCTGAAGAGTTCATATTAAACTGCCTGTCTTTGACTGAACAGAGTGCTCTAAGGTTACAGCTGTCACCTTCCTTCTGCTTATCCTCCTCCTCTCTCCCACCTCGTCTTGGTCTCCGTCCATTCCTTTCTCTCTACATCCTTTCTTGTTTGCCTGAGGGGTTGAATCAAACACACAGCAATATTATTATGCACCCCATAAACACATGCTTTATATCCGAGGGAGACCAGGTGTTCACCTGGACACCACACCTAAGTAGAAGATTCTGCAATGTTGCTTCCCCACCCGCTGTCAGAGCTGGTGTGGCCAAGCTGGCCAAGCAGAGGAACTTGTCAGTGCTTAATAAAGCCCTCCTCCTCTCTTGCACAGCCAAATGCAGCCTTCCTCCTGAGAACTCTGCAGAGGGTGACATCGCCCCACTTGGTTTCCATAGCATCCGTTCCTGAAGAGCCCTAGAAAGGCCCTGGGTCAGGGCAATCCGCCCAGCTCCCCTAGGAAGTTGGCGAGCAGGCTAGCCAAAAGCAGCAGTCTGGGTTCCTGAACTTCCTCTGTCCGTGGTGCTGAAATGCTCAGCGGCGACACGCGCACCGACGGGCGCGGTCAGCTTTTTTGGAAAGTCCTCCCTGATGCTGCCTAAATCACAGCTGTGTGTCTGTTATTCACTCACGTTCGTAAAAAGCAGCTAACCTCGGTCTTAATTCGACTCTGCCACTCTGCCGCAGAGCACAGTTACGCCGGCGCGATGGGAGGAGACGACGCTAAGGCAGGAAAGCTAACAGCAGCATCGCTCACCTGAGGCCTGGGAAGCTCCCAGGGGTTCTGAGAGCTATGAGCTCTGATCAGCAAAGTCACCATTTTAGACAGTAGGATTCTTTTTGCTTTTTCCCTAATACAAGGGTTCGATGACGTTTCTGGTCCCTCTGATTAAAAGCCAGCGGATTCGATTGCAATAAGCCTTCAAAACCGGGAATTTACGTTGTTTTTCGGTGAGTTGACTTCCAGAACAGGGACTCGTCAGCACCCGCCCAAATACCACGGCACTGCGCGCGCCCTCGGCCACCGGATCCTCCCCTTCCAATGAGACTTTGTGACTCTGTGTACCAGTTCTCCTATTAGGAAACCCGTGGGCTGCATGCAGCTATTCCGTTGTACTCCTCTCTCTCTCTTGCTCTCTCTCCTCTCTCCAACTCACAGCCTTGCTGGAAAGCTCACCTCTGTGTGCCGAGAAGAAAAAGCCCTACCTTAACCGACTAAGACTATGCGCACAACTCGCCTTTCATAGCCATCACAGTTTAAATCTGGCAAGATTGGACACCAGTCTTTACAAGAATGGAGTCGGTAAAACAAAGGATTTTGGCCCCGGGAAAAGAGGGGATAAAGAATTTTGCTGGAAAATCCCTCGGCCAGATCTACAGGTAAGAGAAAGCAACCCCATGCTCACCTGGGGCTCACTATGACAGAATCTGCAAGGCCATTTCTGTAAAGCTTAGTTATTTAGCGAGACTGTAACATGGTGGGAAATTCTTTTTATTGCTCATTGCTGAATCAAGGCTCCACTGGAAACCTGCTTATGAATGCAGGAATGTGCCACTAAATGAACCTGCCGTGTGTGTGTGTGTGTGTGTGTGTGTGTGTGTGAGAGAGAGAGAGAGAGAGAGAGAGAGAGAGAGAGAGAGAGAGAGAGAGAGAGATTTTGTTTCATTACCTGGAGAGTCTCATGTCTTCCAATCCAGCCCTTAATCCTCCTTTACAATCCTGAAATGTTCATTCAGCACCTGTTCAGAATGCCTGCCATTTTTGCTTATAAATTCCCCAAATTAAATTCCTTTGACCCAGACAAGTGAATAACAAAAGCCAAACTCCTTTAAGAAAATAAATGTCAAGGACTAATGACAAAAAAAGAAATCTAGATCTCAGCTGCAAAAACATAGTGAAGACTCTCTCATGGGAAATTCTGTGCTGAATGAAACAGGATCAAAATATATCAATAGTTGATCATTGATTGATGTTTCTGCCTTGTATCTAAAATGCTGTGTATGCAATTTTATCTGTTTGCTATATATTTTTAGGGAACTATCTCTTGTGTGGGAAATGTCACAGTAATTTAAGAACAAACAGAATCATAAACTGCAAATTCATTTTGAAAGTAATAGAAAAAATGTTTAATTGCCATCCTTTATGTAATCGCTACACTAAGCGATTTTACATGTAGTTTACATGAATTCAGGCCCTTCCAAATGTGTTATATCTTCTATGAATACTATTTTTGTTAATGATATAAGCAAATAAACAAGACAGTAGACTCAGTAGGAAAATAGATTTTGAAAAGCATTTATGTTCACATTTGGAAACTGAAGCCTTGGTCAACCATGAGAGTTGTAACCAAGCTAACCAATGTACATCTCTATTTGTCAAGTGGCTTGGTTCCGGTGGGCTTCGGTAGACACCATCACGCACCTCTGCGGCAGTAGATGCCGCAAGCACCCTGCAGTCCTGCAGCTGTTCAGAGACCATTGTGAGGTGGGAAATTCAAGTGCAGAGCTCAACTTTGCAAATGCTGGTGTAATAAGCCAAGGCCAAAATGACCAAATCCCTTAAATGTCTTCCTTGCAGAAAGAAATTCAGTGTTTCTGGTACTTGGGTTGCACATCTGTGATAAACACCCACAAAGGCTAGCCACAGACACCTTAATGACCTATTCTGCAGTGGAATTTGACAAAATTTGCAAGATAGCTTCAAGTTTCTTGGCAGCCATATTCCAAGCTATACATGCCAGGAATGAATTGATGTTAAAATTCCACAGGCTTCGTGTGTGTGTGTGTGTGTGTGTGTGTGTGTGTGTGTGTGTGTGTGTGTGTAGGTAATGGTGTGCCATTTAATGGTAGATACAGGATTAAAAGTAACTACAAATGAATTGAGAAAATGTTTGCCAATTGTAAGTGTTTAAATATCAAAAACACCAGTCTCAGTGAGAAATAGCTATTACTTTCTACCCTGTTCTTTTATAAAGACAGAAATTTTATGGATGTCTGTAGGTCTGAGAACAGCACCACCCCCCATCCCCACCCCAACCTTCCCACCTCCCCATAAGGCTGTCCTAGCCTTCCAATTCTCTTCCTTCCCCACTCCTTTAAGGGTCAGAATTGATTGAGAAGAGTCAAATCCTATGAAATAAAATAAGATTCCCTCTTAGTGGTATAGAAGGTGGTGTGGGCGCCCCTTGGTAAATCCGGGAATCTCATTTTCTGCATCTGGAAATGGGCCCGTGATATTTTTCAGTGTGTTGTAACTGAGATAGTAATGACGCAAGACTGTGAATGATTAATTATTCATGTTGTAGGAAGGAAGCTGAGGTGTCGGGCATATGCTGCGGAGGCCTTTGTTTCTAACTGGAGTAAAGAGAGGAGAGAAGGAGGACAGAGAGAGAGGGGGAGGGGAAGAGAGAGAGAGAAAGAGAGGGGGAGAGAGAGGGAGAGAGAGGAGGGGGGAAGGGGAGGGAGTAGTGAAGTGGCAACCAGGGTAGAAGATTGGGAAGTGTTTGACAGGGTACTAGCATCCTACCCTGGGTCGGTCCAGTGAGGGGAAGGATCGAGGAGGTGGTCCTCAAGCAGCTGCACCTGAACAGAGTTGCCTCTGGTCCTATCAAGCCCCTGAGTTGTTGGAAAGGGCCCACAGTAGCCTGGATGAAAGCACCTAGGAGCCCCGAGAGCATCCTGAGGAAGGCATTCCTTTTCCAACCCCCTCCCTTTCACCCTGATGACCTCCAAAGTTAGGTCCAGGGGGCCTGTGTGTGAATGGAGACACAGAAAGGTGACAGAACTGGGGTTCACTGAGTTAGGCCTGAGAGTATGAAGGTGTAGGTGTTGTTGACCAGGGAGGAGGGCAGGAGAGAGCGTAGAATTTCACAGAACTGAAGAGATCCAAGGCTCTGTATTGCCCGCATTCTAACTCGTCAGCACGAAAGAGGTCAGAGCCCAACTCCCCAGCTCCTGAGGGTTGAGGAAATCGAATGCGGGAGCTTAGGACATCTTTGTCCCCTACACTATCTGGGGGAGGTGCCTAACCTTAGGCCTCCTTGCCTCTTAATCTGACGTGCAGGGTGCTGGAGAAGAAGCAAGACACCCGGGAGACCATCGAGCTGACAGAAGATGGCAAGCCCCTGGAGGTGCCTGAAAAGAAGGCTCCTCTGTGCGACTGCACCTGCTTCGGCCTGCCCCGCCGCTACATCATAGCCATCATGAGTGGCCTCGGCTTCTGCATCTCCTTTGGCATCCGCTGCAACCTGGGTGTGGCCATCGTGGACATGGTCAACAACAGCACCATCCACCGCGGAGGCAAAGTTATTAAGGAGGTGGGCATTGCCCAAGCCCCAGAGGGGGCTCCCTCCGCTGGCCACTCACCTGTCTAAGAGTCTTTTCCCCACTGAAAGCGGAAGGTTTGCATACTGTCTAAACCTTCCCTCTGTCCCGCCATTCTAGTAAGGACCACTAGAGTGCTATTATCTCCCTTTTTCCGCTCTGATCCCAGCCTTTCCTCCCTTACTTGCAAGGCGTAAAATAGTGTCTAGCTTACTAGATTTTGTGTAAAGAAAGACCAGCTGAGAGCTAGCAATGTCTGCTAAATCTAAAAAGAAACATTTTTCTTTTACTGGAAAGTGTAACATTATACAGCATTCCCCTGGTGTCATTCAGATCACCCTCCTCCCTGGAAAATACAAACAAACAAACAAAACAAAACCCAAAACCCGTATTTAGTTATCAAACTAAAACAAACAATAAGTCCTGCAGTCAAATCAGCATTTGTATATCAGGCCTTTGGGAAAGCACAGGGCTCCTACTGAGAGAGAAGCTCCTGGGTAGGGAACCTCGCGTTCACTAGAGTGCACGCTGCGGTAATCTTAAAGTGTGTATTCCACAGTGATGCCTGAGGGCGAGGATGAGCTGAAGGTCACAGAAATCTTTCTGGGAAAAGCAATATAAAGCTGCTTGGTTTGGTCGCAGAACTTGGAAACACTCTGAGGAGCCGAATTCGAGTCCTTGGACCCCCTGGAACCCAGGATACCCAGAAATTTTCCATTGCAACAAAGGAAAATGGCATTCCCAGTTTCCCAGGCAAGGCAAAAGCTTGGACTTTTACAGTAACTTGCGAATATTTGGCTCCAGTTTCTTGAGAGGCTCATCTTGTGCTGTGGACCAGTGTGGTCTGGGTGGAGTCAGGACTTGACATTCACACTGCTCTGAAACAGAACCTTAAACAGTGCCCTCACCACCACCACATAACTTGTCCAAACTCCCTGGGAGACTGTCCCCAAACCTTTTTGTCCTGCTCACCCAGATTTGGTGGGCGGGGGAACCTTTCCAACCCCTTCTAGCCTTCTTTCCCTTGCGAGCGTCTTGCGGGTTGTATTACATTCTGGGAGTCAGTCCACTACTGCATTCTTACGGGTTGGCAACAGCCAAAAGGACCTTAACCAATATTCTTTTGGGAGAGTCCGACTGTCTGCTTCTAAGATTCCTCCACCAATTGAGGAGGTCCCAGGCTCACTGACAGCAGTCCAGTCCGCAAGGAAGCCCGAGAGCCAGTACTTCATTGTGAATCACAACACCTTTTTAAAAGGAGACCCTCTTGTCGGAAGCAATTTTGTTACAAAACGAAAATTAAGCCCCTGACCTAAGTATCGCAGAAAATGCTCTACATGTTTAAAGGTTCATGGCACACAAACCACCGAAAGGGAATTGTGTGCACTGACTCTGCCTTGCCCCCCCCCCTGACCTGTTGTTTCTTTGTGGTTCTCCTCTGTTCCTACAGAAAGCCAAATTCAACTGGGACCCTGAAACCGTGGGGATGATTCATGGCTCGTTCTTCTGGGGGTACATCATCACCCAGATCCCGGGTGGATATATCGCATCGCGGCTGGCTGCCAACCGGTAATACTATGAGAGTCTGTGGTTGGGTCTCCCCGCTCGCTCGCGTTAGCGCGGGTTCCAGACCTCTCTAGGGAATTTGGAAACTCCCCGGGGGCGTCTCCTAGTCTCTGGACACGCCTTCTAGGCCGTAGCGCTGCAGGCTGCGCCCTCCCGAGCTGAAAGGGCTCGGGTTCTTCACGACCTTCGCACCAGCGTAGGCCACTCTAGGCCACTCCAAACAGGCTTGTTAGAGAAGCAGCCCCAGTACCTTAGAGTAGGGTGCACGCGTGGGGGGATGGGGAGAGTTGGGGGTGGTGCGGTGTCTGTGTTGGATACTGCAAAAATGAGGCAATGCTCTAAGGAGCACAGGTGGGAGGGAAGGGGAGTGCCCAGATAGCTGACCCTTGTGGTGCGGACCTCCGACAGGGCGCGTGAAAGGCTAGCCCCCGACCCAGCCCATATGGTGTTGTGAGCCGGAAGGATTTGTTTCTATGGAGGCAGGCGGGATCTAGGGCTCCACGGGTGCGATTCCACCTGTTAATGAGCTTTGTGCTTAGGGGCGGGAGTGAGCTGAGCGGCTCAGCTGTGTCCCGCGGCCTCCGGCCTTCAAGCCTGCAGCGGTGGCGGGAGCCGAGGTCCTAGGGCCAGCTTTCAGGGAGCACCCCTCCTCCAAGATCCACCTACAGAGACGTCCGCTGCATAAAGACATGTGGGTGGAGATACCAAGGAGCAGGGCATGACGACCGGAGGACGAGAGAGATTTCTGCTTGCTTTACTGAGTGTATTTTAATGAAAAATAAACCCAACAAAACTAAACCTCCCTCTTCGGGTCTGAACCCAGGCTAAGCACTGTTTCCTCCCGGGCTCTGCGGCTTGCAGATCCCAAATAAAGATTCGGGGCCTTTCTTCAGAACCCTGGCGTGTAACATCTCCCCTCCTGCCCAACCCCAGTAAATGTTTGGGAACTGGAAGTGACCGGCACTTGCAAGTCAGCAACTAGGGTTCTTTCCATCCTGTCTTCTCCCCAGCACTCACCTGCATCTCCTGGCCCCATTCCCGTGCTTAGCCTCCAATGCAGCCGGAAGAGGCTGACGTCTCCAGGCCTTTAGTAGAATTCTTGGAATTTTATTTTAGGCATTTAGATGGTAAAATGAAGATCTCAGGGCGGCTTATCAAAATGCCAAAGGGAGAGCGCAATAGATTAGTTAGAATGTCTTTTCTACAAGGGGTGAGGACACCCAGCACTCCGACCCAGAAGGTAGCTTTCTTTCGGTAAAATGAAACAAGATTAAAAGATTAGCTAGGTAAAAAGCCCAGTTTTATGGGCTTAATAAGGAAAAATTTAGTATTAGGAAGAAATTTTTAAAGAAAATATTAAGTTCGTTGACGCTTAGTGATTAAGAACACCTAGCAACATTCTGGGTTTTCCCAAATCTCTAATAAATGGTTTCCCCCCAAATTATTGCTTAAAAAGATATATTTTCCCGAAAGATACTCTAAATATGTACATATGAAATATTTTTAAACCAGGAAAAAAATCAACAGGGAATTCACCAACAAATGAATCAACAAATAATTCCAAATGATATCAAAAAATCTCAACTCGATGTCATAATTACGATAGCCTTGCCTTTAAGAGTTGTGATGGTCTGAGTTCACCGCTTGCCAAAAGCTAAGGGCTAACATGCTCCTGCCAGGAAGGAACACCAAGGATTCCAGTCTTCCCCCTTTGTGAGAGCAGAAAGACAGGTTTTCCTGATTTCTTTTTCTTTTTCTTTTTTAATGCATACTTATTGCTTAAAATGACGAGCCGCTGACTAGGTAGCTGGGATGCTTTCCTCAAAGGAAAAACTTGGAAGCTTTAGAAGTCTAATTTGGGTCGAATTCTTGTTACCTTTAGACATATTTTCAAAAGAGAGACTCAATACCTCCAACCATGATATTTTAACCCTTCCAGCCTGAAAAAAAATGATAAATGTAGTAAACATGAAGACACAGATTTAGAGAGACCCGCACCCCAGAGTTTCGACACACTCTATTCAGTTTTCTAGCATAACAAACCTAAGCCTCGGTAAGTTTCCTGTGAAAATAGGTCAAAGTGCGTGGACATTTTTTTTTCTGCTGGTAAGAGCCTTATTGGCTCAAAAAGGGGAAGCAAAAACCTATCTTAAGAGAAGATGACCAAAATCATAAATAATGCAGCCACCCAGATGCGTCTGTTTTAAATATGTTTTGAATGTTCAGCTGGCGTTAGAAACTGTAAGTAGGATTTTTGTCCCAGAAGGCTTTCTACACACGAAAACATGAGACTCTTGTAGAACTGATTGGGAAAAATGAGTATCTCCTGTTATTTTCTCTTTCCAGAAATAGCAAAACACCACGGGGCAGGTCTCCGCGCCTAGAGACTTGCCAGCCTGTTCATTCACGCTGCTCCTCCTAGTAGGCTGAGATTCATTCCCCTGGGGCACCCGGAGCAGCTTCTTTTCCCTTTTGCTGCAAAGAGGCTCTTTGGAATGTGTTTGCTGTTGCTGTTAGGGGGGAAGGAGGTGTGTGGAGACAGCTCCTGGGGGTGGGAGGGGGCGGGGAGGTGCAGAAGGGCTCCTAACTCCGCTCTCCGCTCATTTCTCCACGGAAAACAAACAGCCCATTGGATGTCTCCATTTTGTTGATAAGTGACAACAGCTTCGCTCTTGGTCGGGATTCAGATGCTGGGTCATTTTATTGACCAAATTCTAAGTATTTTTCTGTCCTGTTCATTAAGAGGAGTTGCTGAGGGAGCCAGGAGGGAAGGAATTCGGTTCAATGGAGTACTTCTTACACTTCTCTCTGTTTTTCCTTGAGTCACCGCTCCTAGTGGTGGGAAGACTTTAGTCACCTCTATGGAGGGCTTTAAGGTTGGATTTCAATGGATTCCTTTTAAAATCTGCGACGTTTTAAGATGAGAACATATTTAAAACAGGGATAAAAATGTTGGAGCAAATTGATTTTCTTCTAAATAGTACAGGACACATGAGTCTCGGAGTAGTTTAGATGCTTACATATATGGCGCTGCCCAGGACTGTATTTGTCCTGTATCTAGGGTATTGTAAGGGGCCGTGGCACGTCATTAATTACAGGGACATAACAGGTTTTTGTTTGTTTGGCTGGTTTGTTTTTTTTTTGGGGGGGGGATTGTTTGTTTGTCTGTTTGTTTTGCAAGACATAACTAAAAAAGGCCAAAGAAATTTGGTGGATATGTTTCAATGTTTAACAATGTAATTATACGTGCCAATATTATTGAAACACTTTTTAAAAGTTCCCCTACCTGTCCTATCCTTTCCATCTCTCGCCACAGTATACCCACCAGCAGGAGCACAGGCTATCTTCTTTTTCTCTTGGTCTAACACCTTCTCCCCCTCCCCATGGGTGTTAGCTACATCATTGCAGGGTCTTATCTGTGCTTCCTTTTGGTTTGTCTTTTATGCTGACATTGCTACCATCTTGAAGGTTGCATGACCATCATGCATCTTTGGCTAGAGAAATAAATCAAGATTCATTCTCCAGAGTCAAACCTTATGACTTCAAAATCCTGAATATGCTGCTTAATAACTTTGGGACACAAAAGTCTTCCCTCTTTTGTCTTCTTGTCAAAACCGAAGTACTGACTTCATTTTGCTGTTCTGGAAGCTAAACGAGAGGGTGCAGCAATATGTAATTGCTGGCTGCTGCCATTTGTTACTGACACAACCCTAAATTTAAAAAAAAAAATGAAGGAAGGAAATACTCTCCCATCATTGACCTTATTTGTCGCAAAATTCACTTTGGCTATTTCCACTGTGGCAGCAACATCCATATTCATGTGTTGCGTTTCTGCTTTAAGAATCCATTCTCCTAAACTGATTATTTAGAATTAAATGATTGTTCACTAAAATTATACAAATTTCATTTCAAAGGCTTAAAATAGCTGTTTTTAATATGGGAGTTTTAGTCAAACATGTAGAGAGTGCTGGAAACTCTGTGCATTTTTGTCTTTGAGTTCTAGTCTGGTATAAACACATCTAGAGAAAGTCATTGAAGTTGGGGGTCAGACTTCTGCTTGGAAAACTGAAGACATTTCCCTCTCCTGTCCTCTAAGAAAGATCACTCCACAGTGCATCATTTGTCTTTTGTAGGCATTTCTTGTCTTTATAACTTGACTTATGCTGCAGAAAAAAAAGTTTCAATTTCTAAAATGTTCATTTGGCTAAGCGATAGTGAGCTATACTTCCTTGCAGCCTGGTCTTCTCTTCTGATGGGAGATCCTGTTAAAGCTGGACAGAGTTCATCCAGCCCAACTCTCCCATCTTACAGAATTGAGCAAGAAATACAAAGTCAGCAAGGTGGTGATTTTTTTCTAGGTTGCAAAGGGACCCTGTCTAGAGCTCAGGCTCCTGCAGTGCAGGACTACAAGCTAATTCTATACCAGGGAGTGTAGTGTCTCTGCTTACCAGGGAGTGTAGTGTCTCTGCTTACCAGGGAGTGTAGTATCACTGCTTACCACGGTGTGCTCCATTGTGAAGTTCCCTTGCAGCAGCAGGCTGAGCCATCTGCTCCTTGAATGAAGGACTCCAATCTGTCATGCCTCAAATCCAGGGGATAAATTCATGAATTAGGGATCACAAGCCCAAGGGATGCTTAGATATGTCTTTTGTTGTTGTTGTTATTTTTGTTTTTGTTTATTTTCTTTTTGAGTAGAAGAAGCGTGCACGCGCGCGCGCACACACACACACACACCATGTGTGTGTGTGTGTGTGTGTGTGTGTGTGTGTGTGTTTCTCTCTGTGTATATGTGTCTGTGTTTCTCTGTGTGTCTCTAGTGTGTCTCTCTCTGTGTCTCTAGTGTGGCTCTGTGTGTGTGTCTGTGTGTGTGTGTGTGCTGTGTCGGTGTCTCTCTATGTGTCTCTCTAGTCTCTCTCTCTCTCTCTCTCTCTCTCTCTCTCTCTGTGTGTGTGTGTGTGTGTGTGTGTGTGTGTGTGTGTGTGTGTGTGTGTGTCTGGGTATCTTGGTGTCTAAACTCCTTTGCCATAGTGTGAATCTGTTCTTTTCTCTGAAGAGCTGGACTTGACAACGGCTCAGAGGACTGGTGGAAGTTCTACCAAAGCACAGAGGCATTTTGTTCTTTTGCTCCCCTCTTACTTATCCCTTTGCCCAGCTGGGCTCCTGGAAGACTGCAGCATGGCTAGAAGAAATTTAGACCTTTTATATGCAAAAAAGAAAAGATCCCCCCTTGGGATGGTGACTAATATAACTCCATTCATTTTCTTAATATAAAAGAGGCAGGAATATATAGCAAAAAGATGAAAATACCAAATGCATGTTTTAGAATTCTTTACCATTGTGCATTCTCCTTTATAATAATAAAATAGTTAGGTAGATTTTTCCGGCTTTCCTGATTCTAAAAAATGTTTTGTTAGTTTGATTTTTAGAAAGAGAAGAATGACATTTTTAGCATTAACAACTTCACATTGCCTTGGATCTAGATTTTTGCTAGTTTTTCCTCCTAAGAAATCAAGCATCAAAGGTACATTCAACTAATATATCAGAATGAGCTCTGGGAATGAATTCCTACAATCTGACACCAAATGTACATAGTCACTCTAACCCATATCTCTATCTATGTATGCATCTCCTGGTGTCTGCTTTCTTTTTTATCATCTATTTCTATCTTTCATCCAACTATCTATTACCTACCATCTATATCTAACATTTATCTGTCTCTCTCTTCCTGTGTGTCTACTTACCCTTTCATTGCAATGTCAAACTCCAGATGCGGTTTCTTAGCCCTCCGTGAGAAATATTTTCAATCTCTTCTGCATGAGAAAATCGTTCAGGCTTCAAGCGTAAAGCTTGCTGCAGGGGTCCACCATCCTCAGTGGTGGAAGTGGTTTCTAGGTACCCAGTCTTTTGGGGCCAAAGGTTAGCTTTTCTATCTCACTCACCTACTAGCCTATCACATGCCTAGCTGCTTTGCCATTGTGGGCCCAATAGGTTAGGTACCTGGGGTAATGGAACCTTTTATTATTTTTTCTAACAAAAGAAAATACCCTTTACCACAAGATGAATGATGAAAAGATAGGCTGGAGGGGGAGGAGTCTCCAAGGACTTGCACATGCTTTGCTGACAGAGGCTTTTCTTTCTCTCCATTCTGCAAACCCCTCACCCCCTCCCAGCAGCTCTGGCTTCTACAGTGCACCATGCTGCCGCTGCACTGCAGCTCCTGGGTGGTGTGGGGAGGGGGAGCGGGGAGGGTTTTGCAGGAAAGTCAGGTAGGCAGCTGGTAGCATAATTCTCCCGCTGCCTTATGCCACCATTGGGGCAGTCTAATTTCTCTGTCGTGAGTGATGAAGTCATTTTTACAACTTAATGATGTACCAAGGGACCCAGAGGGCTGCCTCCAGCCTGTGCAATCCTTTTTTTTTTTTTTTTTTTTTTTTAATAT
Source organism: Peromyscus maniculatus bairdii (assembly GCF_049852395.1). Lineage (NCBI taxonomy): Eukaryota > Metazoa > Chordata > Mammalia > Rodentia > Cricetidae > Peromyscus > Peromyscus maniculatus. The sequence goes on along the minus strand of NC_134852.1, from coordinate 58,357,569 downwards.
GGAGACAGGCATCAGATGTGACAAAGGGAGGTGCCCAGGCCCTGATTTGATTAGATTAAATAGATTAAAACTGCCTGAATCCGTCTATTCTTGCAAACTCTGCAGGAGGGAATTAGTCCCACACCTGGGGTGAGAACAGGACTCTCCTCTTAAGTGACAAGCCTTACCCAAATGGCAACGAGTTGATTGACTTAGGGAAGATGGATGTCCTCTGCATGGGTGACAAACCACCAGCTTTCCTGTCTGCAGGGCAAATCTTTCTGGGGTGCAAGTGATTCTCCAGGGTGTTGGGGGCAGGAGATCACAGAAATGTGTACAACTGAGAAATTTACATCTCCCTCCTGGCAGCTGAGGTGCATGTCAATCATGCATGGGTCATCTATGATGTAGGTATTGTTTGCATCTCCAAAGTTTCCATTCTCCTGAGGGGCAGAGAGTCTCCTCTTATTACTCATAATCCAGTCCTGCACATGACTGTAGAATGTGTGACCATTTCATGCATAAGAAAAAATGGAATGTGGGGGAGGGGCTGGGAGGAGTTGGGGGAAGGGAAAGAATATGATCAAAATGTTTTGGGTAAAATTCTCAAAAATTTAACAAGTTTTTTTAGAAAAGAGAAGAAACAATAGTGTGTGTCTGTATGCCTGTGTGTATGTGTGTCTGTGTGTGTGTTTGTGTGCCTGTGTATGTGTGTGTGCCTGTGCCTGTGTGTGTGTCTGTATGCCTCTGTGTGTGTGTCTGTGTGCCTGTGTGTGTCTGTATGTGTGTGTGTGTGTGTGTGTTTGTATGCCTGTGTGTGTGTGTCTGTGTGCCTGCGTGTTCACATGTGTGACATGGAAGTGAAGCCCAATAGAAATTAGCCCTTCACTTGAAAGGACTCAAAGAATTCATTTTTTTTTCGTGTTATTTGAGCTAAGGAAACAATAAGGAAACCAAATTTAAGTTGTTTTTATATAATTTGTCATTTTGAAAAACAACTATAATGAGCAAATACCCTCATTTTTGTTATAGATTCTCATACTGTTCTTTGAAAACATAAGAGCACCCATAAGTTTCTAACGCTTTTATAGATCAATAAAAATAATAGATTACATATTAGTTGATAAGTTTCATTCCATGTTGCTCCAATTCAATTTCTAACAGCCATTATCTGACTCACAACCACACCATGTGTGGCTTCCTCTCTTAGAAGCTGACTGTGGGCTGTCAAAAAGAGGTCGAAACAACACAAAATGCCTGTCCACTTTAGATCCATCTCCCTACTTCCTATTTCAGAAATTTATTTAGTAAAGGAAGTGCTTTCGTTCATTGCTGAAATGTGTACTTTATTGGAAGCTTTTATTTACAGTTTAGAGATTACAGTATATATTTAAATATGTGATAGTAACATAACACATTTTTACATGCTATGGAGAAATGATTTTTACAATTCAAAAACTAAAAATGAACCAAACTGACAAGCATTCATTTCAGATAAATTTTCTTATTTTAGAAAATACTTTTTTTAAAAAAATTCTGCATTTTTTTAAAAGATTTATTTATTTATTATGTATACAAAAGAGGGCGCCAGATCTCATTACAGATGGTTGTGAGCCACCATGTAGTTGCTGGGAATTGAACTCAGGACCTCTGGAAGAGCAGTCGGTGCTCTTAACCTCTAAGCCATCTCTCCAGCCCTAGAAAATACTTTTAATATGAAGTTGAATATTTCTTTTCCTTCACGCTCACATAGAGAAAAAGACAGTCAAACTTAATTTAATTTCTTTATTAAAAAGGACTACTAAGCAAACAAAAAGGAGTACTAAGCCCTTGAATATATATCCAGATTCAAAGATTAATTTATAAATATGCAGCTGGTGAGTCATATTACCTGAAAATTCTTCTGTAACACCAATTCATTAAAATATTCTTAGATAACTGTCTTGTTTGGAGTTGTGAAATGCATTTGGTCTATGGAAAAACATTGAAAGCATACCTTAAAAACTTAAAAACAAGAAACTTAAAAACACCAAGATTGTGAAAGTCGGTGGGCAAGCACTAAGAACCTGCACAAGGGTCTGAGGATGCCCGGCAGTGATGTCACTTAATGTAAACAACGAAGAAGGAAAGAGACTTCCCAGCTGAATCAAACAGGACAAGAGTCTAGTTTTTCAGGAACTGGAGAGAGAGATGGCTCGGAAATACGAGCACCTCTGTTCCTGCAAAGCACATGGGTTTGGCTCCCAGCATCAACACTTAGCACATCAAGATGATCAGTAATTCCAGCTTCAGGTCATCTGCCTGCCTCTAAGGGCTTCTGCACATATGCCAAGCACAGAGACTCCCGTAGGCACACACACTTAAAAATCATCCATAAATTCCTCTTTTAAAAGACTCTAGCTCTTAGACAGAAGCAAGGAAAAGGGACATCAGCCCCTCTGAGTTGAAGCACAGGAGCTCTGGCAAGCGGAAGCCAGTGAGTGTGGCCCAGGAACTTTCCAGGCCTGTGACTGGTGACTTAGCAGCAGGATTTACCTCCTTCTACACAGTGTGGAGGGCTTCAGGAGGGTAGGAAGGGAAAGGAATTTGGTTTACAAACCATGTTCCTAATTGTTATGCTTTTCCTCCAGAGGAACACATGGACTTAGAGGCAAATACAACTGTCTACATCACTTTGTGTTTTTGTCTTCCTTCCTCACAATGACCCTGTCTGATGAGAATTTGGACACTTCATTTGTTCACGAAGGAAACAAGCATAGAGTTAGCTGAGTTCCTTTGCACAACACGACCAAGGAGTAAGAGATGGAGCCAAGTGTGACCCTAGGAGGTCTGATTTCAAAATGATGCTTTTTGCTAATCACACTGCTCCTATTAACTTAATTGTGTGGTCTGTTTGCTGTTGTGATTGTTTTGAAACAGAGTCTCAGTATGTAGATCAGGCTGGCCTTGAACTCACAGTGGTCCTTCTGCTTCTGCTGCCTGAGTGTGGGATTAAGGGCTTGTGTCACCATTTCCAGCTTATATAGACTTCTTTGAAATGTATGTCCTGTGTATGTGCGTGTGTGTGTGTGTGTGTGTGTGTGTGTGTGTGTGTGTGTGTGTGTGTGTGTTTGAGAGAGAGAGAGAGAGAGGATTAAAGAATAAATGAATTAAGACAGTAAGACAGGTGGAGGGTTACAGAGCAGCGCTATCCACTTTCAAATATCATTATTTCCTGTCATGTATGTTTGAGGGACTATGGGGCACAGATTAAGAGACTAATGGATCTCAATCGATGCAGTGTTACTTAATGGAAAATAGTATTCCCACTACATTTGTCCCATGCACTTTAAGCATCTAGAACTTCAGTAGGACATGAAAGCACTGTGCATTTTGCAGTCATTGAAAATAACATTACCTGATTAGGGTAAAGTTGTCATGGAAAGAACAGGTTGAGAATGGCAATTTCCTGAACAGCATTGTCCTCTTCCGTAACATGGTCATTTAATCATCACGGTACTCCCTGACTGGAACTTTCATGTTTACGTTTACAGGTACAAAAAATGAGGCCTAGAAATGTCAGTGGTAACCACTCACCCAAGGGTGTCCTCTGTAAGAAACTAGTTTGTATTTGAATTCGTTCACTGTAACTACTGAATTGGTGTTCTTTCTAAAAAGATTTATTTTTCTCTATTTGTGTACACTCATACCTACATGGGCTAGAAATGGTGTCAGATCCCCTGAACCCGGAGTTACGGTATTTGTCAGCACCAGCATGGATGCTGGGTACTGAACTCAGGCGCTCTGGAAGAACATCAAGTGCTCTTTACCACTGACTTGTGTCTCCAGCTCCATATTTAATTGGCACAGTGTCAGGTTGTATAAATGTCTCGAGCATGCTTGCTGTTTGGCCATTCTGACTAGCAGCATAGGCAAAATCAGGCTGAAAATTTTGGTTCTTGGTCCTCTTTTACTCTAGGTTAGTTTTGTATCTTGAAGACAGCTCAGTCAGTAAAGTGCTTGCTGCTTGCAACAGGACCTGTGTTTGATCCCCAGAACCCATGTAAAAATGCTAGGTGTGGTGGTAGGCTCTTGTAAACCCAACACTGGGGAGGCAGAGACAGGTGGATCCCGGGAGCCTGCTTGTTGGCCATGTGGCCTAGCCTACACAGTGAGTTCTAGGCTGTTTCTTGTTGCTGGAGGGCTTCTCTCCAGGTTCCCCAAGCCCCGCAGTCCCACAATCCACTTATAAAATAATCACTCAGGCGCTTATATCACTTATAAACTGTATGGCCATGGCAGGCTTCTTGCTAACTGTTCTTTTATCTTAAATTAACCCATTTTTATAAATCTATACCTTGCCACATGGCTGGTGGCTTACCAGAGTCTCTACATGCTGCTTGTCCTGGCGGTGGCTGCAGTGTCTCTCCCTCCTTCTTCCTGTTTCCCCAATTCTCCTCTCTCTTTGTCCCGCCTATACTTCCTGCTTGGTCACTGGCCATCAGTGTTTTATTTATATAGAGTGATATCCACAGCAGTTTCTGTCTCATGAAACAGGGATATCTCCTGCAGAATGACGCCCCAGGTTGTTCTCTGGCCTTCATATCAATGTACATCTGTGTGCACAGGCACTCACAGGCACACAATCACACACAGACATGACATCTTTCATTCCAGTGTGTGTTGCTGTTTTCCCTTGTTTCTGCCCTCTGTGAAGAAAGAAAGGCCCATACTGTGGGTCTTCTTTTGTTGGGACTGGGGTTACTCAATATTGTTAAACCAGTGGCTCTCAGGGCAGGACCAGCAAGATCACCGGGATTCTGAGAAATGCAGTTCTCAGGTCCACACATTCCCACGGCATCTGAAACTGAGCCTCAGAATTTACTTTAGCAAGTCCTTCCCCCAACATTACGCTGGCTGGCGTGTAGGTGCCTCAGTGCTAAACTGTTCTTGGCATGTAACTTCTTTTCCCAGTCAGCTCTACACCTACCATTTCTTTATGGAAATCTAGACTTTCATTACAAAAATCAACTGCATTCATAATGATCTGCTCTGACTGATAGTGACGTCAAGATGTCCTTAGAACTTCATCAGGGACAGTTCTGCATGTGGGGGGGGGGCGGATATGCTAGACTCCGATCTCACTCTCCACTGCTGCTACCACCTACCTCTCAATAAGGCTGTTGTTTGTCAAAGGTTATGTTAACTTCTTCTCTGCTTCCGGCGCTTTTGGTATTAGCGCATCACTGCTGCTCTGATGATAGAATTGAGTTTAGTGACAGGATGTCTGAATTCTACAAACAGACCCAGCAAGTGTAAGGCATCATTCTCAGCTTTCTGTCGTTATGACCTGGGGAGCTGTTAAGGCTCTCTGTGTGCTAACTGTACCATGTCCAGGAGGGCCAGCAGTAGCAGCTTTCTTTAAAAAAATCCTATTTGTTTATTTGAGGAGGAGTGTGCCATGGTGCACATGTGAAAATCAGAGCACAACTTGTGGAAGTTAGTTCTCTTTTCCTAACATGTGAGTCTCAGGAGTCAAAGACAGGTCATCAGTCTTGGCAGCATGTGCCTTTACCCTCTGACCTGTCTCTATGGCCCCAGGAGTATCTTTTGAATGTCATTTGTCAATGGGTTAAAGTGAGAATCTAGAGCTGATTCACACATTCCTTTCCATAATTGACTGGCTCTCATTGGTGGATACATTTTTGTGCGCCAGACACCTGACGTTCATTTTGAACAACCTTAGGAGCTACGTCAGCACACTTAGTTCCATGCTTGCCTTCTACATGATAATACTCCTCAAGTGCTTAGGATGCACTCAACACCCTTCTGTGTGCATTGTGTATAGTCACAAATCTACAGCACTGAGCCTGTTAACACTCATGTTTTGAAGGCAGTGAATTAATCACAGAACCTTGCACAAGCTGCCTTAGGTCTGTCTCTTGGTAACAATGCAAAGGTGACTTTTGAACCCAGACCCTGTGAGGTTCTTAACCATGGCACAGTGCTGATCTTTTATTTTAGTCACTACATGGTTGCTTTTTATTTATCAACCTGTGATTGTTGAGTACATATTAATTTCATATACACAGAGTTATTGCTGTGACTCTCCACACAAGCATCCAATGTGCTTTGTTGCTCTTCAGAGTGCCTTTTACCTCTGCCTTCTGCTGCTCTTCCTCCTCACAGTTCTTGTTATACTATCGACTCTTCTGTACCTTTTTATTTTGTCACAGTTGTTTGAGGATTTTGTACAGTGTACTTCGATCATATTGTCGTCTTCCCCTAACTTCTTCCCAGATCCATTGCCTCTTCCACACCTAAAGACACACCAAAAGAGTACCAGCTTTGTGTTCCCTTTCTCCCAAACCATCAAGTCCAACTTGTGCTGCCCATACACTCACAGGTGTATACCCTTCCACTGGGAGTGCGGGCAACCTAGCATGGGATCCATCTTTAAAGAAAACTGATTCTCCCGGTCCAGCAGCTACTAAGTGCCAATAGTTCCTCAGTTAAGGGTGGGACTTCACACCCAACCCTACCTCCCATACTAGGATTTTGTCTGTCTTGAGCTTGCGAAGGTTTTGTGCATGTTGTCACAATGGCTACGTGCAACTACCTTGTTGTTTTTTGTTTTTGAAAAACATGGTTTCCTTGTAGTCATCCACTATAACAAATCTTCTAAAATTTTGTTTCCACATAGTTGAAAACCTGTAGAAGTTGCTTGTTTCTCTATGTCTGCCTCATTTCTCTTAATGTCTTCTATCTTCATCCAATTTCCTACAAGGGAGATGATTTTGCTCTTCCTACGGCTGAGTCACGGTCCATTGTGCACATACCATCTTTTCTTCGACCTTGCTTTTGTCAGTGGGCATGTGGACTAATTCTGAAGCTCGTCTGTCTTGCATAGTTATGATAAACACATACATAAGTGTCTGCAGGAGTCACTTTTGCATGCTTGCCCCATTTCCTTCAGGTCTATCGCCAGGAGTGGCATAAGGTTCAATCCCAGTGATAGGCAAGGAATCAGAAGCTGGAGAGGTTATCAGCTTGTCTGTCATACGGTTATTAAGTGACAAAGACAGCATATTACAAACATTTATTTGCTTTTTGTATGCCAGCCTTAATCTCCTACCCCCACTATCCGTGGGTTTGGCCATTTGCTTCTGTGATATGAAATTATGATCATTTTTGACCTTCTGGGTCATAGATCTCCAACCTTTCAATTTTAGTAAGCTGTACACTCATTTCACCCTAGGGTCTTAGTCACTCATCCGGTATGATCATTCCAAACTCTGTCACTTGAATGATGTGACAGCCTTGGCCACACCCCCAGCCTCCTGTCCTATCCATGTTCTTCAATCCTCTTCACTCATCATCTGCTCTGTTTCTCTTGGTTCCCTATCCCCTGTACCACATGTTCAGCCATCTTCAACAATGCCATTTTCTGGTCCAGCCATGTGTCCTATAGTGATATTTCAAAGATGGACTGCCTACTGTTTGACTATATTGCTTGAGCTGTGGCCATTCTTCATCTGTGTAGATGTGTTCTCTGTACAATGATAATGCCAACTCATGCAGTTATCAGACGGCATCTGTTAAGCCAGGTAGGCACTTTATAGTACATACACAATACATAATACCATATGTACAGTTGTCCATAATACAACCACTTCCAGTTTTGAGCCCTTATGCTTCATACCTTTCTTTCTTCTTTATTGTATTCCTCTCCAAGACCCAGCAAGAAGACTTTTCTGTGAAAGTTTAGCTTCCTGGTCACCCTCAATAGAGTATGTTTTCCTCTTGTGTTTTTAGACTTTGACAATTGCTGCTTCTAGATTTCTTGTTTTTCTCCTTCCCTCTCCTGGTGCACTATGGTCTTCACTCATGCTCCTTAAATATCAGTAATAGCCTTAACAAAAGAGCAAGGGTACGTTCAAATTTCAGCTCCACTACTTGCTGTCTTCTTGACCAGTCTTTCTGAGGCACTTTCCTTATTTGTAAAATGAGATGAAAAGGAAATCTAACTCAGGCAGTTAGTTCCTCAAAAGATTAGCTGAGTTCACAGAGTTGGAGGCAGTATAGCCAGTGCTCTGAAAATCTTCCTTCCCTATCTGAGCTATATACACTGCTCTATATCCAGCCAAACCAGGGTTTGAAGCAGTGTATACAGGTGAACTGCGGCGAATAGAAAAGCCTCATCAGTCCTGGTAGAACGAAAGCATAAAAGCTTTCCACACAGGGTAAGAATCCTGCTGCTTCAAAATTGAATTACTTTGATACTCATTTGCATAGCAATTATCTAAAATTAAATAAGATCCTAATCTCATTTACCTTCAAAAAGTTTGATACACTTGATCCTAATCAGTCAGAATGAAGTCGACATACTTTCCGAAGCAACGGCAATGATTAGAATAACAGTTGGGGGATGTATAACTTAGATGCATTCGGAGATTGTCATGTGGTTAGAGAATTAGAAACCCTAGAGGCTGAAGGTGGACCCTGCGTTGAGGGACATGTGCAAGGACTGTGTTTCTAGGTATAATATGGGTGAATTAATACCTGTGCTGACCAGATCTTTAGTGGTTGTGGAATTACAGCCTGTGAGTTCTTACCATGGTTCCCCTTAAATAAGCTTTTATTAAAATTATCTCTGATTGTGGTTGGCATTCAGCAAATAGTTCATAACTGATTCCACTTTGGGGCTGATTTTGTCCCCTAAGTGACATTTGGTCATTGCTGCCAACATTTTCTGTTGGGGTTGGCTAGGAGGGAGTATGCCATTGGTATCTGTTGGGTGAAGTTCAAGGATGTAACCAAACATCAGTTCATGCATAAGCCAGCATCTTGCAATTGAGGATTATCGGTAGTTCAGAAGCTGAAACCCCAAACTAATGGAAGGTATAAAACTTCACCTATTTCCCACTAATTTAACGACAGCACTATTTTAAAACTCTTCCCAACAGAAAGAAGGTCATGGCAGGAAGTTATTTTCATAGAAAGTAAATTTAATCCAAATTATCCCCAAAATAGCTACAAGAAGACAAATGCGATAGACAAAGCAGGTAAAATTGTTTACCCCTCCCCAGTCTTAGCACACCATATCATCTTTGACTGCACATGGAGCATGCCTATTCAGCAGCCGTGGCAGAGCAAAGAGGGCACAGAGTGTTTGCATGAGGTGGGACAACCAATCTTCAGTTGGCGGGGAGGGGGAGATGTGGCTGCAGATTTTCAAGAACATTATCTGACCCGATTGTTGACTAACAGTAAGAGAGCTGCTCTTGCTCTTCTGCAGGCCTTCGTGAACTCATTTATCAAATTTCGGTAGCAGGTTAATAATCATCATGGCTCCTTCAGAAATTCAGGTTGTTAAGTGTAATACTAAATACATCTTCAGAAAAATGTAACACCTATGAGGCAACCAGTCCAGACTGAACTGAAAGGTCAAAGTGTGACTTGGTTAACACTTGGGGTTAGGGCCTGGGGAAGAATGTGTTCCTCAAAATTCTCAGCAAGAGACACTGAATATGTGTTTTTATTCTTCAGTATGAGGATTATGGAAGCTTTCAAAAATGGCTAAATTAAATAAGAATTTTACTTGCACAAAATGAAAAAATAACTTGAGCATTTTTACTTCTAATTCTTTCTTAAGTTGTTGTGGATAAATGGTCTTGTCAGTGTACCTGAGACAGAACCTGTTCACCTTTGTATCCCACAATAAAGAAAAAGGAGAAATACAAAAAAAAGAGACTTGACATTGGTACATTAAGTAAGATAAACACCTGCTGTGAGATCTAACCTTGACATGTCTGGAGCATTAAACCATAATTTGGTTTTGGCCCATTCTTGTGTTTCTTGCACACCAAATAATGTATAACTTTCAGATAATTCAAGGATCCATCTATGACAGCAAGGCAATCTATATAAGAATTATTTTATCCTTTTAGGAGAACATCTACTTTAAAACTGGTTGTAGTGTTTCTTAACCACTTAAGTTGACCTGAGGAGTTTCAAGCTGTCTGAGTCATGCTGAGTCGCACTTATTCCCATCTCTGTCTTTCAGGGTCTTTGGGGCTGCAATACTGCTCACCTCTACCCTCAACATGCTAATCCCGTCGGCAGCCAGAGTGCATTATGGATGTGTCATCTTTGTTAGGATATTGCAGGGCCTTGTGGAGGTAAGAACTACAGGGCGGCACCATTTCAACTCTGGAAGAAGCTGAAAGCTGCGAATTTATCTTTGTCTTCATAGATAAATAGATATTAACTGAACTGCATAATGTTAAAATAAAAATGGAAGCGTTGGGAATGTTAGGTGATCAATCTATCTGGTGCGCAAGCCCAGAGCTCCATGCATGTATGCTAAACAGACAAGTGTTCCCTTACCACTTTTTGAAAGACTAATATTTAAATTATTTTTATTATGAGTAGGTAGGTGTGCATGTCTGCATGTGGGTATGAACATGTCAAGGCAGGTACCAGAGGAGGCCAGAGGTACTGGATTCCCTGGAGCTGGAGTCATAGTCTGTTGTGGATAGAGGCAGGGAACCAAACTCAGGTTCAATTTGACTGCCTAGCCATCTCTTCAGCCCCCTTGAGAATTTTATCCTAAATCTCTGCTTTCATTTAATATACTGAAGTGTTTTGTTTAGCATATTCTTAGTCATGTAACTATACAATTGCTTCTTGGTGTAGTATCCTGAAGACTCTGAAGGAATGTCACTTAAAAACCCAAGTATGACCAATGACCTGTCCCTTCTCTACATGGAGTGTGATAGAAATAGACAAATAAGATAAATATAAAAACACCAAGAGGAGTCTTCCTTCTTCCAAAATGGAAAAATATGATAGAATCAAAATTATAGAAAGGTAGTTATTGTTAACGTTAATTTCTAGAAGGCTAAACTCCTATTTACGGTCCTTATATTTGGGGATCGGTCAATGTAGTGCCTCACAAAAGGTGTCCAAATTTCACAAAGTGTTTAGAATCTCAGGTAAACCAATTGGTAGACAGTCTTATCTTCTGCTCTAATAAGAAGAAAGCTAGGGTGAGAGAAAAGCCTGATGGATGGGGGCATCTGAAGAGGCTGTGTGCAGTCATGCCTGGGTAAAATGTCTCAAATGGAATTTCATGGGTTTGGTAAGAGTCTGTTGGTACCAGTTCCTCCCCTCCACCCCCAACCAGTACCATTTGATTAGAATCAGGCTCAGGGAGAAGATGTGCTAACTTCCAAGTGGCCCTGCATTCTAAGTGCCCATGTTTGTTTTCCCACCACAGGGTGTCACCTATCCAGCCTGTCACGGGATATGGAGCAAGTGGGCCCCTCCTTTGGAGAGGAGTAGGTTGGCTACCACCTCCTTTTGTGGTGAGCATTATGTAGCTGTGGTGGCTTAAGAGGAAAAATATGAATAATGATTCAAAATTTGATAAACCCATTTACAAAAGTATTTGGGTTTTGACCACTAGCTTAATTCTGTGATTCTCATTGGCATCTTTAAACCAGCTTTTTATTGTGCTTTGTATTATTTCAGAAGTTGGACCATTTTCAAATATATTAATTTGTAGTTTTATTCTTATTTGTTTACTTTTTATTTTTAAGATAGCTACACAGCAGTGGCTGGCCTGAAACTCCCTATGTAGACCAGGCTGGCCTTGAACTCACGGAAACCTGTCTTCCTTTGCCTCCCCAGTGCTGAGATGAAAGGCATGTACCACCATACATGGCCACCTTTAAAAAATTTCTTTTAGAACCAGATAGGCTGGAAAAGTTCCATTTCAAAATCAGACCAAGAGACAATAAAAATTCACTTTAAACTTCCAAGCTACTATAAATAATGCACCACATAACAAATTATCAACAATATTATTACCTGTAGATACTGATTTGTAAACATTAATAAGGCTTATATCATAGACTTTAAATATCGCAGTTTTTGTCTCTGAGATACTGTTTTCATAATCATTTTTGTCAAGTTTTTTATTTATTTAAAATTTTTCATTTTACATGCCAAGCACAGTTCCCCTCCCTCCCCTTCTCCCGCTCCCCTCCCACCTCTCCTCTACCCCACCCCTCATCCACTCCTCATCAAGGGTAAGACCTCCCTTAGGGAGTCAACACAGGCTGGCATACCAAGTTGGGGGTGGGTCCAAGCCCTCCCCCACAGACAATTTTGATAAGTTTTTAAATGAAAGTAGAAAACGCCATGTGAAGATAAAACTTCATGACTGTGTACAAGATAACACATGCCTTTCTAAAACGATTTTATTATCTTTATCTGATCTGTTGGAGTGTTTGTCTTCATGAACATAAGTGTGCCATCTGTGTGCTGAGTGCCCCCGGAGGGCAGAAAAGAGCACAGCATCCCCTAGAGTCGGAGTTATGGATGGTTGTGAGTCACTGTGTGGGTTCTGGGAACAGAACATAGGACCTCTGCAAGAGCAATAAGTGCTCATAATCATCTCTCCAGTCCACACCCTGGTTACAGTTCTTTAAGTCGGTTGTGTCCTGTCTACCCAGGTGGGATTCAAGATGTGGTCCTGTGGGTTTTGTGTAAGGATGTAGGATGGATATGTTTTGGTGAGGTGGAGTGCATATGCGCGTGTGTGTGTGAAGCTGTTGTGTATTTGTGTGAGCCAATCCTGGTGCACATGAAGAGAAAACTTGTATTGCTCTCACTTATCCTCCTCTTTCGTCCCTTCCGCTCTAGGTTCCTATGCTGGAGCGGTCATTGCGATGCCTTTAGCTGGTATCCTGGTGCAGTACACTGGATGGTCGTCGGTATTTTATGTGTATGGTATGTTGTGTTTGTCTACAGTAGAGTTAAGCAGAGGCTAAGGTGAATATGGTAGCCTACAATGAACAACCATGTTGCTTACTGAGACCCTGATATTGTATGAAGTGATTATGCTTCTGATTGTGGGGAGAATAAGAGGCTCCTGTTTAAAGGATGCTTGGGGTTAAGGAGCTAGCCCCACCTCACCTCTCTTCTCCGCTGTTGTTTCTTGGCCATTTTCCTGATTCTGCCTCCTCAAGCTGAAGGACTGTGGGAGGCAGGAGGATGGTGCTAATTCATCAATCAGTTTTGATACAGCATCATCAGTACTAACCAGTCACAGAAGGAGAAACTAGAGCCCATTGAGTCTGGCTGCCTCTAAATTTGGCCACTTCCATTTGTTCTTGAGCTGAAATAGTCTCAAAATGGTAAATGCATCTTCCTAGAGAATGTTGACAAGTAAGGGCTCTTTGGGTAGTGAAGAGCCCATTGGCAGATTTTTGTCTTTGTGAATGCATTGCAACGTAAGCCATATATGTATTTGCCCCCCTCTCCCCCCTCTGTGTGTGTGTGTGTGTGTGTGTGTGTGTGTGTGTGTGTGTGTGTGTGTGTGTGTGCATCATGTGCATGCCATGGCATGTGTATGGAGGTCGGAGGAACACTTGTAGGAGTCAGTTCTCTCCTTCCACCCTGTGGATTCTGGGAATGGAACTCAGATGTGATAGAAAGTGCCCTCACTTCCTGGACCATCTCTCTGGGCCCCTAGAGAGAACTTTTCCATTAGGTTTTCACAAGTGTCTGTGATTCAATACACTTTGTACTTTGTATGGCTACTTGCTGCCCTGATTTGGCTTAGTTTATGGCTTACTTGAAGATATGATGGGGCTCTAAAGTCATAGACACATCTCAGATGTTAGCTGTTTCTTTACATTGAAAAGGAAGTTTTCTAAAGAGAGAAAGAAAGGGGATGGGATTGGGTGGGTGGGAAGGTGGAGAAGATCTGGGAGGAGTTGGGGGAGTGGAAACTATCATCAGAAAATTATTTTAAATAAAAATATATTTTAAAAAGAAAAGAAATGCTAATTTAAGTAAGCCATTATGTCTCCTTGAATCTCATTTTATATTTATCATTGAAGACGAATCAGGGGATAAGCATTAGATATTTGAACAATCATACCAAGCAAGCTTGCTTGCTGTCTATGACAAAAACTGGATCTTTTTTGTTTGAAGTTAATGTGCTAAAACTTGGACAGTGGGGTAAGTGGAAAAAAGTAATAGCTACACATCACCAAGTGACACAGGACACAGGACATGAATCTGGCTCATGATAGTGACGAACAGAGTGGCATACAGGACATGTTGGATGAGTTCAGCTAGCTAGAACGATGAGCAGTTAGAGGCATGCTCAACTGTTACATCAGAGGAACTCAGTGCTAACCTTCATCAGATTGTAGAACTCTCAGTTATTCAATGCTCACTGTGTGACTGACACTCACTGCTCTAGAGATGTAAACAGCATCTCTCTCTCTCTCTCTCTCTCTCTCTCTCTATATATATATATATATATATATATATATATATATATATATATACACACACACACACATACATATATATTTGGCCAAAAATTTATAGGTGTTACTTTCCACTAGGCCTTGTAGTATACACTGAAATCCCAGCACTTAGGAGGCTGAGGCCGGAGGATTCTGATTTAGAGGTGAGGCTACAGCATATCACAGGACCCTGACTTGGAAAACTAAAGCCTTTTCCATTTGGTAGTGGAGGTCTGGGGTGAATCTGTTGTTCATTGAATCATACAATCAATGAATGACACAGTTAGGATTTAAGTCTAGGAAAATCCTGCAAAAACAATTCCATATATAAGAGATTCACACAACATCTGGCCTCAAATCACATTTGCTCCAGTGTTCAGTAATTAAAGGAAAGAGAGCACACCGGGAGCTGTACACAGTGTTAAGGAGGATGTGTTAGAGACCAAGAAGACAAACGTGAAGTATTAGTGAGATCAGGAGCATTTAGATTGTTACCCAAGGGATGAAGGGAAGAGACTGAAAGAAAAATGCAGTGGCCAGAGTGGGGAAAGCAGGATAAACCAGTCGGACCTCCTCCTCCTGTTAATGCTTGCAGATTTATAATGTACAGCAAGAAAATGTGCTCATAGTGAGGGTGATAAATAAAGAAGAGGATTGGGAAGGAGAGAAAACAGTGTATGGCCTTGGAATGTAACTTCTCTCAGTAAAAAAAAAAAATGATCAACAAAGTCTGTGCTAGAATACACAATATGTAGTCACATCATGGGAAGTGCTTCCGAATTAATTGTGGAGGCCTGTGTTCATCTAATATGGTTATTTAGGCTAGAAAACTCTTCTTTTTACTTCAAAATTGTTTATGAGCTTTAGATGTACTAGGTGGAGAGGGGAACAGACATTTCTCCCTCTCTGGAAATTTAAGCCACTTTTATGTATTGAAGTTCAGCAAATAAGAAAAAGATTCACTTCTCACTCCATGGAGTCCTCCAAAATGAATAATTTGATTTGGTCTTGTTCCTATTCTTCTGCTGTATGGCGTTGTGTCCAGCCTGGAACAGCTCAGTAACCGAATATGAGATGTCTAACTAAAATCCCACCTTCTATTATTTAATAGTTGCTTGTGAGATTTCTGTATATCAGTGCTGCTTAATTAAAGACACAGATATGAACCATGGCATCAGCTTTTGAGAAACCTGATGTCCAGAGGCAGAGGACAGGAAGCAGTAGCTAAAGTCAGCTGCCCACACCATATCAAATGGTTCTCACTGAGATTATTGTAGATCTTCAACTTTTAACTGTTAACGGTATGTCTGGTTATGATGCCTTTGATCTCTTCCTTGTCAACCCTTTTTTTTACAGGAAGCTTTGGCATGGTCTGGTACATGTTCTGGCTTCTGGTGTCTTATGAGAGTCCTGCAAAGCATCCTACCATTACGGATGAAGAACGTAGGTACATAGAGGAGAGCATTGGAGAGAGCGCAAATCTGCTCGGCGCAATGGAAGTAAGCGTTTCGTGATGGGGTCTCGAGCTATTTTTACTGCTCATCTCCCCTTCCTGGACTAACTGTTACAGTTCCTTATCAAATAAAAGTAGTCTGGCACCAATCTCTCTCTCTCTCTCTCTCTCTCTCTCTCTCTCTCTCTCTCTCTCTCTCTCTCTCATATTAATTTTCTCTGACCTTCCTCAGGAACGATTGTGACCCCTTTGACAAACCTCTATCCCCAAAAATATTCACATTACAATTTATTTTTTTTATTTTTTTTTTTGTTTGTTTTTGGTTTTTCGAGACAGGGTTTCTCTGTGTAGCTTTGCGCCTTTCCTGGAACTCACTTGATAGCCCAGGTTGGCCTCGAACTCACAGAGATCCGCCTGGCTCTGCCTCCCGAGTGCTGGGATTAAAGGCGTGCGCCACCACTGCCCGGCACATTACAATTTATAACAGTAGCAAAATTACTATTATAAAGTAACAACAAAAATAATTTTATAGTTTTGTGGGCCACCACAACATGAGGAACTGTATTAAAGGGTCACAACATTAGGAAGGTTGAGAACCAGTGGGTCAGAGGAACTGTGTAGTCTGGGTTTCCGCTTTCTACATCCCATTGCCTTAAAGGCACTGCATCTTTCTTCTTATTAGGTTTCATATGTTCCTGTCACTTCCAAATAAATTTCAAAATAAGATCAAATGGAAATAGAACTTGTATTTCAAGTTCTTTTGAGCGTTTCTGTACCAAATTCTGCATACAAGAAAGCAGGCCGCATAGTCATGGATTGTTTTGTCTGAACACTGCTAACACAATCAACAATGGTTCTCTGACATCAGCAGCTGCATTGCCCCAGAAATCTGTGGCCAGGGAGTTCTCACAGAGAGCACCAAAAATACCCCAGAGAGAGAACTAAAAAGGGAAGAGAGAATACCGAGCACCAGGGACAGCAGCCCAGTGTGCTTCTTAAAGGAGCGGAGAGCCATGCATGCTCAAGTGGACAGGAGAATGTGATGTATTTTGACCAGCAGCAAGGGGATCAGCAGACAGGGAGTATGGGAAGGTTCAAGGAATGTGTCTCGGGGATGTGGCCCATTTCTTTCGGACTTTGGGAGCAATAGCCTGGCCTGAGAATGTTTAAGGGCTGGTCTTGAATTATAGTCTGCTAAAAAGGCTTGCAGAATGGGTCACAGATGAGGACTGTGTTTCTCAGGTCCCAGAAGGCTCGGAGACAGGTGCAACCATAGTTGACATCTTGTCCTGTTTACTTTTATTTTTCTGGACAGTTTCAAAATTTGTCCCATGACTGTGCCATATTCTCTTTCATAGAGCTCTACCAGAGCTAACACAATCAGCAGTGACTCAGTGACACTGCCCAGCTCATGCTCATATTCAAATTTCTAATACACAGTCCACCTAACACCTATAGGAATCATCCTGCCTGTATAGTCTTTTGTAGTCACTTGCTCTGGGTGTGGATCCGATGAAAGATCATAGGTTACAGCCAACTGTATGACTTAAAATTTTTTATGTTGTTCTCCAAGGAATAATTTTGAACATGATATAAATACAGGAAAACATAGGGATCATAAATGGACAAGTTGCTGTCATACCACATACCCCAAGCAGCTGAATAAACAGCATGTTGTCAGAATGCTGTACTTCTGCTTGTAGCTCCCGGTGATTTTTAAGGCACAAAGTAAGATAGTTGGGGGCTGGAGAAATGACTATGTGGTTAAGAAAGAATACTGGCTGTTCTTCCAGAGGACTAGAGTTCAATTCCCAGCACCCACAGGGCAGCTCACAGCCCTCTGTAATTCCAGTTCCAGAGGATTGGATACCCTCTTCTGGCCTCGGTGGGCACTGGGCACACGTGTGGTACACAAACATTGAGGCAAAAAAAAAAAAAATATATATATATATATATATATATATATATATATATATGTATATTTATATATACATATATAAATCAATCTTTTAAAAATTAATACTTTTCTCTTCCTGTTGGGAAAGTGCTTTACCATATGAAGAATATAATTTCAGGGAAGATCCTGATATGAGCAAAAAAGTACCCTCCCAGCAGGAAAAAAACAGTATTGACTCTTATTTATTCCACACACAAAGGTATCCCAATGCACACATTTCTGTCTTTGGCTATGTTTATTTATCTGTGAAGTGCTTTCATCATTTATTATGTACAGGATTAAAAAAAATTACCTATCCCTTGGAGCTTACCTTATCATGCTCTCACAAAACAAGTACTCACCAAAAGACACAGTGCTTATTATATATTATTGGTAAAGGTTACCCTCTCTCTTTATGGTATTACATATATTTCTGTTCATCACAACATGAGTTCTTATTATTCTACATTTAAAGTGATTTTTGAATATCTGAGCAAGACAGTTTAATACTAACAATTATGGGGTTCGACACTCAGGAATAATTACTAAATCTGTCAAGAAAATCTGCTTCCTGTGCTGATCATTTTATCATGACAAGGACGTGATAAAACACTGAATGAGGTAATTTTAGGAGTTTATTTCTTTGGCAGCTAGCTATAGTTTTAGTTTTCAAGATAAGGTAACTGAGAAAGTATTTGTGACTATGAGAAATAATTTGAAGTCTAAATATTAAGTGTATGAAATTCTATTTTAAAGGTATTATAACCATAGCAAACCATCTCCAGGAATTATGTTCTTATTTTAAAAAGACTCAAGTGTCATAATTAGCTGGTAATGATGTCCTGGGCTGTACCTGGTGAACCTCAACAACACGGGACTATTTAAGGAACTTATACTACAGTGTCATAACATGTATTGATCTCCACTGAATGTCAAGGGATTTACAGATAGATGATAGCTTTGCCAACTTCAGAAGAGATGAGCAATAATGCATTCTTATTTTTTCTTTCCTGTTCAAGTACATTCAGCTTTAAACGTTTTAGATAGCATAAAAACTACTTATTTGGCAATATTTTGCTGGGGGGAAATCTTTTAAAGTCTTAGAACCCATGGTTTTGGAATTTATTTTCTAAACACCTGAATTTTGCATACTTTAAAAACTAGACTGCTTAATCAGAGGAATGGACTGGTGTTTCATTTTCTCTTTTAATGAGTATTCACACACCTAAGGTTAACTGGGAAGCTGTCATTACCGTCTTATCTCACACTTGTGCTCCAGCCCATGTGTGTGAAAACAGAAAGCACTAGATTAAGACTGAAAATGCTAAAACAGAGTAACACTCCTTTTTGGACTTTCAGAAATTCAAGACCCCATGGAGGAAGTTTTTCACGTCCATGCCCGTCTATGCGATAATCGTTGCAAATTTCTGTAGGAGTTGGACTTTTTATTTACTGCTCATCAGTCAACCAGCTTACTTTGAGGAAGTTTTTGGATTTGAAATCAGCAAGGTATGTACAAGTTCACCTTATTAAAATACTGGATGACATCTGTATTTAAGTGAATATTCCTTCCTTTAGCCAAAGTTTGTCTTCTTCTAACCTTCATGATTTACTCCTGGAAAGTGTGTGTGTGTGTGTGTGTGTGTGTGTGTGTGTGTGTGTGTGTGTGTGTGTGTGTGTGTGTGTGTGTGTCCTCTACTCTATTCTGTCACCTACTAGAAATATCTCACTAGTTCTGGAGATCAAAGCAAAAAGAATCTCATCTCTGCCTTCCTGTAGCTCACATCTCAATGGGTCTGAGCAACAATACAGCCCTTTCCCCACACTTTCCCTACAAACAAATACAAAAACCTCTAGTTGAAGGCAATTGCTAAAAAGAAAGGTAATCCATTCTAATGGAACTGTGTTTCAGTTACTATCAACCTCCTCCCCTTCTGTGTTCTCAGAGATCTGTCCAATTGAAAGAGACACTTAGCAAATCAAAAAGCTGAAAATGTCCGTGCAATTCGTTCATCCAATGTAATTTAACAAGCATTTGTTGAGTCTATTATGGAACACTTTGTGTTATTTAGAAATACAATACTGCTTCTCTCCCCTAAATATTTGCAACTTTGTAATGTAGAAAAAATCATGTGTTACTAATTCACACACAGAAAGCTTTGTTTATAGATACAGAAATAAAACCATTTCCAGATTTTCTATAAGGGAGAACTCAACTTTAAGTACTCCTTTTGTGTAGGGATATGAAATTCTACAAGTATTTTCATATTCATGAATAACCTCATCTGGTAGACCAGATGGATAGCTGTCACCATTTCTGTTTGGCTGATGGTAAAACAAAACTAAGGATAATTATTGAAATCACCTAAAGGTGTATTAACTACTTACACACTTAGGACATGGATACTCCATTTCTCTTCCGATCCCCTTTACGGTGTCATACATCGGGGTGACCTATACATCTAGTCACACACTTAGCAGGTCAGTGTTAAGTGCCAGCTCTGAGTTCTGTGTGCAGCTCTCTGCTGAGTCCTGAATCCATTTATCTTTGCTGGCAACGATCATGCCGTTTCTCCTTGTGTTGTTACGTAAGTCCAGCTGGGCTTGGGCTGTTCACATTGTGTCTCTACTTGAAAGGCTATCGGAGAGCTGGGTTAGAGAAAGCCTGAGTCTGGCAGTTGCTGGCCTAAGAGCTCTTTTGAAGCAGCTGTTTCTAAGGAAACAGTCCCCCTCTCCCTGAGAAGAATGGCTGCTGTAGATCAGCCTCTTCTCCCTGGAGCTGATCAAACATTGTAGGGCAGCCTTGGGACCTCTGAGAGTGTCACACCTCTCAACAAAGGCTGCTGGAGGTGTGAGTCCATTTTCATAATCTAGGACAAATGTGACACTCAGAGGCTATTAATAAAGCCAGGATTTGTGGGGGCGGGGTAGTTACCAACTGACTCCAGTGAAATGATCTTCCTGAGCTTGTGTCTCCAATTAACTGAAAACACTTGAATAAAATCAGGGGTAGTTTGCAAAAACTAAATGAACTTACATATGGATTGATTAATTCACTTTTTTAAAAAGCTAAAATGCAGTTACATTATTTATGCAGTGTGGACTGAATATTTTTATTAAACTGGTAAAAAAAAATATTTTAAATTCTCCAACTTGAAAAAAATTTAGAGGAGGTCATGGTGGGCCTAAGAAATCCAGGTATGTCCAGGTCATGTGGCTTTGAACCTAAGCTTTACAATGAAGTGTTGACCTACTAGTTGGGGCTGATTTTTGAATAATTATCACCCTTAATTTTCTTATCTATGAATGGGAGCTTTAATACTATTTTCAGAAGTGAAACAAATTTTATACAAAATAATATGCATGCACAGAAGGTGGCTTTCCCGAACCTCATTAGAGTGGATATCCTATAGACAGAACCACACAGGGAACACCTTAATCTTCATTCCAAGTATGCTCGGTTAAGACAAAATGAGTTCACGTGCATACTCACACACATGCATACACTGTGTACAGCATTACAGAGTTATATATAGGACCTTATACTGTATGCACACACATAAGTGAACTATATTAGTTAACGCTGTGTGTGTGTGTGTGTGTGTGTGTGTGTGTCCCCGCACGTGCGTGCATGCACGCATATGTGTGTGTATGTGTAGTTCCCTATGGTAGTATGGAAGTATCTTTAGCTCCTCTGAGAATGGCAAATCAAAGCAAAGTCAATTCTAGGATTTTAACGAGCACCGTGAAACCTCAGAATGCAGGGACCAATCAAATGAGAGGAAACAGTTGTTTCCGCTGGGTTCTCAGGCAGCGAGGCCGTGCTTCACGCTCTGCTTCCTGACAACTTCCGAGCTTGGTTCAGGTAGAACTTGACAAAGAAGAGAGAGGAGGAATGTGTGAGGACCTAGGAGTACTAAGAAGAATAGGTGATAGACGATAAACAGCCGTCTTCCTCTGGTAAAACCTTAAAACAATGAGCAAATGAAAAACAATCCAAGAGGGACAGATCAGTCAGAATGCATGAAGTAATTACTTATCATAAGTCACCAGAGCTGAGAAGACCTACACATAAATAACTTCCCGAAAATTTTGCCTAAGAAACTGGAAGATCCCATACCAGAAGTGCTAAAACGGCACCAAAACTTACCTCTCAGCGGCCTCTAGCTGTTAGCTCCTTGCACTTTTATTCCTGACTCTGCTGAAAGAGTAATAAATGAATGCTTTGCTCTTTGCTCTTTGCTAATGCAAAGTAAAAAAAAAAATGTTCATTCAAATGAACAGTAGATAGCTGAGACTGCCCAGTGCAAAGCTTTCTTCAGACGTAAAACCTCTCACGGAAATGTAAAATGAAACATGACGTGGGGTTCTGGGAAAACCTTACATTTGTTTCAGGATGTATCTCTTCAGCACCTTCCTGATTTACATTTTATTTTGATGCATAGCTATGGTGAGGAGGAATGAAGGACCATTGTACTTTTCCAACATGTTGTTCTCAAAACCAAGAATATTTTCCATAGACTCAATTTACCTTATATTTTTATTTGTGTCACATTTACTGAACACCCATGTGTAAGCAAATAAGCACACTTACACACAATATCGGATTTAAATTCCCCTTTCTTTCTCATGTGGCATAGTTGCTGAGCTTATGCACGCTCAGAGTGAAGTCTTTGGACATGGGTAGAACTATTTAAAAATTGCCCTTTTCCATCTCAGTTTCCTCATTCAATAATAAAATTATAAAAACTCCCACCCTAAGCAGAAGAGAGAACTCAACAATTTAAACGTTTAATCCATCTCGAAACACTTCCCTCTCTCAACTAGTCATGATCATAACAACATTCTATATGTCATTGTAAAATAAAAAATTTCAAACCTGCATCTCACATCTCCAAGAATCCACTTGGAAGATGTGCTTAAACCCAAGCAATACTTCCCAGCCCTTCTCTTGTCAGAAGTTGTGCTTCAAAAATATAGTCAAGTGAGGACATCCATTCATGTGGCAATAGCCCATTTAAGTGTGTTTTTTCATATGTCCTCCGCCTCAATTGTGGGGGGTACCAGCCCCCACTTTTACGGCCAGGGTACCCTTGAGCAGGTAGAAGTGAGGAATATGTAGATAGAAATATAGAGGAGGGAGGCAGACAGAAAAACAGAATATCCTTGGGAGGGCCTGGGTCAGAGCCCATCAGCCCAGAACGTTCTTCAAAAGGGCTTTTTATAACAATGCCAAGAGGAGGGGCAAAAGACCTCCCCCTTGCTAGATACAGCCAAGTGTAGATCCTTCCGAACACCTGGTACTCAGGCCCATGGTTCAATCATCCTCTTTTGCAGCCCTGCTGGGTAAAGCCATTAGGAAACCTAGGTGTTCTCCAACACTCAATACCTAGGGAACTGTCTCTTGTTCATAGTTGATTGTTAAAAATGTGTGTTGAAGGCATGCTAGATTTGAGGTTGTCCTAATTTCTATTAAATCAGTTTAGAGGCTGCATACCATGGTATAAGAATACAACTGGATTTGACAGCAAATGAATCAAATTGAAGAACTCGTGTGAGGTTTCCATAAATGAAACCTATGCTATGAAATTTAAAAGAGGTGTCTTAAAATGTAAACGTGGAGTCTTTCACCTTTTGAATAAAATAGAAAATTTAAATACAGCCTTTTTGAGAGCCAAGGCATCTTTTCCTCCCTAGGTCTCTTCCTCCACCTTCTTCCTCTCACTAATGATGCATTTGTGCAAACACACTTAAGGATACGAAACGGATAAACAAGTGTGACTCACTCACTGACAAGATTCAGGAAGGTTGATTCATGAACTCAGAACACACTGAATCACAATGTAGCAGTAAAATTTTTCTTTCTTTAAGAATACAGAAAAAGGATCAAAGTAAATTTACTTAGCTTTCACGATTTGCTCTGTGGACATTACTGCTTATTCTAAGAGAGTGAGTGTGCATTTGGAAATAATGCTTTGCCATCCTTGGCTCATAAGGAGCAGATGAAGACAGATACAGAAAGCCAAGGTCACTCCATTGCCCACTTCCTTTATTCTCTCAAACATTTCTCCCCCTCTGGCTTTTGACAGGTTGGCATGCTGTCTGCGGTCCCACACCTCGTCATGACAATCATTGTGCCCATCGGGGGGCAAATTGCAGATTTTCTAAGAAGCAAGCAAATTCTTTCAACAACTACAGTGAGAAAGATCATGAATTGTGGTGGTAAGTGCATGTGGAGTGGTAAGCATATGTTCCTGTTTGGAGGTCTTGTGATCTACATACATGAATATGATTTCCTACATATGTTAGATTACTTCGTGGCAGTTAGACATGCATGTAGTGCATTTCAAATCATTTTCCCATGGCCAAGTTTTTCAACACTTATTATAAGATACCGCTGAACAAAGTCATTTTTTTATATTGTAACTAAATCTCTAACTACTAAGACTTCAGATTAATTTGGGCTTAAAAAGTACATAATGAATGCCCCGATACTCTCTGGCATAAATTACTAACATCATGTCTTTCTGAGGTAGGTTGTCCAAATTGGTATGAATGAGAAATGTTAGTAATCTTGGTTTACTTGTAAGAGTTATACTGTAATTTTATAATATAAAAAGTTACACTATAATTTTATACTACAATTTTAAAAGTTATAGTAATTTTGTTGGGTTTAGTCTGACTTAGACTTGTACAGGTTTTATGCATACTGTCACAATGGCTGTGAGTTCATATGTGAAGCTGCCCTGCTGTATCTAGAAGACACTGTTTCCTTGTGGTCATCCACTGCCTCTATCTCTTACATTCTTTCTGTGCCCTCTTCAATAATGATCCCTGAGCATCTGAATGTGTGTGTGTGTGTGTGTGTGTGTGTGTGTGTAGTACATATGTTCTGCTTGGTGCTGAGAATCCTGTGGTCTCATTCTCTACACCTTGCTCAGTTGTGGGTCTCTGTGCTGATGATGATTTACTGGAAGCAGAAGCTTTCTCTGATGAGAGTTGAGAGATAAGTAAATATGTGGGTTTAAAGGTAAGTCATTAGGAGTTGGCC
Source organism: Peromyscus maniculatus bairdii (assembly GCF_049852395.1). Classification (NCBI taxonomy): domain Eukaryota; kingdom Metazoa; phylum Chordata; class Mammalia; order Rodentia; family Cricetidae; genus Peromyscus; species Peromyscus maniculatus. The sequence goes on along the minus strand of NC_134852.1, from coordinate 58,332,841 downwards.
TAATAGTATGTCGATTTAGCAGAGTAATAGCAGAAAATTCTCCCATAGGGCCTATGACTTGTCTAACCTCAGGTTCCTGGCCAAGAATAGTGCCACATATGGGTCAATCTTGTGAAGTAGGATTTAAGTTAAATCAGTGGTTGTTAATCCATTAACATTTATGGCACTTTTATACTGAGAAGAGATGAGTACCGTGTCCCATCCCTAGCTGAGGAGCCATTGGCAATTGATAGTTGCTGGGAGAGGGAGAATCAGTTTTCTCAAAGAGTGTAATTCCTAATAAGTTGACCATAATCCAGTGGAAAGCCACATACCCAAGAATTAATGGGTACCACAAATTTGACTTGATAGGTTTAAAAAAAATAAGGACACACAATTGGGTGGGTAAGGAAGTAGGGGTGATTCTAGAATATTTGGGGAGGAGATGAATATGATCAAAATACATTGTAAAAAATTCTCAAAAAACTGACACTCTCCTGTGCTTGCCTCCAAAGGTTTTGGCATGGAAGCCACCCTGCTCCTGGTTGTAGGCTACTCTCACACTAGAGGGGTGGCCATCTCCTTCTTGGTGCTTGCAGTTGGATTCAGTGGATTTGCTATCTCTGGTAAGAGTCATCCTCTCTGTCTGTATACCACATTCTGATTTTGCTAGTAATTATCTATGTGCTGGGCAACAGTTAGAACATTGAGAAACATCATTTAGAATTATTATTGTTCACCTTTCCCTCTAATGACTGTTTCTTTCTTTATTGTACTAAATCAATTTGTTAAGAGAATGTTTGCAGTGAGCCTTGAATGGAGTTATGAAAAGCACATGGTATGCACCCAGGATCTTTTGGGAAGATGTGATCTGATGTTCTGTACCAGGTACTTGCTTCTTAGAAGCTTATACTGCCTTGAGCCAAAGTTTCTGTGTATATTTCAGGCTTCAATGTTAACCACTTGGATATTGCTCCAAGATATGCCAGTATCTTGATGGGCATCTCAAATGGCGTTGGCACACTGTCGGGGATGGTCTGCCCTATCATTGTTGGTGCAATGACAAAGAACAAGGTAGGAACAAGAGGGGTTCCATCGTAGAAGATTCCCTCTTATGGTTGGAAAGGAGCTTTGGTGTTCTTGGAGTGCTCTGTCCACTTCTACGTAGGCAGGACAGATGAAGCCCAGAGAGACAGATCTCTACAGTAGCTCTGAGAAGCTCCACCTCCCCAACTGTCAAGCAAGGTGTTTCTCAAGCCCTTCCAACAGCCACGGGTTATCTACTTATTTGGAAGTGTTAAGTAGCCAAGCTAGGGGTTTTATACAAAAAACAAATTGCCTATTTCTGATATCCCCATTGTGACAAGAACATCATCCCAAGCCCACAAAACCTTTGCTCCTAGATTATACAATAGACAAACAGCCTTCCCCAGCTTTATTCATTAACCTCAATTCAGATTCTAAGGCAGTTTTATGAGGAATGCAATAGCTGTCCTCATATGTCTATATAGGGCTTCAGAGTTGAGGTTTTACAGATGGAAATGAAGAGAATGAATAAGAAAGACAAGCCAATGGAGAGTTGGCTGAGCTAGTGCATGCCTATGCCTTCAGCACTGGGGGTAAAGAGTCAGAAGAAACCTCAGCTGAAGACCAGTCTCAGTTACAGAGTGAATACCCCCAACCAAAAAAAGATAAAAAACTAAAGAATGATTAATAAATGTAAAGGAATATTCTTGAACTCAGCAGACTAGAGATGTAGTTAAGATTTTATTTTCAAATCTTTATCTTAAAATTTAAATAATGAAACAGTTTTATTTCAATGTGTTTGCTTGACATGGGTAACTCCAAAGGTAGCGCCTCACGAAAAGCATGATGGCAGAGCATGCTCCCAGGGCAGCTCTCCCAGTTATGGAGTTTGCTCTCACAGTCCCCCTTTTCTCACCACAGTCCCGTGAAGAGTGGCAGTACGTCTTCCTCATCGCTGCACTGGTCCACTACGGTGGAGTCATATTTTATGCAATATTTGCCTCAGGAGAGAAACAACCTTGGGCAGACCCTGAGGAAACAAGTGAAGAAAAATGCGGTTTCATTCACGAAGATGAACTGGATGAAGAAACAGGGGACATCACGCAGAATTACATAAATTACGGTACCACCAAGTCTTATGGCGCCACCACCCAGGAGAATGGAGGCTGGCCTAATGGCTGGGAAAAGAAAGAAGAGTTTGTGCAGGAAGGAGCACAAGATGCATACAGCTATAAGGACCAAGATGATTATTCATAACGAAGCTAGTTGCTCGATTCATTTTTAGTGTTGTGATCAAATTAATTGTGATTGCACAAAATAATTTTAAAAATGTGGTGTGAACATGTTAACATATCAACCAAGCAAGTCTTGCCGTTTAAAAAGAAATATGAATTCAAAACAGACCATGAGATTCCCATCAAGTGCAATCTGTGGAAGTTGTCACGTTATGTCATTTCCATTGAGGTTGTTCATCCTTCCGTTTGTGATTTAAAGGTTTACTGTAGATATAAGTAGGTGTTCGTTGGACCCATCACCATGGTAGAGAGCACAACTAAAATAGTTGGCACGTGTCATCCTACAGAAGTTAGGAAGCCAAAGCTACTTGATCATGCAAACTGCACTTATTTATTTATTACACTGGACTGCAAAATATCCCAGGGAAATCCTGTCTACAGACATAGTGAGATTGGAAAGCTGGTTAGATCGGGTATTGACTATAATCATATGTGTATATCATGGGTTGGCTATATCTTTTCATTGAAGAACTATATTGTATACTAGCAGCTAGCAACTCGTACTGAATTGTTACTAGGAGTGCACAGTGTGTGATATTTTGTGATCTTCAAAAAGCTTATCTTGCAGTGTTTTGTGAAATGCTTGGACACAAACACTTATTTTTTATGAAAGAGAACTTGTAAAGGGAGGGGTATGCTCCATGCTCTCCCATTCATTACCTGACAGTATCAAACCCCTCACATTTCAATGAAATTCAACTTTCATGTAACATATTACATAACTTTTTTTGCAAAAATCTATAAGAAGAAATAGACTTCAATGTATTTTTTATTACAACTTTGTACTGGTTGTAACTTACATTAGGAAAAATTGATTGAGATATATATATAAAATCATAAAGAATCTAATAAAATTTACTATGAAGCTGTAGCCCTTAAAATGCAATATTAACAACAAAATATATAGAAAATGATTTAGATAATCTTCCTTGATAGCTAGAGACTATATGAAACTCATGCCACAAAGCTATATATAACATGAAAAGATAAACAATAGAGATTCTATATGTAGACAATTTTATTATCTAATATCCCATTTAAGAGATATTTGTCTTGAGTATATAGGACAAAATATATTGAAATTATATCTATATCCCTGTATATCTTATACATATCCACTCACACAAACATAACAAATACTTTTCACACAGAACCAAAAATAGCATACACCTAATGTTGGGTTAGGGACTGCAATTTCTACTTTCATAGAGTCATAGAATTTTAGATGGAAAAAAAGGCATTTTGCTCGCCATTTCTTAATATATTTCAACAGGAACTGCAACATTTGTGTACCAAGCAATAAGTGCAAAGCTTAAAACCTCCTGTTTGTAAATTACCCCCGTGTTGCTTGTGGTAGCAATGATTTATTTCTTTTAAAGAAGCTAACATCAGAATTCTTGATCGTGTTCTGCGGTGATAAGAATGCATATCCCAGTGTAACGCAAAGCGCCGCCCGGTGTGTTTCCGTGTCTGCTCTGGGTGTTTGATCTGTTCAGTGTCCTGTGCTCTTGTCTGGAGGCCCTGCCGCTGCAAGTAGAACATGAAGTTTGTTTCTAAACGCAAACCACTCCTGACCTTGAGAACCTGAAACTCCTCTCTGCTTTGTGTCTCCAAGTACTGTCATGTGACCGTTGCCTTTGCTGTGCTGAGTAAAGAGATGTGAGCTGTCAGTTTGTTGCTGCAAAACAAGTGTTAATAAAATGTTCTATTTACCCTTTCGTAAAATCAGTGCATTCATTTCGGGTTGATTCGGTGTGCAGCTTTAAGGCGTATGTAGCTTATGGATGCTCCACTGAAACCAAATATAGGCTCCACAGTAAGAGCCTTGCTGGTTAGCACCTTGGGATTCAGTACTCTTCCTTAGATGGGGAGACCTGATTATGTAGGGAGAGTTAAAGCTGAGAAATCCATCTCTGAGTCAAACTCTATCTTTCAACGACTGTGTCATCACAACCGCTGCTAAATTTAAAGCAAAGTTTGGAAATAAACTTCAGCTTGTCAGCTCAACACTGCCACCTCATTTTTATTGCCCACGTAGCCTGGACTAGATACTGCCAGTCATTTTCAGTGACTGTCACTGGTGTTATGTAAACCCACAGTCGCGCTCTAAAGCAGGCATTCATTTATTCCAAGTTTAGACATTTGTAAAAAGGAACTTGGAAAGCCCAAGTTTGCCAAAATAAAATAAAGCAGTAACATTAGATGTGTTAGTCAAATTATTTAGTGGTGAGCGAGACTGTCAATGGAATGTGTGTGTCACGGGAAATGCAATCAGAGCTCAGAGTCCACGTTTCACAGATGTGAAAACAAAAGCCTTGCTATGTTTCTCAATCTGTATAGAACCTCGTAGAGGTGGGGTGGAGGTGAGGGAGATGGAGAGGTGGTTCAGTGCCTAAGAGTATATGCTGCTCTTCCAGAAGCCTGAAGTGCTGTTCCCGGCACCCATGTTGGATGCCTCACAACAGCCTGTAACTTGAGCTCCATCTAGGGGATGTGGCGACCTCTTCTGGAATTAGTAGGCACTGCACTCACATGTCACACACACACACACACACACACACACACACACACACACACATCAAATATCAATTAAATAGTTAGAATCTGTGTGTGAAACGAACATAGAATCAGACTTCTGATACAGTACTGCTTAAAGCCTTGGGTGACGTGTTATCTGACACGCCTTGTTTAACAGATGAGAGCACTGGAGTCTGCAAGGAAGATGGATCAGCCTCTGTCAAGGCAGCATAGATATTGCTAGAAGCTTTAAGCTTTGGAATAAATTATAGTTGAGTGTGCTATGATTTTTAGCGAGTTTTTCATTGTGCATAGTAATCAAATAGGCATTTGTCAGTTCAAACACTAACTGCACACCTGCCAACTCTGATAGAGTTTCCGGGAGTTGAAAGTTGAGGGATAAAGATGTCCCCCGGCATCATCTGCGTGAGTAGAGAGATACCAGACCCAGCCTATTGCTTACAGAGGCTCACACACCATCTCTTTATATCTTGAAGACAGCAATGTCTCAACTCTAGCAGCCCACACTCGCCCAATTCCATGGCACAAACTTTGTATTTTCTCTAAGAATATCATTTCACAGCTGGCTCCAGAGGCACCTTCATTTCTCTCCTCTTGTTCAGGCAGCCCCCTCCCCACTTCCTTTCTCCTCTTCATCCATTCTTTTTCTGTATTTTACTCACCATCATGACATGCATCCAGTATTTTGCATCTCTGACCTTGTTTTGCTCTCATATGTACTTTCTAAAACTGAAAAGGCTGTTTCTGTTGTTAAGTGTTTCTGTTTTCTAAGTAAGAAATCACGCCTAAGATAGTACTTAAATTCCTGAAGAGTCTGCAGACTAGAATCCACTGCAAGAACTTCCTTTTAATTTTAAAGTCCTTTTATCCTAAATACTACAAATCCACTACCAGGCCAGAAGCTTTGTTATGTAAAAGTCATTGTTAAAAGCAATTTCTCAAGCCTATAAACCCAGCTCTTGGGAGTCTGAGGCAGGAGGATTGCTTCAAATTTGAGGCCCTAGTTCTCTGAACTGAGTCAAGAAATAGGTTCCATCCCACTCAAGGTGCCCCACAACAGAAGGAGAGAACTGATTCCCTCAAGTTGATCTCTGATCTTCACAAATGTGCCAATATGTAAGACAAAAAATGTAACTGGCGCTAAATAATAAATATTTATTAAACCATCATTTACAATGTACAGAAGAAGACAAAGATGTGACTTGTAGATAGTCATAGTTGCATCTACAGAGAAGGGAGACAGGGCATAAATCAAATTTCATATTTGGCATTTTAATTGGAACTACAGTAAATATGACAATGTCAGTATTTGTTCTGGAAATTTACATAAAGATTTTAATTATATTTTTCTTGACTAGTATTCTTATAAACAAGAATTATTAAGCTAGATATGACATTTTCCCTCTGAAAACAAGCCTTATTTCTCTCCAGCCTTTTTCCTTATTTAGTTTTATCTCTGAGTTGCCAATGGAGACACAGCCATGTTCTTCAAGGACATTTGACACTTTTATAAATCTACAAAATTTAGTGCAACCACTCCTGGGAAATGCTCCTTGTTTATGAAGTCAAGGCAAAAGAGAGATTGCCCACACATTTCCAGAGTTCTTTGGCACAAAGACAGCCGATGTATGCCTGAGACAATGGCACTGGTGAGGGCTGTCTTTACAGCAGACCTCATCCAGTCTGAGGATTGCTTTGCAGACACTTGAAAATAAAAGGACGATTATGAGGATATTATGGAGCCCATGTCTATCCCCAGACCACAGCGTACAAATTAGTATGTGGTGGCCTTTTATCCCAGCACCCAAGAAGCAAAGGTAGGCGGATATCTATGAGTTCCAGGCCAATAGGGGCTACATAGTGAGACCTGTCTCATAATAAAAACAACAACAATCAAATTAGCCCATCAACATCAATGCGAAAACACAATGGCTCTCAGTTCTAATTGTAATAGATTAACAGAAGAAATAAAAACAGTTTGGGGTTGAGCTAAAATACAATGTTTCGTGTTTCAAGTACTCCAGTATAAGCCATGTCTGGTTGGTTGGTCTTGAGTCCCCTAACCTGTATGTATTATAAAAGAGTTGTAGCCGGGCAGTGATGGCGCATGCCTTTAATCCCAGCACTCGGGAGGCAGAGCCAGGTGGATCTCTGTGAGTTCGAGGCCAGCTTGGGCTACCAAGTGAGTTCCAGGAAAGGTGCAAAGCTACACAGAGAAACCCTGTCTCGAAAAACCAAAAATAAATAAATAAATAAATAAATAAATAAATAAATAAATTAATAAAATAAAAGAGTTGAATGGTCTTCACGGCATCTAAAAATGTTTACAAGGTGGTTTGTAAACTCTTTTCATCTCCAAAGTTTTCTGATTTTATTCTGTCCTTTCTGGTAAATTACTGAGGTCCTCAAGTTGACTGTTACAATTATTCTCAGAATTCCATGAAAGATGGATGCTTATTTTCTATCTACATTCCTATTACATTAAAAACATCAGCCACCTATTTTTTGATCTCTGGAAGGGTGAGTATCACAGAGAAGGACTTTTTTGTCCTGCTAGGTTTCTTTGTGTGGTTCTTATTTCTAATTCTGCAGAGGAAATAGTACATTGTTCAACAACGTTGCATTGTAGAATTCATGAAGCCATTTGCTAACTGATGTTCTGCAGTGGGATGGAATGCACTCGTGACAAACCACAGGTATACATTCTAATGACAAGTCACAGATAACTGTGAAAGGTAGAACATTCTAGCATCCTATCAAACTTAAATGGAACAGGAAACAGATGGAGCTTGAAGCCAGAAAAGGGAAGTGAACGCTTGAGAAAGTAAGTCACTGATGTGATAGGCAGCACTCACCACAAAGTGAGCAAGTTAGCCTGGTGGAAAGGAACAGTCAGGAGGGTTAGGCAGGGTGGAAAGGATCAGTGTGCATCCTAACATTTTCAATGTTAAAATTACACAAATTGCGGGGGGGGGGGCATATTTAATCAGTAGAAAAGCAACCTACTGAGCTTTAATGTAGAAAACTAACAAAGCTGTACTGATTATCTATTTTCTTCCTCCTGCTCTTGAAGCATCACTGTTTGTAGTTGCATTGGAAATGTGAAAGTTAAGGAGAATGAATGAAACCTGTTCTCAGCTCTTAAGAAGTCCAATATAGGAGAAGAAAGCAGACACAGTTAGGAATAGGATCTGCTAGAGCAAACAGAGTGAATTTCACAAATTCAGAATTTTATACTTGGACAGCAAACTCTTCATATCTTGGATAAGTATACATATTTTTTTTTCAAGACAGGGTTTCTCTGTGTAGCTTTGTGCCTTTCCTGGAACTCACTTGGTAGCTCAGGCTGGTCTCGAACTCACAGAGATCCACCTGGCTCTGCCTCCTGAGTGCTGGGATTAAAGGCGTGCGCCGCCACCGCCCGGCTTAAGTATACATATTTCTTAAACAACCATACTGTTAAACGCTTCCTACCTCTTCAATATTCTCTTTACAATAACTACCAATGAGCTACTTCTCCCACTGACTTGTAAAAGACACAAGTTGTCAGTGGTACCAAGTCTGAGACCTGATATAGATCAGGGGCTCAACAAATACTTAATGAATGGAAGGATATGGGGCCAGACTAATTTACACAGACTACACAGGGATAGCATGGTTATCCTGCACAGTGAATTCATGTTCCTGGAGAGGCTTGAGGAAGATAGAGAGACAGCGTGGAGCTGAATTTGAAGGTGGAGCAAGTCCCTGAACACCTCAGAGATGGAAGAGAGGTAGAGAGCAAGGGGCCACATCTGGAACACATGATGTAAGTGTGGGAACTACAATATGTCTGAAGAATAATCTCAGTCCAAGTGCCCTGAAGAGCAGGGAAGAAGCTGGACAGAATGAGCCTGTCAGACATCCCCTGAAGTGTAGAATTCATAATTAAAATAGTATTAAGTAGGGCTGAGTTGGCCAGATCTGGTAAAGTGCTGTTCACAGTACGGTGACAGACTACAAGGAAGTTTTGTTGTTGTTGTTGTTGTTGTTGTTGTTTTTGTTGTTGTTGTTGTTGTTGTTGTTGATTTTTAAAAACAAGAAGAGAGCACATGGTGTCCCGTAGGGATCCTCCTAGGTGTGCCATGCTTTCTCGGTTGGTTGCTTTCTTTCTTCTGGAGAGAGGGTGGCTCCTTATGATCAGGGTAGAAGCATCTGTGAAAGCTCCACACATCACAGAAAGCTCTGAAGCTCAACGCCTCTCTCTCAGTCCTCTTGTCACACTTTTGAGAAATCTATCCCATCTGGAACTAGAACCCAAGAATAGTGTAAATGCAAATACATGGTTTTGGGGTGAGTCTTACCAACATCAAATGAGCCCTAAGACAAATCACAAGTAGCTATGCTGACCAACAAAGCTGTAAAGGAAGAAATTACATCTATGTCTCCTCTTACTTTTCCACCAAAAACTCATCACAATGGGCAGGAATAGAGTAGTATACAATCCCAAATCTATGACCCAGATGGCCTTTTTGTGGGTTTCCTACAACTTTTAGTGCACCACAGACTAGATATCTCAGAACAGTGGAAAGTTGGCATGTAGTTGTGGACAGCGGGGCTTTGGAATGGAGGTCTCAGCAGATTCCAGGGAATGGTCTGTTCTAGGCCTGGCTCCTACCTTCTGTTAGTCTCTTGGCTTGTAGTAGTGAGCCTCCAACCCTTTGTTAACCTGTTTGTGTGTGTGTGTGTGTGTGTGTGTGTGTGTGTGTGTGTGTGTGTGTGTGTGTGTATTCATGTTTTTGTTTGTGTGTGCACCTCTGTGCACATGCATGTAAAGGCCTAAGGTTGATCTCAAGAGTCATCCTGATCACCCATCCACTTTATTCATTGAGGTAGGATCTCTCAATCAAACACAGAGCTCATCAATACAGCTGGTTATTTGAGTCAGATTGCTCTGGGGAATCCCCCGATTCTGCTGTCTGAGGCTAGAATTACAGTTGAACTGCAAAGCCCATCCAGCATTTATGGGGCTTTCTGTATCTGAACTTTGGTTCTTTTACTCTCATGGCAAATACCTTAACTACTAAGCCATCTACTCCACCCCACAGGTGCAGGATTCTCCCTGTGAGTGTTCCTGTCTCTACACATGACTTTCTTTTTATAGAGACACAAATCATATTTGATTATAATCTCTCACAACTCTACTGTGACCTCATATTAGCCAATTATTTTCTGCAATGATCACCATCTCCATTCTAAAGCAGTAATTCTTCAACATAAGAATTTCTGGAAGACAGAGTTTAACACATTTAACTTATAACAACTTCCCTCTGGTCACAGAGATGATCAGGTTTTAAGTTTTTAAATTATTATTATTATATGTTATTTAATTTATGGCTACTCCTTTTTTAAAAAAAGTTTTATTTTGTTTTGTTTTAAAATATGTGTATTTGTGTGGGTACATGAATGTGATTCCAAGTGACCACAGAGGCCAAAAGAGAGCACTGGATCCCATGGAGCTGGAGGTTGTAAGCCACCCGACATGGGTACCAGGAAGTGAACTCTAGTCCTCTGAAATAGTATGCATTATTATCTACTGAGTCATCTCTCCAATCACAAAGCAACTACTCTTAATGTCAGTCTTTCACTTCCCTTATTAAGGACAATGAGGTTCTTGGCCAACACAGTCAGACTTGGTTAAATATAGGTATTGGTTTCCCAGCACTGTTTTAAGGCATGAAGGAATGTGACCATCAGACCCCACCATCTAGACGGGGGCATGTGGAGCGCCAGTCAGCAGTGGCAAAGTGAACACAGACACCACATAGAAAGGAAGACATCACAGAGATGCTGAGCCGAGGTCCTGCTGACAAGAAGCATGTCTGAAAAGGCATGCTGTTCACTCCCTCCATGATCAGATGACAGAAATCCTGTATCAAAGGGCAAGCAAGAAGATGAGCATGGCAGGCAAAGCAGAAAACAAATCTTGGAGGTATGACTTGAATCCTAAATCACCCAAGAGCCTGGTTTCCCGCATCCGGTGATTGTTACTACACTTAACATCTCTCAAAGAATCCAGGTAAGTGTGACTAGCAACTTTGGTTATTGCAGATGATGCAGCTGTTATTTGCAGTGCCATGTTTATTTGAGAAATAAGCAACCATATGAATACACCCCTAGATGACATCAGCAAAGTGTAGCAAACTGAAAATCAAGTAAAACCACAATTCTTCACTCTTTGTGCCTCTGCCCTGGTAGGTGCCAGAAAGCTGATCCACCCATAGACCACTGCTTGTGACACTGTGAAAAGTCATAGCATGTGCTCATCCAACCTCCCATGATACTCTGGGCTTTGTTGTCTTCCCACCAACACAGTTTCTACTTATGACCAGTGGCCAGGGGATTACAAAGAGGTGGATGAGGTAGGATGAGGATACCTTTCTTTCTGGCTAAGGCTGTCTTGTTCCAGGCCACACTGTTCAGCACATAGAGTTCTATATAGAGTTCAGCCTTCTTGATTTTTGAAGAGTAACTTTCTTGATTATTTTGCACACAGATATGGGGAGATTTGTTATAATCTTCAGTTACAGCACAACTCAAGACAAGCTAAAGTTCTTACAAAGGTGTGCTGGCAAGTTTCATGTTAACTTGACACAATCTAGAGTTATCAGAAAGGAGCAAACTTCAGCTGAGAAATTGCCTTCATAATATCTGGCTGTAGACAAGACTATAGGAACATTTTTAAAATTAGTGATTGATGGGTGAAGGCCCAGCCCATTGTGAGTGGTGCCATCCCTGGGCCGGCGGTTCTGGGTTCTGTAAGAAAGCAGGCTGAGCAAGCCATCAGCAATCTAGTGAGCAGTACCGTCCATGGCCTCTGCATCAGCTCCTGCCTCCAGTTCCTGTCCTACATGGGTCCCTGCCCTGCTTGAGTTCATTACAGCTTTTGATGGTGAACTGTTCTATGGAACTGTGAGTAAAACAAACCCTTTCCTCCCCAAGTTGCTTTTGGTCATGGTGTTTCATCACAGTTACCCTAACTAAGACAAAAGACATTTACAGAAAGCATCCAGTTGTATAAGCAACTCCCAGCTTGTTACTATGGGGATTAGAAACTCGGAGGCTTACAAAAACCAAATGTACTACACAAAAGCAGCCTTCGTAGAGGGTGTAGTAACGAGGAAACCCCACACTCAGATGAAGCAGTATCCAGCTCCTTGGTCCCACAGATCATGGCCATGTGTGTATGATACTGACTTTTAATTATTTCCCCCAGAGACCCCCAACTGAGTTACTTGTGTGACACTTGCCTTCTTTTTGGTATTGACATACAATGGAAACTTAGCACAGGATGAGCTGAGTGCCCCAAGGACAAGCCCATCCTCAGACCAGCACTTGGAAATTTCTTGGTTGGTTATTTTAAAGGCTGCATTGTTAGGCTTCCCTCAGGCATCTCTATAATGTCAGTCTGAGTTTACAGTGAGATTCTGGGCTAACTCCCTGGGGCACAGGTCACCTGATCCCCTTATTGGTTGCCTTATTAAAAATAAAATCTCCCCACTTCAAGAAACAGCTTTGAGAAAGCCAAGTCCGGAGAAAAGTCTTGGGCACTTCCTGTTGGTCTAAACCTGCCCCCGGCTCTACCCTACTCTGTCTTTGGGCAAATGTAGGTGGAGGAAAGTGAAAAAGATAATTTCATAATTGCCTATTAGAACCAAAATGAAAGAAATTATAACATAAAAGTGGACAGAGGGCTAGAGATCCAGCTTAGGGCAAGTTTGCGAAGGAGCCTTCTGAAGAACAATCTTCTTAAAATGTTTATTTATTTATTTATTTATATATTATTTTATGTGTGTGAGTATTTTGCCTGTATGTGTGTAAGTATATCATCTGCATGCCTGGTACTGTTAAGCCTGAGAGTCACAAGGAGAAAAGACCATATTCACTACTGTCCAATGAAAGCAAGCTGTATTTTGGGGTGTACCTGAGACTGTCTCACCCTAAGTCTGGATTTGAGAGAGCAGCCTGTGCTGGCCTTTGAAGTCCCTTTTATAAGAGAGAAAAGGTGTTCACAGGGGCTAGAGAGTTGGCTGTTATATACTGTTAGAAAGATACAATGAAAGGGAAGGAACAAGGTAAGGAGATGCATCATGGGAATGGGGTTGCAAGTTTAGTGTAGGTTGATAAACACGTTTTTCAGTTTACATCAGAGCTAAGAAACAGAAACCTATTCTTAATTACAAGTAGAAATCTTAACTTGCAAGGACTTAACACAGGACAAACAGGAACTTCTTCAGTTTTTTGTTTCTTTCTTTCTTTCTTTCTTTCTTTTTTTTTTGTTTTTTCGAGACAGGGTTTCTCTGTGTAGCTTTGCGCCTTTTCCTGGAACTCACTTGGTAGTCCAGGCTGGCCTTGAACTCACAGAGATCAGCCTGCCTCTGCCCCCCGAGTGCTGGGATTAAAGGCGTGTGCCACCACCACCCGGCCTTCTTCATTTTTTTTATCCAACATATTTTTATTGATGATTTGGGAATTTCACATAATGCACCCTAATCACACTTGCTTCCCAGTCCTCCTGGGCCCATCCCACCACCACCCTTGAGACCTCCTCCCCCCCCCAAAAAAAAAGAAGAAAGAAAAAGAAAAAAATACCAAGTCCATTTTGTGTTGCCATACTCACTGGAGCATGGTCAAACTCCCAGTAGGCAGCCCCTTAAAGAAAACTGAGTCCTTCCCCAGCCCTCACCCCCTGCCAGAAGCCATCAACTGTGAAGAGCTGTGCCTCAGCATCTTTATCGTTATTTTTAAGAGTTCTCTTCAATGGCTTCCCATCTAGGATATTTCTTTTGTGTGTGTTGGGGCGGGGTGTCCCAGAAATCTTCACTGCCCCTCTTTCTCAATTATGAGTCTGCAGTCATCGATACCACTGACCATGCACTTGCCCATGGTTTCCAGCAACAGCACAGACCACGGACAACCACATGGTCTGTGGTGTCAGCACGTGCCACAGGCCTCATCATGGTCTCCAGTGGCAGCATAGACAATGGATGTCATCCACGCAGCCCTCAGCTGCATCTTAGACCATGGACATCATCATGATGCTCAATGACCATACAGGTTGTAGACATCAACACGACCTCCAGCAGCAACATGGGCTACAGAAACCAATGTGGTCCTTGGCAGTGGCATGGCCCATGGACCCCCAACATGGCTTCAGGTGGCATCAAAGAACAAGGACATCCACATGACCTTCAGAGATAACAAAGATCATGGACATCAAGATGGCCTCCAGCAGGAGCATGAACCATGGACAACAACACAGTCAGCACAGACCATGGACACCAGCAGGTCCCCCACTGTAGCATAGACCATGGATATCAATATGGCCTCCAGGGACAGCATGGACCATGGTGGTGGTTGGGTTTGAGGAGGCCCAATCCAGAAAATGAGCAGTTCTCCATTTCAGACATCCTGTCATTGCTCATAGCCAGGGTAATCATGAGGCTGGGCAGGTAGAAACCTTAACTTGCAAGGACTTAACATAGGAGAAATAGCAACTTACTCTTAATTGTCTTAACTGAAAACAGAAGCCTTAACCTGCAAGGTATATTTGTCTTGCTTTGGTCCCACAGTACCAGGCTGGAAGTGAGCACCAAATCCTTCAGAACGAGAATTATAGAACGTTGTGAGCCATCATGTGAGTGTTAGGAATCAAATCTGGGTCCTCTACAAGAGTGACAGTGGTGCTCTTAATCTCTGGGCCATCTCTCTACCCCTTGAAGAGTAATCTTAACTGGAGTAAGTAGAACCCAAGGTGAGTTTTGCGTGAGCTAAGGACTGCTCTCCAGGAAAGTTAACAAGGAAAAATGAAGGCAAGTGGAGGCATTTGGTCCCTGATGCAGGTCCTTTCAGGCTGGTATTGACAGCAGCTCTAAAAAAGTGAATTGCACCACATAGTTCCACCTTGAAGCACGAGGGCCAGCCTTTCGTGGTTTCCTTCCAGTCTGTCATTGCAGAGAAAAGCACCATCTCTCAAGAAAGAGGCTGAGGCCAAGTTCTTGGAAAAGGCAGAGGCTGTGAGTGACAGTGTGCCTAGCAGCTGGAGATAGGCAAACCCACCGAGCCCAGGGGATCTGGTTGGGACACAGACACCTCCGCAAGAAGGAGTGTCAACTAGACTGAGCTGGCCTCAGGGAGGACATGACTACTTCTAGGCATGGTGGAGGGGAAAGTTATTGTAGGTATGAGACACAGTATAGTCAGAGGCAGAGACATCTGGAAGAGCCCAGAGTAAACATGACCCTGAGCCAGGTCATGTGAGGAGAGAGGAAGAGGGGAGAAGGGAGAGGGGAGAAGGGAAAGCCAGGAGCCAAGAGGCCAGGATAGTAGAGGGTTAAAAGGGCAAAAAAAGAGAGGGGAGCAGGGAGCCAAAATGGCTGGATTATGTAGAGAAGAGCAGCAGAGGAGAGGACAGCCCAGACTCTGGACTGAAAATTTCAGGGTAGGGGGTGGGATATGCCAGTCATACCCTGTAACAGGTAGGGACTGAGGGTTGCTGGGAAAAACCTGGTGGCCAGTTCTACTCTGCTGTGTTAAATAAGCACCTCAGTTAGCCGTTTGTCCCGGGTTTGAGACCTGACACCCGTGACAGTCTGCGGAGCTCCACACTTCATCCTGAAGCTGTAGTGTCCGGTCCCTCCTGCTCTGAGGCTCGAATCCTCTGAGCATGAAGAGCTGCTTGTTTCGTTTGTTTGTTTTGTTTTGCTTCCTGGTTTTCTAAGGTATAGATGATTACTGTGAGACCCTGCAGGCTCTGACCATGTAATCCAATCATTTGTTCTCTGCCTCTAGAGAACCTGACTAATAGCGTGGGTGACATTTCACAGAGCAAGTAGCAGCAGGGAGAATGTTTCGAGAATAAAAATCAGCTGAATTAATGAAACTGGGGGGGAATGTGAGTGTGGGATGAACCATCCCTGGGAAAGCATGGAGAAAACCAAGGCCTGTTTGAATTTTTAAGTTTTGTGGGAGACCATTACCAACATTTAAATAGACTGAATTGATAAATGACTTAAATTTTAGGGTGAAACAATCATTTAAAGTTCTCCTGTAGAAGAGAATGCACACAAAGCAAGAATAGACACAGGATACCATTTGCTTTAGTTTTTGGACTAAAGCAAATGAGAAAAGAGCTCCCCCCCCCCCAAAAAAAAAGAAAAAAAATCATGAACTACCAGCAGGTCATGGAATACTTTGAAGAAAATGCTGAGCAAGTTTCATGATGTATTTTAACTGTGAAGCAATGGAGAAAAAAGGAATCAAGGGTAACTTCTTGGATTTTGGAACCTGTGGAGGTGACACTACTATTTAAATTTTTGGGTTAATAAAGAGTACAGGGGCAGGGTCTCAAATGTGGGAATAATAACTTGTACTTACTAAGAGATACTTGCTTATCAGACATATAAGTGAATGTGTTACTTAACAAGCTGGCTAAATGAGCCTGAATCGAGGTGGTGGGATCAAGGGCACAGAAATTATTTTGAGAATCATCTGCCAGTTGATGCTTAGGGTCCTGGGAGATAGGGAGCCATGCCAGGGTATTTATAGAAAAGTGATGAAGATCTAGGACTTGGCACAGCATAGACAGAAGGAGCCAGTCATGGACACGAGGAAACGGTGGATGGGATGGTAGTGGTAGACCTGCTACCTGACTATGTATCTTGCTTTTTGCCCCCTTCTTCCTGCTATAGGAGCTGAGGATGTGAATGGGGTCCTGCCATCTCCAGGAAGAACCCCAATTAGTATGAACAAGTTGTTCCTGATTGTGAATACTTGACTTTGTAGCCCTAGCTGACATGCTTTAATTCTTTTGGCAAAAGGATACCATTCTAGCCTGAACTAATCGATGTGAAACGAGCAACTTACTTTCCTCTGACAAACAAGAGTTGCTTCTTACTGATTGTCAGAGAGTGTCTTAGGGTTTCTAATGCTGCCACAAAACACCAGGACCAAAAAGCAAGTTGGGGAGGAAAGGGTTTATTAGGCTTACACTTCAGCATTGCTGTTCATCACTGAAATCTTGGTCCTAAGCTGGTCCTTCACTTTAGGAGACAGAGCCTTGTTGATGGCAGAAGTACACAATTACAGTGGGCCTTGAACTTCAATAATGTGTCTTCACTTGCTGTTGCTTCCCGAGTACAGATGCAGTGTGATCAGCCAGCTCTGCACACTCACACTCGCCTCTGCTGCTTTCTTTCCCAGCTATGCTGGACTCTCCCTCTGGAACTGTAAGTGCAAATAAAAGCATTCTCCCTGGAGTTTTTTGTTTTTTGTTTTTTGTTTTTTTTTTGTTTGTTTGTTTGTTTTTGGGGGGGGGGTGTCAGGGTATTTTCTCACAGCAACAGAAAAGAAACCAACACGAGTCTAAATCCAAACTTGAGAATTAAAACTTTTCCAAAAGAAGCACTCTTCAAATATGCACGTCTACCCAGCATCCACACAGATTCACATTAGCACATCAAAGCACATTAAGTTTAGCACTTAACCTCCACAGCTTTTGTGACACTTCCATTTCTGATTTTAGTGTCTGAACCTGCAGAAGTAAATGACCCACTGTGTGGTTTTCCAAGAATCAAGAAAAGGTGTAGGGTTGACAAGATGGCTTGGCAGTAAACCATGCTTTTGTGCTGTGGAATGACGTTCTGTATGCCGTGAATATGTGTTGCTCTGATTGGTTGATAAATAAAACACTGACTGGCCAGTAGCCTGCAGGAAGTATAGGCAGGGTAAGCAGACGAGGAGAATTCCGGGAAAAGGAAGGCTGCATCAGGAGTTGCCAGCCAGACACAGAGGAAGCAAGATGACAAGGCAGAACTGAGAAAAGGTACCAAGCCATGTGGCTAAACATAAATAAGAATTATGGGTTAATTTAAGTGTAAGAGCTAGTCAATAATAAGCCTGAGTTAATGGCCGAGAAGTTATAATTAATATAAGTTTCTGAATGATTATTTTATAAGCAGTGGAGGGACTGCATGGCTGGGCAGGACACAGAAAAATTTCTGACTACACTTCTGGTCTCATAGAGGACTGGAGTTCAGGTCCCAGCACCCACAGTGGGTGACTCACAACTGCCTGCAATCCAGCCCTGTGGGCACTGGCATATTCATACACATACATAAACAAATACACATACGTAAACATAAAATAGACCCCTAAAATGAGAAACGGTTTACCATGAAAGGGTCACAAAATGACTGTGTACTGTGTAATAGAAGTTATCTTGTAGAAGCCTGTTGTTTTCTAATGAGAGACAGAAAGGGCATGGATCTGGAGGGGAGGTAGGGAATAGAGGAAGGGGAAAGTGTAATCAAGATGTAATGTGTGAGAAAAGAACCTATTTTCAATAAAAGGAAAGAAAGAGAGAAAGAGGGAGGAGAATGAGCATAAGGTACTTGGTTCTGTACCCATCCAACATAACATGGGCTTGGAAACAATAAATCCTGAACCTTATGAAACTAAATGGGGCCCAAAAGCAGAGAGGCCCTAAAGACCACAAGGAAGACATTCTTATTAGCCAGATCCAAGTGCATATCCGAGTGTTCCTAAGGAGAGAAAGTAGCGATCTAAAAAGATTTCAGATTAAATCCTTTAAGGCACTGTAATCATAGTATTGAATCACAATACTTTTTCTTTTGAAAATACCATGTTCCATGTACTTGCTAGGCAAGCATTCTACCATAAACTATATCCACAGTTCCAGAAAGCCACTCTTTACAGGCTCAGTTGAGGAATTATGAAACCAATCACAGTGCCTTGCTGTGCCAGTGTTATACTCACATGGTTAACAGAGAAACAGAAGTATGTGCTCCTTCTGTGCTGGTGTCATTCACACAGGACACACCCTTCCTCATAGCCAGCTCCATCTTTCCAACATCATTTCTGTGCTTTTGTTTTTTTCATGTAAACAAAAGGAGAACATGAGTCTGTTTACACTCCTGTCCACCTGTCTTCTTAGATGGCTTCCTAGATCAGAACCAGTGAAGCCTCACAGGTACAGATTACAAACAGCACATTCTACCTTTGCATCAGTAAAGATGAGTTTGCCTAAACCAGAAAGCAAACTCACCCCATTGGAGACAGCTGAAAATACATTTACGGACCCAGTTTCTTATGTCGAACTCTGTATCCAATTCTAAAGCTGGCCTTGAACCCTCTACTACCCTCCTCCTTTTGATTTATTTATGAACTGAACAGTAGATAAGTACCTACTGGACATAGTCCATGCCAATCAATAGAACAAAATGCATAGAACCCAAGACGTGGCCAGATTTCTTCCTATTTTCAAAACCTACTAATTTGCATGCTGATTTTTTTCAAACAATTATCCAATCTGGGGAATCTTATTGTAAATATAAATACAACATTGTTTACCATAATCAGCATTATTATGATGTATTGGTAGTGGCTAGTAACCAAAAGTAGGTAGTTCCGAAATATATTTTGAATTCACTCCTAGTACCTACAAGAGAACTATTTAAACTGTAGAAGTAATTATGTACTTCATCAGGACCATTAAAAAAACCATCAATAAAGCATTGTAGACTTTGGGGATGTAGTTGTATGGTGATATTTTATTTGTGCTGAAATGGGATTTTATTTGTATATTAATAATGTAAAGTTGCCTGGGGGTCAGAGCTAATAGCAAGCCATCGCAGAAGCTGGGCGGTGGTGGTGCATGCCTTTACTCCCAGCTCTTGGGAGGCAGAGCTAGGCGGATCTCTTTGTGTTCAAGGATATAGCCAGCATGAAGACACACGCCTTTAATCTCAATACCATAGAAGACCTGGAGGTCTGTACAGACAGGCAGTGATGAGGCAGTCATATGGTTGGGTTTACAACCAATGAGAAGGCAGAACAGAAAGTCTTTATAAAGACAAACATACAGGAAGTAGGTCTCTTTCAGAGAGGTACAGTGACAGTGAAGGGTAAGGTTTTTAGCTCTTAGCTATTGCTCTGACCTCTTGGATTTCATCTCTGTATTGGCTCTGTGTTTCTTATTTAATAAGATGGTTACTTCTACATAGTGGTTCTGAGCATATATATTTAACTTTCCTAAAATTTTTCATATCACTAAATCTTTATGTCATTAGATATTCACATTAGTTTCATATCATAATGAAACTTCAAGTAAGTGTTCATTGATGATAATAAAAAAAGAAAAAAAGTTACTTGTCCTGGAAAATTCATAAACTTCTACCAGTCCTGTCAATATGCACATCATTAAGAGATTATGAGTTATTTTAGGTCCATCTAGAATCTGAGCGAGAAGAAAACTCAGGCAGGAGATATGATTCAGCAGTTAAGGATGCTGGATGCTCTTTTAGAGGACTGCAGTTCAGTTCCCAGCACCCACACGGCAGCTCACAGCCATCTGTAACTCCAGTTCTAGAGGATCCGATACCCTCTTTTGACTTCTGAGGGGACCAGGCACACATGTGGTTCACATACATCCACACAAACAAAACATATCTAAAATTTTTTAAAGCTACTAAGCACCGAAATAGCAAGGTAATATATTTTGCTTTACTAAATCATTTTTTTTTGTTTTGAGGGGTTGATGGTTGGGTGGGTGGAATGAATTTTTGTTTTTGTTTTGTTTTTTAACTTAAGAAAGCAAAGGAGGCCCAGTGCAGTGGCTCAGCCAGTAAAGGCACTTGCTGCCACACCTGTCTACCTGGTTCGGATCCCCACAGCTCACTGATTTGGATCCCCACAGCTCACATGCAGAGAACTGACTCCCACAAGCTCTCCTCTGACTCCCACTTGTGCATAGTGGCATGCACATGTTTGCAATTAATACATAAATGTAAAAAACATTAATCCAGGCAGTGGTGGCACACACCTTTAATCCCAGCACTTAGAGGCAGCGGCGGGTAGATCATTGAGTTAAAAGCCAACCTGGTCTACAGAGCGAGTTCCAGGACAGCCAAGGCTACATAGAGAAACTTTGTCTGGAAAAATAAAAAAGGAAAAGGAAACTGTAATTTGACTTTGGTGTACTTGTACATCTTCACTATCAAATACTACAATGAATTAAAAAGCAAGTTACCTCTTTAATGAGGGCCCTGCATGGAAATGTTGTCAAATAAATGTTCTTAGAGCTCAGACCTTTTGTCAATTCTTTACTGATCAAAATATACACACGGGACTCAACATTTATAAGTTCATTTAATTTTTTAGTTTTCTTTCTCTTAAATGCTTTTTCAATTTATTTTCGACAATTTATTGCATGTATACAATGTACTATCCACCTACGGCTCTCCTCTCTTGTCTCCCTCTTGCTCCTATGAACCCTCTCTTGGGGAACATTTCCCAATCTGTCCCTGGAGAATCTCTGGGTTTTCTTGCCAACTTTATACCCCATTTCTGCTCAAGTTGAGCTAGATCATTCTGTATGTTTTCTTTCATTTTTAGCCCTCACCTGGATAAACCTGGCTCTCACAGAAATGGGTATAGTATGGCTTTGTTTGTCTGGCAGTTTAGGGTTTGCCCTTTCCATTGGTGAAATTTGCCCAGCTGTGCTTAAAGGATGCCATGGCAGATGTTCAGTATTTGTGGAATCGAGAACTAATTCAGCGTTGGGATTTCGTCCTGTCTACACTGGACCTATTTTGGTATTTTACTCACTATTTTACCGCTTTCTTGGGTTACTTTTCTTACTTTTCCACTTTATGGGTTGTCTTGACAAACTTTTTTTTCTTTCATTTTGTTTTTGTTTTTGTTTTTCGAGATGGAGTGTCTCTGCATAGTTTTAGTACCTGAACTGGATCTTGCTCTGTAGACCAGGCTGGCCTCGAACTCACAGAGATCCACCTGGCTCTGCCTCCCGAGTGCTGGAATTAAAGACGTGTGCCACACCGCCCAGCCTTTCCTTTCATTTTTGATAACATGTTTGTCGGCTTTTGATCTCTGTGACAAAACATCTGATGAAGACACTGTAACGGAGGAAAGCTGGATTTCCACTCATGGGGTTAGAGGTTTCCGATGCCATGACCATTGCTCCCAAGCCTCTCATTCCTACTCCAACCCTCCTGCCTGGTGAGAAGTTACCTGTAGATGAGGCATTGTCAGGGCAGAAAAGAAGATCCAGCCTGCTACAGATGGGTCTCTCGGAAGTCTTCAGTTGGAGGGCTTGGGCACATAATCTCCCTTTCCATTCCTACTAATATGGACATTTATACGAACTGGACTACTTTCCTATTCATCAGCCCCGGCTCTCACTGAGAAATGCCTTCAGCACTGGGCTTGCTGTTTCCCCCAGGAATACTTACTCCTTTCTTATGTCGTTTCCTCCTCTCCCACATAGAATTCATCTCAGTGTGACCTTTTGATAAGCTTAGGACCTCAGTGATATGTTGTTCTGTTTAAATACAGAAGAGCCTGTGCTTAACCATTTGATTAAGATGGATGGCTTAAAGTTCATCCATTTTCCAAGTCCACTTGATGTGAAAGGTATTCCCTGTAAAGTCACACTCAAGAGAGACCTCCCAACGAGTCCTTTATCTCATGGTGTGTCTGTCTTTTTTAAACAAACAAAGCTAAAATGAAAAGAAAAAATCTAGACCCCATAGAAAGAGAATATTTTGTACCTTAGTGTTGTCCCTGACTGCTCCTTAGGACAAAAGGGCAGTTGCTGTTGGAATTTATGCACTAACTAAATACACTTTGAACACCCTCTAGTGACGACAAGTGTGCATCCCCCAGGCCGAGTGTCCGTGTTCCCTTACTAGGCCAGCTAGAAAGGGCATAGCTTGAGCAAAGAATCTTTTTGGTGTCTCAAAAACCCATACCCAGGAATCTGGAGTACTAAAAGGCTCTGCATGGGAGTTGTGGATAAAGTGTAAAAATGTGCATAAAAACCTAGTGCAGAGCCTGGCCTACAATGGCTTCTAAATAAAACAGGCCTATCAGAATCAAATAGTGTTGTGTTTGGGGGATTCAGTGGCAACAAAATGGTTTCTTGGCTTTGAGGGTCTCTGGGGGTCCAGGAAACAGGACACGAAGCCAAAGAGAAAGGGATTGAAAACATCGTTTCATAGGAATGTCAAAATTTGCCAGCTGAATCTGAATGAGAATAAGGGATCTGAAAGCAGGACTTGATGAAAGGTGAGCATGAAAGCTATTGGGCTCATAGCGTGGGAATCAAGGGAGTTTAATTGAGAAAATCTCGTCAAAACAACTGCTTTGAAGACCAAAGCCAAGTCTGAGTGGGACAGTAGTCCTCACTCTCCGAGTGTCTCATTTTCCCAGGATTCTCTTCCCAGTATTCCCAGTGAGAAATAATGCCAATTACTAAGATCTCCTTTGTGATTGTGGGAAAAATATTTAAAGCAAATGGAAGCTCCATCAATCAGATAATGTGTGTGTGGTGGCATAGGGAGAGAGAAAAAAATCAAGAACCAGGCATTTTCAGTGTTCAGAACAGTGATGCTGATTAACCAAATTTCCAGTTTGCATTCTAGGAATTAATCCCTTAGATGTCAGAGTTAAGTACTGGGATGCTTACAAATTGACACTTGACTATTCCAGAAAGTATTTCTCCACAACTGACTAATTTCAGCTTATTCCCCATAATGTACAAAAGCAAACTACATTTGCCTTTAATAAGCAAATGTGTTTAAAGTACATGTTTATGTGTGTATACATAGAGCCAGGCTACTCAAATGGGAACAATGGAAGCACAGAAATTCATTCTGAAGAACAAAGTCACAGAGAAATAGAGAGGCACTCTTGAGCTGGTAGCCTTACAGACCAGGGAAGTTGTCGCCATCACTGCATCAGAGAAGAAGAGGGAAGACCTTCTAGGTGACCTGCAGACAGTAGCTTCCGCTGAGGCTGTGGGAGGAGGTCCAATTAGAAGGATCATCTGACTGGCTTTGTGGAGAGATTCAGCTATGTTACTCTGTAGCTGGGACAGGGGCAGGGAGGAGTCTGTACCCTTGAAGTTTCCTTCCCAACCTGTGTTCACTGTTCTCTCTTAATCTGACCAAACCCAATTACAAGCCATTGAAAAATAACTCCAAGGATGCTGTCCCTAGTCATCATGTCTTCCTGTTTAATTGTCATTTTGAAGATAGTAGCTTCAATTAGTTTTCCCTCTTGTGTTCTATTTTGAGATGTTAAATATGCTAATTCCTCTTTTCTTTTGCCAAGGTCTGTGCACCCAAAGTACCCCCAGCAGCATCACCTCACATCAGGTATATGTGTTCTTGTATCTTATTTAGTTGTTCTGATATTTTTACATTGTTCTTAGTAGAACAAAACCAGAAATCAAATGCTCTCTGTAATTACCAAATGAGGAATTTGTTCAAAATAACCAACTACAGGAAAGAAAAACTTCCCTGGAGCAGGTAGGTGAGTCCTGTGTGTTCCTGGAAAGTCTGTGTAAAGGACAATTCCACATTTGGGCCTGGAACTCCCCATGACAAGAGGATTGGTACCGGGCCCAATCTCTTTATCTCAGGAGAATTTGCATAGGCTAAATAAGGGTTAATCCCAAGGAGTTCTCAACAGAAAAGAATTGCATAATGGACTTCTGGGTGGCAGTGAGGCTGGTCATTAACTTAAACCAACTAGTTACATGGAAGTGCTCTGGTAAGGTTGAATAAAATATTCCTATCATTATGACACATTCTATCATAAGCTATTTTTTATTTATTATTTCCTGATTGCAGCTGTATGCCCAGGCTCTTCCTGCTTAGCTTTCTGATATACCCTCAGAAACAGCAAAAAACATAGCTGGAAACCAGGAGGTATTTACTGAGTGAATGATCCATCTGTCCATCTTCTGTAACATGCCTCACTTTTTGATTGATTCTGGTCACGCCATTCCCTAACCACCCAGTCTCTGGTCTGCTTGACTTTTATACAATCCTATGGTAATGTGGACTTGCTACTCTTTGGTAGATCACACCCCATCCCATTTTCCACTTCCTTTAATCAATGTTTATACAATGACCTTTCACTTTGGTCTGGTTCTGCAGCTCTTGACATTGACTTGTGTACAGTGATGCTGCAGGAGTCCTGCTCTTGTATCACCTTTACTGGATGTGATCTCAACCACTCTAGAAAAAGAGGCCATGACTTTGCCTATGGGTTTGAACTGTATGACCTTGCATACTTGGAGAGACTTAAGCAACCAGAGTATATACATTGTGCAATGGGATAGCAGAAAAATAAGAGACTTACAGACTCTTTGTGTCTTCTACACACAAACAGAAAACAATACACAGAGATAATCCAGTATCACAGAGTACTTGGTCCAAGTTAGAGGGAAGGGGTTTGTGAAAGAATATAGCCACACTGTGAGTATTAGATGCTGGCAGCTTTTAAGCTCCATCAATCCCTTTCCTTTTTGGCTGCTCATCTTAGCAAGCTGACAACAAAGCCCAGGTTCCCATGCTGGGGACACTGGGAGGAAGTTCAGTCCAGGCAAGCTGAGAAAGAGAACATCACCTCAGCTCCACCCAACCATGACAAACCCCAAACCACACTTCTGCTTTTTCAAGCCATTCTGGAAATTCTAGAAGAGCCTTCCTTACTATTGAAAAGTCTTATTTTGTGACCTAATACTTTCATCATCTCTTGGTATGTGCCTGAAGTATTAGTCTGAATATCTGAACCAAAATTTGAATAGGAGGCCCATTCTTCTCTGCGGAGGGGGGCTGAGCAACACAATTTTACACCTTTTTTTTGGGGGGGGGGGGTTTCGAGACAGGGTTTCTCTGTGTAGCTTTGCGCCTTTCCTGGGACTCACTTGGTAGCCCAGGCTGGCCTCGAACTCACAGAGATCCGCCTGGCTCTGCCTCCCGAGTGCTGGGATTAAAGGCGTGCGCCACCACCGCCCGGCTAATTTTACACCTTTATATAACATTTCTTCACTGTAAAGAATACCTACACATCACATCATTTCTTTAAAAAAGATTTTATTATTTACTTGTATGTGAGTATGTGTGTGTGTGTGTGTGTGTGTGTGTGTGTGTGTGTGTGTGTGTGTGTGTGTAACTTCAGAGGCTAGAGAGGGTTTGAACCCCTGGAGCTACAGATGGTTGTGAAACATCAAGTAGATGCTGAGATCTGACCCTAAGTCCTCTGCAAGAGCATCAAGTGCTCTTAGCCACTGAGCTATCTCTCCAGCCCCATACAGCTCGTTTCCTTCCCTGAGTACTTGTGAGATTGCATCTCTAGCCTTACTAAAACTGTTTCCATAGTGTTTAGTTCCCAACAGCAAAATGATGTCTAATTATGATACTCGGTGGTCACTTCTCTACCGTGACCCAATGGACCCTGCAAAGTATTGATCATCTCAGATTTCTCACAGCTCATTATTGGTCTTTTTTGGTTCAGTTTTATTGAATTTTGGTACAGTTATATTTAAGTGATGACCTATTGTTGCAAAAAGAAACAGTGTGTAATTTAGGCTACCTCCCAACAGTAGCTACCCAGATTATAGACCAAGGAAAGTCAGAAAGAATATCTGAGTCATTCATTCCCAGAGTAAAGAGTATGATAAATGGGTGACTGTGCTGCTCAGATGGAAATGGTGGCCCTCCCTGCCCCAGGGAACGCAGTACAGTAGAGTCATTCCTTTCAGCTGTCAGACTTGCTGTTAATTTTGTCTGCATTGCCAGCCAAGGGCAGGAAGACACAGGAAAATGAATTATTGATTTCCACTTGCCGTTGATTGGGGAGCAGGTTTGCAGCTTATTTCCAAGTAACTCTTTTCATCTTCACGGTAATAAATACAAACATTCATTCAATTTATCCCTTGTAGTTAGCACCTTTGCGATAAATTGTGTTTTTAAAAACAACTAACCATTTCCTTGTTAGACTCAGCAAATGAAAGGCTACCCTTAAACAGATTTGTTGAATGCATCAAAGTTTAAAAAATAGAAATTTTACTTTTAAGAAAGGAAGTGGACAGTGAATGGTGAATGCAGCGTGGGGAAGATTTCATATGTAAGTCCAGCAAGCTCGAGGATCTAAGAATCTTCCTATAGGAAATATAGCTGACTGTGATTGAGCGATAGGTTTCCTTGATCAAATTCAATTGCCAATCATCCAGCCTTGGTTTGGTTATGCTAATTCTCTGGGCTTCTGTAGCTTCCCATTCTCTCAGCTCCCCGAGAGGAAAGGCAATCTTCCAGTATTCTCAAGCCACGCTGCACTGCCCTAAAAGCATTCTCCCTGAACACTTTTGTTCGTGGCGTCTGTGCGGTGCTGAAGCGCTCTTCCTTTCTCCTTCCATTTGCCAAGGAGACAATGCTCTCGAAGAGCAGCTTGGGTAGCTGTTGGCCACAAAGTAGACCCCTCGCGGCTCAGCAGCTGTTTGAAAATTTCTGGTCCAAAACTGCATGATGATTTGATTTTTTTCAGGATTTTTTTTTTAATGAGGACGGTGGCAGACTCACAGCTATAGACTAGTGTCTAGTCTGAAATTGGCACATTTTTACCAGAAATCTTATAATTCAAAGGCATGTCAGTATGGTCTTCAGACAAAAAGATACGTTCTCTTTTCTGTCCAGCTGAGAGGTGAGGTGCACCAAATTAAACACATACATACAGAAGCCCTATATCTGCTAACTTATTTTTTAAATGTATAGATCCTAGAGATTATACCTTTGCTAGAGGAATTTTCTGGGAGAAAATTTAATTAAGCACAAACTATATTCATTAAAAATTAATTTTCTTAAAGTAAAAGAACTCATGGGTAAAAGTAATTACATGTCAAATTCCCAATATTCCAGTGATGGGGTATATAAATCATTTATTTGTTTTATATGGATGACAAAAGACAAAAAGCTTCAAAATGTTAAAAGCTATTTTAATTGCTTATCAGTATACAGGACAGGTATCTATAAATAACAATCAAATAACAATCAAAGGCATGAAAAAGAAGCAACAAAGTGAAGACCAAGTTTTGCATTTTGTAACATGGTCATAGTCGAGGTATCTTTGGATTACACAGAATGACACCAGAGTATTATGGTGATATTTTATTTGTGCTAAAATGTGATTTTATTTGTATGTTAATAAATAAAGTTGCCTGGGGGTCAGAGCTAAAAGCAAGCCATTTAGAAGTCCAGCAATGGTGGCACACACCCTTAATCTGATCACATGGCAGGCAGAGTCTCTGTGTGTTCAAGGACACAGTCAAGCGGTGACCCAGACCTTTAATCTCAGTACGAACCATAGAGATCTGGAGGTCTGTATAGAAAGGCAGTGATGAGGAAATGATGTGGTTGGGTTTAAAGCCAATGAGAAGGTAGAACAGAAAGGCAATAAAAAGATGGGTCACACAAGAGAAGGTCTCTCTCTCAGGGGAAGGATGGCAGCGACTGGTAAGTTAAAGGCTTTGCTGGTGCTCTGATCATTTGGGCTTTTAACTCTGCATTTGGCTCTGTGTTTCTTATTTAATAAGACCATTTAGAATTTCATCTACACAGTATCATGTTTTACATAAGCCTATAGAAGAGCAAAAGCTATCAAAGATACACAAAAGAAATTAAGGAATCAAGGCACATCGCTAAAGAAAAAATGTAATCCAAAGATTAGGCCTGAGAGGATGAAAAGCAAAAAGCATCTATAAACAAGTCAAAAGCAATTAATAAATCAGTGGTGGTAAGTCATCATTGCTTCACATGCAAATGGATTTGATCTTTAATAAAAGAAACTCATAAGATGATAAATGTATTAAGATGCAGCACCCAATATGTTGCCTGTAAGAGACATACTACGCCTCTAGACAGAAACTAGTGAAAGTTAAAGGATGGAAAAGATTTTCCACACAAGTGGAAATAAAAAGAGAATGAAGGCTCTCAGAACAAATAGACTGTACACTGATATCAATAATCGGAGATGAAGACCATTTCCTCAAGATGGAACTATTACAAATATGTGTGCACAATATTGGAATGCCTAAAATATGAAACAAATGAGAGACAGAGGAGTAGTCCCTCACTATCCTGTTTTTATCAATGGACAAATCACTCAGACAAGAAAATCAATAAGGAAACATTGGTCTTAACATACCCTTCAGACCAGAGACCAACAGGCACACATGTGTTACACCATTCAACAGCAGCAGAACACACACACTTTTACACAGCATACCAACCACTTTCCAAGATAGATCATGTGTAAGAACACGAACACTACAGTCAGAAAGATGGAAATGATCTCATCTCTCCCTGGCTACAAGTAGAGGGAACAAGAAATCAGGAACATAACTTCAGAAGATCTGTAATTATATGGACACAGAGCAGAAGCACCTAGACAATAAGTTAAAGGGGAAATGCAAGAGGAGACTAAGAAAATCTTAAGACAGAATGGATACAGACTATGCTAAAATGCCATACCTGGAGCAGTTCTGTGACAATGAATGCCTTTATCCCGAGCAAGTAAGCTTTCAAATAAACAACTTATCACTAGGGTTCAAAGACCAGAAAAAGGAGGAAAACTAAATCAAAAGACAGAAATAGTAAAGAGGATGCCAGAAATGAACAAAACAAAGGCTAGGAAAACAACAGAAAAGGTTAATAAACCTAAGAATTATGGTTTGAAAAGATAAACTAACAAGTTTAGACATTCCAACAAAGAAAAAATTAAATTTAAAAGACTCAAATAAAATCAAATATGAAAAAGAACTGAAAAATGCAATCCAAAGAATGATGAGAAAATATTATAAAGAACTTCTTGTTAAATGTGTAACCTAGAGTAAATACACAAATGTCTACACACAGCCTATTGTGCTCTATTAAGAGTAAACAAAAAATGAACAGATCAATAATAACTGAAGAGACTGAATCAGTTGTGTAAGAAGTACTCCATCTAGAAAAGGCAAGTATCAGATGGTTTCTGTACTATGAGACACCAAATACTTAAAGAGTAAGATACACCCTTCTTAATCTCTTCCAAAGATTTGAAGAGATAATACCGATAAAGACATTACTTGAGGCTGATATCACCCTTATATAAAAGCTGAATAAGGAAATACAGAAACAGTCAATACCTCTGATGAACATATATGTTAAAAAATTGGCAAGAAGATACAAGCAAACCGAGCTCAACATCATATAAGGGGGATCATTTATCATGGTCAAATAGACTTTAGCATTGGGATGCAAAGATGGCCCCAAACTTTCAAAATCACAGGAAGAAAACCAACAGTTGCTTATATCAATAAATACGAAAGGCATATGAAAAAACTCAATGTTTGTTCATGAGAAAAAGAAAAATGTACTCTAGGTAAATTGGGAATAGAAAGAAATAGCAATAAAATTTGGCTACTGTTAGGCTGTGTTTAGTATCAAATTCAAAGTTGAAAATGGAAAGCACTCCGAGATCAGCAACGCAACACAGATGCTCATTGTCTTCACTTGTACTAAACACAGTGAAGAAGCAAAGAACTGTCTAGACAGCCAGGGGAAGAACCTGAACCATTTGTTTACAGGTAACATAGCTTTATGTAGAAACCCCAATAGCTCCATGCAAAGGTAATATTAAAGCTGATAAATTCAGGAAAATTGCAGAATATAGTGTCCACATACAAAAGTTAGCATTTTATGAATACAATCCAATAACCTATCCATGAAAGAAATCAATAAAATAATCCTACTCATCATGGTTAGCAAATACTTAGAAGAACTGAAGAACTGTGTGCTGATAGTAAACTTGTAATGAAGTGAGTTGAAGAAGACACATAGAAATGAAAAAAAATATGTCTCATGTTCAGGGATTAGAAGTAACACTATGGATACATCAACACCATGCAAAGAAACCTACAGATTCAATGCAAGTCTATTGTAATATGAAAATAATTTATCACAGAAATAGAAAGATACCAATTTCTAAATTGTATATGGAGCTATAAAAGATCCTGAATAGTAAAGGCCATACAATCAAGCAGTCCTACTACTGGGTGTGTGTCCAGGTGAAATTTAAACAGTACGTCAAAGAGATATCTGCACTGTTTTTTTAACTCCAGCACTGTCCACCACAGCCAATGGAACTGCCTTAGCTCTCCAGCAATGTATCAATAGATAAAACCAGTAGTGTTGGCAGGCACAGGACACAGGTCTGTGTGTACATCTATACTTATTCTTAGCTTATACTTAGCTTCAAGAAAAGAAAAATATCCTATCATTCATGATATCACAGATCTTACTTCAGGATGTTATGTATACTTTGTTACATGAAGTAAGTTGGACTCAGTAAATCAAATGCCACATGAGCTTACTTGCATGTTAATCCCATAGTGCTACAAGGAAAACCAGCAGCCTGGATGTTCAGGAAGGAACAAGGCAGTATTGATCAGTAGAAATAATATTTTAATGATGTACTAGGTATATATGCTCAAGAAATCTACTATCCATCATGGTGATTATAGTTACCAAAATTTGTTATTAAAAATCAAAAATAAAATATATTTTTGTAAATTAATATGTAAGTCAATGGATATATGCATTAGATTGTATTTAAAAACGTGTAAGTTTTTAAACTTCCCATTATCAAAAAATTCATGTAATTTGGGGTCTGGAAAAATGGCTCAGTGATTAAGAGAACTTGTTTGTCTTGAAGAAGATTCAGCTCAGTTCCCAGCACCCACAGGGTGGCTTACAACCATCCATAAGTCCATTTCCTTTTCTGTGTGCACACATGTTGTACACACATACATGCAACAAATATCCATCCATATAAAATAGGATAGACACATCTTTTAAAAGGCATGCAATTCTATATAAAATTAATATATTTTAAAATAAATTTGTCAAAATGTATCTTATGAAATATTATGGTTCCTATTTTCTTTCCAATTCATTTAATTTTGAAGAACCTTAATAATATTGTCATTATTTTAGATTAAAATCACTTCATTTAAAATGTATATACTCTCACATGCATACATAGCCCTTTGTGTATATGTTTCTTGGGTGTAAAGAATGTAATACAAAAACTAGAAAATTTTTAGGTTCTGAGGTAAAGCAGTAAAAATAATAGTCCTTATTCCTGGTGAGTTCAAGGACAGGCTGACTGAATTGAAAGGCAGGATTTTGATGAAAGTCATTATTTCCCACACAGCAGAGCAGGCATGTAATTCCCCAGTGTCTAAACTGTTTCCAGTTCACTTGTCCTTTTCCATCTCACTCCTAAGTTAGGACGGAGTGACTACTGCTGGGAGCTTGGAGGAGACTAGGCTGAGAGACTAGGAATGGTGTGTTTCATTCTGTCACTATAGGACAGGGCCGCTGAGTTTAGGAAAGGCAAATTGCATAAATTGCATATAAACCTATCATGAGGATGGTGGCTCCTTCTGCTGTGTCACTTGGGGGACATGGAATACTCCCACCCTTTCCTCTTCTAAATATATCTTTTATTCATTTAAGATTCTATGTGTCATTGCATATATGCATGGCTTGCATATAGCTACAGGCTGTGTCTGTGTCTGGTGTGGCCCCCTTCTGCCTTTAGATAGTTTATAAGCCAGTGGTGCACTTAAAAAAAAAGCGGGGGGGGGGGTTTCTTGGTTTACAAAGGAAGGAAAGACAGATGCTCTGAAAAGTGGAAAAGGGACATTTTCCTAGGCCTCGGAGTCAAGGAACGTGTCCTGACCCTTGCTTGGCTGACCTGAAAGGTTCCATGGAAGTTAGTTAGCTGAAAGGAGAGAAGAGGAGAGAGAAAAAAGCGAGGTTTTGGGCTGAAGGGAGATGTCAAGTGCAGCAATCACACCCCATCCTGGTTCCCATGTTTATCAGTGGTTTGACCTGGGGGAGCCACTGGTCATGGTTGAATGTCAGTTTCACTTCTGGGAAGTGGGGGGTGACTTGTCATCGCTGAAAAGGAATGAGAAACCATGTGGCCAGTGACACTGGAATTATGAAGTAACAGGAACCCTAAGCCCACCAGTCTCAGTGTAATGGGTCATGTATTGGGAGGTTATTGACAAACAAAGTAGAACGTAAAGGCCTAAGAAATTCAGGGGTGTGGCTAAATCTGCACCAAAGGAAAGCAGACATCCAAATACAATCTGAACACTGCTGCTTCTCACGTTTACATCCATGTGGAAGTAGGCATCGTCCTCTTTTCCCATGGAACACTGGCTTTATACTCCCAGGATAAGATGATTCTATTCCCTTAAGAGGTGGCTTTTGTGTTTTTGCATCTTTGACTAGAATTTACTCAAAGAGAGTTTTCCTTCTTCAACCCTAGTCCCAAAAGTCTCAGAAGGGACCAGTCAAGTGTCCATCCTCATACCACCAGCTGTGATCGGAGAGCGAGATTGTATCATACCCACACAAGAGCCCTGTCAAGACTGGTGCAGGTAGTTTTCAGAAGAGGTGCACAAGGCAAAAGGATTCCAGTTTATAGTTCTTTTTAATACTGAGGAAGTGTGGGGGCTACTCTAGAGCACACACAAAAACTTCATACACAATATCCAGTTGGTTTGCAGTGAGAAAGTTACTACTACTTCTGTATCACAGATGAAGAAAAGGCATCCTTTACACACACAGCACACAGCTAGCAAATGAGAAGCCAGGAAATCAAACCAAGCTTGCCTGCTTAAGAGTTTGAGCTTTTGATTCTTAATGATATTTAATTTGGTTAATGTCTTTTTTTCCCAGTAGACTTCCATGGATGCCAGAATCCTAAACCCCGGAGAGGTGGACAGGACCCATACCTGTCTCCCTGTAGAGCTCAGGGCAGACAGAAGTTGCAAGCAATTCTGCCTTGAACATGAAGCCAGAGCTAAACTCAAAGAGAGAGAGATTCTTTAGATGTTGTAGGTCACATACTTTGATGTAGTTCTATTTCCCACACCTATATTATCCTTTCTCTTCCCACAGAGTATAAAACATCACACCTTTCATGTTAAAAAAGTAGTTTCACAAGTGCATGCTGATTTTTTCATAACCCTTGGTGGTCATTCTATCTAAGCCTATAGATCTCAGCAGAAATTAAAGAGAAGTGGTTCTATGGTGCTAAAAATGGATGTGGGGAGATTCTGACAGCATCTTTTATCTTCTAGATACCATGTCTTCAGTGCCTACAAGGTAATTCCAGACAAAGAAATGTACCAAGTCTGAGCAGGTTCACTACTCACACATTCACCAATAATCCATTGCATCGCCCAATGTGTCCTCTGAATACCTGAGAGGATTAAAATATCCACTTTACCTTCCTCACCAAATATGCAGAATGTGTGTAATTGCTGCTGTTTCAGTAGTGCAAAGGACAGAAGGACTTGTGACTTATTCAAGAAGGAAGAGAGGAGATGGCAGAAACATGTGTGATCACATCTGTATTCATTCAGACGCTCATTCACTCATCTCTGTATAGTGCAGTAATTATTATGGCATAGATAATTGCAACTAAGGAGAGGAGGATACAATGGTAGCTTAGTTTATATGTATGATATTTTATTTTTAAAATTTGAAATAAACAAAGAAAACCATCAAACTTTAAAGCTCATTGTGAGTACAATGGTTTTACAAAACCAAATATCTGGAAGACGAGGTAGGATATTTGCTTGGTAATGAAATTAGAGAAAAAGAAATCTACTGCCCAAAGTACCAAAAATGCTCCATTTTGCTTCTGTTTCTTGTGTCTGTTTTTTTGCTTAAGTGTGTGTGTGTGTGTGTGTGTGTGTGTGTGTGTGTGTGTGTGTGTGTGTGTGTGTGTAAGTGCAAATATGTGCATGCACGTGGAAGCCAGATTAAAAACCAACCTTGGCTGCTGTTCCTCAGGAGCCATCCCTGTTGTTTTTTGAGACAAGACCTCTCATTGGCCTGGAACTCACCAAGTAGGCTAATCTACCTAGCCAGTAAGCCCCAGGGACCTACCTGTCTCTGGCTGTCCAGTGTTGGCATCACAAGAGTGTGCCATTGTGACCGTCTTTCCTATTTTATGTAAGCTCGGGGAAAACAACTCAGGTATGTGTGCCTGTAAAGCAGGTGCTTTCCTGACTGACTGATCTCCCAGGCCCCATTTCTTTTTGAATGCTCATCACCATGTGGTTCATATAGACTTCCCTCATCAGTGCTATGATGAATGTGTCCTGATGAACAGGGTCATAGTGCAATGTTCTCTGTGCTGTTTCTCTAC
This sequence comes from Peromyscus maniculatus bairdii, assembly GCF_049852395.1. Taxonomy (NCBI): domain Eukaryota; kingdom Metazoa; phylum Chordata; class Mammalia; order Rodentia; family Cricetidae; genus Peromyscus; species Peromyscus maniculatus. The sequence goes on along the minus strand of NC_134852.1, from coordinate 58,297,865 downwards.
GTTCTGTTCTTGGTCAGAGTGAGCGATGGTCACGGTTTAGCAGGAACTTAAAAAGGCATGTCTACCTGAAATCACATTAAACCAAGTCTAGAAGCCTCCCGCGTGAAAAGTTACTTCGTATACTTCCATAAAGTGCCCTTAATCCTCTGCTATGGACTGTAATTTATCCTGGAACTTTTCTACTAATCCCTGAGCCAGAAACAGAAGATAAGTCACCCTGCTGAGAAGAGGAAAACACTGTCCACAGACAGGTGGTAAGTTAGTTGCATGCAGTAGTGAAGGAACTGGTTCCACTGCCTCCTTTGCAAATTCCTCCCACAGTCTGCATCTGATTCTGTGTTACTGTGCCACATCTGTTTTCTTAGGAGGCTCCCCATAGTTACCTTCAAGACTGATGGACCCTGGATCTGACGCTAGTTACAATTAAATGATATATTAAATAGATATAAATCCAAAGTGTCTGATAAAGAATGGAGAGGTATAGATTGAGATTTTAAGTGCTCACTCAGTATATATAAAGCCTGTAAGGTAGAGCAAAAGGTTGAAGACTCAAGAAAGCTTTGACATTGCAGATTTATAAACATTAGATACACTTAGAGTCTAGTACATACTGCTTTATATGTGCTGAGAAATTATTGTGAATGTTCAAGAAGTGTACACTCCAGCTCCCTCACAATGTGTTTGTATATTTGTGCAATTTAGCACCCAAAACCTACTACCTTAACAAATATTCAATTTATAATACAAAACTATTAACTATAGCCATTACAGTGTTCCTGGGATCCCAAGACTGACTCTTTATTACAACCACAAATTTGTATTTTTGACCCATATCTTCTCAGAATTCCCTATGGCCCCTGGTGACCATTGTTCTACTCTTCATTTATTTTTTGCCAACATAATATTTTCATTGATTATTTGGGAATTTTATACAATGCACTCTGACCACAGTTCATTTCCATTCCTCCCAGGTCCACCCATCCACCCTTGTGCCCCACCCCTGAAAAAAATAGACAAAGTCCAATTTGTGCTGCCCATATACTAACTGAAGCCTGGTCAGACTACCAGTGGCCAGCCTCTTAAAGATAACTGAGTCCTTTTCCATCCCCTTCCCTACCCCGCCAGAAGTCATCGACTGTGACGAGCTACCCTTCAGCGTCTTTATCACAAATTTTAAGGACTCTCTTCAATGGCTTCCTGTCTAGACTGTTTCTTTGTGTGTGTGGGGGGGGGCGGGTCCCAGAAGCCTCCAGTGTCTCTCATTCTCAATTATGAGTCTGCAGTCACAGACACCACTGCAAAGGAAGCTTCCTGCCCTTAACATCCAGTGGCAGCACAGATCATGGACTTGCACATGGTTTACTGTGGCAGCAAGGGTCATGGGCATCAGTATGGCCTCTCTTCTTAACTTCTGTTTATTCAACTTCGAAAAATATTCAGCATGGAAGAGAGTTCTTAGTGTTTCCTTTGTTTGGTTTATTGCATTTAATAACAGCTTGCAGTTTTATCCATGTCACCACAAATGTCAGGATCTCTTCTTAAAATGTTAATAATAGTTGCACACATACACACACACACACACACACATACACACATAGATAGATAGATAGATAGATAGATAGATAGATAGATAGATAGATAGATAGATAGATAGATAGATAGTTTACCTAGCTTTTTATCGATCAATTGGCATGCATTAGTCTGAATACTTTAATGAATGTCTCTATGTGGCTATCTCTACAAATCTTTACTTCATTTTCTTTGGATATATACACAGAAAAGGGACTGCTCAGTCATACAGAAGTTCTATATTCTTCTCTTTTTCTTTTTATATAACCTCTACACTGGTATACATAATGAATTTACATTTTTACAAACTGCAACCATTTCCCTTTCTCCATGCCTTCAGCAACACTTGCTGTTTCTTTTCAGTAGAAGTCATTGGACCATGTGTGTGATGATATCTAACAGTGGTTTAGGTTTATTTCTCTGACTTTCAACAATGCTGAGATCCTACTTACTATGGAATCATAAAAGACACACGCCTTTAATCCCAGCACTCGGGAGGCAGAGACAGGCGGATCTTTGTGAATTCGAGGCCAGCCTGGTCTACAGAGAGAATTCCAGGAAATGCGCAAAGCTACACAGAGAAACCCTGTCTCAAAAAACAAACAAACAAACAAACAAAAGACACTTGGATGCCCAACTTGGTCTGAGAGAACTAGGTTGGAGGCCCCATGATTCCTGACTTCATGTTATGTTACCAAACTGTGTTGGACTCAGATAGGGTAGAACAACAGAGCAGTGTAGCAGAGAACGTGCAAACAAACTAGCGCATAAACATGGAACAAATCTTTGACAAATACGCTAAGAGCACACAAGGAAGAGGAAGAGTCATGGTGTTGGGAGAACTGAATGTCTGTGTTAAACAAAACCGGACTCTACCCAAGACATCAACTCTGCCCAACATCAGCTCTGACGTCATTAATCTTTAGAAGAAAACACATGGGAGGTGTTTCTGAACATAAGTGTTTTGGATCTCACACCAAACACTCAGACAACAAGTGAAAATAAGGAACAAGAACTATGTAAGACAGAAAACCATCTTCAACTCAAAGGGGGAAACATGACAGAATTGAAACAGTATGAGGCATTATAGAAAATATTTGTAACCAATATATGTGACAAGGATTTAATATCTGAAATAGACAACAGATAAAACTGAATAGACAAAGACAAATAACTAAATTTTAAAAAATGGGTAAATGACCTGAATAGACATCTTTGCAAATAAAATACAGAGTGTCTATAAGTTCAGTGGAAGCTGTTTTAGTCTTTCATGTGAAGACTCTAGGTTAGGCTCTAGGTGCAGAGGCAGAGTTCAGGTGCAGGGGGATGGGGACTTTTGTTCCACAGTCTTTCTTCAGTAAGCTTTGGAGGGTGTTAGGAAAATCTCCTATATTTAAAGTCATTTGACTATATACATTAACAAATATAACAAGAGGCCTTTATGACGACATCCACAAGACTGTTAAACCAAGTGAGCTCTTCCGCCATGGCAAGTAGACGCGAAACTATTCCCTAGATGCAAGTGGAGCGCAGAGATTAATCTTGTATTGCTCCTATTGAAGTCAAACATGTTTGTGTTTACTTTTATTTTGATACAGGGTCTTTGTCTGAGACTTGCGGCTTGTCTGTTCAGCTAGTACCAGTGATCCTGTCTCTACTGGTGGCTGGGATTACAAGCACCCCAACCTCCTCAATACTCAGGTATTTTTGTTGTTGTTGTTGTTGTTTTAATGTAGATGCTGAGGCTCAAACATGCTTTGGGGACAGGGTTTTATGTCTCCCTAGCCCCTTGTGGAAATAGATATGGTACAAAATACACAAATGAATGAAAGAATGAAGCGGTCATCACGGGTAATCATGTTTCAGTAGACAGCCACAGGCAGGTGAACTCTATGAAATGGCTAGCTTACTTAAGCCCAGTGAATTTGGCCAGATGGCAGATCAGCCAATATGGAATGGAGTCTTGCATACATCTTTAGTTCTCATCTTGGGCCAATGCTTTAATAGCATGATCATAAGATATGCTGACAGCTCTTGAATGAACAGTTACTGCCATAGTTTCTGTATGATCATTTTCTTACTCAGAGCAGAAGCATCAGTATGATGGCCAGTATTTACATCCTTTTAAAACCTTTTTATTTATTCTTTGTGTCTTTCACATCATGCCTCCCAATACCACCTATCTCCTTCCCCCCAAAAAATAAAACAAAATAAAATTCAAGAGAAAAAGGAAAAAGAAAAAAGAAAGAAAACAGAAAAGGGAAAATCTCGTCATGGAAGCTGTAGTGTGGCACAGTGAGTTGTACAGGAAACCCCCTTTTCCATACATTTTTACATGCAGGCGTTCATCACAAGGAATCATCGGTCTGGCTCAAGACCCCTGGTCTCATCTTCATTAAAGTTGCATGATGATGTTGAAATGAGCAGATTTAACTTAAAGTCTCTAACCAAAGCACTTCTAATCTGGATCACCCATACAGTAAGACAGCATTGATCACATTCTTGTCTTTATCTTTCTTGTTTTGAACATTTTAAGAAATTGGGACATTTCTCATTTCTTTCTCTCTCACACTCTCGTGAGTGGTCATTCTTCATTATAGGATCACAGGGTGGGGAGAGGAGGCAGAAAATTTATGTCCTGAAATTCAATAACACTTTTTTTTTTTGCATGTGGAAAACCTGTGGGCTCACCTGAATGGGACAAAAATGAATGAAAACCACCCCCACATTATCTTTCTTCCAAGATCCAGTCTTCCAAGTTCTTTGCCAGAACCACGAGTCAAGCTTCCCTATAGGACAATGGTTCTCAACGTGTGGGTCACGACCCCTTTGGGGTTTAAAAAAAAATGACCCTTTCACAGGAGTCACCTAAGACCATTGGAAAACACAGATATTTACATCATGATTCATAAAAGTTACAAAGTAGCAACAAAAATTATTTTACAAGTGAGGAATACAACATGAGGAACTGTATTAAAGGATCTCTGCATTAAGAAGGTTCAGAACCACTGCTATAGGCCAAAAAGGAAAGTGGCTTATGGTTGTACCTGAGTGACAATGTCAACTTGGTCACCTGATTCACAACACTATCCCTGGGAACACGTGTCCTTATCAAAATGCCAAATATGTTTGCTTTTTCCACACTACCAGTCAAGACATCGTAGCTCCATTCTTGCAGGTATTTTGAATATTTGGCTTGAAATTTGCAATGATCAGATGTTGGCTCAACCTGCACCCCTGGAGTATGAAGTCTCCCTGGTCACAACTACAGCGAACTCTTCTTCACCTCCTCTGCTCCAGTCTCCGTTCCCTGTATACTTTGAAATATGATGGGACATGACTTGGTTACATAAATAGTAAGTAGATATTACAGAGTAACATGTGTGCTGTCTGATATCTATGAAATTTTACCCTCTCATTTATAAATGAAATAACATACATGTGTGTGCCATTGCATGTTTCCAAATCACTGACTCATCTGGTATTTATTGGTATTAGGAAATTGTATAGACATGTATATACCCTATATACATACCTCGTATATACGCCTGGCACATGCTATCAAGGACATAGAGATAATCAGGCTTCTGTCTACAGAACAGACACTAATTCAAAAAGTCAAGAATTGCAATTATATAAGCAAAAGTTCTATCAAGTTCTATCAAGGAAAATGCATAGAAATTTGTATGGAGTAGGGGGACCCATTTTATTATAGTGAAAGGAAGCTGAGGCCTCAGCAAGGGCAGGTCTGGAAGACGCAATAGGGGTGATTAAAGAGGAGCCCCTGTGCCTTTCTTTCCTTACATATCATGACAAAATCTTCCCCCACCCTGAGACTGAATCAGCCTCAAATTCAGAGGTGGGGTTTAACTTTGAGTGGAAAACAGATATGGCCATTGCTAAGAAATTTTCTGTTTTTCACATTCATGAGGATTGTTTATTCCATAGTTCAGAAAGAAAAGATGGTTCATGGTCACATATTGAAAAAAGATCTGATGGCCAAATGCATTTTGAGAATCTCCCCAATCTTTTTTCAATATGTTCAATTCAAATACTTGACATGAACTATGTTCTCTTGGGATTTTCACTGTATCTTTTAATCAAAATCCCAAGTATAAACCACACAAGAACTCCAGGCTTCGCTCTTGATTTGCACAGAGGGACGACAAAGTTATTTCCTCTTATATACAATCATTTCTTTGAAAGAAAGTATGCTTTAAATTGGGCATCAGTTTAATGAGTGAGCAATGAGCACAGCCCTTGAATACTCTGTTAACATTCAAAAGTCCATTCAAAGTGAAGGAACAGGCACATTTGGCATTCACATCTGTCCTTGAATTCACTGGTTTTGGAAACACTCATGTCTCACTTTTCCTCCGAGTTAAACCATCATTTCAACTTCATGCTCATTTTTGGGCAAATGATGAGCATTAATAGTTGTTTAAGAAGCTGGTTATGGGATGTGGGCACAGGCATTCTGAGACATTGCAGTATTCAGACTGTGATGTTTTTGAACAGGACTGGATCAAGCTTTCCAAAAGGGAAATAATAGTTCAACTCTTAAAATTTCTTCCATATATTTCTTGATATTTGATACTTTCTACAGCTTGTCATATAAAAGAAATTACTACAGATCAGCCAGCCATGTGGGAAAACTGAGGAAGAGAAATTCACACTTGACTCCCTAACCTCATAACACCCACACAGGTGATTTCACGGAAGACATACAATAGCTATGTTTTCTGCTAAGATATACCTGGTTCACATGATGCAATTCCTCACATGAATATATTATGGCATTATACAGACACAGAACATTCTAAACTTTTCCAGCTGTTCCTTCAAGTAAATCCAGATGAGAACCATTCTTTCAGCTCACAAAGATCTTTTGAATTCTATTATGATTCCTCTCAAATAAAAGTTAACATGTACACATATATATCCACTTTTTCAGGAGATAGTATCTCCCCTAACAAATTTTATAGATATTCCTTCCCTTTTTTATTTCTTTGTTTATTCATTCAGGTTTTGCTGTTTTTTATTTTTTTGGAGACAAAGATGGAACTCCCACTGGCCTCTAATTCTTGGTCCTCCTGTGTCAGCCTCCGGAGAACTGAGATTTCAGGTGTGAGCCAGCATCACAGCCTACTGATACTGTTTGAAGACACAGAACCTATCTACCAGACCTGTCCACTCACAAATATCCAAGGTAATTACTGGGATTTGGAAAATTCTGGGGCCACCTTTTCTTCCCATGCAGTTTACTAGTAATTGCTTGTCATTCAAAGTTGGCCAGAACTCAACTGACTACTACAAAACATCACACACACACACACACACACACACACACACACACACACACACACACGCACGCACCCACGCACGTGTGCGGTGCGCGCCCCCAAGACATAGTCTAAGAGGTTCTAAAATATGAGAAGGTGAAATGTGAGATGAAGCTGGGCTATGAAACCCAAACCTGGGGATTTTTTAATGTAATATACCCAGGAAATCCTTGGCTGGAGCCATCTCCAGACCTGAGCTTTTAACCTGAACACTCTTACTACTGGTGACATGCTTGTAAGTTCAGTGCAGCATCAGAAGACGTATAACAGGATATAATATCAGAAGATGAAGTTATCCAAGAAATTCCTGAGTAAAATAAGATTTTTTTTCTAGTTTTGAAAACAATGTTAGATCAAAATTTAGACTAATAGGAACAACCACTATTTAATAGAAGCTTAGCATTGGACACCTCCCAAGATCTCTTTATTAAATGACTCTAAAGCATATATATGAAAGCTGTTGAGGTCCTAGAATGTTCCACAACATTTTAATAGCCAAAATTATCTCATTTTGGAGACATCATACTATGTTTTGTATTTTCACACATTTCATGGTATTTGGCTTGCTGATAACAACATTGATGTATTATCTTACATAGATTATTGGCTCAACTAGAGCATATAATTAGAAGTCAAGTTCCTGGACTTTAGGTATAAATGAACAAACAAACATTACCTTTCCAACTAATGTGTCATTTTGTTTAGGTTGTCAATAAACATTTTTGGGGGGGGTTAGTATATTACAGGCACCATACGGAGACTGAAGTTTAGACAATTTTTACAGATTTTTCCTCGAGTGCCAGAAAAAGAGAAGCCACCTAGATAATGTAGGCTGGTGAGTATGGCATTGGAGGGAACATGTGCACACTCAGAATCTCTAGGGCTATGGAGTTCTGTTCTGTCCATTCTCAGGGCTCATGGGAGAAAGCTGGACCAAGTACATTTTCATGGAAATGGTTAAGCAAAAGAAAGGCGTGTGATGAAGAAAACTTGAGAAGAAAGAAAGGCGTTTGTCTACACAAGGAAACAGCAATAGCTTACGGCATGTGAAACCGTGATCTCTGGGTTCACGTCCAAATGCTTATTAACTGTAGGATTAATGTCCTTGCCTCATTTTATTTCCCTATAAGAACAGAATGTCAGAGTAACGCTTAACTGTATCAGTTAAGCAGGTATCACAACCCCCAGCACATACGAAGATCCTGTCTGCAGGCACAGCTGCGGTAGCATGGTGGGCAACCATGGAGATGAGGAAGCAGAGCCAGGCATCACAGCACCTGGTTAGGAAGGGCTTGGCAGTGAATGTCACACACAGGTGCGGTGAAAGCCTTCGCCATCTACTCTGAGAGGATAATCCTTGTGTATTTGCAGTTGCAGGATCAAGTGAACGACTATTTCACCATTTACAAATGAGGTATTTGTGGAAACTCAGACCTCCATTCCAATCACACAGACACTCTCAGGTGAAATCCTGTGTGTTCTGAAAATCAGGTTGGGAAAAAACAAGAGGTCCAAGAACAAATGTGGAGTAGATGAGGTGTCTCAGGTCACCTGTCATTCTTTAATCACTGGAACTAACCAGATCCATGCTTTAAGTGATCTGATGGGTGGAGAAATGACCCAGGATTTAAGAGTGCTTACTGCTCTTCCTGGAGACCTACCTGAGTTCAGTTCCTATCAATAGCATGGCAGCTCATAATCATCTGTGTCTCTACTTCCAAGGGAATGTGATGCCCTCTTATGGCCTCCATAGGCACCAGGCATGCACATGAAGCACAAACATGTATTTAGATACTTATCCATACACATAATATCAAATAAACCTTAAAAAAGAAAGAAAGAAAATGATTCAAGTTAGGTACAAAACACATGCCTCAAAACTGATCACAGCATGGAGAACCTTGACCTAGATACTGACTAAATATATTTCCATTATAGATGCCTTGTTAATAATTGTCTCATCATTACTGGACTTATAGAGTAGTTAAAAGAAAAAATAACCCACAAGCTGTAATTCTGGATTGTAAATTTTCAGTTGTGTGTGTAATGTATTAAATATTGCATGTAATAAAACTTATTTTTACAAAAACTGGGTCATACTTCCCATCTATTTTTACACATCGCTCATATGAACACTCCCCTTATGATGGAGCATTGCACATCTTCAGTTTTAACAGCTGCAGCACTTTTTTTTTTATCAGCCAGCTGCAACATAATTTCTCTAGCTCTTGGACATTTACAAGTATTCTTCATTTTACTGCTGCAAAATAATGTGAAAACCTACAATTGTTTTGTAGCCAGTCTGCACCTAGCTCTATTGTTTTGCTCATCCCCAAAGGGTAATGAACAGCAAGGTCTCAAGCATTTACAAGCACCATTGGATTTAATTAAAGCTACTGGTCAGGCATAGCTCAGCCTGACACTTCCTCGGGAACAGGGACTTCCTACTCTATTCTGAGTAAGTTATGGAAATAACCAACTCCTTTCTTTTGATTTGAGATCCAATCCATGGGAGGGAATTAATTCAAAGCACAGAAACCTTGCCAAAAGCCCACAGCTGGGGAAGTCACAGCTTCTAGAGGGGAACCTAATACTATTGTTTTGCTAAATGGTCATGTTATCAAACTGTCTAAATATTTATGTTCTATATATGTCTATAGATAAGTGCTGCCCTCAACCTTGGTCAGAGATGCTTCTTCTGGGCATCTCAGTTAATGAGCAGCAGTTAATGCAAAGGCTCCTAACTGGTCAGAGTGCTGAGAATCGATGCCTGCTCTCAGTCCTAAATGAGACTTCTGCATTACTCCTTTACCACAACAAACACAAGGCTCAGGCCACAATCCAAAAAAGGAGTGGGAAGAACGTAAGAACTGGCAGGTAGAAAGGGGTGCTGTGAGATGCTGTCTTCTCCACATGACTTGGCCACCGTGCCCGTGAACTCACTGCAGGTGTGGTCTCCTGCACAAGATAAAGCTGCTAAGATAGGTTAACATGCCAACAGGCAGCACTAATTGGACTCAGTGGTTTCAGAGAAGAGGGGGGGGGAGGGAGGACAGAAAGGTGGAAAGTGGGAGATGGGATATGTTAAGAGCTGGCGGGGGGGGGGGGGCGCGGGGGTGACCTGAGTGAGATAGGGAAGTAGTTGAGGTAGATATGATCATGATACATATGTATGAGATTGTCAAAGAATAAATCTAAGTTTACAGGCAGCTATTATTATCTCACCGCACTGGTTTCTTTTTTGTTCATTGAGACAGGACCTCACCCTGTGACCAGGTCTGTCTAAACCTCACTGTGATGCCCCTGCTGGCTTGGAATTTATGGTAATCCTTCTGCCTCAATTTCCTGTAGACTGAGACTACAGGCCTGAGTCACCATGTCTGGGGTTCCTGAAACTGATTTTTCTAAGTACACCACTGTTTTTGTGTTTAATTTGGTATCAAACAAACTTTACCCACTCTTAACAATGGTGCTGTGAGAATATCCACAAGTGCGTTTTAGTTAAACCTGTAATCATCTCTTTAAAATCTCACCTCCTAGAAAACGGTTCCAGGTTTCTCATATCTGGCATTTATGAGCAAGATGCTGGCGGCTGTGTTCGTGGTTTACAGCATGGAGGTGTGCAGCCTGTCTATAAACAAGAGCGGCAGTCAGGCCTCGCCTCCTTTCAGTTTGTTCTCCGGCACATGGTTGGAGGAAGAGAATAGGATGCCTTGACATTTGCCCTAGGAGTAGAGGGGAGATCTCTTAAGACTGTTTTCTTTTGTTTTGTCTGTTTTTAAGCTGCAGAAATAGTCTGCAGCTCAAAGAACACTAGTCGGGAAAGCAAGCTGAGTACCCCATTAACTCCTACAGTAACAAGTTCGGGGCAGTGCCCTCAGCGGTTCAATAAAGACCTCCTGAAGATGGAGGTTGCCATGGTGATAAGAGCCACACACAAGGAGTGGGGATGAGGCAACCTTCTGCAGAGATGCAGGGGCAATGTGAAAGTCACCTGGCTTTGGCCATGGGAAGCTCAGAGCAAATTGGGGTGGTTCAGTCTCCAGCTGTGGCCTCCCAGGCTCTGCTCCCACTGCAGTGCCCTGGGGAGCTAGCCTGAAGAAGGGGGCATATCGTGGCTCCCTGGGGCCTCAGGGGTGCACCGGAACAGGAGATGGAGATGAGAGTCACAGGAAAGATGCAGGTTGAGGCAGTGAAGCCCTTTCCTGCCATATTCCATTTACGTTTTGTCCCAGTTGTTGGGCAAGCAAAGCAGAGGCAGCTTAGTCTGGTGGCTCTGGCTTGTAATCCTTGCACTCTGGTGGCCGAGGCAAGGAGATTGTCCTGAGTTCAAGGTCAGCCTGGGCTACGGAGGAAGGCCCTCTCACAAAAATCAAAACCCACCAACACTACCAAACAAACAAACAAAACCGTGACAATTCCCATAGTCATTCACACCAATCTAAGCTTCAGTGTCTGCGTGGACCATCAACCACCTCGGTGTCTTCACTCTGGGCTGCAGGGCGGTGCCGAGCAGGCCTGGTAATGTGCACTTTATGAAATTCTGTGTCCTCGCTGCCTTGGGCGCTTTGGTATCTACCTGATGGATGGGGCGACCCTCCACGCCTTTTGTTAGCTTGTGTTTGTGTGTCTGCCATAAGCCAAGATGCTTATTCCAGAACAGGAACTGCTCTGACCTTTGGACTATTGAAAACAGCGGCGGCGGCATCGTAACTATAGTGACGTCATTGACTGTTAAATCCCGGGGGGGAGGTGCTTAGACAGAAAAGACCATCAAAGCTGTGGTGCGGGGTGTTAGTGACACGAAAATGAGACAGGCATTTCTTTGAACTATTTCTTTTATTTTTCTGTGATTATACTATAATTATATCATTACCCCTTCTCATCATCTCCCTCCAACCATCCCATATACTTCCTCTTGCTCCTTTTCAAATTCATGCCCTCTTTCCCCACTAATTGTTGCTATATGTATGTATGTACATATGTATGTATATATAAATACATACACACACATATATGTGTATATATATTCCTAAAAATATAAATATGACCTGCTCAGTCTTACTGTCCTCACACTGGGAGCAAAGGTCATTTATAATTCTTGTAGCTCTAGAATCTGAGAGCTAAAAACAGACGACGCTGGAACCACGCAGTTTAGCACTGACTTATACAGGTAAAGAAGTCAATAATTTATTCCTCAAGACCTCAAAAACCATGAGGACACAGACCTGCGCTCGCTCTCTCTCTCTCTCTCTCTCTCTCTCTCTCTCTCTCTCTCTCTCTCTCTCTCTCTCTCTCCCTCTCTGCAGAACTGGTAAAATACCAGTAAGTGTCCCACAACTCTCAGGGTGTGGTGGTGGATGCTCTATTTCCTAACAGAATCTTAACTTCAAGCCCATCAGGGGCCCCTAAGAACCTCATTTGTAATTTCTCTACTGAAAATACTCCCAACACGGATGACAATCAATGCTGGTGGGAGTTTAGTAGCAACAAAGGTTTCTACTGTCTTTCTATCAAACAAATATGAGAGATTCACCTAACTCAAAAACATGGGAGACATCAAAATGTAGGAAGGGATAGGTTTTGAGTGTTGTTACTTTTATTTTAAGTATGACGTGTATAATTGTAAGTTTTAAAACTTAACCTTTAATAATAGGTGTATTTAACAGCTGGGCCACAAAACCTCAAAATATCAAGGATTGATCCATGTGACATAATGGTATTCCCTCAACACACCACTGCCTCCAAGGATCACCTGACCATCACTTGAGAACAGCTTTGATGTTTTTATCAAATGAAAATGAGTTTGTGGACCTTCCTAATACCTGAAAGAAACCCTAGATAATGTGGAAAATGAGTGCTTCCTATATTATGTGCCTATGGTAAAATGTATCAATTAAGCATTGTAAGCTATTAAAAATAACTAGTGCAATAAAATACTGTAGTTATAGTTATATGACTATTCTCTCTCTCTCTCTCTCTCTCTCTCTCTCTCTCTCTCTCTCTCTCTCTCTCTCTCTCTCTCTCTCCCTCCCTCCCTCCACCCCCTCCATATTTCACACTTCTTACTGTGGTAATGTGAGGTGATATATAGCTTCATGATGAGATGAGAACAGAGTAGGCGTATGATGTTAGTATCCTGACATAGTGTTTCCTGTTACTTAACACTAGCCCTATTAATCACAGCAGTTGGTCATGACTGAGAAGGTACAGAGCAATGAGTATGTGTTATCTGCAGCGTGGGGACCCTGAGCAGGGTATGATTCACATCCTGGGCAGGATGGAGCAACAGCAGGAGCATGTGCAGTGCTGCTCAGAAGGGTGTATGGTTTTGCACCGGTGTTTATGTCTGGAATTTTCCACCTAGTATTTTCAGACAGCAAAGCAACGAATTAAATCAAGTCAACAAAACATGCAAAGCACTTAGACTGTGCTGGTATCTAGATGTTAGTTGGGTTAAAACTTGGATATTAAAGGATTACCATCAAGCGTAGGAAAAAGAATTTGCAGATGACATTCAGGATTCTATAACTAAATATACACCTAAGGACTGACATGCAGGCATTTATGCTCACAGTGCTTTAAATGAAAGACCAGGTACAGGCCAGCCGGTTCACAGTCTCTGAGAGCTGTTTCTGGGGCCCTTATTGTACCAATGTGGCTGGGCAGGCAGCTTTCTGGGCATGTCTTTTTAAGTACAATAGGGTTCCGCCCTGGTGAACTGGTCGCTCTCCAGTGGCTCTGCCTCCTGATGCCGTACTGGTGATTGTGATTATCACATTAACAGGGGATGGGAACACACATTCAGGTCACAACACTTAGGAAAGCTTTAAACTTCCATTTTTTAAACTCAGTAACTTTGAATTTAGGATCTAGGTTCTTTAAGTCTCTCCTCTAAAATGCCCCAGGGATAATTTTCAAAGTGCTAATATTTTATAGCTTATAGTAAAGCTATAAACTAAATAAATATTTTTCATCTGAAAGCTGTGATCTAGATTTAAGCCTGTCTATGGATAATAAATAATTTTCCAACAGAAGTACCCAGACCTCTATGATTTATGAAGTTAAGCTCATCTGCCCCCGACAGCAGGATTTGCTTGGTTGTTAGTATTTCCAGATTAGAGGGACCATGGTGAGTTGCCTGACATCTGTACAGGTCTGTGAAAAATTAGTCATTTAATGATTATGTATTGATTATCTGCTGTGTGCCAGAAGCTGGGGAGCTTATATCCCTAAGAAGCCACTCAGTACTTAAGGCCAACATTGATCAATGCTATTTCTCTAAGCATTGGAACCAATGGGGGGTGGAGAGCTGGCATTTTTCTGAACTTTTTTGTGGCAAGGTGCCAGAAGGTGCGGGGTCACTCTATTCTAGTCTTAAGTTCTTTGGCTATAATATCTGTGAATGCAACATATGAATATGCTTCTTACCATGAATCAAGTCACTGCTTTGGCTCTCCCCCTGCAGTGTTTAGAATGATTTAGTAGTTATTTTACTTTGGTGGTTAAGTGTCAAATGTAAAGAAGGTAAATTGCCAGAGAGAGTTAGCATGGGTTATTCCAAAGGTCCCTGATCTCTCATTTTTTGTATATTCTGACCATCTCTGCCAACCATTAAAGTGACCAGAGTGTGTTTCAAGTTCTGCAGACTGCAGTTTGTCAGGGATTCTTCTGTGCACCTGGATGTCAGTCATCAGGTCCCACCCTTAATCAATGTGTAGGCTAGACATTAGTGATGGAAAAGTATACCTATTGTGGCTAGAAGTCAAACACTTTAACTTAGCATGATGGACTGCCTCTCCTTCATATCTTTCCTTGTCATCTCTCGTCTTATAAAAGCAGTCTGGGACAAAACAGAAGAAATGAAAATCATTTTTAGTGATGCTCACAGTATTGGCTTCACACACATCGCCCAGATAGAAGTGATGGAAGTCCCAGCAGGGCTCAGCAACTTGGCTTTGTGAATAATCAACTCTATGACCATAGAGACAAGCTTCAACGAAGTTGAATCTGCATATCCTCTATGGTTCTCTGTACTTCTAAAATGATTCATCTCAAGTACAGAGTATCTTAAAGGTTCTGGAAGGCAAAGACTCTTGATATTAAAACTGAATATCGTTTTGACTAGCAATTTGCCCTTCCAAATCCTTGTCTCAGAGACAACTTTCTAGAATGATTAAACTTTGAAATTGGCTGGTGCTGAATTTGAATCTTGGCTGACCTACTGAAAGCTATGTTACCTTGGGCATGCAAACACCATACAACTTGGTTTCACTATCCTTAATAGAGAGATTCATCCATGCACTCAAGTATTTATTGAACATCTAGTATATGCCACTCCCTATTTTATGCAGAGGAATCTTGATCCTCTTTTCTGTGGCTAATGATACAACAAATGAAGATAAACTCTAAACAATTAAAATATATAAATATATATTTAAACTTGTAATAGATGCTATCATGCATGAGTCCCCAACTTTCTTTGTTGTGGTATTCTTTAACAATAATATATCATAGAATAACTATCAATAGATATAGTGCATGTAACCAAACTTTTTCCAGCACCATGTCTGCCTGCATGCCACCATGCTTCCTGCCATGATGTCAGTGGACTAAACCTCTGAAACTGTAAGCTGCTACCTCAAATAAATGTTGTCCTTTTAAAGAGTTACCTGTCTCTTCACAGCAATAGAAACCCTAGACAGTGAGTGTGTAAGATGACTGAAACAAATTCACACTGTCAAATCACAAACTACACTGAAAAAAATTGGAACTGACAAAGAAAATTCCATTTGGGAATTCTGCAACAACTGAAAGAGGCCTGAACTGAGTCTACACTCAACTCCACTGGGTTAAGAGAGGGGAAGGTTCTGAGTGTGAGGCCAGCTTAGTATAAAATGGCAGGGTTTGGAGGTAAGTCAAAGGTCACCTGCATTTTCTTAATGATTTTGCCCAAAGGCAAGAAATGAACAAACACATATCTCCCATCTGTATGAAAGAACATGGCTGTACAGCTTCTCAAAGATAGGGAACCTAAGCTGTTTCCCCTGTGATTAAAACTTAAAAGGGTAGCTTCCAGGCCTTTGAGAACTTCAGTGGGTTGTAAAATGGGCAAGACATTGAGGAAACATATCTATTTCAAAGAAGCAGAGAGAAGTTTTTGTTTTGTTTTGTTGTTTTGTTTTGTTTTTTGAAATGCTGTCAGAAAAGGAAGGGCAGGGCTCTTCTACAGCAGTCGGGGTGAGTGGGTGGAGTCCTGACTCAGAGACACACAGAAAGCCAACAGTGTCTGGCTGGCCCAAAGTTGAGGAGATGAGAGTCTAATGCTATTCCCTTGAGGTCTACAAGTTATTTTTTCTCTAATATCACTATTCTTCAAATATGCTTATTCAGCAACAATAATATCTTTTAGAATTATAATGCTGAAAATAAAAGTGAGCTCATCTATGTTTTCAGATTCCTGACATGTTGCTCTTTGAGATCCAGTGACAATAAATCAGTATTCCATTCAGGAATTCTCAGAAATTTCAAAATTATGATTATTTCAAACATACATATAGAAATCTTCACAGTGTTATTTAGAAAGCTAAAATTCACATTTAAAGACCCAAACACACTGGGTTTAGTAGAACTTGCAGAGAAATACAGCCTACAGATAGCCAAGCAGTGAAAAGCATAACTTAAATTCCAATCTCCAAGCAAGGTAATGGTTCTTTGTGAAATCACATGTGGACACTGCCCATTTAAGCACTTACCTTGTCCAGAAATTTTTTAAACCTTGAGAGACTATCCAAAGCATCCAAACTTACAGAAAGTTTGTTATTTTGTGAACACACCAGTGAGAATTTTGTCTTTCTTCACTCACCCTTTCTTTCTAATTGTTATACTATACATTCGTTTCCTCATTTACATGTTTACATTGTGGGCTTGGATCTCCATATGAGAGAGAAAATGCTTAGCTTTTGTTTGTTTGTTTTTCTCTAAGATTAGGTGACCTGTTTTATTATATATTCTAAGTTCACCCGTTTTCCTGTAAATCTCGTTGTTTTATTTTTTAAGAGCCAAATAATATATGTACCTGATTTTCATTATCCATTCATCTGTTGAGATAAACTTTGAAAACACTCCCCTGTAACACAACTACTTAAAACTAGTCTTCTCCCATATTTTAATTTTATTTTTTTATTTTTATTTTTTGATGTCTGTGGTGTCTGCCACTTGTCAGTCTTGTCTTGAGAAATCTCTAGAATGTGGTGGCCCACACCTTCAATCCCAGCACTGGGGAGGCAGATGCCAATGGAGGATCATGGATCCCTGTGAATTTAAGGCCAGCCTGGTTTACAGAGTGAGAGACCTTGTCTATGGGGACATATCCAGGAGAACTTTTTTTTTCTACAGCAAGGCCAGTTGTCATTTAGACATAATTTAAGTGTAACACAGTCCTGTCTTCTGTGGAGAAATCACCTAGCATGAATCTGTCACAGACTTGAAGCTAAGACAGCAAAATGTTTCTGAAAAAGTATTAACTCCGATACCTTTTCTTTTAGGATACAAAGTCCCTGTACCTCCACCCTGTGGGCCCACGTGCACTGCATTTGGCACACATTTGCAGGACACATTTTTTTGGTTTGTTTGTTTTTCATTCAACTTAGTCTATCTTCTTTGTCAGCTCAACAACTAAGTCTATTAGTTTCATCACATTTTGGAATTGTCTTTTCTTTTTTTCCCTTTTTTTCTATGTTTTGCTGGCATGTATGCATGTGTGCCTGATGCCTATGGAGGCCGGAAGGTTTTAGATCTCCTAAGACTGGAGAAACAAACACTTGTGAGCCCCCAGGTGAGAAGTGGAATCAAGCCCGGGTCCTGTAGAAGAGCAGCCAGTGCTCTTAACCACTGAGCCATCTCTCCAGCCTTAGGTTTTATTTTCTTGAATAAAATATTTTAATGACTGAACAAGTGAGCATTGCATCCATTCTTGTTTCTGCATAAGCCAATTCCATCCAAAATCTATCAGAAAAATTATTTTTAGCAAAAGAAGTGCCCAAGACCTCCCCACTCCACTGTTATACACTGCCAGTAACATCAACATTCCTTCACTGTTGGAATGATCACCGCCACACTGCTGGAGCACTTAGAATGCATGCCTGACTCAAGATTCATTGTCTCTCTGTGTGTGCAAAATGTAAAATGAGTTCTGCTTGAACTCTCTTGATCAGGTTTACAGGGTCCTCTCTGCCTTTGCTGCTCCATCCTAGTTATAGGACTGGGTTCTCTTTGAGGGGCTGGCTATTTTTGCTCATTGTGAATACAGCAAATCTTCATGATACCACCATATTCAGTGGGAGATCTCATTAGCAATGTTAGTCCTGCTCGGTTTTGCTGAAATAGTCTCCCTGTCTCATCAGCGGTGCATGCTGCTCACCAGGCATTTTTATTTTTTAAGATATGTCAACGAGAACATGATCTGAAAGGAGAAAAAAATCACAGGTTTCTCACTCTAAATATTCATAAGAACTCAGGGCTTAGCAACTTCTTAATTAAGTTGAAAAGGACAGGAAATTCTCTGTTCCTCTCTGCACCTTCTTTGGTCCTTCATGAGCAGTTTGGAGATGGAATGTTCCACCATTTGGAAGTCAATATGCTACCGTCTAAGGGCGTGACTGTGGGTGAGTGATGGACTATACATCCTTATTCCTGGAGTTAATGGAGGGAAGCTTTTGTTTAAACTATTCAAAACTTTGATTTCATATAAATAATTGAGCAATTTTTATGAGACAGAGAATTAGAACAGTGCACTCTAGCCAGTGAACACCTTTTTACAGCGATAAACATCACATATCCTGAGAGAGGTGGTTATCACTTCATTCATCTGGGTTTTGTTGAACAGATGGTGCAAACCCCTCTGCATCTTTCTGGATCCCGTGCTGTCCTGAGTTCATGCTTTATCTTATATTTATTAAAAGTTCCTCTAAGTGTTGTTGATCTGTATCAAGGTAGTGTCATAAAAGTTCACTGCAAGGGCAAATGTAAACCATTTGTACACTCACAGATGAAATGAAATGGTCGTTTGGCATGTTCATTTATTTGTTGATTAACTATTTACCAAATACGTACAGTATTCCAGATGCTCTTTTTCAGAGACTTGTATTAATCTCCTCAGTGCATATCTAATACAGAAAGAAATGCACATGGTTGGTCATCACCTCTTAGCTTTTCAATGTAGAACTTTTCTCAGAAAATTAACTACATTCACACAGTAAAGACCTGCATGTCTGAGTGTATTTATATGTGCTTTGTGGGATGTCAGTAATAGTTAAGAACTTGGCTGAAAATTTTTGGTTATGGGTCAATAATATATGAAAGGGGTTTAGAACAGAAGATACAGCCTTTAAAATGAGAGACAGACATTGGAGAACATGGCCTATTTGAGCAAGGTCTAGAAGATTAATCTAGCTGAAGTTTAAGCTTCACTGAAAAGAAGAATATGAGGCTTGTACCATCATGACTATTCTGTAAGCTGTGTAAAGCAATGCATAGCCCATCAGAGAACTTTAAACAAGGGAACATTCTGATGTTATCATCGTGATGGCCATCATTATCATCATCATCATGCTCAGTTTCATCATCATTGTCATCATCATCATCATTCTCATTGTGATCATCTTAATTTTCACCATCATCCTCATCACCATAACTCTCATCACTATCATCATCACCATAACCCTCATCATGATCAATACCACCTTCATCATCATCATTATCATCTTATCATCATCACCTCCTATCACTCCCACCTGAAACCTGAACTACCATTCATATCTTACATGCTAATCTATGCTACTTTTGAAGTAGCCCATGAACCTATGCTTACTAAGAGTTTGGAGACAGTGCACAATAGCTGATGCTTTCTGAATGTGAAGATTAGATTATTCCACTCCTCCCTTCAAAATTGACATTGATTACTATATTGATTTTTCATAACCTTTTTCTAAATTCATGTCTGCTTGGAATCTCAGAATTCAATCCTATTGGAAAATCATGTCTTTAGTTGTCATTGTGAAGAAGAGTTCAAAACCCAGTTAATGTCCATTATTAGAGGAGAAAACAGATCCAGGAGGAAGATGACCACAAGAAGTGAGAGGCACAATTTCAACAGTACAAGGAAAGCTGAGAATTTAGGAATTACTATCCAGAAAACAGGAAAAGAAGATTATTCTCTAGAAACTTCAGAGATATCATGGCTTCACTTGTATCTTGACTGTGCAATTCTAGCCACTAGAGCTTAACTCTAGAATCCTAGTCTTGGAGTCATGAAAGAAATAGTCTCGTTACTTGTAACTATGTAGTTTGTAATAATTTGTTATAGCAAATGTAGAAAACGAATACAGTTGCTGATGGGTTTCCTCAAACTCCCAAACACAGCGTGTAGTGCAGTCTTATTCACTAGTCAAATTCTATCTCTGTGCTTAGGCATTTCTCTTTTACCCAGGCTGTTATTCAGCTCAGTGTGTCTATACTTCCTATTTCTCCTGTGAGTGAAACTCCATCTCTCCTTCCCAGCTCTCCTCAGTACCACATCCTCCTGTTATCAGTTATTCGTTCACCAGTCAGTCTTCTGTAGAAGGTTGGGATCATTTCTGTCTTGTCTCTCTGCTCTGTGCTGTGTTGCTTAAATACCTATTTCTTTTACCAAACTGCAAGTTTCCCTAAATGGGGATCTGTGTCCTTGAGGATCTTCATCTCTGTGCTGGCAGTGAGCACACAGTTCAACATCACCAGACTCCAAGCAATGTTTATAAAGTAAACTAGTTAGTGAAAGGCACAATGAAATTGGTCCATACTTTCAGCTCTCAGCTTGGTGAGCAAGCAGATGTCTCTTTTTCTACAAATCAATGACAGGAAATGTAGAAAGCCCACCTTTCATGATGTTATCACAGTTCTCATTTTTTTTTTCTTAATAAATTGCAGCTCTGGGAATAAAATTTTAAAAGGCTGTCAAAACTAGACCATTTTCCTGAGAGTGTATTTGCTAGATCAGAGTCATGAAAGAATTGGGTCACAAGGAAGAAAAGGAGGTAGGGAACTTTAAAATGAATGTATTTGCAAGGTGTGGGCACGGCTGGGAAGCCAGGAAAGGGCAGCCAGTCAAATGAAGACCGTATTTGATTCACTGGAGCTGGAGTTACAGGGTGTTGTGAGCCACTGACATGGGTCCTGGGAACCGAACTCAGGTCCTCTGAGACAGCAGCGCACGCTCCTAACTACTGAGTCATTTCCTCGGGCCCCAGTCAGATGTTTTAAAACCCTATTTTCATGTGAGATGCAGACCACAATTCCATACCGCCACCTACTCTCTTCCGTTTGACAGATAGATCTTCAAAGTGCAGAAATTCTGTTTGTTGGGGGAGGGAGGTGTCTGGGAAAAAGGAATGCTCTTGGAGAGGGCTAGGGGTTTCAAGGTTCAAGTGTCTACTTCCTTCCAAGTCCTAGTTGGAGCTTCTATCACATATCGGTGTTCCCCCAGGGAAGCCCTTGGTTACTGCAGCCATACTTCAAGTTCATCCTTGTTCCCGTTCCTGTTTAGCCCCATGCCCTGCCTTTGTCTGTGGGGAGCTGCTCTCAGCCTGGCCCCTCGATGCTACATGTCTGCGGAGGCAGAGGGCGCTCTGCTGGGCTGGGCAGCACATCCTCTTCTATCAATCTGCTCTGCAGACTGAAGCGGAGCAGCAGCGGGCTTTGGGGCTTTCTAAGGGGGATTTTCGGCTGAGAAGAAAAGAGGTTTGTCTGCTCCAGCCATTATATCTGATGCCCTCAAGGCAATAGTTAGCATTTTGTACTCCCCACCTGTGCCTGCCTACCAGCCTGCTCCCTGGTGCACGACACGAAATTATTCACGCGCCAGTGTTCAACCCAATACCCAGATCTTTTAAATTATTTATGTTTTAATCACATTTCATTACTTCTTAACTAAAAATCTCATTTTACTAGGGTAAAGAACCCAATGCAATCTGAGTTCTTCCTAGAGCCCTGGAAAAGCTTCATTCAGCAGCCATATTTTAAGGAAGCTACAGAATTAGGATCTGTCCTCAATTTACGTATTAAGGTGTCAGCTGGTGATTTATGCCACAATGAAGCCCAGAAGTCAAATTGAGGGCCGACACAAAAGGTAACCTTAAGAAACACATTTGGAAAGTTCTCTCGATTGAGAAATATACGGTGCTCTCCAGCGGTTTGTGTGTTTACAGAAAAAGGAGCCTTGGTTCCTCTCCTCTGATAGCATGCTTAAATCGGAAGGCTGGGTGACGACGCCCCCTCTGCGGCAGAGGTATCACTCTCACCTGGGATTTCGTGAAGGAGAAGGGTTCTGGCAGTGCACCGCATCTTCACAGTCAATTCTTCCAAACCTGTCTTCCGTAGCTTAAGAGGAGGGAGGACGAGGGAATCCGCGGCTGACATGTGAAAGTAAAATCAGTATAAAATAAAAATACTATAACCCCCCCCCCAAAAAAAAAGAGTAAGCATGGCAACCAGGTGATTTACCTTCTATTTCAGGCTGGAATCAATCTCTCTCCCCCAGCCCCACCCTCTCTCCCAAACAGTTCTCCAAGGAAAGCAAATTCAATACATCCTTGGAATTCTTCCGGAAGATATTTAGCAAGGAAATAGGATCCGCTATAGAAACCCCAGGAGCTATGGTCCCAAAGATATCTTTGAGAGGTTTGTTTGTTTGTTTGTTTGTTTTTCTCATTGAAAAACAAAAAAACAAAAGACACTGAATCCAGCTTTTTTTCTTGGAGTGTGTGTGTGTGTGTGTGTGTGTGTGTGTGTGTGTGTGTGTGTGTGATTTCTTTATATTAATTCTCTGTGAGCAAAGTAGTTGGGTTTTTAATTTTGTTTATTTCTTATTTGCCTATATAGTTTTTTCCTTTTATTAGGCCTTTTATTATTATTCATCTGCCTCACTATTTATCTATCAAGTTAATATGTGTGTGTCCTACCTCTGGTGCACTAGCTATAATTAAAAAATATTTTTATTTTATGTATGAGTGTGAGTGGATGTATGTGCACAGCCATATGGGGGCTAGGGACTGAATCCACATTCTTTGCAAGGTATGATTAACCACAGGGTCATCCTTACACCTCCTATACTTCTAATTTAATTTAACTTGGTAGACAGGGTCTCTCACTCGCTTAGAACTTACTATTTTTAGACTAGGCTCCCTGCTCAGCAAGTCCCATTAATCTGCCTCTTTCCGCCTCTCCAGAACTGGGATTACA
The DNA here is from genome assembly GCF_049852395.1 of Peromyscus maniculatus bairdii. NCBI lineage: Eukaryota > Metazoa > Chordata > Mammalia > Rodentia > Cricetidae > Peromyscus > Peromyscus maniculatus. The sequence goes on along the minus strand of NC_134852.1, from coordinate 58,274,676 downwards.
AACACACATTGTCAAGCCTTGCTTTTAGACTTGGATCCTCACGCTATGGAGCAAATACTTTATTGACCAAGCTGTTCCTTGGCCCCTTCACTAGCTCCTTTGAAAACATATGTAAGAGGTGTGGTAAATAGCAAATATTAGAAGCCATGAGACCTTCCATACCTGGTGCTAACTGCCTGCCCCGCTGAATACGACCTTGTAGTAGACCTCTGTTCTCTGACCTTTATATAACTGTTCTGTAAACTGCACAAATAGGAAAAAAAACCACTTATTTCCATAATTGCTTTTGGAATTATGTAGTCTTTGACATCCTAGTAAGTATTCTGTAAATAGATATGAGGAAAAGCTTCCCATAAGATCCTTATCTTCAATATCTCCGTTTCTCTCACGAGCATTTCAAAGCCTTGAAAGTTTCCCTAGCACAGAAACCTGTGTCTATCTGTAATCTTTAAACTGAACTACCTTTCAAACAGGTCAGGCTGCGCTAGATCATGTGGCAACAACAATTACATCCAAACCCCTCTTCTCCCTGTCTTCTTCATGTTTATTGTGGTCTCATGGGAGTAAAGAGGACATATGCTTCACAGCCATCCAGGAATAACGTGCTGACAGAGTACATATCATCATGAAAACTGCAGGTGATTTTTCTAGAAAGAAAGGGATATGTATAATCCATTAGTGGTTTTCATTTCGACTCTGAGCTCCCTGATCAGAATCCAAAGAGCCCAGTAGAAGTGGCCTGTAAAACAGGAGCCAGGAAGCATCCAGAGAAAGGCAGACACCACTCCACAGAACTGACTGCCAGGATTCTTAAAAAATATATATATAGTTATAAAATTTTAATTTTTATTTTATTTAATTCACATTTTTTCATTTATTTTACATACTAACCAGTTTCCCCTCCCTCCTCTCCTCCCATTCCCCCACCCCCCACTCCCATCTATCCCCCTCCCCACCCACTCCTCCTTCATATCCATTCAGAAAGGGGCAGGCTTCCCATGGGCTTGAACAAAGCTAGGCATATCAAGTTGAGGTACGACCAAGCTCCTCCCCTGTATAAAGGCTGGGCGAGGTAATCCAGCATTCCCAAAAGCCAGCTAAGCACCAGGGACAGGTTCTAATCTCACTTCTAGGAGCCCCACAAAACAGACCAGTGCTACACAACTGTCACACACATGCAGAGGACTAGGTCGATCCCATGCAGGCTCTCAAAATGTTAGGTTCTTGAACCTCCCTTATAGAGTCCTCCACTGGAAAATCCTTCAGTATGCCATTCTAGGAAATCTTCCAGCACTGAAAGCTTCCAAGTCTATGCTCTAAGTATAGGAAACATCTCCCTATGTTCACGTAAATAAAGCAAACACATTGTTGTTATTGCTCCTGTTCTTGTTCTAAATTACGGGGAGTCTATATATGTAACATACGTGCTAACATCTCATTTTATAAGCTGAGATCTTGACCAGATGAACCCTGCAATTGGCTGCAGGACCTCTCAGGAGAACTGGTTTCTATCCAAACTTACCTTGACACCTATCATTGAACAGATCATGTAGTTTTTGAGTCCAGGTCAAGTCCCTCAGACCAAGAGGGAGGAAAGGGAGGTTTTCTTGCAACTAAAGCCTGTTGAAAATCAGGGTGCATTTAGGGAAAACCTGTGCACCAGTGTCCTGTCACCCCCTTTCTACCCACATTCTAGAGCAGTGGCTCTCAACCTTCCTAATACTGAGACCCTTTAATACAGTTCCTCATGTCGTGGTGTCCCCCACAACCATAAAATGATTTTGTCTCTACTTCACAATTGTAATTTGACTGCTGCTATGAATCATAATGTAAATATCTGATATGCAGGACATATGACATGCAACCCCCAAAGGGGTCATGACCACAGGTTGAGAATGCTGTTCTAGTGTCTGAAAGTTTTCCACAGTTGCAGAGAAAGTACTCACTCAAGAGAAGTAAAATAGATGTGTGCTCTTATGCAAACTGACATTCTCTCCATTTTGTATTGTTAATTAATCTGAAGCCCATTCTTCATGAAAATGAAAACTGTCTCGGGTGCTGGGCGTACAGACAGTGCTCTCCCAATGTCTCTCATCCCCACCATCTATTGCTATGACCTTTATGATTCACCATAAAGTCTGTGCCTTATGAAAATCTTAAGCCGTAGTCTTGTAGAAATGAGAGGCTAGTCTTTAGTGTGGTGTAATTTTCTGCCTTGTTCAGAGCTACAATATATAATATTTGGGCCAGCTGCTGAGTTGCCTTCAATAAAAGAAGTTTCAATCTGTCTGCAGTTCCCTCTGACCAATTGCCTGGGAAGGACCTCAGTGGCCGGGGTGATATTTAATTTGTCACAGAACAGCCTGAGGCTGTGATAAATTCATAACATTCTACCTACCTCCCTTTAATACACATGTGACTTGCTGATGTGTTTATAAAGCATTATGGGAACAGAGGCCGGTGTATAAATATTGTGTAATGCAGAGTGGAGCGGAGCAGAGCAGCAGGCATAGGCATGGTGCCTGTATGGCTAATGGGCCACGGATCTGACTTAAATACACATTACACCCTGAGACATTAATCAGTTCCTGGAGCTGGGTGAACACAAGGCTTGTCCTTCAGGGATACAGATGCATATTTTAAAGAAAAGAATTATAATAAGGGGCACATAGCTCTTACGGACCTTGGTGCTCTTAACAGCAGCAAGCCCTTTGTCTCAGGGTTGAATGAAAAGCATTCACGAGAAGATACAATAGATTCTGCCTGATTTCTTTTTTAAAGAGTGAATACAGTGGTTTTTCATCCTCATGAAACATCAAATTGTTTGACAACTTATTGATTCCCAGATATTCTGCCCTTGAACTCATCATGAAACCCCCTCTTGTATATAAAAATCTCTCCGAGGCTGAGTACATCATGAAAAATTAATGAATGTGGAAGTGGAAAAAGACAGAATCCTTTTTTCCCTCTTCTCTTGGTGCACGCCTGTCACATCAAACACCAATGTTTTCTCTTTCTTTAGAGCTGCAAGAGACGGCTTGTTTCATTTTCCATTTTGATTAAAACTCATCTGAAGTCCTTCAAGATCCCAAGCCCATGTGCCCAGCACCATCAGCGTGCTTTGACCTCTGTTTTTCCTCGGTGTGCTCAGCCTCCCGAGGGAAAGCACCCTCTGCAGTTTACAGATGTGATATCGAATTCGGCTTTAGATTTCTAGTCCATTCAGCTAAAAGGTGGCTGAATTGGGATGGAAAAATGAAACTTCCATTTGTAAGTCAGGGCTTTCAGGGATTGTGGCAGCTGCTCTAAATGTCTCCAAGTTACCTAACTAAAACCAGAATTATTTGCCTATCAAGTGATTGCTTAGGGTTTAGTAATCTAACAAATCCTGTGGGAAAACTGTCTCAGTAGGTGAAAATACATCACTAAAACAAGGTTCTAAAGTAGAACATACCACATGACAGATAAAGAGTTCAGATCTTCAGAACTGCGCTGTGGAGTCCCTGGGCCCAGGTCCAATTTAGTGTTGGGGAATCCTGGTGTAGAGTTGGGGCTTCCTTGAGAGCTAGAGTCTTGCTCAACGAGAGGGAGCTTGTTAGTTATTTGGCGGCGCTCTTACCCTGCGAGGAAATGTCACAAAAAAACGACAGAATCCACTGACAAGAGTTTCATTAAGATGAGAGAGAGAGAGAGAGAGAGAGAGAGAGAGAGAGAGAGAGAGAGAGAGAGAGAGAGAGAGGTGACAGGCCTGTTGGAAAGACACATGCATAAGGAGGGAAGCCAGGAATATGGCGCCGGCTTATAAAGGCTGGGTCGCACATGCCTGCACAGGCTCATGTGGCTACTCCACGCATGCGCCTAGATCCCATGGTTGCCGCTGCGTGCTTTATGCAACCATGCAAAGCCACGGGGTCCTGGTCACGCGAGATGTTTTGACCCAGAAATGGTTATATTGGACCCAGAAATGGCTATTTTGACCCGGAACTGGCTAGGCAGAAGTGTCTAGGTCCGCTGGGCACTCCCCCAACCGTGGGGGAGTGTTGTGAATCTATCATCGCTCACTTAGAAACTTCTTGGCGTCATCTTTCCAACTCTAGGCAGGGAATGAGTGGATAACTAAACAGTCATCTTCCGCAGGCTAGGGCTCACGCATGCTCAGCTGAGCTGTTGCTGTCTTGATTGTTCTTTCCTTCTTTCAGTCTGGGATGGAAACCGGAGCCTCATGATGCCAGACAAGCTACTCTGACAACCGAACCCCAGTCCCAACCCCGGCCCCAGGCCTAGCCCCAGCCCCTAGCCTTTGAAGCGGTCTCTCTTCTCTGCTCCCGCAGATCTAGTGCTGGCCCTATGAAAACCTGTTTCAATTCAGTATGGGCATGATTGAATGGCCACAGCTGCCCTGTCCTTCAGTGTAGACCTTAGTTATCCTGGCTCAATTTTTGTCAGTTAAATGTAATATAACATTGCCAATCCCTGATTTTATATTTTGTTTAGATCTGAGAGTGATCACAAAGGTATCATTTATTAAGCACACTTTAAGATCTCAATACCATGATCCAGCACTTGTACATTTGTTCATCGTTTAAGCTCTATATTAATCTTTAATTTTAGTGTGTTTATTGGGATAATGGGTCAGCAATATAGTTAAAAATAATATTAATTGTGTTGGCACTGGTAGTATGCTAAGAGCTTGGCTTGATTTATCTCAGTTAATCCGCATTGCAATGGTCTGATGAGCTTGTGCATTGTCTTTAGCCCTCAGATGCACAGATGGAATTTGAGTTTAGTACCTTTGAAGTAGAATACACTCCCATGTCAACAAATGTACACAAATAATCTACTGTCCACAGCAGCAAAGGATGATGGGATGACAAAGTTCTGAGCTCTACTTCCAATGTGTTCTTTCCCTTCCAAAGATTTCTTTCTGAGTCTCCTGTAGACTTAGCTGGTAGTCCTCTTGGTAATGACAACACCAGTGGACAGGAGTCCAGCTATTCTTGCTCTGATATGAGGAAAAATTCCAAGCTGTTGGACACAGTTGACTCCATTATTCTTCCTAACACAAAGGGCATTTCACCTCTATTATTATTCATCCTTTTAATTTTCCAGTCCAGCCATAAATCATTAATTGCTGTAAGAAGATGCATGAGGTTGGTTAATTTATAATAATAATAATAATAATAATAATGTATTTGTTTTTCACATTTCTAGAGTCTGGGCATTGCCAAGATCAAAGTGCTGTCATGTCCAGATTCACATGCAGGTTCAGTTTCTCTGCTGTGAAAATGATGCCCAGGAACATATCACCCAGACAGAGTGAACTCGGTGTCCTCACTTGGCAGGAGTAGAAGGACATGAATCCCCTACCTGAAGCCCTTTTTATAAGGTTTCCACCCTCTGGACTTAATCACCTTTGAATCCCTACCTTTAGTATTGTTACCACGTTGGCCATTTCATTTCATCTCATAAATCTGGGAGTATACACTGGAATATGGCAGGCTCACCTCTCTGTCTTTGTGTATCCCTCTCCTGCTCCCCCTCTCTCTAGTCACATCATCCTCCCTGTCTCCATTCTTCCCACCTGTTCCCCTCTTCCTCTGTTGAATTAATGTCTTTCTAATGTTTCGCTTGTCTGTTACTGATGCCTTGCAGGCGTCATCATCCGTTACCTCCCGTTTCTTGGCTGCTTCAACAACTGCAATTTTATCCCCTTTGTAAATCAACTCAAGCCATTGCTGACAGAAGAGACAGTGTAACTTAACCACCTATGGGACTCTCCCACTCTCAATACATTCAGGGGATAATTGGAAACAAATCTTAGGGTACAAATAATAGTAGGGTGAAAAAGATACCAAGATACTGTTACATCAGACTCCTGGAATCTCCTAGAATCATCAGCTACATATGGTTAATTATTTCCCATCTTCTAAAACTTACTCCTCTAAGATTTATATTATTTGATAATAAAACTATAACATATACAGCAAAATATTACAGGATTGGATTAACTTGTTTCCAGTGATCCTAACTCATATTCAGTAAGTTAATTATTATGATTTATAATTATAATAACATAATTATATAATAATATATATTATAAGATATAAATATTTATAAAATAACTATTAGAAAATAAATATAAAAATAAAACAATTATAAAAATATAACAATAAATTCTTATTTCACTTTTTCAAAATTTGTATTTTCAACATAATATACATTTCAACTCACCAGACACTTGCTAAATATTGTAGGAATAGATTATCAATTTCAATGAAAAGTTTAAAGAACTGTATAAAGAAAATAATGTTTTATTTTGATGATTCAAAATATATTGTCCTTAATTTCAGCCTAGCTGCCTTGAAATCACATACACTATGGGAAATGTTTTAACTTTCTGACCCTAGCTTTCTCATCTAGTAAATGGAGATATAGTTATTCTTGACCTTACCCAGTTATGACTCAAATTAAACAGGAAGAGTTCTCATCTTATTTTCAAGATAGAATCAGTGTCGTGGTTTAAAAATCGGTCCACAAATTCAGATGTGATCCTTCTTTCCTGAATATGCAGGTCTCTGCTCTCTGGTCTCTGTGAGTTCAATCTGAATGCATGGATCAGAGCGGCTGTATGTCTAGCACCTTCTCTAGAAGAAGCCATCTGCATGCTGCTAGTTCCTAAGGCACTTACACTAGGTAAGGACTGGAAGTGTGCAATGAACTTGAATCCTTCTGTCAATAACAGCACCAGTGAGCTGGCAAAGGGTCCTCCAGACACCAGATGGCTGAAGTGGCTAATGTGGTGAGTGCGGCTTTGTGAGAAACTGAGTCAGAGCTACTAAATGGATGCTTTTAGACTCCTAACACTCAGTAACTGAGATAAGAACCTATTGTTTTAAGTGTGGGCTTCACTGGTTATGAAGTAGGTGGTAGCTGATACCATTATCTCCAGTCTTAATGGTCATCACTGCCCCCAACAATCAGTGGTTACAGAAATGTTTTAGGCACTTGGACACATTTGTTTCACAATTAAGGCTAGCTAATTTGTGTTAATACTTAACTAAATTTTGAAATAATTTCTAAGTACAAAACCAATTATATAGTCTCATTTTATCTAAGAATAGTTTGGTAATTTTATATTCCAGTGAAGAAAGATTACTTTTATGAGATAGAATTGGAGAGTTCATTGAATATATTTTAATATAGGCTTAAACAAGATGACCTGGAGAAAAAGTGGTTTCCAGGAGAATGTAAGACAGCCAAGTATCAGCTGCTCAGGGGAGACACGACAGAACAGCTGAGGAGACTGGGGATAGTGCTCCTTGGTCTTCACTGATGTTCACAGAGAAAGAGCGGGCACGTGTGCTCCCCATCATCCCAGGACTCTCCATCATCCCAGGGCTCTCCATCATCCCAGGGCTCTCCATCATCCCAGCGCTCCCCATCATCCCAGCGCTCTCCATCATCCCAGCGCTCTCCATCATCCCAGGGCTCTCCATCATCCCAGGGCTCTCCATCATCCCAGGGCTCTCCATCATCCCAGGGCTCTCCATCATCCCAGTGCTCCCCATCATCCCAGGGCTCTCCATCATCCCAGCGCTCCCCATCATCCCAGGGCTCTCCATCATCCCAGGGCTCTCCATCATCCCAGGGCTCTCCATCATCCCAGGGCTCTCCATCATCCCAGCGCTCTCCATCATCCCAGCGCTCTCCATCATCCCAGCACTCTCCATCATCCCAGTGCTCTCCATCATCCCAGTGCTCTCCAGGCACCATCAGCCCATTCACTCCCTTTGATAAGATGGGAACATCCAGGCTCAGTGCGCAAATGGTTCCCTAGGATGGTGTGGGATTGAGAAAGTAGAATGTACTGTATGTTTCCCACAAAAGAAAACACATGATCAATGTCATGGTTAAATGCACCAAAATCTTCTGTCTATCATGGAGATGAATAGTTCTATTTGTACCTCTGTGTATGTACATACCATATAGCACATGACACACATCATACAACCACACACACACACACATATAGCACAACACGCTATGTAGCATACACACACCCATACAGATACCACACACATACACATATCACACATACACATCACACATATATTAACACATTCACATTACACACATACATCACATACTTCATAGCACATACCACACACACACACTCACACTACACACATGCACACATCACACATACACCACACACAGACACATAACATGCTCACATGACACACACATTCACACACACACACACACACACACACACACACACACACACCACAAACTACATAGAACACACAGAATCACAGCTCAAGACCATGTATCAGATCACAGGGACATCCTTCCGAAAGATATGCAGAAGGTGTTGGCAGAACAGGAAAGGCTGGTGAGCCTATGTGTGAACCAGCACAGCTTGGGATAACGGCAGACAAAGGCATCACACCCACCTACTGCCACCCAGCCAGCTGTTCCTCCACTGTGGAGTGCTGCAAAGATTTAGGTGAGCTAATCAGACTGTAGGGAGGAAAGGCATGATAAATAATTGAAGTTGTCCACAGGTTTCTGGCATTCATTAAACCTAGTTCAGACTTACTGCATGGTATCATCAATAAAGTAACATTTTGCAATGACTTGGGGGTAAATGGACAGATCCGTCTGGTGTGTTTGTATTTAGTGGCTCCACACCTTTCCAGTAGCACAGATATTTTTGTTTACTTTCCATACTAAGGTATTCAAATTATCCCTTTCTTCCTCTGGCATAAGCCTTGACATCCCTGCTTTATTGAACAGTCATTCCAGCCACAAGTCACTTAAACAAAGAGGATAATATGAAAATATTATTTCTTTGCAAATTGATTCTTGATTATCATGACATTCCAACTCTTGCCGCTCACTGCAGGTGAGGTGTGTGGGCTTTGGAATGGGGCCAAGAGAACAAACTCAGTCTGACAAGGTCATGGTAAGGGGATTCCCAAACCACTAGCTAGTAACATTGTCAAGTTCATCTTAGTTACCTGAAGGAATGGAAGGCCATCTCTTGAATGACTCTGGGCCACTTGTTAGTCAGACTGACCATGAAATGCTTTGTTTTAGCAGCAGCTGACAGAAAACTTCCAGGGCTGGCTGCAGACTCCTAACCCTGTTGGGAATTGAAGAAAGGGCAGTTGTAACAGTTGAAGGTACATGTGTTAGCAAAGACAGACCACTTGGGGGATGAACTCCTGTACAGGAGTTCCTGAGGCTTCAGAGACAGACCTGCTCGAGAGGATAACTAACTTGCTACTTTCCAGACCTTAGAAAAGCCATTTGCCTCTCAGTGTCTTCAGAATCTGCTCTTAAAATCAGTTAAGGTGATTTAACATCTGCCTAGGATGTCACAGGAACTTGTTGAAATGAATATATATATATCCCAATGTGCCATGATAATTCTGAAAATACAAGCAATTAATGATATGCTAGTAAATCAACAACTAAAGCTATTGTCCAAGGAAAGCCCACCCCATCCTCATTTGTGATAGCAAATCTTGCATGATAGGCAAGATACTACTGGTTTGCTATCTCCCCAACCCCCTTTAACTTTAAATTTTATTTATTTGTTTGTGTGTATGTGTGTGTGTATGTTGTGTGTGTGATTTTGGAGTTATGTGCACCACATGTGTGTGGAGCCCCAGAAGCCAGAAGAGGGTGTCAGAGCCTCCGGAATCGAAGTTCTAGGTTATTATACTGAGAACTGAACATTCTCTGCAAGAACTGTAAGTGCTCCTTTTTTTTTTATACCAACCACAGATCCCCCTCTCATCCCTCCTCTTGCTCCCTCCCCACCTTTCCCTTCCCATCCCTCATCCCCTCCTCCAAAAGGGTAAGTTCTCCCATTGGGGAGACAGCTGGTAACCCTGGTACATTCAGCTGAGGCAGAACCAAGCCCCTCCCCACTTTATCAGGGGTGAGCAAGGTGTCCGATCACAGGTAACGGGATCTAGAAAGCCAACTCATGAACCAGGGATAGATCCTGATCACACTGCCAGGGGCCCCTCAAACAGACCCGGCCACACAACTGTCTCCTATATGCAAAGGGTCTAGTCCAGTCCCATGTAGATTCCACAGCTGTCTATCTAAAGTTCCTGAGTTCCTTTGAGCTTGGTTCAGTTGTCTCTGTAGATTTCCCCATCATGATCTTGATCCCCCATCTCCCCTTGCTCATATAATACCTCTTCCCTCTCTTCTAGTGGACTCCCAGAGCTAGGCCTGGTGCTTGGATATGGATCTCTGCATCTGCTTCCATCAGTTACTGGATAAGGGCTCTATGATGACAGTTAGGGTATTCACCAATCTGATTACCAGGGTAGGCCAGTTCAGGCACCCTCACTACTACTGCTAGTAGTCTGGGACCATCCTTGTGGATTCCTGGGAATTTCTCTAGCAACAGGTTTCTCCCTTACCCCATAACATCTCCCTCTATCAAAGTATCTCTTTCTTTGCTCTTCCACTCTGTCCCTCCCTAAGCTCTACCATCCCATTCCTTCATCTTCTCATCCCCCATCCCTTACCCTCTATTATCCACCCCTCCCCATGTTATCCCCAGTTTACTCATCAGGATCTCCTCTGTTTCCCCTTCTCAAGGTGATCTGCACATCCCTCTTAGGGTCCTCCTTATTTCCTAGCTTCTCTGGAGCTGTGAGTTGCAGTCTGCTTATCCTTTGCTTTACATCTAGTATCAACTTATGAGTGAGTACATACCATGTTTGTCCTTCTGAGTCTGAGTTACCTCACTCAGGATGATACTTTCTAGTTCTATCCATTTGCCTACAAATTTCATGATGTCATTGTTTTTACTACTGAGTAGTACTCCATTATGTAAATGTGCCACATTTTCTTAATCCAGTCTTCAGTTGATGGGCATCTAGGTTGTTTCGAGGTTCTGGCTATTACAAATAATATCGCTATGAACATAGTTGAGCAGGTGAGTGTCTTTATGGTATACTTGAGCATATATGTCCAAGAGTGGTATCATTGGGTCTTGAGGTAGATTGATTCACAATTTTCTGAAAAACCACTATACTGATTTCCAAAGTGGCTATACAAGTTTGCACTCCCACCAATAGTGGAGGAGTGTTCCCTTGTTCCATATCCTCTCCAACATAAGCTGTCATTAGTGGTTTTGATCTTAGCCATTCTGACAGGTATAAGATGGTATCTCAGAGTCATTTTGATTTGCATTTCCCTGATAACTAAGGATGATGAGCAATTCCTTAAATGTCTTTTGGCCATTTGAGATTCTTCTATTGAGAATTCTCTGTTTAGCTCTGTAGCCCATTTTTTAATTGGATTGTTTGGTATTTTGCTGTCTAGTTTCTTGAGTTTTTATATATTTTGGAGATCAGCCCTCTGCCAGATGTGGGGTTGGTGAAGATATTTTCCCATTCTGTGGGTTGTTGTTTTATCTTATTTACTGTGTCCTTTGCCTTACAGAACTTTCTCATTTTCAGAAGGTCCATTTATTAATTGTTGCTCTCAGTGTCTGTTCTACTGGTGTTATGTTTAGAAAGTGTTCTCCTGTGCCAGTGCTTTATATGCTACTTCCTGCTTTCTCCTCTATCAGGTTCAGTGTAGATGGATTTATGCTGAGGTCATTGATCCACTTGGATATGAGTTTTCTGCATGGTGACAGATATGGATCTATTTGCAATCTTCTACATGTTGACACACAGTTATGCCAGCACCATTTGTTGAAGATGCTTTCTTTTTTTTTTTTCATTGTACAATTTTGGCTTCTTTGTCAAAAATCAGGTGTTCATAGGTGTGTGGATTAATGTCAGGATCATCAGTTCAATTCCATTGGTCCACATGTTAGTTTTTATGCCAATTCCAAGTCGTTTCTATCACTGTAACTCTAAAGTAGAGCTTGAAGTCAGGGATAGTGATGCCTCCAGAAGTTGCTTTATTGTAAAGAATTGTTTTAGATACCCTAGGTTTTCTGTTTTCCATATGAAGTATTGTTTTTTCAGGGTCTGTGAAGAATTGTGTTGGGATTTTTGGGGGGATTGCTTTGAATCTGTATATTGCTTTTGGTAAGATCACCATTTTTTTTTATTATGTAGTTTCTACCTATCCATGAGCATGGGAGATCTTTCCATTTTCTGATCTCTTCTTCAATTTCTTTCTTCAATGACTTAAAGTTCTTGTCATATAGGTCTTTCATTTGTTTAGTTGGAGTTACCCAAGGTATTTTATATCATTTGTGGCTATTGTAAAGGGTGATGTTTCTCTGATTTCTTTCTTGGCCCCTTAATCATTTGTATATAGGAGAGCCACTGATTTCTTTTAGTTAATATTTGTATCCTGCCACATTACTGAGGGTGTTTATCAGCTGTAGGAGTTCCTTAGTAGAATTTTTTGGGTCAGTTTTGCAGAATATCATTATCATCTGCAAATAGTGAAAGTTTGACTTCTTCCTTTCCAATTTCTATCCCCTTGATCTCCTTTTGTTGTCTTATTTCTCTAGCTAGAACTTGGAGTACTATATTAAATAAGTATGGGGAGAGTGGACAGTCTTGTCTTGTTCCTGATTTTAGTGGAATCGCTTTGCGTGTCTCTCCATTTACTTTGATGTTGGCTGTTAGCTTGCTTTAAATTATCTTTATTATGTTTAGGTATGTTCCTTGTATTCCTGATCTCTCCGGGACCTTCATCATGAAGGGGTATTGGATCTTGTTAAAGGCTTTTTCAGCATCTAATGAGATGATCATGTGGTTTTTTTCTTTCAGTATTTTATATGGTGGAGTACATTACAGATTTTCATATGTTGAACCATCCCTGCATCTCTGGGATGAAGCCTACTTGATCATGATGGATGATTTTTTTGATGTGTTCTTGGATTTGGTTTGCCAAATATTTTATTTTTTTGCATCAATGTTCATGAGGGAGGTTGGTCTGTAATTCTCTTTCTTTGTTGCATCTTTGTGTGGTTTGGGTATCAGGGTAACTGTAGCCTCATAAAAAGAGTTTGGCAATATTCCTTCTGTTTCTATTGTGTGGAACAATTTGAGGAGTATTGGTATTAGCTCTTCTTTGAAATTCTGGTAGATTTCTGCACTGAAACCATCTGGCCCTGGGCTTTTTTTTTTTCTTTTTGGTTGGGAGACTATTAATGATTGCTTCTGTTTACATAGGAGTTGTATGTCTATTTAAATTCTTATCTGGTCTTAATTTAATTTGGGTATATGGTACCTATCCAGAAAATTGTTCATTTCTTTTAGGTTTTCCAATTTTGTGGAGTACAGGTTTTTGAAGTATGAACTGGTGATTCTCTGGATTTCCTCATTGTCTGTTGTTACGTCTCCCTTTTTGTTCCTGATTTTATTAATTTGGATTCTCTATCTCTGCCTTGTAGTTACTTTGGATAAGGGTTTGTCTATCTTGCTAATTTTCTCAAAGAACCAACTCTTTGTTTCATTGATTCTTTGTACTATTCTCTTTGTTTCTATTTTATTGATTTCAGCTCTCAATTTGATTATTTCCTGGCATCTGCTCCTCCTGGGTGAGTTTGCTTCTTTTTCTTCTAGAGCTTTCAGGTGTGCTCTTAAGTTGTTAGTGTGAGATTCCTCCAACTTCTTTATGTTAACAATTAGTGCTATGAACTTTCCTTTTAGTACTGCTTTCATGGTGTCCCATAAGTTTGTGTATATAGTACATTCATTTTCATTGAATTCTATGAAGTCTTTAATTTCTTTATTTCTTCCTTGAACCAGTGGTGACTCAGTTGAGTATTATTCAGTTTCCATGAAATTGTAGACTTTCTATAATTTGTGTTGTTGTTGAATTCTAACTTTAAAACATGGTGGTCCAATAAAATACAGTAGGTTATTCCAATTTTTTTTTTGTATCTGTTGAGATTTGCTTTGTGACCGAGTATGTGGTCAATTTTAGAGAAGGTTCCATGGGGTGCTGAGAAGTTATATTCTCTTGTGTTTGGGTGGAATGTTCTGTAGATGTCTATTAAGTCCTTTTGAGTCATAATATCTGTTAGTTCCCTTATTTCTCTGTTAAGTTTCTGTCTGGCAGACCTGTCCATTGGTAAGAGTGGGGTGTTGAAGTCTCCCACTATTTGTGTGTGGGGTTTGATGTGCGATTTAAGCTTTCGTAATGTTTCTTTTACATATGTGGGTGCCCTTGTATTGGGGGCATAAATGTTCAGAATTGAGACTTCATCTTGATGGATTTTTCCTTTGATGAGTATGTAATGTCCTTCTAGATCTCTTTTGATTAATTTTAGTTTGAAGTCTATTTTGTTAGATATTAGGATATCTACACCAGCTTGCTTCTTAAGTCTATTTGACTAGATAGACTTTTCCCAGCCCTTTACTCTGAGGTAGTGTCTGTCTTTGAAGTTGAGGTGTGTTTCTTGTATGCAGCAGAAGGATGGATTCTGTTTTTGTATCCATTCTGTTAGCCTGTGTCTTTTTATAGGTGGATTGAGCTCATTGATATTAAGAGATATTAATGACCAGTGATTGTTAATCCCTGTTATTTTTTGGTGGTAGTGCTGTATGTTTCCCTTCTTTCGGGGTGTGGGATTATCTATTGCCTGTGTTTTTCTGGGTGCATCTAACTTTCTTGGGTTAGATTTTTTTCTTTCTAAGTGCTTTCTGTAGGTCTGTGGATAGGTATTGTTGAAATTTGGCTTTATCATGGAATATTTTGTTTACTCTGTCTATGGTGATTGAGAGTTTTTCTGAGTATAATAGTCTGGACTGACATCCATGGTCTCTTAGTGTCTGCATAACATTTGTCCAAGACCTTCTGGCTTTCAGAGTCTCCATTGAGAAGTCAGGTGTTATTCTTATGGGTCTGCCTTTATATGTTACTTGGCCTTTTTTCTTTGCATCTCTTATTATTTTTTCTTTATTCTGTATGTTTAGTGGCTTGGTTATTATTTGGTGAGGGGACGTTTTTGGGGATCCAGTCTATTTGGTGTCCTGTAAGCTTTTTGTATCTTCATAGACATTTCCTTCTTTAGGTTGGGAAAATCTTCTTTTATGATTTTGTTGAATATATTTTCTGTGCCTTTGAGTTGGTATTTTTCTCCTTCTTCTATTCCTATTATTCTTAGGTTTGACTTTTTATGGTGTCCCAGATTTCCTGGACATTTTGTGTTATGACTTTTTTGGCTTTATTATTTTCTTTGACTGATGAATCTATTTCCTCTGTTGTATCCTCCATGCCAGAGATTCTCTCTTCCATCTCTTGTATTTTGTTGGTTATGCTTGCATCTGTAGTTCCTGTTCATTTACTCAGATTTTCTATTTCCAGCGTTCCCTTGATTTGTGTCTTCTTCATTGTTTCTATTTAAAATTTTCAGATCTTGAACTGTTTCCTTCACCTGTTTAATTGCTTTTTCTTGGCATTTCTTTAAGGGATTCACTGATTTCTTTCAATTTTTGTTTGTCTTTTTCTTCATTTCTTTAAGGGAATTTTTCATTTTCTCTTTAAAGGCCTCTATCATCTTCTTAAAGTCATTTTAAGGTCGTTTTCTTCTGCTTCTTCTATGTTGGGATGTTCAGGTCTTGCTGATGTAGAACCACTAGGTTCTGGTGGTGCCATATTGCTCTTTATGTTGTTGAATGTTATCTTACACTGGCATCTACCCAACTATCTTTTCCTCCCATTTGTGCAAATAGTGTGTGTGTGTGTGTGTGTGTGTGTGTGTGTGTGTGTGTGTGTCTCAGGGAGCAACTCTTGGTCCAATCAGAGCTCTTGGTCCAAAAGGAGCTGGTAGAATCTGTGTCTCAAGGAGCAGCTGATGTCTCAGAGGATGAGTGGGCTTGGGGGGTGGAGTGGGAATTGTAGGTTACAGGGTCCAATGAGGAGATGTTGGTGGTCAGGTCTGCCTGCAGGAGTCCTGCCTGCTGGCCTGCACCTGGGGCTGCAGTGGGTGGGTTATGTGGTTACTGGTTGTGCCCCTGGGCCTAAAGCCCAGAAGCTGGGGTGATCAGCTAGAAGAACAAAGACTCACCTCTTGGTCCAATCAGAGCTGGCCACTATAAGTGCTCTTAACTGCTGAATTATCTCTCACCCTAGAATACTTTTAAGGCTATCAGGGTGAATGCAATTCTTTGAATTCATATGACAACTTTGCATGCTTCTCTGTGTGGTGTTGACGGTATGTGTATAGTTGTGGTGTGTGCTGTAGGGGTAGTTGTGGTGGTGTGCAGCAGGGAAAGTAGCAGTGCTTGAGGTAGTGACGTGTGTAGAAGGAGTATTGTCATTGTTGGTATGTGTGCATGGGTAGTGACAGCGTGTGTAGAAGTAGTAGTAGTGTATATAGGCATGGTGGTAGTGTGTGTATGGGTGGTGGCTTGTGTAGGAGTAGTGGTGATGGTGGTGTGTGTAGGGGTATGTGTTTGCTAATGGTGTGTGTGTAGGGCTGGTGGTGTGTGTAAGGGTGGTAATGTGTGTAGGGATGGTGTTGTTTGTAAGGGTGGTACTGGTGGTGTGTGTGGGGTGATGGCATGTGTAGGGGTAGTAGCATGTGTAGGGATGGTGGTGGTGTGTGTGTGTAGGGTGGTGATGGGTGTATTGTAAGGATAGTGGTGGTGGTGAATGAGAAGCATTTTAAAACTGTCCCTGCTTACTCTCACTGAGCTGTACCCCTGGTGCTAATATGGTAGAATCGGCAGACAGGCCTTACTGATGCTTCATAGCTAGCAGAATATTTCTGGGAATAAGAATTCAGACAGAGCATGGAGACATTCACGAGGTTGAGAATGGCCACTGCTAAACCCAATTCCAGTAACTCAGTGGAACAAGTGGGCTCCTCGACCTACCTTTTATTTCTCACCTGCCTCCTAAGGCTCATCCTCTTTCTAACAATACCCTTCGCTTAGATCCCAGGCATGCCACCTCGCTTTCTCAGTGATCCCTACTTCCCAGTGTCATTGGCTGGCTTTTCCACGCTCTTCACCTCTTAGGACCATGACTTGGTATTTGGCACACATCTTCTCTGTCCACTACACTACACTTTTGGTGATCTCATCCAAAGTCCCAGCTGTGACAGAAGCTCCAGCCTAGAGATCCAAGATGGGAATCCTTGAACATCTCCTGTTCCCAAGTTCCAAGATCTTGCTCAGTAAACCACTACTTCACACATTCTCTGCGATGCCTGAGACAGTGCAATGGTACCATTCCCAAAGTACACACCCAAGTTCTTCCCTGCCCTGCCTGCTCCTTCTGCAGTCTCTGGCCGTCCACTCACACAGATACAACACCCATCATGGGCTTAGTCTTCTCTGTCTTGTGGTAATATTTTATTTGTATGTTAATAAATAAAGTTTGCCTGGAGATCAGAGGAAATGGCAAGCCATTAAAAGTCAGGCAGTGGTGGCATACACCCTTAATCCGATCACATGACAGGCAGGTGTAGATGTAACCAATCGTCTTATTAAAATAAGAAACACAGAGCCAATGTAAAAGAGAAAGCCGAGAGGTCAGCGCTCAGAGCTAAAATCTTACCTCCTGCAGTGCTCCTAGCTTCCCCGAGAGAGAGCTTCTTCCTGGTTGTCTGTGTTTAAATAGTCTTTCTGTTCTGCCTTCTCATTGGTTGTAAACCCAACCACATGACTGCCTCATCACTGCCTGTAAGTACCGCCCTCCAGGTCTTAAAGGCATATGTCTCCAATACTGGCTGTATCCCTGAACACAGAAATCTACCTAGCTCTTCTAACCACCACGCTCTTGCTATGGCTCTAATAGCTCTGACCCCAGGGCAACTTTATTTATTAACATAAAATTAAAATCACATTTCAGTACAAATAAAATATCACCATAGGCAGGGTCTCTGTGTGTTCAAGGACACACTAGGGAACAGCCAAGCGTGGTGACACACGCCTTTAATCCCAGTACCAACCATAGAAACCTGGAGGTCTATACAGACAGGCAGTGACAAAGAAGTGAGGTAGCCTGGGCTAAGAGCCAATGAGAGGGCAGAACAGCAAGGCAATAAAAGCGCAGGTAGACAGGAAGTAACTCACTTTGGGGAGCTGCAGAGCTGTTGAGGTAAGGTTGGTGGCTCTCACTATTTCCCTGATTTCTAAGGTTTTCACCCCTGTATTTGGCTCCGTGTTTTTTATTTCATAAGAACATTTAGAAATTCATCTACACTGTCTCACACTGTGCATTTGAAAGCCAGGGAGACTTTTATGAGCGCTGTCTTCAGACCCCCAGTGTAACCCAGCAGCTGCTCACCGTCACCATTGCTTCTTCTCCAGTCCTGTCGTCTACAGTTGAATATTGGATCACTGTGAGCACTGAAACGGTGCATCGGAGAGTGTTACTATTTCCTATAACTGAATAGCTCCCTCGGTTTCTCATCACTCAACGCTCCACTTTCCCCATGGTCTTCAAGGCCCTGAGGTTTCCCCTAAACGCAACGCCTTCCACGTTACTCATCACCGCCAGTCTACTCCATGAGTCTGCTGTTCCAACGGAGCCTTTTTCCTCATGAAGACGAGCTGGTCTGATTCCCACAGCAGACGAGCTGTCCCTCTGCCTAACACTGCTGGCTTGTCTCTCCTTTCCCTTCTCTTTTTCATTAAGCAACCAGCATTTATTAGCAAGGCCATTGCTCCCTCTCTGAATCTATTGTAACACAGGAACACCTGTCTTTATCCTACACATGTTACTCTCTGTATTATTCTGCCTGCAAAATTGTCTTTCCACAGCACTTACCACCCTCTGATTTAACAGATGGTTTAAAGATAAATAGGCATAGACATATATAAACATACACATATATGCATTGCTGTACTGTTTATTATTTATCCTATTTTTTAATTATCTGATTTTTTTCTATCAGAACATAAGCTAAGTGTGCACCCAGATGGCCTTTATTTATTGTTATTGATATATTGACATGAAGAAAATGGATACAGAATGAATAAATGAATTGAGCTTTATCAAGCTTCAATTAGTTCCATAGAGGACACCACTCAACACCATTCTCAGATGTGGCTCATATTGTAATTTTGAAACTCAGGACACTGAGGCAGGAGGATCACAAGTTTGAGCAAGCCTGGGCTCTATATAGTGAGTAGGTTGAGGTCAGCTGAGACTCCCAGTAAGACCCTGCCTCAAAATAAGTAAATAAATAAATAAAACAATCATCAGTTTTTTTCCTCTATTGGTTAAGACTAAGCAGGTGTGCCCAACCTTTTAATGTTGTAACATAGCCTCATCAATACAATTCATGCTGGAGAACTTCATAGTCCAGTACCAAGAAAAAAAATCATCAAGGGCTGGAGAGATGGCTCAGCAGTTAAGACCAGTTCCTGGTCTTCCAAAGGACCCAAGCTCAGTTCCCAGCTCCCACACCAGATGGTTCACAACCATTTGTGTGACTCCATGCCCAAGGAGAGACGAAGCCTCTGACCTCCAATGCTTTGTACTTGTACTCATGTGACATGGCTCTATGCACACACACACACACACACACACACACACACACACACTCACACACACACACACACACACACAATTAGAAGTACTAAAAATAAACATAGCAAGAGTTTTACATTTGTCTCAGTCGCACACAGATGTGCGGTGATTGCAACATGGCTGCAGTGCCCAGATGGGGTGTGGACAGTCCTAAGAATACAGTATCTTATGTATTACACCTTCCGAGCTGTAGCGTTTTCATGCAGAGAAATATATACTCCTCAACTTTAAATGTGAACTGCACTTTATTACATAAAGTCACCTCCTTTTTTTAACAGTGAAAACTGAGGAAAGTATTGAAAACCACCAGACAGTTCTCAAAGTCCGAAGATGCTTTTCTGACAAACAGCGACTGTTCCGAGGTATTGCAGTGATTAATCAAATGGATGAGGTGTTATTTGCCGGTGTCGGGCAAGGGGCCGTAATTTTTCCAGATGTCTGCTAAGATGAGACTGTAAAGCAGCTTGCGTCCCCTCCCCTTTTCCCTCTGCTGACAAATAACCACAGAGGGAAGAACACTCAGAAACTGGAAGAGCTGAGATGACGCTCAGGCCTCCTTCCCCGACAAGCAGTCTCCCTTAATGGCATTCTGGTCACGTAGCCCAGAGCTCAGAGCTGCCTTAGTTTAATCAGCTTGCTGAACATTAGAGTCGGGAACAGCCATGTCGATGGAGGCTACACATCCATAATTTATTTCCTCTAAATTAGGTCTCGGTTCGTTCCCCTCCTTTGGTGTTACTTTGAAAGCTGCCGCGGTGGGAATACAGCTCTGTAACAGGTTTATGTGGGTGTGTATCTCTGTGCATGCTTAAAGAATTCCAGCATACACCTCCAGTATGGAAGGCAGGTCGCTATTTTCCAGGTTGCTGACACTGCATGGCACTGGTTTTTAAAGTGAGACCCTCCTCCTCCTCTAGTTTAAAAGAAGAGTCTGGGCTGAAGAATGGCCTGCCCTCCCTGGCAGACATGGACAAGGCAGCAGCCCTAAGCACAGGTGTGGTAGGGGAGTAGGGTCCGCTTCATTCGGTCCTTCAGGGAGAGGACACACACACACACACACACACACACACACACACACACACACACACACACACAAATATGCATTGCTGTGCAGCACAGCAGCTGCCCAGGACAAGCAAGGCACACACAAATGTGCACAGAAACCGCTAGAGATTCTGGGCACATTCAACCCAGAGCTTTTAGGAACACTGTGGAAAACACGCACGCAATTGGAATTTTTCTGCTTTGTGTCTATGGCTGAAGAATGACATCTTAGAGTTGGGAATTAGAGGGACAAATTCATCAGGCAAAGCTGACACAGACTTTCTCATGACATGCATCGCTTCACCATCAGGAATCCTACAGCCTGGCCCAGGGAAGAACAGGGAAATCTTAACTCTATTACCTGGTGAGTGGCCGAGAGAAGATGAATTTATCTGAATTCTACCTCTGACTTTCAGTCTGGCTGAAAAATTAAAGTAACAGCTTAATAAAATCTGTTTCTTCGAGAGTCTTAAGAATTGCTTTGTTTTGGCAGCTTTATCCACATAAACCATTACGTCCATCAGGAAGACTGGCCTGGCAGTATCCCCTTGATCATCCCTGATAGGATTAAAGGGGGACCTCATTTTCTAAGGCAATGATGATATTTACAGCCCAGCATCATCAAAAGGCAATTCCTTGCTTATTTGGGATTCGAAGCCTGGCCAGACCTCCCTTGTGACTCATTCAGGATTCATCCGGGCCTTTGTGCTCTGTGCTCTCATGAATCCTTAATTCCATCTGAACTCAGTGGTGCCAGAGTCACTTTCCATCAGCTTGCTCGCTCAGCTGACAGGTGCCAGCCTCATCTGTGCTGAGCATTGTACCCCTGCTCTGAGATTGAGCAAGTGTTGGGTCACTGCCACAAAGAGAAAGGAGGTCAGACTCAGTGTTCACAGTCTGCCTTTAAGAGAGGATAGCCCCCTCATCCTCTCTGACTTGTGGAGCTGCTGATGAAATTTTCTGGGGTGCACCTACCTGCCCCCACATCTTTCTTGTTGCTATAGTTCCACAGACCCATCAGTGGGGATTAAGCAATGAATCATTATCAGTGTTGTATGCTTACCCTGTATCTGTGCAGAAAAACAGAAGTAGTGAGGACAGGGCACTCGGATGTGCAGCGAAGCGGGTGTCATGGGTCCTTTCTAGGGGTGTTACTGCAAGCATGCTAGTCCTGGTTGCAAGTCCAATACAAGCTGGTACGTTAGTCTGTAAAATCTGCAGCTAAGGTAGTCAGGTGACCACCAGGGTCAGAAATGAGGTGAGTCTTCAATTGAGTTAAAATGCAACCTAGGGGCCACAAGATGAGTACTCCCCTACATACTGCAGCTAAGCCAGAGGATCAAGTGTGAAGTACAGACATTTTTTTTTTCAGAGCAGGGTGCAGAAAAGCAGAATGTAAGACTGACACCAAGCTGAGGATACTGAATGGTGACTTTTTTAAAATATCTTTCCCTCAGAGGCATATGTATGGGCCAGCTTAGCTTCAGGGAACAGGAGCTCAACAATATGAAAAGTATGTAGATAGTATTGAGCTATAAGCCTGAGTTTCCCAGAACCATTTCAGTAACCGAAGCTAGAGATAAATCAGATGTGGCCCTGTTCTTCATCTGCAAATGGAGATGGAATATAAATTAAAAACCTATCACACTTATAGGATACCTGGGAAGTAATAGAGTCGTTCTAGCATGATGGTGATAACAATGGCTTAGTATTTACGGAAAGTTCACTATGGACTAGACAGAGATCAAAAGAAGGTAGAAGCTGAAACAATAACCACCTGCAGCCTCGCATGAAGGTAGTAATTATGTCTGACTCCTATGGCTTGTGCCCTGTCCACTGCACAGTCTGTTATGGGAGACACGTACGAAGATTATGAACCAGCAGTGTTGAGAATTATCTGGAGACAGGAAGCTGGGCTCCATGGCCTTCTCAGGAGTCTACCAAGATGAAACATTGGGGGCTTCAGTGGCACATGTTGTGTCTTTGGGTACAGATGAGCAGTGGGCCATAGTGAGCTGTTTATAAGTTGGAAGGACATAAGATTCATCCACTTACCTTCTTCAGTGTGTAGCAGATTCCACTGGAACAAAATGTTAGTTCCTGGAGAAACACACCTCAGAATGTTCTACCAGGGAACAGAAAATAAAAAGTAGAAGCATCTAAGCAAGTTTTTGCTTGGAGAAGAAAATTTATAGGACCTTTTTGTCACATTTGAAGTTTTTTTTAAGCGGAAGAACAGAGTGGAGTTTGTTCAACATGACTTCATGTGTGCAACTGAAACCAATGACTGGAGACCACAGAAGGCAGATTGTTGAATATTTATTTCCTAAACTCCAAAGCTAACAAAAATAAGAAGTGGACCTTGTGGATGTGAGTTCCTGATGGCTACCTGTATTCACACAGCTTTTCCATCTTCTGTTGAGAGAGTCAACGTGAAGATTTTCAGGTCCTAAGAGTCATTTGGACTACATACTCATGACAGACACTGGTGCAGTGAGTGTATTAGTCACTTTTCCTTCTCAAGAAAAAAAAAAAAAACTTAATAAAGGAGGGAGAGTTCATTTCATTGCATGGGTCCTGAGGTTTTAGTCTATTGCTTGGTGACACCATTGTGTGATGTCTGAGGTGAAGGAAAATGCTGTGCATAAGAGTATGTGATTGAGGGAAGCTGTTCACATCAAGGCAGCCAGGAAGCAGTGAGTAGAGAGATCAAGACAACACTGAGGGACTTCCTCCTCCTTCCAGGCCCCCGGTGCATGGTACAGGCCCATTCACACTCTAGGATGGTTGCAGAGTTCTTCACACACAGCATTCATGTCACATGGAGAAACCCTCTTAGGCACCGAGGAAAGTGTTTTACTAACCTGCCACCTTTCAACCCATTCAACCTGACCATGGCAGATGGTCAGCGTTAATCATGGCAGATGTCAGTCATGGGTATCAGGTATTTCTAATATTTTTGGAGGCAGGGTTTCATGAAACCCAGGGTGACCTTGGAGTTACCCTGTAGCTGAGACTATCCTTGTCCTCCTAAACCTCTTGCCTCTACCTGGCAGACGTTGGTGTTACAGGTGAGTGCTGCCGACATCCAGCCAGAACCTCTATTTTAAATCATGAATAGAAGGTCTTGGTTCATGTAAGAAGTGTCAACATGGACACCATAAAAAGAACTTCTTTTAAAGAGGAAGTTACATTACACTTCTCCATTCGGTTCCCTGTATTGATCTACATACATCCAGGGACCTTAATTTTCAGATAGCTTGTATCACTAACCTTAGTGTTTGATTGCATTCATCTCCCCTCTCCAATTACTTTGCTCATGCAGCTAATGTATACAGGGCATCAACTGCATGCCGGGAGCTGTGCTTGACTCTGTGGAAACACAGGGGAACAAAGGAACCACTCCTGTGGCACTCAGGGGAGACTCTAAAAATAAAACAAAGCAATTATCACATTTCATGAATGCATTTGTCTACGTAACCAGCAGCCAGAGTGTTTCTATCTTTGTGATACAGAATCTAGAAGACCACATTACAGAAACAGGTGCTCAATAGTTTCATTTGTTTGAGTTTGGATGCCAGGGACTGAATCCAAGATCTTAAACTTGTTAAGTGTGCCTCTTCCCCTGTGCTAACTCATCAAACCTCAAAAGTACATTTCAAAGAAGCATTTCACTTAGAGAAAGATTTGACTTAGAGATAAAGCACAAGTTTTATATATATAAATATATATTTCTACCATAAACCATTCAATCTTAGTGGCTTTTCTGAGAATTTGGGTTTTTATTTATTTATTTATTTGGTCTTTTATCATGAGAGAGTTTTTAGAGGTGATAGATTTCTGGCTGCATGGACAGAAATAACTTCTATAAGAAGTGACAGGTGCTTCTCACGTTTTAATGTATCAGTCTCATGAGAGTAGAGAAAACTAAAAGATGCTGAAACCAAGCATGCTAAGAGGGCTTCATACATGGTGTAGGACAACAGACAGCAAACCTGATCTATCTACGGACAGAAGACACAATTAAATGGTTTTGCTCATGTGGACCACACAGTCTATCCAAGCCATTCAGTTCTGCCATTGTAGCATAAGTGGCTGTGAAAACTATGTAAATAATAGATATGTTCTTTATGTAGGCCACTATGTTAATCAGACTTTTTATCACCATGACAAAATGCTCAACAGAACAACTTAAATGGGGGAAGGGTTGGTTTTGGCTCATGTCAGGGAAGGTGTGGCAGGGCAGAATAGATCCCCCTGCAGAGAGGAGACAGTACCCACTACTGCACATAACCTTCCCAAGACCTTAGGGACCTAATTTCTCCAGATTCCATTTTTCAAGGTTCCACAACCTCCCAAATAGCACTTCCTACTGGGAATTGTGTTCAACACATAGCCCGTGGGGACACTGCATGTTCAGACCCAACCCCTAACAACGGTCTTAAGACTAGCAGAAAGAAATGTGTTGTTTGACTTGGAATAGACAGGAGCACACCACGTCTATTTTCAAATATTTGACTTACATCCACGATGAGCAGGAATGTGAGCTATATTATATGACCAGGGGGTTTATAAGCAATGAGTGAGATTTTATGCTGATACATTTTTGCCAAGTAAAACAATATCTTATTAATGGAAATTCCAGAGTGGCCCTGAACTTAATGAGCTTGCTATCACTGGATATTTCAGGAAAAAATCAGATGCCTTCTTTGAATGTTCTAGGACATCTTACCCTATATTCTTTAAATGTCCTTTTTAAATATAGATTCCACGGTAAATAGAATTTTGTACACAGAGCACAGCATAACTTTAGGCTAAGAGGCTCAGGTCACTAGGGGCCCAACAATTTCACACATGGAGTTTTCTCTCTGGAAAGTCAATTACTGGCTAGAAAGCAAATTTTGCTAAATATCAGGTATACCTATTATATTAGTAAGGGAGGCAAAAATAATAGTTAATAATAGGTTAGATATCAGTACAGTATGTAGAAACTTGATTTACAGAATTTCAGTATATCTGGGAAGTGGACTGTAATTTGAAAAAAAATATATGTCTCATAATGCACAATTTAAAAATAACGGAATAGACTCCTTCCTTTTAGAATTCAATTTTACTTAATTTTTTTAGTTTTCTTTGAACTTGCTATAACATCCTTTTATGTTGTCTTAGGATGTTTTGTATTTATACTAAGTTGTAAATACTAAAAACAACAGCTCTCCCAGATGGAAGTGTAGATGCATAAAATTAATGATACTGATTTATTCAGAGCCTATTGCCCCCGACACAAATGAGAAGCAGGCGGTGTCCGAAGGATGAACATGACAGGAAGCTAAATGGTTTAAAATTTGTGACTGTTCTTAACAGGGTACCCATGTGTGCCAAACAGGCAGAGCTCCAGCCAGGCTCAGATTGGTTTCTACCTCCCAGCGGAGGGTCGGGAGGGGTGACCGACTCCAATCAATATCCAGTTGTTAAAGTAACAGCCGTATCGGTTCTGGATGGCCGGCTGGGTGAAAACATGTTTGTTCTACTTAATGTGACAGTGTCCTGTCAAATTAACAGCCACGGTGGCAGGAGCAAGCTTGCTTTAATGGGTCCGAGGCAGTTCCACTGAGAATTTATCATCAACATGCAACCGAGAGGAACCCTAAACCTCATTACTGAGGTTTATTTGCAGATGATAGCTGAACCTATGCCTTGGACAGCAGAATTGTTTGCTTTCTCAGCAATGGCAATGCGGTGTTCTTCATCAAAAGCTGCCCTTGGAACTCTGACACATGATGGGGTTTGGTATGGGTTCCCAGACACCCAGGGAAATGCCTTCTCAAGGAATGATGCTCAGGCAGGCACCAAGATGGGTGTGCATTGGAATGAACCAAGCACCAGATGTGGAGGTGATGCTGGGCAGGCCCCGTACATGTGTTCGCTTTCTCCTCCTTTTGCTTTGCATTTTTAAAAGCACCGTTTCTCCCCAGGTGAACGGATGTTTCAAAGCTAGATCACAGGCTTTTCAGATTAACCATATAATAGGTTGTGTCTGGCTCACACAAAAGGTTTTTAAAAAAAACAATGGATTCTCATTTGGAAATAACACAATTTAACAGTTGATGGTGCATGCTTATCTCCCTCCTTTCCCTCCTTTCTTTGCCTTTCTCCTCCCCTCCCCTCTCCTCTTCTCCCTCCCTCCCTCCTCTCCCCTCACCTGCTTTCCTTCCTTCTTTCCTTTCCCTCCCTTTCCATGACCACCTCCTTCTTTCTTTGTTGATGCAAAGTTTCACCCCCTGGAGTTCCCTCTGCAGTCTTGTGATCCCTCTGGCTTTGTGTCCTGAGCATTAGGGTTACCGGGATGCTCCACTATGGCTACCTTTGGGTACTTGGTCTCAGCAGAACATGGTAGATTTCCTCATGGTAGTAGCCCATGAAAGGATAACACAGAACAGCAGGAGAGCGTCTGAGGAAAAGCATGTAGCAGCCACTGCCTGGCAGCCAGGAGACAGGACTATAAACCAACTCTGACTCTGGAAAGGTCTTTAGAGAACCTAGTCCTCAGAATTTCCCACCTGAGAAATAAAAAACTATGTGAGATGACCCTTGAAACATCTTAAATCTCATGTGCCTTAGTTAAGGTTTCTATTGCTGTGAAGTGCTGTGGATATCACTCTGTATAAATAAAATGCTGATTGGCCAGTAGCCAGGCAGGAAGTATAGGTGGGACAAGCAGCTCCAGCTACAGTGAAGAGACACCATGACCACAGCAACTCTTATAAAGAAAACATTTAATTGGGGTGGCTCACTTACAGTTTCAGAAGTTCAGTCCATTATCATCATGTCGGGAGCATGGTGGCATGCAGGCAGATGCGGTGCTGGAGCTGAGAATGCTACATCTTGCAGGCAACAGGAAGTCAACTGACTGTCACACTGAAGGAAGCTTGAGCAAAAGAGAACTCAAAACCCACCACCACAGCGACATACTTCCTCCAACAAGACCACACCTCCTAATAGTGCCACTCCCTTTAGGGGCCGTTTTCTTTCAAACCAGCACATTCCACTCCCTGGCCCCCAAAAGCTTATAGCCATATCATAATGCAAAGTGCATTTAATTCAACTTCAAAAGCCCCTATAGTCTATCATCGTCTCAACAATGTTTAAAAGTCCAAAGTTCAAAGTCTCTTCTGAGATTCATGCAATCTCTTAACTGAAATCCCCTATAAAAATCAAAACAAAAAACCCAGTTTACAAGCTTCCAACATATAATGGCACGTGATATACATACCATTCCAGAATATAGGGAAGGGGGCATAGGAGGAAATACTGAACCAAAGCAAGACTGAAAGCCAGCCGGGCAAACTCCACACTTTGCATCTCCATGTTTGATGTCAAAATGCTCTTCAGATCTCCCACTCCATTCAGGTTTGACTGCAACACACATTTTCCTCTTGGGCGGAGCCCACTCCCTGTCCCACACTCTGCTTCTGTAGTGGGAGGGCTGGCATACCCTTCACTCCGTCACTGTTCATGGCTGGGAGTTTCTGCAACATGTGACAGTCTATCTCATAGAACTGAAATGTTTTGTGAGAAACATACGATATTTGTGTGATGTGAATCCTGACAGCAGCAATAATACTATTACGGGAAGCAGTCTCAGAGGCAACACTAATGTTCCCATAGGTACCCGTGTACAGCAAGATTTCTCACATACCTTCCATGTCTTATGGAGTGACTTTAGGGACAATAACTTCAACACAGAGCCTCAGGAAGCCAAAGATATCTTTCAAATAAAAGCAGCAGTATTATTCAAGGTCATAAATACTTTTCGCAGAATTTCTATCTAAGCTTTCAGAAAGGAATCCAGAAACAGATCCGATCCCTTCTAACCTGCTAGTCATCCCAGGGAACTGTGTGGCCCCTTCTGTTTGCCGATTGCCCATTGATATGGGATTGCATACGCCTGATGGAGGAGCTGTTCCTTTGAGGTAGCAACTGTGGTGTGTCAGGGAATGGCACCAGCTTGGTCAAGTTCATTTCTTGAAACAGATACAATTCTTTTCATTCTGCTTCATTAAATGACAAATTTCCCGATAGACAGAAATCTAAACCTGCATTTCCCAAGTGCTGGTAAAGGTGTATTAAATTTTCCGGGGTGAAGCAGTACTTCGAAAGTAAACACAGTTTGAAATTTACCCATTATGGAGCCACCTGAGACCTTAATAATTTCATAATTTTTTTCCCTCTGAAAGTGGAAATATTCAGAAGCAAACACAGAATCTTTCATTTTACTCTAATTTGGAACCGAGGCAAGGACACAAAATTGCTTCCTGGTAGATAATGACAGAAAAGACACTGGCATTTTTTACAGATACTAAGCCATTGTCACACTCTGCCTGGCAGGCCTCACCCCAGCTCACCCAACTCAAGAACTCAGTCAAAAGCTTGAAGCTGGGCGTGAAGATCGCTAGAGAGTGAAAAGCTCCTTCTGTGCAGGCCTGAGGACCCAAGTCTAATCCACCCTCTGAACCTGCAGTGGAAGGGTGGAACTGACTCCTGAGGATGGTCTTCTGACTTCTACACACCTGCAATGGCACGATTGGCCATACATGCTTACACACACACACACACACACACACACACACACACACACACACACACACGCTTACACACACACACACATACATGCTTACACACACACAAGCACACATGCACACTCAAACACACACTAAATAAACATAAAATTAAAAGCTTGAAGATGAGTCCGTTTGCATGCTATAGTGTCCAGCAGATAACAAGATAATTACAGGATTATATTGCATTTCAGTTTGAAAGACAAGAGACTAAAACTATTAGGAACAAAAGTAAATTAAAATACAAAGTATTCTTCAAATAAACCTTATTTTAACTCTTCCCTCAGTGTTGGGCTCAAGCTCACGGCTTTAGGTATGTGAAACAAACATTCTACTGTGGAGCTCAAACCTTAGACTGACTAAAGAATGTTTTCCCTAATTAGATCTTGATGGAGTTTAAGAATCTGATCAAACAAAGCTTTGACTTTGCTGTTTTTTTTTTTTTTTCTTGTATTGGTAGCCTTGCTGTTGAAAATTGCAAGAGTCTGTCCTCTCTCACTTCAATTGGCCATTTACTTGATGCTAGGAGGCAGGAGGAATCCCCCAAGTCAGCAATCCCATCTACCCCTGCGGGATTCTTAGATTCCGTGGCTGAGCACTTGAAATGCAGTGTCTGGTCCTGGGGTCATTCAGACCTATGGGTTTGCGTTAATTTATACTGCATTGGCTGGAATGCAAACAGACCAGCAGAGAAGGGGGATAATGAGATTTAGAGGGAGAGATCTGGCTGAAACGAAGCAACCCTGCAAATACTACTTTGTAGTTGAAAATTCATATTAACACACATGGAAGACATCAACCAACTCACAATAAGGGCTTGGTGTGAGGAAGGGCATCAAATGTCAGCAACATTTCTTCATAATTAATCAACTAAATGGGTCTTCTAAATCTACCACAGTGAGATTAAACATGGCACCCCAAGTCATCCAGGATCTTTCTCCCAGGTCAGCTTGTTCTGGCAACACTTAGAGAGGATATTAACACCAAATTTTGGGTACCAAGAACTGATCCCTAAAGACAACTGATGTTTCAAGAATATTCTGGGAGAGGGTAATTTTAAAGCAAACCATTGCACCACAGAGCAGCTTTCCTATCAAAGATATGAAAGATGGGTTAGGTTCAGAAATTCAGATAACAGTGAAATTCCTAACAAACTGTAATTCCCAGTAAACCAAGAATTTCTTCAAAACTGTCAGAGTGACCTTACCTACTATGCATTCAATATGATACTGAGTTACTATTGAGTTGATAGAGATTAGAGAAAAGAGAACACATACCAGGTTTCAAAGTTGTCTTTCATCTAGGATCTATGGGTAAGATATACTTGACTAAACTGTTAAACATAAAATGTAATAATTACAAAAAGTGCTATATTGGCGATAAAAAGTATAACTTTGTAATTTATTTACAAATAATATTATCCTGATTTAGAGGTGATTAAAAAAACAACCCTTATGAAAAACTAGAAATCTTTCTGTTTCTCCACTTAGTTATAATATTTTTAAATAATTTATATTATTATTTCCCCTCCCTCTACCTCTCTTCTCCCCGCCTTCCACTCCTCCTCCTCCTCCTTTTCTCTTCAGAAAAGGGCAGGCCTCGGATGGCTATTAAGCAGCCATGGTTTATTAAGTTGCAGTGAGACTAGGCACCTCCTCTCCTGTTAAGGCGGGACAAGGCAACCTGGTAGGAGGGAAAGGTCTCCAAAGCAGGCAACACAGTCAGAGACAGCCTCTGCTCTCATTGTTAAGAGTCCTGCAAGAAGACTAAATTACACAACTGTAACATACATGCAGAGGGCCCAGGTGAGTCCCATGCAGGCTCCCTGGTTGTAGGTTCAGTCTCTGTGAGGCCTATGAGCCCAGGTTTGTTGATTCTGTGGGTTTTCTTGTGGTGTCCTTGACTCCTCTAGCTCCTACTAATCCTTCCTCCCCATCTTCTGCAGGACACCCAAAGCTCAGCCTAATGTTTGGCCGTGGGTCTCTGCATCTATTTCCTTAAATTGCTGGATGAAGCCTCTGATGACTGTTGGGCTAGGCAGCAATCCATAAGTATAGCAGAATATCATTAGGCATCATTACATTGACTTTTTGTTTGTTTGTTTGGTTGGTTGGTTGGTTCTATCCTGGGTCTCTGAGCTATCCAGTCTCTGGATCCTGATGCTCCAGGCAGTGACAGGGTGGGCTGCCTCTCATGGCATGGGTCTCAGGCTGGACAGTATTTGGTGGGCCACTTCCCCAATTTCAGTGCCACCTTTACCTGAGCACATCTTGTAAGCAGGACAAATTGTAGGTTATGTGGCTGGGTTGATGTCCCAGTCCCTCCACTGGAAGTCTTGCCTGGTCACAGGTGATGGCCAGTTCAGGCTACATGTCCACTATCGCTAGGTGCCTTAGCTGGGGCCAACCTTGTGGATTCCTGTGAGTTTCCATTGCACTAGGTTTGTAACCTCACCCGGAAATGCCCCCATTTCTAGTTGTCTCTTCCAATACTCTCCCCCTCAGTACCATGCAACCTGATCCCTCCTGTTCCCATCCCCACCCACCACCAGTCTACCCACGAAATCTATTCTATTTTCCCTTCCCAGGGAGAACCAAGTGTCCTCACTTGAGTCCTCCTTGTTACTTATCTTCTCTGGGTCTGTGGATTATATCATGGTTATCCTTTCCTTTACAGCTAATATCTACTTATAAGTGAGTACATATCATGTTTGTCCTTCTGGGTCTGGGTTACCTCACCAGGATGATATTTTCTAGTTCCATCCATTTCCCTGAAAATTTCATGATGTCATTGTTTTTAATAGCTGACTTATAATCCATTGTGTAAATGTACCATATTTTCTTTATCCATTCTTCAGTTGAGGGACATTAGATTGTTTCCAGGTTCTGGCTATTACAAATAAAGCTGCTATGGACATAGTTGAGCAAATGTCTTGTGGTATGATGGAACATCCTTTGAGTGTACACCAAGGAATGGTATAGTGGGGTCTTGAGGTAGATTGACTCCCAATTTTCTGAGAAACTGCCATATTGATTCCCAAAGAGTCTGTACAAGTTTTCACTGCCACCAGCAATGGAGGTGGGTTCTTCTCGCTCCACATACTAGCCAGAATTAACTGTCACTTGGGTTTTTGATCTTAGCCATTCTGATAAGTGTAACATGGAATCTCAGAGTCTTTGATTAGCATTTCCCCAATAGCTAAGGATGTTGAACATTTCTTTACATGTTTCTCAGCCATTTGAGGTGTCTCTGTTGACAATTCTCTGTTTAGATCTGTACCCCATTTTTTAAATTGGATTATTTGGTTTTTTATATCTAGTTATATCTAGTTTCTTGAGTTCTTTTCCCATTCTGTAGGCTGCCATTTTGACCTTTTGATGGTGTCCTTTGCCTTACAAAAACTTTTCATTTTCATGAGGTCCCATTTATTAAGTGTCAGTCTTAGTGCCTGCATTATTAGTGTTCTATTCAGGGAGTTGTGTCCTGTGCCAATGTATTCAAGGCTATTTCCCACTTTCTTTTATCAGGTTCAGTGTATCTCTATTTATGTTGAGGTCTTTGATCCATTGGACTTAAGTTTTGTTGTAGGGTGATAGATAAGGATCTATTTGCATTCTTCTACATGACAACATCCAGTTAGATAAGCACCATTTGTTGAAGATGTGATTTTTCCCCATTGTATAATTTTGGCTTCTTTGTCAAAAATCAGGTGTCCATTGCTGTGTGTATTTACAACTGGGTCTTCATTTAAATTTTGATTGACCCACCTGTCTGTTTTTAGGCCAATACCATGCAGGTTTTAGGTTTTTATTATTCTAGTACTGTAGTAGAGCTTGAAATCAGAGACAATGATATCTCAGAAGTTCTTTTAGTGTACAAGATTGTTTTAGCTATCTTGGGTTTTTTTTTCCATGAATTTGAATATTCAAGGTTCTTTCAAGGTCTATAAAGAATTGTGTTGGGATTTTGATGGGGGATTGCACTGAATATGTAGATTACTTTTGGTAGACAGCCATTTTTACTATGTTAATCCTATTGATCGATGAACATGGGAGATCTATCTATCTTTTGATATCTTCTCCAATTTCCTCAAAGACTTGAAGCTCTTGTCATACAGGTCTTTCACTTGCCTAGTTAGAGTTACACCAGGATATTTTATATTATTTGTGGCTATTGTGAAGGGTGTTGTTGCCCTGATTTCTTTCCTGTCTATCATTTGTATATAAGAGGGCTACTGATTTTTTTCAGTTACTCTTGTATCCAGCCACTTCGCTGAACATGTTTATGAGTTGTATGAGTTCCTTGGTAGACCTTATGTATACTACATATCATGTGCAAATAGGGAAAGTTTGACTTCTTTCTTCCCAATTCATATCCCCTTGATCTCTTCGCTGCCTTATTGCTCTAGCTAAAACTTCAAGTACTATATTGAATAGATATGGAGAAAGTGGACAGCCTTGTCTTGTCCCTGATTTTAGTGGAATTGCTTTGAGTTTCTCTCCATTTAATTTCATGTTGGCTATTGGCTTGCCTTTATTGTGTTTAGGTATGTCCCTTGTATCCCTGATTTCTCCATGACTTTTATCATGAAAGGGTGTTGGATTTTGTCAAAGGCTTTTTCAGCAGCTAATGAAATGATTGTGTGGTTTTTGGTCTTTCATTTTGTTTATATGGTGGATTATACTGACAGATTTTCAAATGTTGAACTATCCTTGCATCTCTGTGATAAAGCCTACTTGATCATGGTGGATGATCATTTCAGTGTGTTCTTAGATTCAGTTTGCCAGTATTTTATTGAATATTTTTGTATCATTGTTCATGAGGGCTATTGGTCTGCAATTCTGTTTCTTGGTTGATTCTTTGTGTTGTGTGGGTATTAGGGTGATTGTGGCCTCAAAAAATGAATTTGGTAATATTCCTTTTGTTTCTATTTTGTGGAATAATATGAGGAAGATTGTATTAGCTCTTAAGTATTATATTGGCCATGGGATTTTCTTGATTGGGAGACTTTTAATGACTGCTTCTATTTCCATAGGGGTTTGAGGTATATTTAAACTATTTTTCTGGTCTTAATTTAACTTTGGTAAGTGGTATCTATCAACAAATTTGTCTATTTTTTTAGCTTTTCCAATTCTACAGAGTACAATTTTTGAAGTATGACCTAATGATTCTTTGGATTTCCTTGGTGTCTGTTATTATGTCCCACTTTCCATTTCTGATTTTTTTTTTTAATTTGGATATTCTCTCTCTGCCTTTTAGTTAGTTTGGATAAGGGTTTGCCTATCTTGTTGATTGTTTCAAAGAACCAACTCTTTGTTTCATTGATTCTTTGTTTTGTTCTTTTTGTTTTCATTCTATTGATTTCTGCCCTCAGTTTGATTATTTCCTGCTTTCTACTCCCCTTGGGTATGTTTGCCTCTTTTTATTCTAGAGCTTTCAGGTGTGCTGTTAAGTTGCTAGTATGAGATCTCAAATTCTGTATGAAAGTACTTAGTGATATGAACTTTTCCTCACAATAGTTTTCATCATGTCCTGTAAGTTTGGATATGTTGTGCATTCATTTTCATTGAATTCTAGGAAGTCTTTCATTTCCCTCTTTATTTCTGCTTTTACACAATAGCCATTCAGTATAAAGTTGTTCAGTTTTCATGAGTTTGTAGGCTTTCTGTTGTTTCCATCATTGTTGAAATCCAGCTCCAATCCATGATGATCTTACAGGATACAGGGGGTGATTTTAATTTTCTTGTATCTATCTGGACTTGCTCTGTGACCAACTATGTGATTAAATTTTGGAGAAGGTTCCATGAGTTGGTGAGAAAAATGTATATTCTTTTGTGTTTGAGTGAAACAATCTGTAGGTATCTGATAGGTTCATTTGGTTCATAATGTCTGTGAACTCCAGTATTTCTCTGTTTAGTTTATGTCTGGATGACCTGTCCATTAGTGAAAATGGGATATTGAAGTCTCTCACTCTTAATGTATGATGGTCAATGTGTGATTGAAGCTTTAGTAATGATTCTATTACAAATGTGGGTGCCCTTGCATTTGGGGCCTTTTGCTCTGAGGTAATGTCTATCACTGATCTTGAGGTATTTTTTGTATACAACAGAAGAATGGTTCTTGTTTTTGCATTCATTCTGCTACTCTGTGTCTTTTTATTGGGGAATTGAGTTCATTGATATTGAGAGATATCAATGACCAATGATTATTATTTCTGTTATTTTATTATAGTAGTTGGTGGTGGTAATGTGTGTTGGGGGGGGTGTTTTCTTCATTTGAGTTATGCTGCTGTGAGATTATCTACAGCCTTTTGTTTTTGTGGGTGTAGTTATCCAACTTGGGTTAGACTTTTTCCTTCTGTAGGGCTGGATTTGTGGATAGACATTGTTTAAATTTGAGTTTATCATGGAATATCTTGTTTTCTCCATCTATGGTGATTGAAAGCTTTCCTGGGTGCAGTAGTCTTGACTGGCATCCACAGTTTCTTAGATTCTGCAAGACACCTGTCCAGGTCCTTCTGGCTTTTAGAGTCTCCATTGAGAAGTTGGGTGTAATTCTAATAGGTTCAACTTAGATGTTACTTGTCTTTTTCTCTTGCAGCTTTTAATATTCTTTCTTTGTTCTCTGTGTTTAGTGTTTAGATTATTATGTGGTATGGGGACTTTCTATTGTGACTCAATCTATTTGGTGTTCTGTAAGCTTTTTGTACCTTGATAGGCATGTTCTTTTTGTTAGGAAATTTTTCTTCTATGATTCAGTTAAAAAATGTTTTCTGGGTCTTTGAGCTGGGAACCTTCCCCTTCTTCTATTCCTATTATTCTTGGGTTTGGTCTTTCACAGTGTCACAGATTTCCTGGATGTTTTGTGTCAGATATTTTTGAAATTTAACATTTTTTTGACCAATGTATCTATTTCTTCTATTCTGTCTTCAGTGCCTGAGATTCTCTTTTCCATCTCTTGTAGTCAGTTGGTGATGTTTGCATCTGTGTTCCTGTTCACTTATCTAGATTTTCCATTTCCAGAATTCCCTCAGTTTGTGTTCTCTTTATTGCTTCTATTTCTATTTGTATTTCTTTATTGCCTCAATTTCTTGGGCAGTTTTATTCATTTCCTTAACTGTTTAGGGTTTTTTTTTCCCCCTTGGCTTTCTTGACATTCTTTAAAGCATTAACCAATTTCTTTCATTTTTTTATTGTCTTCTCCTTGTTCCTTGATTTTTAAGGGTTTTACTCATTTCCTATTTAAGGACCTCTATAAATTTGGTTTTGAAAATGTTTTCTTGTGTTTTAGTTGTTTTGGAATATTCAGGGTTTGCTGCAGTGGGATGGCTGGACTCTGGTGGTGACATATTGCCCTGGCTGTTGTTAATTGTATTCTTACACTGACATTTAGGCATCTGGATTTGGAGTGATTATAAAAGTCTAGGTGCTAATTTCTGGATTTTTCTTTGTTAGATGAGTGTTTTCTTCCTTGGTTTCTGTTTCCTCTCTGGTCTTCTGGCTGGAATGGTCTGTGTTTGAGTAGAAGGTCTCCATCCAAGTTGGGGGCTTGACTTTTGCTGGCATGGATGGCCTCTGATCCAGCAGGGGGTTGCTACCCAAGTTTGGCACTGAAATTCTGGCTATGTGCACGGCCTCTGATATGGCTGGGGTCTTCTTGGGTTCAGGATGCTGGTTTCAACCTGGTTTTCAGGAAGGAAGTTGGCCTGGTCTCTGGGCTTCAAGATACTGGTCTTGTAGGAGGCTTTCACCAGCACTATGGACCAGGATGTCATAGTTAAAATATTTTTTAAAATGACCTTAAAGCAGAATTATTTGTAAGCCTGAATATTGACTTCCATCTTTTCCTATCTGTCTTTCAGCAATGTCTTTAAAATCCAAGCTTCCTGCCCACATCATTTCCTGTGGGATTTTATAATCCCAAGAAGATTGTGTATTTGTGCCTCAGTTTCATTCCCACAGATATGGATATTCAAGTTGGAGGTCTGGGTCTTAGCTGTAAAACATTTTGACAAGCTGGAGGATGTTAAGCATCCTTTTGCTATGGATGTTGGGCAAGAGTAGGTATATGCTCTGTTGTGTTTTTTATTGAAACATATTCCTATTAATTTGTGTGTGTGTGTGTGTGTGTGTGTGTGTGTGTGTGTGTGTGTGTGTAGAAAGAGAGAGAGAGAGAGTTCACATGCATATGTGTTCTTTTTGCTTTAATCTAGGGATTGCTATTGGTTGTGTGATTTAGTCTTGCAAGTGTATTTGAGTATATGTGAGTGAGCATTTATGTTCTGTCTTGTTTTAATCTAGCTGGCCATCACTGGTTATGTAATCTTGGAAGACTCGCTAAGTGGTTTCTGAGACTTGGTTTCCTCTTTAGTCAGTTTGAGACATGTTCCTGGACAGGTTAGGTGAGATGAAAACTTTCTAGAGAATGAGCATACAGTTGTACATCAGGGTGATTGGTTTATTCTATGGTCATTAGTTCACCCCTAGAACAAAGATGGAGCAGGGGTAAGATGATATTGTATCCTGGCACTCAAGTGGTATAGCCCATGTTCAATATTTTTTGACCATCTTGAAGATTTCAAGCTTTATTCACATTACTGACACACATTTCTCATTTTACTCTAAGAAACAAAGTTGATGAACTAGCTGCATAAATAGCTCTGGAAAGTCAAGCCCAAAGACTTATAATAACAAAAAAAGATGGTGTATTAGATGAATACTCCTATGTTGAAATCAGATTCTTTATAAGCAGATATCCCCCGGATTTAAATATCCGGCCAGATTCATTTTCTCTTCTCATCTTTATCTGAAAGGGAGTGAAAGAATTCTCTTGCCTTGATATAAAAAGAACGGTTCCTACATTAGGGGTCAAGAAGTTCAAATTATGTTCCTGTTCTCTACTAATTAACTATGTCACCATTATGTCAGCTAATGTATTTGTTTTTTCCTTTGTAAAATGAATGGGATGTACTGGATAAACCCGGGCTTCTCAAATGTGATACTCCCTAAGCTTCCAGAGGAAATAGCAAACTTGAATCCCAGCTAATTTCACATGATGTCCCACTTTTCTCAGTCTCTCCTTCCCAAGGAATATCAGAGAACATTTGTCCCTTTCCACACAAAGAATATTTTTATGCTGTTCTGCAATACATACCTAGTGGGCTGTTTTTCTTGCTAATTTAGGTCACACCAGGTTATTGTTATAATCCATCTGGGTGACAGTAATAGTAACAGCCACCACTTTTGGACCAGTTCATGCTGGGAGCGATGCTAAGAACTTCAACATATGAACTCATTCAATACCCATCACAGCTTTATGAGCTCGACATCGTGATGCTTATTTTATAGAAAAATGCTCTGAGGCAAAAGGGGGTTCTGCAGTATGGACAAAGTCACACTTGTCAAACACCAGAATAGCCATTCAAAGTTCAATGGTATTATAACCTGGTGTCAGCGTGCTAAGGTCTGACCAACAGTGAGTGTAGGGATGTAGACGATGGTGGGAAGAGGAGGAAGGCCGTGCGGTAAAACCCTGGTACTCGGATCCAGTCTGTCCTGGACACAGGACAGGTAGTCTTTTCAAGCCCCTGAAAGTCTGAGTTCTGTCCCCTAGACTAGACTGCTCTCACAATTTGATCTTTGGGAATACCTGCCAAAAATATGTGCCTATAAATATAAAAGCAACACAATGAAATCATTTCTTGTAAAAACACTTCTGCCAAGAAGAGCTAACTTAACATTTGCAAGCACATGTGCTGCAGCAATTTCATGGCGTAATGAGTTGGCTTCCACTAAAGATGTTTTATTTTTACAAGGCTGGAGCTG
This sequence comes from Peromyscus maniculatus bairdii, assembly GCF_049852395.1. Taxonomy (NCBI): domain Eukaryota; kingdom Metazoa; phylum Chordata; class Mammalia; order Rodentia; family Cricetidae; genus Peromyscus; species Peromyscus maniculatus. Next base: position 58,235,693 of record NC_134852.1, on the reverse strand, counting down.
GAACCGGAGGCATTATGGGCAGGCAGGGAAATACCTGACTTCTTCAGATGGCTTTATCGAATCACCTGCAGCTGAATTTTCTAGGAACTCTGGATTCAACTATTGTGGAGTTCAGTGGGCTGTGCCTGAAAGGCTGGGATATGATTGAATGAGAGTCAGGAACAATGGTCAAGGAGTTGTAGTTTAGGAAAAGTAATATGAGTTACAATGGAAGAAATATAAAACTTTTATCAGATCCTTTAAATGTGAGTGAGAGTTAAATTCCATTCATCAAACTCAGTAGAAAATACTGTGATTCAAAATGCATAATAGTTTAGGATTTCAAGGTCGTCCTCATCTTCATAGTAAGTTTGAGAGGCTATCCTGGGCTATATGAGACCCCACATCAAAACCAACAAAAGCACAAACAAATAGTGGCAACGCCCTTTTATCAAAGGGCTCAATATCCACTTCCCTGTTCATCTCCCTTAGATGCCAGATTCTGCCAACCACCCACTTTTATCCACTCCTGCCTCCCTTCTGGCATAACTTTGATTTTTGTGTTAACGTAGTCTTGTCTTCAGGTTGCCTTGCAACCAGAGGCAAGTATGTGATGTAATTCTGACCCGAAAGATCTTTAGGAAGTTAGCTGAGATTTCCAGCAAAAAAGCTCTTTCCTGATACTCTATCTCAAGGGAAAAGAATTAGTAATTTGACTTGGGATTAGGTTTTAAATTTTTACAGTTTACAGTCATAGAGGGCCTTGTACCTGAAGTAAGACTTTAGGTAGAAATTTTGGGATAAAGTGTGACAGTCATGACAGGTGCTTGAGAAAGACTTTGACTAACTTTAAATTTCAAAGTCAGGTTTACTTTTAAAAAGTATATTCATCAAAAGCTTGATCATTTAAAAAAAATAGACTGAGTGGTTTGCAAGAATTCTGGGGGACTCTAGAAAACAATTAGAGAACTTTAGATGGAAAATCAAATGTTATATTACATTAAAATAAAACACTACAGGTAGAATGATTAGAAACTGAAAGTATGGAAAACAATAGGTGAAATAAACAGGAGATCTAAATACCGGGAAGCTTTAATACAGGCTAGCAGTTACCTAGGGGATAGAGAGAATGTGTCTTAATTGTGAATTCTGTAAGACTGAAAGTTAGAACTAAGCAGAACATTTCAGGAATGCCTGCGAAGAACACGTGTGTTGCTTCTGGACAAGCCTGCTATGCAGAATCTTGGTTGCTGTTGGTATTTCATGGGTCAGTTTGCTTGGGTATTTGGTTAAATATAGCAGATGTTTCTGAAATGATGTTTCTAGTTGAGATTAACATTTTAATCAGAAGAATGAGGAAGGAGGAATGTTGCTCCAGTGTGGTTTGACTTCATTTGCTCCACTGAAACCTGTAGTGGTCAGTATTGATTCTTAACTCTAGAGTCCTCTATGAGACAAACCTCTGGGTATGCCTGTGAGGGGTTGCATAGATTAGGTTAGCCTATGGACATGCCTGTGAGGTATGACATAGAGTAGGTTAGCCTATGGACATGCCTGTGAGGGGTTACATAGATTAGGTTAGCCTATGAACATGCTTGTGAGGGATGACATAGATTAGGTTAGCCTATGGACATGCCTGTGAGAGATTATCTAGATAAGCTTAGCCTCTGGCCACACTTGTGAAAGATTAGCTAGATGAAGGTAATTGAGGTGGGAAGACATACCTTAATTCTGGGTAGTACCATTCCATAGTTACATGGTGCTTCTTTCCCTCAAACCTCATGAGCCAATGACATCTAATAAATTTCTTAAAAATATATATATGCACACATATATATTCATATTTATATGCATAATTTTCATGTATAGTCTCCCTCCTCACATATATGTATTCATTGGCTAACCACAACTCTAACATCTTGTTAATAGTTTGTTTTGCTACCTCTTCCAGAAATATTTACATTTTAAAAATATTATCAGAATTTCCAGAAACAAATTTTTAATGGAGACAACCTTGTAAGGTATTTGCATTGGCTGGTTTTGTGTGTCAACTTGACACAAGCTAGAGTCATCAGAGAGGAAGGAACCTCCGGTGAGGAAATGCCTCCAAGAGATCCAGCCGTAAAGCATTTTCTCAATTAGTGATACCAGTGGGGGAGGGACCAGCCCATGCCATTCCTGGGCTGGTAATCCTGGGTTCTACAAGAAAGCAGACTGAGCAAGACATGTAAAACAAGCTAGGAAGCAGCACCTGTCCATGGCCACTGCATCAGCTCCTGCCTCCAGTTTCTGCCCTGTTTGAGTTCCTGTCTTAACTTCCTGTGGTGATGAACAGCAATGTGGAAGTGTAAGCCAAACAAACACATTCCTCCCCAATTTGCTTTTTTGTCATGGTGTTTTATTGCAGCAATAGAAACCCCAACTAAGACAGTATCCCTTAAATGTTGGAAGTCAAACTAGGTTACCACCTCAAATAATTAAGATAAATCAGTGTCTATCTGAACCCTCATCCCAGTGAATATGGGTTGCTTTATTAATCAGAAAGTTAATTAAGCTTGCATAGCCCGTCTTCTTCACCAAAACAGTATCTGTCTTAAATTGCTGCAAGAATGCCCCATGAGATGGGTGCTGTTATTGTTTCCATTTAGAGACAAAGGAACTGGAGTAAACATGGTTTGAGCCATTCGCCCAACACCAATCTGAGCAAGCTAGAGCTCCAGACACAGGTCTTGGAACACACACCTGCCCCCGTGCTGTGCTGCTCTGCTCTGTTGCGGCTGTCGTCCCCCCCACCACGTGTCCTGTGAATGAGGACCCACCTTGGAGTCTTACTCTGTTTGTTGTGTTAATCTGACCTTTATTCCAGAAGAAGAAAGGATTTTCTTGATGTCACCCATATGTTCTTAACAGTTACTGTTTAGCAAACACCTGTGCACTCAGTTGGCGGTTCTTACCAGACCAGCTCCTTTTGGGGATGGATAAAAACCACATATATGCCACATGTCTGAAATTTCTCTTGCAATTTGGGGGACTGAACAACCACTCTGTAAGCAATTCAGATGCCTCACCTTAAGAACACCCTACAATAACTCCCTAGTTACTCAGGATAATCCTGGGAAGCAGGTGTCTTACCTTTCTACCAGCAAAGAACTAAGATCAGGATTTTGCAATCATTTGTCCAAGTTTTACATGGTCAGTGAAGAACAGCAGTGAAACTAAACCCAGACTAATGTCAACCCAAATTTGGTCCAGTGTGATAGGATTGCCCTTAAGTTTAGTTTTAATTACCTTAAAAATAAAAAAATAAAAAGCTTTATCATTTGGAATCTAATATTTTTACTTGAATTTCAGAAAAATTAAAAAAGGAAAAATAGCTCCATTTTTCATGGGTCCTGCAGCAATTATAATTTGAACTTTGAAACCTGGACTATAAATGATTAAATGCCTGTCTGCTAGGACACTCTGACTTTAGAAAATAATGCCTCATTAGCTGGCACAGAAAGACATTGCCAATGTTTGCCTTACTTTGATTTTGGAAATTGGGTTCTGGGGTTGTTTTGATGCAACCGTGGGCTGACAGGGCTTATGGGAAGTCAGGTCGGACCAGGGTTTATTCTGAGCTATGTCTGGGTGCAAGAGTTCATTCAAATCGTGTCAAAATTTTATAGCATAACACAAATACTTAGTACTAGTACTAATACTAAAAATAACGCCTTGAATGAAAATGGAAATGAATTCAGCTCACGAACTGGGACCAGGCCTGAGGGGATTGTGAAGACTCTGGGGCCTTGAAAAAGTTAGTATGGCAATAACAACAGTTCCACGTCTGCCTGAAAAGTTCTAATTGAAAGAGAAATGTCAAAGAACAAAGAGTATGTTGCTGTTTATTCCTCATCCCATTGGGGAAGAGTCTGGAAGAAAAGTGAATAAATTAATGCAATTTTCAACATGAAGTTTAAAACACAGTGAAGTGTTACCTACAAATGATGGCTGGGCTTCTGCTGGGTCCTGTTCATGAGTAGCTGGGGTCCTGATCAAAGGTGGTGACAGTACTGTGCACGGGTGGCCAAGTTCTTCTTCCTGTGCTATTATGGACCCACAGCTTCCCTCTCCATCTCAGTGCTGTGTGGGATGTTAACTAAGGGTTTAAATTCTTATTTTCCTTAATAACCAATTTATTTCAGTAGAATTTACCCACCAAACCACCTTGGCTCCTTTGACTGAGCACCAACTGTCTCTAAATATAAGGGAATAAATGTTTCTAAATTTGGTTTCATTGAATCATGTTTGTCTTTATGTCAATCCCACTATCTTAATTACTGTAGCCTAATAATAAGCTTTGAATTTGGATGGGTTAAGTCCTACACTTTTATTCTTCTTTTTAAAGGTTGTTATATATATTCAAAACCCTGTGTGTTCCTAGACCATCCCTGTAAAGCTCCCGTGGTCATACCTGCTAAAGAGGTAATCTGTTCCCATTGCTACACACCTGCAGAGTACTTTCCCCCAACTACTGGGCTCTCTTCTCCACACACATTAGGCCCACAGCCTCTGATCTGAGCTGGCAAAACCATCCAGAGCATCCCCTGCTTCACCTGGACATAAATCCAAAGTAGCCTACCACACTAGCACAGTAAGAAAAATCCTTGGAGAAGATCTCTTGCTACAAAAGCCACACTATGAAAAATGTCAAGAACAAAAAATGCAGGGACTTGGTGACTTGCAAAGGAACCAATTCCCTAGCAACAGACCCCAGAGTAAATTGATAAAGTCTGAAAAAAGAATCCACACTTAATGTTATTAAAAGAAAATGAGCAGCCAAGACTTTACACCAAAAACACAATCTTTCAGAACTGAAAGAGAAAGGAGGATTTCCTAAGACAAGGCCATTTATACTCCCAAATAAATTTTAAGTCTTTGTCTATTTAAATACTTTCTGCTGTGTTTTTGTTTGGAATTGTCCATAGATCAATTTGGAGAATTTATTTCTTAGTAATGACTCCTGTAGTATTTGAGCATGGAATTTCTTCTCATTTATTTCAGATATTACTTTATTTTTTCAGCCATTCTTATAATTAGAATATAGAATGTCCGTGTGTTTATATATGTGGTCCCCAGCTTGTGGTCCTCTTTGTAGGGGTTATATGACAATCAGGTAAGGTCTGATGGACAGAGGTGGTCATTGGGGGTGGGTCTTACAACTTGTCTCTGCTTCCTGTCCAGTCACCCTCTTTTTCTAACTGGAGCTATACAAAAAGCAGCTGACCATATTTGTATCATTTAGCATTGATTACATCAAGCCTTCTACCATATCCTCCTGGATATGATAGTCTCTAACTCCTGAGCCATGAACTAAAATAATTCCTTTCTCTCTCTTAGTTTGACTCTGACAGACATTCAATTCCAATGAGGAGGGAAGTAATATAGAAACATTTTATAGGTTTTAACGTGCAAGTATATGAGACACTGTTGCTGTAGCAAAATACCCGAGGCTGGAACATAAGAAGAAAGGAAGTTTGCATGCCTCGCAATTCCACTGACTGGTGATAATGGTGACTTGGCTGCAGACAAACATGTCAGAGGAACAGAAAAAACAATCAGCCTCACTCTTCTGTTGTCAGAAGAACAAGGTCACTTCCCAAACCAGCACAAATTCTAAAACCATGCCGCCAAGGCCAATTACCTCCCAGGAGGCCCTGTTGGCTAGTGTATCAGAAACCAGATATTTTAGTTACTTAACTGGACAAGTGGTTTGCTGGTTCTCATTCTCTCCAGATTGTACCTTTGGTGTTTTCTCATATAAATCATTATCTCACCTTTGAACACACATTTTTCTCCCTTTCCTACTGTCTGTGTTTTGTTATGTTTTCCCTAATTTCTCCTAAGTGAACTAAGGAAAGTCAGCATTACAACATTAGAAGAAACAGAAAACAAGCCAATCTTTTGGTTGATGACAAGAAAGGGATACTAAATGTCTGAGCAGTGAGGATGTGTTTTTCTATAAAGGTGTGACCTTCCTCTTAGGGTTCAACGTGGTCTAATAAATAAAATTGGATAATTCCTGTCAATTGCTATTACCAAAATGTATGTGAGTTTGTAGAATGGAAGAATATTCCTTTCAATTTTTTCTTTTTGAGACATGGTCCCACTCTGTAGCCCAGGATGGCCTTGAACTCAGATCCATCCTTCTGCCTTTATCTCACAAGTGCTGAATTACAGGTGTGAAGCATTCTTTGTTGTAGTTAGCTTGAAGCAATGACTGGTACTCGAAAGAGTGTTAAAGCTGGCCTCTGTTGTCTTTAACCTAATAACTTCATTGAGAGTGGACTTTTCATCACTGATTTAATTGTATTTGTGGTCCTTGATATTTGCCTTTCTTTCTGTGTCAAAGTTAACTACAATCTGTTATTTAAAAAAAAAAAACATGCCCTACAATTTCAATTTTGCCTATTTTCCACTTTACTTTGGAGTATATATTATTGTTAATATTCCTCCTCCTCTGGGAGTTGAAACAGATGTTTCTCTTCATAAAAAAAAAGTATTTATATTAATTAATTTTCTTGAGGTGCCTCATCAAGACTCAACATTTCTGTCTTCCTCTGCAAATGCATACAATGAAGTTCAAGACCTAATGTGTCTGTTTGGGGACAGGGCTTGTATAGCCTTTGCATCTGCGGTTATCAAAATTTAGCTTTGGAGCCTAGTTCCCAATGCACTTAGTATAAAGGAGTACTCCTTGGGAAGTAATTAGGTCATTGGTGTAAGACACTCACTGATGAATTAGTGCTTTGGAAGAGGTCAGAGAGGAGGTACCAAGCCCTTCACCATTTGGAGGCACAGCTATAATACATCTGTGCAGATGGACTCACCCTAGACACCCAGGCCCCTTCACCTTGGTCTTAAACTTCCCATCCCTCACTACCTTTTAATGAGTAAATTTCCATTCTTTACGAATTATCTGCTGTAAAGAAACTAAATTTAGCAGCTCAAATAAGATACAGTCTCTAAGAAAAGAATTAAGGCTAAATGAGTCTGTGGTATGAGGCCATAATCAGATAAGACTGGTGTGCTTAAATGAGACACATTAAAGCCTCTCTTCTCCTCCAATTTCTCTCTCTCTCTCTCTCTCTCTCTCTCTCTCTCTCTCTCTCTCTCTCTCTCTTCCTTCCTTCCTCCTTTTGTCTTTCCTCTCTCCCTCTCCACACAAGCACTAAGGAAGGCCCCATGAAGACATATTTGCCTTGTCAGGAGGAATGCCCTCATTGGAAGCAAATGAGCTGGAATCCCGATATTCCAGTCTTCAAAGCTGTGAGAAATTACATTTTTGTCACCTAAGCTTCTGTGTGAAGTATTCTCTGACTGACAGTGCATGGCTTCAGAGAAGCCAACAGAAACTTATTCCACACCTGTAGCATTGTGGTCCTATTTGGGTTGCTAATTGGTTAGTTTTTCTACTGAGACCGAGTTGCGCTTTCTTGCTTTGCTCTAGACTACATTGGCTTTGTTGAAGACTGTCCTATTAATGCCAGTCTTTACTCAGGGCCCTCAGTTCCTGGGTTTAGCCTCTCCTGTGCCACTGATTTATCTGTTAGAGGGAAATATCTTTAGTGATGAATTAAATATTTAGCTGGGGACCTCATGAGCAGCACTGAGAGAGAGCAGTTTGGTTCTTCCTGGTGGTTTACAGTAAACTGAGAAAACAGATAAATTGACTGAAACTGAATTGCTAAGCAAAAAGGAAGTTTAAGTCATGAGCCATGTGGCAAAGTATAGATTTATAGAAATGGATTAATTTAAGATGTAAGAGCTAGCTAGCAAAAAAAAAAAAAAAAAAAAACTGAACCAATAGGCCATATCATTTGTAATTAATAAAAGCCTCTGTGTGTTTATTGGGGTCTGAGTGGCTGTGGACCAGGTGGTACATAAGAAAACTTCCAGCTACACTCAGCCTTGTCCATATTGGGGGTGTGGGGGACACATTATAAATAGAAAAGAACATTAAGGAGGTGATTGAACTTTTCCTTACTTTTTGATGGATTTATGTGGTTCAGGCTGGTCTCTTACTTGCTATAATTTTTTTTAAGAAAGGCAATATTTCCTTAGGGATTTAGAGATATCAGTTTTCCTAAATAGTAGTGTGTGTCTATGGGTGCTATAGGGGTGGGGATTCCAGAAAATTCAGGGTTCTGACTCTGACCAGGCCAGGACTTAAATTCTGGAACAAACTGGCAGAAATATAACTACCACTTGTAACTCTATTACTGAAGAACTCCCTTCACAAAATATCAACAAAAAAAATGAATGAGCTTATTTTCTCAACAAATAAAGCATTTCCTAAATTTCATGTATACCAACTCTATAGCAGAATTAATTGCTGATTTTTAGAAACAGTTCTTGCTTAATGTCTTCATGGACAAAATTTTCTGTTTCCACTAAATTGCAGTTAAGTCACCCCAGGGTCTCTGAGCATGGCTAATAGGCAAAAAAAATGTGAAGAATGGATCTGAGGAGGAAACTCGGTCGTAAATACGGTAGCCTCATATAAACAACAGCAACTATAGGCACTCAGGGTAATGGGGATCTAAAATACCCTTCTACATGTAGCTTAGTTTTAATCCTCCTCTCACTCTCTTACTCAGATACTTTCTGTGCTCTTGGAAGACCTGTGACCCATGACTTTGAAGGCACCCAGAGTTGGAATTCCAGACGGGAGTCCAGGGCTCAACTTTGCCATGCCTTTGTGTTCTGCTTGGAGACTGTCGTTTATCTTACAGTTCTGCTGCTGAAAGGGCAGGAGATGATTAAACTGAGATACTCCTGAGCATTCATATTCCTCTGGAGATGAACAGCATAACTTTTAAATGTATATATATATATATATATATACACATTTATACTGAGAGAGAGAGACAGAGACAGAGAGAGACAGAGAGAGAATTTATTTAGCCTGGGCCAAACTCTGTGTAGAGAATACACATTGCTCCAGTTTCTGGAGAGTGAGAGGATTTTGGATTCTGGAGGAGCTGGGGACAGGAAGTACATGGGTTTATCTTTCCTTGGTCTATGACTTTGACATATTACAGAACACCAGGTTCTCCACCCGAGGACAGAGACTATTTTATGTTCTAAAAGACTGAAACATAAAGCAGACATGTAGTATGGAACCCAGCCCTAAAAGGTCAACCAGTGTTCATTCACTTCCTTATTTAATTATTAACTATACGGCTATATATTTATAAAGCTGGAAGGGATGTTGAAGGTCTAAAACTGTGTTACCAGTATGTAAGCAAACCAGAAGATACTGGGTTTGTCCAATTCACATAGACATGGAGACCCTAGTGCATACTGGACATATAGCCAAAGCTGATGTCTTTGTTTTGCTATGAAATAAAAAGACAGCTGTGGCCTATGTCTGTGCTACCAGGACACTGCTGTCTGTTTGGTGCTTAAAAGAATTCCATGTACTCTTCCTCGTGTCAGTATTCTCTCAGCCTTCCTGCTGCCTGTCTGAACGGAGTCCGCCTCTACCAAGCCATCTTTGTTGTCCTGCTTGCTGACCCAGCCATTTGCCTCCAGCCCTCCTCCTCTGCCCAGGTAGAAAACCCCCAGCACACAGGCAGGGCAGGCCACATGTCTGAAGGAGGCAGGCAGGGCTTCAGACTCCCAGAGATGGATAAAATGAGACAAAGGGGCAGAGGTCCCACCAAAAAGGTCAGACTTGCACGAATTCTAAGGCGGAAACTGTCTTTCTTTGTCTACAGGGACACACGTGAGCTTTCTGTCTAAACCAGACTCGGGAAGCCAAATAGCAGGGAAGTGAAGACTTAATAAATTCTGCTTTCAGAGGTGTGACTATAAAATTAACGAATGAGTCACACCCTACTGTTTAGTCTATGAAACCAGGACTGGCTTTTCTTTTGTTTCTCTTTCTCTTTTCCTTCCCAAGGGAACACAGATGATTTAAGAAGCCTTCAAACACCGCATACCTAAAATAATAAAGCAATTTAGAAGGGAAAAGAAATCTGCTGAAGGTGTAAAACCCCCTCCAGGCTCCATGACTGTGGCGAATTCCGTCCTCGCTCTCTAAATCAGAGCGAAGCACAGTACAGAAATGTTTACCTTCGTCTGATCGCTAATTCCTTAAATTTATGTGGAATCATGCCCAGATGCTCTGGAAACAAGCCTGGAAAAGCCTGGCATTTTAATTGATCCCAGAGCTTCTGGCTGCACAGCTCCTGCCGAGATGAAGTCTGCGTGGCTGACTCCACAGAGCCTCTGCCTGGTTGCCTAGCCACCGGCAGCCGGCCAATCAAGGTGTCCATACACAGGGAGGGAAGTAACCAATCAATTTTTTAATTTCCTTCTGTACACTGAAGTGAATCAGGGTGGATTTGAAATCTCATTAGTCAAAATAAGACGTATAGTATGCATTTTAACACATGTATTAGTTTAATACATTGGGTGCTTAGAGATAAATTCTGGCGAGTATTTCCAAGTACATTGCAAACAAGCATGAAGCAAAAATCAAGAACCTTTTTAAAAAATCATAATTATAATCCAAGTGGTTCAATCCTTGTATAAAATTTCAATACCATGGAGTCCTCCCTACAAACTACCACTGCCTTCTTGAAAATGCATTTATTGTAGAGTCTTTTTATAGAAACCATGTGGGTTCTCACTTCCAAATCATCCCAATTTGGCAAGTGACACCGTATCTTAATTTTGCCATCATTACATAATTTACACAGTTGTATTATTAATTATAATTGTTTTTAGTGTTATTTAAATCCTTTCCTCCTCTGCTTCACCTGATTTCTCCATTCTCAGGGTTTGACCTGGTCCTTTGGTGGCTTCCCCGTCGGATTCCGAGTCAGCCTCTCACCTCATATCCTTCAGTCCCTCCTATAAAATTCAATTATCATCATGTTATTTCTCTTCTGGAACTTTTTACTCAAATGAGACAAACCTGGAGAGCTATGTCCACTTACTAATTGGCATATTCCTTTGTTTCTTAGTCTGTTTCCTCGCCTGTAAAGATGGAGACGTCTCGACAACAGAAAAAAATATCTACAGTATCTAATCTAATTCTTTATGTAGATTACATGTGTTATGTTGTACACATTCTGCTCTTTTTGTTTTCATTACTGTTATTTGATGGATTGTCTTCTTTGTTAACTTTAAAGGGAATTTCATGGTCCTTCGTCATCTGTTAACCTGGACCCCACCCAAATCTTAATTGTTCCCAATACCATTCATCTGACACTCCAGACCTCTATGTGCCCACCACTCTTTGAAGATCACTGAGCTTCAAACTTATTATGGTGTCTTTATTCATGTGACACCTACCTTTTACTGATTCTTAGAACCCAAATTCCAGTGTGTTTCGCTGCTCGACAGAAACCATATTCAATCACCTCAGAGGACTTGTCTCTGTGTGCTTGTATATGCTGCTGGCCTAGCTAATGAGTTAAGCTTGGTCCTTGGGCATATGAAAGTTTCAATTTATCATTCTGTTCTTAGTGCCTCACATGTTAGTATGATGTAAGTATTTGTTGAGAGAATGGTGTTGGGTTATTCTACTGAAATGGGATATATTCTTCCCTTTCTGTCTGTGTGTGTCAGGCGTGGTGGTTTAATGGAATAGTTATAGTCCATTAGGAAAATGATACTGAGAAGCAGGACCGGACATTTGATATTTGATTCTCAACAAATTCTAGGAAATCACTCCTCCGCTAAAGGCCTCTGTGTCCTTATTTGTAATAAAAAACATAGTACAAGTAGGTGTATCTTTAAGATTTCAACATGGCACCAGCTTCTGAGGGACAACACTGAAGGTGTTATGGTATCAACACAATGACTGTACTTAAAAAAAAAACATTTAGGGTTTATATAGATAAATTGGTGACTTTAGTAACAGGATCCTCTTTTGTTTTCTTCTTGAGTTCAGCAACATTTCTTATGGTACTATTATGAGCTTTACTGTGTGTCTGTGAAAGAGAGAGATGGAGAGAAAGATAAAGACAGACAGACAGACAGACAGTGACAAAGACAGAGACAGAGTCTCACTGCAGCCCAAGCTGGCCTAGAGCATGTGACAATCTTCCTATTTCAGCTTCCTTGGTGTTGGGATTCTAGGTTTGAGGCACCAGGCATGGCTCCCAAAATGGACATTAGAAGTATCATTTTTGTGTCTTTTAAAAATGTACAGACTTTTCAGTTTAAACAAGGACTCTGGCGAGTATCACGTGACAAAATGGAGGATGGACAAGGGGAGGTCTTGGTCTTCACAAAGCTTACATTAACATGAGAACACACGTTCTACATGCGTGTTTTATACTAAACCATACTGTAGACTTTATATCTCATGGGTGTGCTTACAAAATGCAATGAATACTCTTGTACTGTGTTTCATGCACAATAAATTTCATGGCATCTTTTAGTAGAATCCTATCATTTATTTCAGAACTACATTTTCCAAAAAGCAGAATAAAAAATGACACAATTGACTGTAAGAAGAAAATTCAGAAGCTATGTTAGACCAACTTGTGATTATCAATTACTTTAAATGTTTGGAAATTTTCATGTTAGGTCCACAGCTACTAAACCATAGGTCAGAATGACTTATAGTGACTGCATTTTCAAAATGGCAACCGGAAGAGAGGATGAAAAGTGGTGTCAGAAGGATGACCTTTGCGTTTATTATCCGGCAGTAAAAGTCAAATGGATATATGAAAACTCTGTGTTATAACACTGAGAAAATAATTTAGGCAAGGATTTTAATCTTTCCAAGTCCCAATTTCCTACCTCTAAATAATACAATGATAACAGATAGTAGCTCAGAGAGTTGTTTGGAAGATTATGTAACACCATCCCATCAATCTTCTGCTTGGAAAACAGAGTCCTCTGAAAAATTCAGAATCTTGATCTTCCTGGGAAGGGGATCGTGACTCCAATGGCACGGAATCGCTACAGTATCACTTGAAACATGTTTTCAGTGATGCAAACCACACACAAGACACTTTGTAGCCGTCTGCTGTGCCCTCATTTTGTCTCAGCTGGCATGACTGCCCTCTCCTCAGAGCCATGCTAAGCTTGCCGGAAGCATCGTAGTTCAAATAGACAGGAGCAGGGAACGAGATGCCTGCCAAAGGAATGAGTGTTGCCTTCATTAGCTGCTATTAGATGCAGTTTGCCACCAGCACACGAGCTGGCCCTGCACGATGTCAGAGAGCTGAAACCCTTACGCAACAACTGACCTTACCTCCAAATGGCTGCAGGGTTTTCATTCAGGCACAAATCAAATCTGGAGGCATGCTCCCTAGAGAATTGCTACCAGCTATGCAGCAGCCAATAGATGCCAGAGCAAAGGGCCCAGGGCCAGAGTCTATGAGTTACTGTGGGCTGAGCCTGGGCAACCTAGGAGTTGCTATAGGCTCAGCCTAAGGAATCTATGTCAGCCCAGGACATCTAAGATGAGCTGGTAGAGGGCAGTGAGCATGAGGTAAACTATAACAGTCAACCTTCATGAGTTGAATAGAATGAAGAAATGTTTCTAAATGATGATATGGGTGTCTTTCCAATGTAAGTTCTTGCCTGTTTAAATCAATGATTTAATGAGTGATTGTGATTGCATGAGTCCCTATCTTGAGGCTGAGAGCATCTTTCATCTTTAGAAGCACCAATTTATTTACTTATTAGACTTACTATATGCTGCATGCCATATGTTCCAGAAATTCACCCACTGGCATGATACAATAGATGACAAAGAATTCTTAGGTTAGTAGAAAAGGGTGTGGCTCTGTAATTTCGAACCAACATGGCTAGTGTAGAAATGTCACAGTGGCTCCTAGCATGAGTGACACTAGAGAAAAAATTATTTTGGCTAGAGCAAAGGAAGAGAAAGGACAGTAAGATTTAGTGAGGAATTCACTTGAGGAGTTGGGTTTTGAAAAGTGACAAATGAATTTTTTGAATTTTGAATTTTGAAAAGTGACAAACAATAGGAGGGTAAAAGTGTGCTCTAGGCAAAAGGAATAGCATTTCCACTCACACGCAGTGTGGGGAAGACACCAATAAGCAGAGTTCACTGAAAAAGAGCTTGGGCATTAAAAGGGAAGACTGGAAAAGGCTTGGGCAGTCCCTAGAAAGAGAAAGGAACTGTTCCTGCTAGGTCAACAGTGCTGGTGTTTGTTAAGGCTCTGAGTTTGTCTCACACTCCATCAACAGTCTCTGTCTATTGCTCTGCAATACTAAGCATGGTCTCCCCTTAGAAATGGCTTTCTTAGCTATAGGTCTTTATATACCTCCTAAGGCCATGAAGCCCTTGAAGTGAGCAATTAAAGGTTATAAAGCCCCTCTGTCATACTCTTTTCCTTTGGCAGTTTCTTCCATACAGTGTTTAAGAGGGCACGACTTCATTCATTCATTCATTCATTCATTCATTCATTCATTCATTCACCCAATTACATGCAGATTGATTCAACGGCCACAAAACACCTGCAAAAGAGCAAGTACTGGAGCAACTGGTGGGTGTGGTCATTCTGACTCTCTCCTGCCTTCTCTATCTGTCTCCTCTTTTTCACTGTAATTCCACCCAATCAGCTTTCCTTTTCCTATGATACACCTCCTGTGTACCAGCCCCCAGTGTTCTTTTTCCCACTGAAAGTGCACGGTATCTCAGCCCCAAGATTTACCCAATTCCTTCAGTAAAGAATCCACTGTAGGAAAGATCTCACTTGTGTACTGACAAGAATCAGATGGACCCTGAGAGTCTATTGGAGAACTGTGGACTCATTGAAAGACACTGAAACAACTCACACGTTAAGAATTTCACATGAAGTCAGCCACTGCCATGAAATTCCAATTCTCCATTTACTTCAAACTCAAATTTTAAATCTTTACTTTTGGTTTTTTGTTTGTTTGTTTTGGTTTTTTTTTTTTTTTTTTGGTTTTTGGTTTTTGGAGACAGGGTTTCTTTGTATAGCTTTGCTCCTTTCCTGGAACTCGCTTTGTAGACCAGGCTGGCCTCAAACTCACAGAGATCTGCCTGCCTCTGCCTCCCGAGTGCTGGGATTAAAGGTATGTGCCACCACCTCCCAGCTAAATCTTTACTTTTGGAACAAGGCAATTTATGAAAATATGCATTATACGTTCATGGCATTATGTTTCCATGAAAACTGAGGGGTTTGGATAAAAAGATAAAATGTGATTAATTAATAAACTTCCAAGTTCCAATGACTATTGGTTACTTCAAGATCATAAAATACAAAATGTGCAATGGAAATTTAATAATAATTTTGAAGAATATGTGAATGTTAATATATAAGAATCCTATCTTCCTAAGTTGTATGTGTTGATGGCAAACAGGAGACTGAGGAGGAGCATTGAGAGTCTGAAGCTTGCCTGGGCTTCATAGTGAGAACATATATTTAAAACTATAAACCCAAACAAAACATAAACTTGTCCTCACGGTTATAGGTGATATTCAAAGCATTGCTGGTTACTATTTTGAGAACATGGTGGAAGAATAGCCAACACTATGTGGAACAGAATTCTCACTCGTCTATTTCTGATGGTACCTATCTTCTTATTTCTGATGGGATTTGTATTCTCTCGAGTCTCTCTTTTCTAAGACATACAGCTGCCATGCCCATAGAACCAGGGCATTCTATGAAGAACAGGGGTGGTGATATATTGTGTACCCCAGTAAAGCTTGCCTGGGGATCAGAGGACAAAGCCAGCCAGTAAATTAGATATAGAGGTCAAGCAGTGGAGACACACACCTTTAATCCTATGGAAGGGGGAGGGGGTTGCAGAGATCCATCTGGATCTCTGTGAGTTCAAGGCCACACTGGGAACAGAGTCAGGCAGTGGTGGCATACACATTAAATCCCAGCACTTGGGACCTCATGCCTTTCCTTGGGAAGGACACACTCCTTTACTCCCAGGAAGTAAGATGGCAGGCAAAGAAAGGTATATAAGGTGTGAGGAAACAGGAAGTCTCTCTCTTGAAGCTGAGGATTTTGTAGAGGTAAGAACGTGGCTGGCTTGTTCTGCTTCTCTGATCTTTCAGCTTTCACCCCAATATCTGGCTCTGGGTTTTGTTTTTGTTTTTTATTAATAAGACCGATTAGCAATTCATGTCCCAAACAGGGGTACCTAAGTATGGCCATGAGGCTGACCACCACTCACTGATGGACTGCAGTGGACAGTTCTGAGTAGAGTACAGTCAGCTCAGAGAACACATTCACCTGTGTTAGGACATGCAAGTATCATTTACTAATGCAGTCTGAAACCACTTTTGTAACTATTTCTTTAGGTCATGTATTAATAATGGTGTTAAATGCCCAATGTAGCAGGCATATTTTGGGTGAAGAAATTGAAAATGAATACCAAAAAGACTTTATTTATTTAGTAAAAACAGAGTTTCATAGTGGCTCTTAGATTTTTATTTTGTACCTGGTTGTATTGTTTTTTCTCTAGTTAGCATTTTATCTCGTTAAGTTAGGAGTCACACTTTTAATAGGCAATGTGGCTGTACAACCACATGAGCTAAGAAGATGCCAATATCTATATTATACTTAACTATCAATGTGTGTGTGTGTGTGTGTGTGTGTGTGTGTGTGTGTGTGTGTCCAGAATGCCACTTACTTTCTGGGCCCCTTTCGGTCCATCTATAATACCCATGCCATCCTTTATAAACTATGATGAGAACCACATGACACACTGAATATAAATATACATTAAAGTTCATAAAACTCCAAACCAGTTGTGAGACTCTACTTCTCCCCCTGTCACACACACCATAAAAAGCACTCAGTACATGTGTCTAAATTCTAAATCAATAAATTAGTAATGTTTGTCTCCCCAGTTCCAAAATCAGTTAAATATTATCATAAAATATACATACTGATAATTACACTTATGTAGCTGGTAGTCAATGTGCTCAAGTGTCTATAATTAAAGAAAGGGGGCTTTAAAAGATTATAATTATCATAATTTCATTTTCTCTATCTTAGATATTTACTGTGAAAAAAAAAATTTTAGAAGCTATGGTAAAGAGATTTTTGTAGCTTTTGGCCTGGAAGGAATGAGTCCCACAGTGATCATATCGTGTTGGTCTTCCTGCTCTGTGAATTTTACAGCCCTGTGTTAAACAGAATACAGATGTCTGCCTATGAAAAGAAAACACACGAAATTCTCACTCTCCAGCCAGAGAGAATCCCAGCCAACCCAAGTGTGAAGACTAATGTCACAGCTGAAATGGCAAGAGGGTGGCTTTGATTATAATTAAGGTGTGACAGGTTCTCTCAGATCCAAAATCCAGATGCCTAGAAGAGGAATCTTCTCAAAGATGGGAAGGTGAAAATAAAATGTTTCAAGAATTGAGCTGTGATCCCAAACTAGTGGATTTCCCACTGAGTTATAATTATCCAGAACTTTGACCATTAAAGGAAAGATTTCAGAGATGACAACCCCTATCAGAATTATATGGATTTCTCTCCTCTCTCTTTCTCTCTCTTTCTCTCTCTCTCTCTCTCTCTCTCTCTCTCTCTCTCTCTCTCTCTCTCTCTCTCTCTCTCTCTCTCTCTCTCTCCCTCTCTGAAATTTCTGAAATGATTCCTTTGTAACATTTGTATTTATTTATTATGATAGTATTTTGGGATGGGAGGCACTGTGTCGCAGCAGTGCAGAGGTCAAAGGGCAGCTTTGTGGAGTTGATGGTTCTCTCCTTTCCACTTTGCATGGGTATCAGCAGGTGGACATCAGGCTTCCAGAGTCACACAGCAAGCAGCTTTACCTGCTGAACCACCTCACCGGCTCACATGGAAACTGTTAGTATAAAAAGGAGGAAAAGATGGTGTCAAACAACCTGTTTCATATCTCCCTCCTTCACGCAGTCTTCTGGATAGCAGATCTACTCTTTTTTTTCTGGCTCCTGCCAACATTACCAGTCAAGGCTGGAGAAAGTACCAGCACTTTAAACTGTAAAATTGTTTACATTTAACCTTATGTATCAAGGCATGTATTTTGGGTCTTCCATGAACCTCTCTTTCCCAGAAGACTGTAAGTTTGCCAGATGCAACACAGATAACAAAATAAAACCAAGGTGAGAGAATCTCTTTGGCTGTGTTTGTTTTTAATATACAGGTACTAAACCACACATTTTTGTTATAAAACCCATATTATTTATTTCTTGGTGAAGTCCACATGCTCCCCACTCTGTCTCACCTACCAAGTACTCTTCTCCCACTATGACCACAGTGATATTGGTGGGCAGAGGCGAGAACAGCTAACTGGAGAATGCCAACCATCGCCTGCACCGTTTGTTGCCACCATGTTCAAAACCTGAATTTGAAGAAGCACCTATTGAAATACATGTTGAGACACTCCAACTCTTCAGAGTACTGGACAGTGAAGTTCAGTAGTCAAAGTACCCAAGGAGAGTCTTCATCAATTATTTTAGCATTTGTGGTGGGGGTGGGGGGCAGGGATTCTACCGCATTACTGAAGCCTCTCATATTACGTTCAGTGTTGCTTATTGTGTGTCCAAAATTAATATGATCGTGGAGCACTTTCTTGTAAATATTGAGTTATAGCTTACATAAAAAGTGTTTATTAAACCACACCATGTCTCAGGGTTACCAGGTGAAGTCAGGATTTTGAGGAGCAAGTGCTTGCTAAAGCAAAGATAAAAATAAGGACTGGAGGGCCAAAGAAAAACTGTAGCTTCCCAGGTTCCAGGAGTAACAACTGGAGGCTTCCAGAAACACAGGGCCAAGAACTATTTTTAGTGTATATTGATCGAATGGTTTCCAAACCATATCCCACATGAATGATACGGGTCAGACTGACTTCTGATGTTTCAGTTGTTACTAAAGTGATACAGAGAGAACCATTCTGACTTTTCAGACTCTGTGTTGTGTGTCAACCTTCTCTGCCATAGGTGGTGACTGTCTATTCCATTCTGGTTGGTGGTCTTAATTGTTGCAGCAAAAATTAGCATCCATGATAAAACTTGCAATCGTTGACCTAACTTGATATAACTTACACGGTGAGTTAAAATGCATCTTTCATCTTGGCAATGCAAGCAGCTTGTCTGCTTTTACTTGCCTACCTTTCTGTTTCAAGAACTTCTGGACACAGCACCATTATAGTACACACTGAGTCTGAAACCTTGCATCTCCTCTTGATTATCAGAAGACTCTGCAGTCATTACCATGATCACTTCAGACTCTGCCTAATTTTCTCAGCTTTCTAAAAGACTTTCGTCAACCTCTCCAAAATGCAGGAATCTCTTAGACACGGGTTTTGATTCCTCTAGGAGTCTTACCCTTCGTCCCGAGGTGTAGTGTTGGTCTGCATACCATCACAGCTGCACTGCATATACTTGATCAGACATAAATCCTTGAAATAACAATAGCATGTGAGCCTCATGTGCAAGTTCACTGGAATTTGAGCAAGGATTAACTGCTCCCCTGCTGTGTAAACTTCAAGGAGTCATTAGAATATGCAATATTCCACTGATTTTACAGGACTGCGAAGATTGATGATAATATGACCACCGTGACAATTGACACTTAGTCTTTTAGCAAATACTGATTCTCTCTCTGTCTCAAGTTTTTTAAAAACCTTTTTTGGCATTATTAACTGCTTAAAATATAGGGTTCCATTATGATATTTTCATAGATATTCATATTAACATATTATAAAAATAAGCTATAAAGCAATATTCCCCATTGTTCCATTAGGAAGTTTTAATTATTTTACTATTTAAGTAAAATGCTCAAGGTAATTTAAACTTCGTCTGTAAAATGAAGTTTCTAACATATCAAACTGAAATTTAATGCTCACCATGAAGACAGATGCTTACCTATCATAAAGCTGTCACAACCTCATTTCTATTGTAGTTCCTTCCAGGAGGGTTTCTAAATTATAAAGTTCACGATTAATCCCAATGAAAATAAATACAGTCCACATTGATGATCTTCAGTAGATATTGAGCTTGTCAAATACTTTTTTTGAAACTGTTAATATCTTCATATAGCTTTTTGTTTTGCGGTTCTGCTTATCTTTGAGACAAAGTCTGGCTATGAAGCCTGGGCTGACCTCAAACTCCTTATTCCTCAGCCTCCTAAGTTCCGGGATTGCAGTAATGAGCAACCATACCTTGCAAAATTCTCATACAATGTTTACATTGTGATGATTACTATGTGTATACAGTACAGGAGCGTCAATATAGATCAAACAGTTTATGTATCTTATTACATATCTTTCTGTTAACATTTTATTTATCTTGTTTATTATTCATAAATATATAAATATATACTATACATTTTAACAGCTAGCTTAAATTTGGATGTACTGTAATTTATTTGAATATTTTATTAGCATATATTTCCAAATACTTTTGCAACTACATACAATGCTACAATAACTATATGTAAGGAGTTAATCACATGACTTTGTACATTTGTGTAAGGAATGATCTCTTAATCAATATTCCTACGAGAGAAGTTCCTATGACAAGGTACCTGATTATTTAACAGTTTGGTGGACGTTGCCAAATGACATTTAAAATTTGTTTTTAATAAACAGTTCTATTTACAATTATTAGAATTATTTTTTACTTTCTCTATTACACAAAAACCAGTAAATATTTAAATCTTTGCCAGTATTGCCTCTGTGGTGATTGCTTATTTTAATTTGCATTTATTTACTTATTTATCTAGCAATACTGAGGAATAATATTATACTATCAAATAGTGTTGACTCGCTGTTAGTCCTAGTCCAGAAGGTTGGGCGTGGGTGCTATGTGTTCAAGAATAATAGCAGACAGGAATTGTGAGACATTTATCATGTGCTAGACACTGTCTTAAGCAGGTTCTTCAGCCAGCATGTGTCAGCACCATAGCTCTGACATAAGTAGTGAGAGGGCCCTCAGTGTATATGTAACTGCAAAGACAGACAGAGAAGATGAGGTTTGGCTCTAATTGCCCAACTTCAGGAGGAGATGAAGCCAACTAACGGCCATAATAAAATGCCAATGACAGTGAATGGAATAGTAATCAAATCCTAGTTTTGAGTCCTCCTAAAAGCAAATTAAGGAGTCAACCAATTATTGTGTTAGTTAGGGTTTCTATTGCTGTGACAAAACACCATGACCAAAAAAAAAAAAAAAAAAAAACTTGGAGAGGAGAGGGTTATTTCATCTTACAGTTTTCAGGTCACACACAGCCTATCACTGGGGGAAGTCAGGGCATGGACCTGAAGGCAAAAGCTGATGCAGAGGCCATGGGGGAACTCTGCTTACTGGCCTGCTCGGCCTACTTTCTTATAGAAACTAGGTCCACCTGGCTGGGTGGATACCCACAGTGGGCTTGGCCCTCCCACATAAAACATTAATCGAGACAATACCCTGCAGTCTTGCCAACAGGCCAATCTTATGGGGGTGTTTTCTTAATTAAGATTCCATCTTTTCAAATGACTCCAGCTTGTGTTAAGTTAACAAACAACAAACAGCAACCAAGACAATGCCTTTAACAATTCACCATTTCTTAAGGCAAACCCATTTTCTCGGTTTGCTAAATATGAACGATACCAGCAAGGACTGATTTCTATTGTTGTATTTTGAGCCATTAATAACAAGTACTCAAATACCTAATGAGTGTTACAATGATGAACGGTTTCATTTACAGGCAAGCAGCCTTCCCAACCCAACTCATTAGGCTTGAAGTGGGACAATTAGAGCGTGGGGGATGGTCTGGAGACCGAGGTCTGAGAGCTCAGAACTGCTGTTTTCATTCTAATTTGTGAGACTTCACTTCCAATGTCTTCTCTTTTCACTTCCAATCAGAGCTGTAAACTGCTTTTTGCCTGCTTTCTGCAGCCTCCTCCGAAGATCTCACATTTGCTTCCCTGTCTATTAGTGTGTGATTTCTCCTCCTGTTCCATTGTGTAGGGCTGTGGGTGAAGTCACTGAAGGCGCCCTTTTCTTTTCACCCCGGTAAATAAGGAGATCTTTTTCATGCTGACAGTGGGGCTCGGAAGCCACCTCTCTTCCAGAAACTCGCCTTTCTAAACCTCAAATCACTTGACCATATGCTCAGCTCACATGTTGTGCTGGCTGGTTAATGTAGCCTGTGCCAAGCTCTTTGCTTTGGGTGAATGCTGGAGCAGTAGCGTGCTTGCCAATGATTATGAATGTGTAAATTCACAGGTCACTTGTGACAGCCTCAGGGTGTTATGTAGAGCTGTGACAGACACCTCCTCAGAGTGATGGCAAATGAGAGATACTCAGAATTTAAAAATGAAATGCTGTACTCAAGTCTGATGCCTGGAGTTTTATTTACCTCATACATTCAAAGCAAAATATTATTCTACAAATTACATTTGTGTAATTTGTATATATTTATAACATCCAACATATATGAAGCACTAATTTGCACAAGTATGTGTAATGCCACTGGGTAAGATATATGTGTGTGTGTGTGTGTGTGTGTGTGTGTGTGTGTGTGTATGAATGAGACTGAGAGATCAGTGACATTAAATTAAATTAAAGACTAAAGAAAGAAGCTGTTCTCAAAATATACCACAGGTGGCTCCAATATCATTTCTAATTACAGGCTGTACATTTAAGTCAAATTTCCAACAAATCAAAGCAAAAACTTGAAGGAAATCTTAAAACTTATGACATACAGAAGACATAATCTGTAAATTTTCATGGTGGTATATACATACCCAATAATAAGATCTGAAATAATTTCCTATGGGCATTCTACATTAAGGTTGTATAATGGGATATTCTGTGACATTATGGTCATCAATATATTTTATTTATAAATATTATAGCTGATTCTTTAATATGCTCAAATACACCTTGACCTCTTTATATTTATTATAATATATTAAAAATAAATTTGATAGGGAATATAATCTAGTTATTCATCTCTGGCAATTGGTCATGCAAGAACAAAGTGTCAACTATACAGAAGGAAAAGATAGATGTAATATGGCTAGAATATTCTAGAAATGTGTCTTACACAGGCTTTTGACTGTGAGCAGTAAGCAGAGAGACCCGGGTTAGCTATCCAGTATGAAGCTGGAGAACAGACATGTTTTAATAATCAACAAAAATAGACAGTAAATATTTTAAAAGACCATCTTTCACAATATGTTGCTTATTAAATAGTGTTTCTCCATTGCTTCTAGATGGAAACCACAGCAGGTTGTGGGGAGTGGGGACCAGCTTGTGCATTGCCAGGCAGTGCAGGAACACCCTGTGGAAGAGGCAGGAGAATGTTGGCAGCAGGCTCCTGAGAAGCTGCTGGAGTTATCATAGTCCTAAAATCATAAATTATTAGGTTCCTTCTCAAACCACAGGGTTATGCCTGGGCCTGTTGGGGTTAAGCCTGGCATAGAACCAGAACAACACTGTCCACTGTCACAAACCAGAGGATGTTCTAGGGTGACCAAAAAGTCTAAAGAGTACCTTTAATTCCAAATACTTCTCAAATCCAAACCTGCTTCTGTCTCCCATTGCTGCTCACACTGCTCTCCAGTCACGTGATACGCTGCAGCGTTTGACGAGTGTATACACTTCCTGAAAGCTCGTGGTCTTCAATAGGCTGCTGTCAGTGGGAAAGTGAAAATTCTTACCACATCCTTCTTCTCCACAGACCAAGTCCATCAGTCACTGCAGACTCATCTCCCACCATGTTCCTGGTATCAGGCAAGACCCCAAATACTTCTGTTTTTAATGCATGTTAGTTCCAGTTTTGTCATATCTAATGCACGGTTCCTCTGCTATCTCATCTTTATTGTGTTTCTGACAGAAACACCAAAAATCAAGCTGCCTCCGTGTCCCATCTGCAGGCCCCATAGCTGCCCCAGCACGTTGAGCAGACCTCTACTGAGCACTGGTCAGTCACTTGCCCCTTTTCTCCTGCCTGAGAGGTGGATTTACTCCCAGTCAGATCAGAGGATGACCTCTGCTGTCTACTCCGTTCTGTAATCATGAGTGTATTTCCTCAGTTTATATCTTAATAAATTCCGTTCCCATTTAATAGACTCACATGGATTAATCATAATAAGTGGTGCCCATGTGACAAAAAGACCGCACACTCCCTGTCGCTTCTGCCTGCAGCCTCCCCCATCATGGGAGTGTATCCACGTACCTGGGGTAAGAGGAGTGGTATGTTTTAGCAGGACAAGTTGATAGGCATTCATGTTTAGGACCATTTATTCTGAATGCATGGAGATCCAGATTATCACCAACAGACAAGATTTAGGTAGTCACCCCTGCAGGTGATGTGAACTGACACCTGCCTGTGAGAATAAAGACAGGGATAAACTTCTCTTCCGTGTCTTGCAATAATAATTGATTGACAGAATATATGAAAATTGCATTACCATAGCCCTGAGCCGATACAGTTTGTTAAAATAAGCATTAATCTCATAGTTGAATGTGTATGTGCTTGAAAGATTGATATTTACCTGCTAGGATGGAGATATCATGTGGGAGTCATGGGCAGCCCACAAATACCTGTGATTAAATCATGGAGCTCTGAGATGTGCCAGGATAGCACATGATGTGGTTCTTTATGTCTGCTCTTTGTGTCTAAATCCCACCAAACCTATTGATTGAATTTGTTCTTGAGAAGTGGAACAAAGAAAGGATTTAGGCCTGAATAACGAATTCATTTATTTTTTCCTTTTGCTTCATGAATAGTCAAGGCCAACCTGTTTCTGCAAGCTCTCCAACCTTCTCCTCTTGAGAAAGGTAGCAAAGTTCAGAAATTTGCTGTTTTATTGTTTAGACTCAAGTGTTTCAAGGATTCAAGGCTATTCTCTCTCTCTCTCTCTCTCTCTCTCTCTCTCTCTCTCTCTCTCTCTCTCTCTCTCTCTTTCTCTCTCTCTCTCTCTCACACACACACACACAGAGTCATACACATGTACATGTGCATGCACACACACATTTATATGAACTTTCAGAATACAAATCCTGCAGGCATAACAAGAATGTAATTGTCCCTCCTCATGACATCATTGAGTGCACAACTCAACTTAGACTTAGATCACATATAACTAATCTTACCTTTGGGGCATTTTTAAACTATCCTACAGCCTTGATGTTCTTCATCTATAAAATAAAAGAATCAGGACCTTACAGAGCATGATCTCTGGGTTGACATCAACTGTCAGGACCTGTGCAGCTTTGGGTTTGACCTGGAAGGGAGAGAGACAGAGGTAGGGGGAGGGAGGAAGGAAGAAAAGGAAGAGAAACATCTATTTTTCTTGTTTCTGTATCTATGCGAAGTCCTGGTGCTGGTGCCTTAAGGGACCCCTCTATGCAATGTCAATCCTGCTCAGTAAGAAACAGCTAGCTCCTCCATCTGACTTCTTAAATTTTCAACTTGGCTGCTCCATGCTTTACTGTCTACTCCATTTCTTCGGCTGCTCTATCAATTTTTCACGTTCTCCAGAATTTTGTTCTTGCTTTACCTTTTTTCCTTAAAATAAAGCTGTCATATCACTGTTTACTCTTGTTATAATGTTTTATTAATTCTTCACAGATGCATTATGTCTTTTGATAATATTCACATGTGATTCCTCCCCCTATCTCCTCTCAGGGCTACCCCTACCTTCTACCAGTAACAGCTGCCCCCACACTTCATGCTTTATTCTTTACCTCCAAATGTTTCTATCTTGCTGCTCGCAAATCTCAGATATGCTTCTAAATCATATCTGTTTGGATCTGACGGGCACGGACCAGCAGTTTCACTAGCAGAACAGAAGGAGCTGAGGTCATACACTCAGGAGCGGGAGTCAGGCATCGGGGTGAGGGAGGCTGTGGTTTGACATCTGATGAAGAGATAGATGGGCCTCCTACTAGAAGGGACGTAAAGGCACTTGTCTCCAGTGGCCTAAGTTCAATTTCTTGCATGTGCACAGTGAAAGGAGAGAACAGACTTCTGGAAGCCATCATACTCTAACCTAACATGTGCTCCTTGGCCCATGTGCACACACATGCACATGCATGCATGTACACACACACTCACACACATGCATGTATACACACACACAAATAAATAAATGCAATAAAATGAAATTTAAAAATAAAATCTAAACATCCCAAATGAAAGGCCATTTTGTGCCTTTGTGGAAGTCATCTCCTATCTGACACTTCTTGTTTTCCCACTTCCTTGGCCTCTCAGCCACTCCAGCCCCTCCTCTGAGAAGCCCTCACTGGCACTGCTGATGCCAGCCCTCCAGATGGCCTCAAACATGAATAAAATTTCATTAAACTCACGATGCATTGGAAATCAAGAGGCTTTTCTTCATTGCATGTCTTTGTTGTTAGGTTTGGTTGTCCCTTCAACTTCACTGGCATATTTTACTCATTTTACTTGGGGTCAAATTAGTTAGGTACTAAAACCAGAGGGTTCACTTGTCAGAAAGCCTCTCTGTTACTGTTCTGACCAGAGAGCTCCATAATCAAGAACAGAGGAGGGAAAGACTTTACGAGAAATATTCCCATTGATCCTTGAGTTAATCTCAGCTGGCAGCTTTATGCTTTTGAAAGACAGTGAAGACAGAAAGAACTCAAAGGATGTGCTTGGTCTTAGTTTTAAATAGAAACACCAGATTTTAGGGTTCTACCTATAGCTTTCTTTCAAAATAGTACTTTGTCTTGGCCCAATTTTTAAAATCTTTAAAACACTAGCCTAAGAAGTATAAATAGACATAAGACATAGGTGCAAATAGATATGCACACACACACATGCACATATAAACATACATGCACATACTGGTATGCATGCATGCCCATGCTGATATGCACACAAATGAACATACATCACAGATGCACACACTCATATATGCACATGCATACACTTAGACACATGCACACATGTAGACACACAGAGCTACACACAGAAACCTATCTACACACATATACACATACATACACAAACTTACACACTGATGCATGCACTCACATGCAGACACAGACACACACAAGCTCAGCTCCAGCTTTTCTCTGGCAGCATTTTGGACACAGCTGCCAGACCCAGTTGTGAATGTTGACAGTGGGAGCGGCCACACAGCAGACAGTCGGTACATGCACTCAAATGTCAGGCAGCCGCATCATTAACGCGGTGCACTGCCCAATAACTCCCAGCTCCCTGTGGATGCGACTTGCAGGAATAATTACTTGGACATCACATGTACTTCAGCACTTCCAAATTAGATTTTACTAATCCACCGCTTCATTTTCAGAATAATCTCATTAGTGTAGTGGTGTTTCTGCCTCCCCCATGTCTCAGAAGATTTATTGCCTTAAAGCAATAACAAGATTTAATGCTTATCGAAGGACACATCATTTTAAGATTCAAACAGAGGTGATGGGTGTGCACATTCATCCCTCTTCTCTCTCATCCTTCACACTTCAAGAAAGATTTCAAAGAATAAATTTCTGTGTCTGTATCCTGGCTTTCTTTATTAAAACACAAATAAAACCATATTAAAGACTGCCACTGACTACCTCAAACAAAAGTAGTGGTTGGCAGATTCTTAGATAAAATTCTTGTCCCTGTGAAAATGCAGCTAGGAAAGTGTTCTGATTGATTGATTTCCTGGGTATATGCAGGATAAGCATATGTGTTTATAGGTATGTGGGTGAGTGTACTTACTCTCGAATGCTCCAGTGGACAACAGAGGTTAACTTCAAATATCTCCTTCCATCACTCTAACAGCCTATTCTTTCATACAAGGTCTCTCATAGAAGCGGAAGGTTGATATTTTGGTTATACTAGCTGGTCAGTGAACTATGAAGATCTACCTTTCTCTGCCCTACCTTAACCACTGGGGTAACAGATGCACACTCCACACACAGCTTTTACTGGTGTGCAAAATTGAACTGGGGTCGTAATGCTTGTGCAACAGGCACTTCTCACGGATCCATATCCCTATTCCCCCCACCCGTCCCAATCCACACAGAAACGTGGAAAATGTCGTCAAATCTCAGCGGACATTTTCTCCATTTTTAATAAAATAATATGAATATTCTTGGTAATTTTCCTTCACTAATGCAGATCCAGAGAACACATGTTAGAAAATGCAAACTGATAGGTCTCTGTCCCAGAGACAATTGAGTCTCCAGAGCTGCAAACTCAAGACTATTCCAGATTCAAAAATCTTTGGTTCCTGCCAGGGCAAAAGAACTCATACATTTTCTTCTGCTCTGATACAATGAAATGCACTGGTATGGTATGGTATGGTATGGTATGGTATGGTATGGTGTTATATGGTATGGTATGCTATGCTATGGTATGCTATTGTATGGTATGGAATGGAATGGTATGGAGGTAGGAATTACAATATTTCAGGTCTTGATTTTCCTGTCAGACATTTCATCTGTTGTCCAGATATGTTCAGTCTATTTGATTCTAAAAACTTGTCAACTGAGAACACTTTTATTCACCATACTTGGGTGCTAGCTAGAGTTCTGTGCTCACAGAAGGGATATAAAGCTCTGAAAGACTTAATTTTTTATCCTGGGTCTTTCAGTAATTGATAATCTGATCCTGGGAAGTTCTCAGCGTTTTCTAACTTTCATCCCATGTCTATACAGTAAAGAACTGAGAAATATTCCTATGTATGTTTAGAGTTACTGAGGCTCATGGGATTCCCTCTATTTTACAGGATACATTGGAAGGCAATTAGATCTAAAATAAAGACAACAAGAGCATAAATGATAAGTGAGTAGAGTTGTTATACAGTATTGATTCTGAAAGACTTACTGGCCTACATGCAGATTGTATGTGAAGTGGTAAAGCCAAGACCCACCGAGGTGTCTAAAGTATGACTTTCTCATTTCAGCATTTTGAACACCTAGACATACAACAATAATGTCATAATAATAATCATATTTGAGTAAATAGTATCCAAACTAACAAGATAAGTGACAGACACCAAAGGAGAGCTTTGGGTGTGGTACCTACATGATGGCCTCTTTCACGTGCTTACTCTCCACTTCTCAAGGGAACACTGTGACCTGGCAATTGTCTCACACTGCCAGTGTTGTCTTTTCAGAACATAGACTGAAAACTGGTGAGGAAGAAGGCTTGCTAGAACTGGTGTGATGGTGGTCCTGGCACTCCATTGCTCAAATGAAAGAAATGACTAGATTTTCATTCTGTCTGGTTTCCATGGCAATACAGCTCAGCACTTTTCCAAATTTCTAGCTTCAGTGAAATATGTCACATTAAAAGTGTTGTTTTGCCTAAACTTAGTGGGAGGTGGTAGCAACTGCGGTCACACTTCAGCATCAGTGGCCAGGCTACACCCAAGGAAGAGGTGGAGTCAGAAATGGGTGTGTGGGCAGTGTACCAAGCGCTTCCTACCCAGACAGGTGTGGCATCTGACAGAGGTGTCAGACTGTGGGGAAACCAAACACAAGGAAGCACCAAGGCACCTTGGATTCCATCCAAGGAACTCCAAATGTATTTGAGTGTGCAGAGTTGTGTGGGGTTGAAGAAACATTGAAGGGCATCAATGCTGTCAATGCACTGTGACTTTCCTAACATTTTAAAAGTAATCTTAAATTTTATAACAAACTTTGGGATGATTGCAAAGACAATGAAACACAGACTTCTTGTAACTCTTGGATGTCATAATAAAGAATGCCATAAACTCGTTGCTATTTGTTGCAAAGGTGAGAGATCTGCAGTGGAGCCCACTGCACAGGGTGGAGGTGCTGGTGAGTTTGCAGAGTCCACTGCACACGGTGGAGGTGCTGGTGAGGCTGCAGGGTCCACTGCACAGGGTGGAGGTGCTGGTGAGCTGCAGAGCCCACTGCACACGGTGGAGGTGCTGGTGAGGTTGCAGAGTCCACTGCACACGGTGGAGGTGCTGGTGCGGCTGCAGAGCCCACTGCACACGGTGGAGGTGCTGGTGAGCTGCAGAGCCCACTGCACACGGTGGAGGTGCTGGTGAAGCTGCAGAGCCCACTGCACACGGTGGAGGTGCTGGTGAGGCTACAGAGCCCACTGCACAGGGTGGAGGTGCTGGTGCGGCTGCAGAGTCCACTGCACACGGCGGAGGTGCTGGTGCGGCTGCAGAGCCCACTGCACACGGTGGAG
Source organism: Peromyscus maniculatus bairdii (assembly GCF_049852395.1). Taxonomy (NCBI): domain Eukaryota; kingdom Metazoa; phylum Chordata; class Mammalia; order Rodentia; family Cricetidae; genus Peromyscus; species Peromyscus maniculatus. Next base: position 58,205,571 of record NC_134852.1, on the reverse strand, counting down.
GTGCTGGTGAGGCTGCAGAGCCCACTGCACACAGTGGAGGTGCTGGTGAGGCTACAGAGCCCACTGCACACGGTGGAGGTGCTAGCAAGGCTGTTGTGTCTTCTGGATGCTCTAGATAACAGCCAGTTCTTTTCCGGTTTTCAGAGGCTTTCTGCGTTCTCTTTATATAGCCTCCTTTGATTTTTCAAAATCAGATACTTTCCCCCTACTGTATCATCCTGACCTGGATTCCTACAGCCTCTTCTTTTTCATACAAGGATGCTACGACTAATGTATTGACAGTTTTCAGACAGCCTCAAGGGACCATTATTTTACCTATCACATCCTCTACCTAATTCCCTTATCATTTTTGTTCTGGTTTTGTTTCTGTTGTGATTAAAACTATCTCAGCAAAATCAATTTGTGGGAGAAGAGAGCTTATTTCAGCTTATAATTTCAGGTACAGTCTTTTATCAGGGATGTCGTGGCAGCAGGATCTTGAAGCAGTTAGCAATATCACACCCACAGTCAAGAATAGAGGGGAATAAATACATGCCCATTTGATTGCTTGCTTCTCAGCTGAATTTTTCTACTCTTAAACACTACAAGACTCTCTTCCCAGGGAATGGCGCCACCCACCGTGGGCTGGGATTTATTAACTTTTTTTTAAAAAAAATTTAAATTTATTTTAATTTAAGAATTATTTAATTCATTTCACATAAGGATTTATTAACTTAGTTAAGACAGTCTCCCATAGATATTCCCACAAGCCAAGCCATTTTAGGCAATCCTCCATTGCAGCTCTCTTCCCATGAGACACTAGGTGTGTCGAGTTAAAAATTAAAACCAATCAACAGAGTTACCATCTTGCACTACAGAACATTCATTACTAAATATTACCAAGCATTCATTTGTCAAAACTAACAATCTGACATAGGCACATTATTATGAACTAAACTCCAAATTGAATTTTATATTCATAACCTCCTCTTTCTGCTCCAAGCTTCTATTCAGGAAGCTCCTGCTGTGCATTTGGTTTTGTGTCTCACCTACTGCCCCGGATCATGAGAACTTCTCAGCCTGTATTTGCCTTTTGTCACCTCCCCAGTCTGAGGCACTTGGGAAGACATGACTTTGAAGACATGGTGTCAGACATGGTATTTCGGACAGTTTTCTCCACTCTACACACTTCACGTTTCTTCTTTCAGCTCCACAGCAGGAGCAGAGGGATTTGGTGTCGGCTAAACTGGCCAGGTCATTGCATTTCAGCTTAGCAAAGGTAGCAGAGAAAACTGCTGTCCTTACAACAGAGCTTCAGAGCAGGGACTGGCAGTTGGCTCAAGCAAAAAAAAAAAAAATAGAGCCTTTGTGCCAAAGCCCGGTCATGAACTATTTGCATTCATCACTGAAGTCCATAGCTACATCGATGAAGATGGATATGTTGGAGAATGCTTTCCCCCAGGCATGATGTGGCTGGTGCCTTCTTGAATTCAGAACAGCTGTGATTACCAACACAAGTTACAAGATTGGTTTTATTAATAACAGAAAGGAGGAAAAACTCCTAAGGTACAAGAAGGGCAGGAGCACTCATGGGTAGCTTCTGAGATAGTGCATGAGGCCCAAATCTTCCTGAGGATATGTAAGTAGTTACCATCACTGAAGGAAGGGACTTTTTATCATAAGTGGCTCATGCTCCTGTAGGTAACCCTTTATCCATGTTCCTATAAGTATCCCAATTAGACACATTAGCTCACCAAGCTGCATGTGGGTAAATATCTCCTAAGATACATTGTCAACTGGCTCTGGAGATGGATTTACAGTTTATATTTCCCCCAGACTATGTGAAAGGGTTGAGCTCTATAAAGATTTGTAAAACTATACGTTGTTAGGTGCCCCCCCCCTTATAATTTTTGAGATGAGGTCTCATGTAGCAAATACAGGCCTCAAACTCCTTATATAACTAAAAATTACCATGGAAGATTGCAAGCCTTGCATCGCCACACCTAGTTTTATTAGGTGACGGGGATTGTACCCAGGTTTTCAAGCATGCTAGTTGGACATCCAGCCATCTGAACCACGTGGCCAACCATTTCTAGATTCTCACATACACCCATTGGAAAGTAGAAGTATTTTCTACTTAAAATACAGTTACTTCAGTCTTGATGAATAGGAGCCCAGATTAAACTTACATGTGCACTTAACGTATGTAAGTGCTTATAATTAGACTCACTAGGCTTAGTTCACATACCTGGGTGATGGTGAAAAAAAAGAGTGGTCTATATATTATTTATTATAATAAAGTCTAAATTTGGTAGTAATAAGATAATGTTGTCAGATACAAATGTCTCTGAAATGGGGAGTCTGCATCATGGCTGTTGGCACGTTGTCAAGTGTTAGCTATGATAGTAATGGGAACTACAGCTTTGCAGCCTAAAGTGGTATGGAGGGTGCTCCTCAGGCATCAAAGCCCTGGCGTTTCTGGTGCCATGAGTAGTAGCCATAATCTCTCTGTTAAAGGATTACAACCCCCATTCTTCAGAACTATGATGAGAACTCAGTTAAATAAACTATGTTGAATACCTAATAGATACTACAAAATATCACTAATGGAAACAAGGTCAGTAAATATTTATGAGTAAATGGTATCATCATTATCATTTGAAAGCCATCACTTAAATATGAAAATCAACATTTCAAGATAAAAGGCTGGTAATCTTACCTTTGTTTTGTGGACTATTATTTTACTCAGTGGCTGGTAAGCAAGCTTTTATAACTGTATTTAAAGCCGTTGTATCGAGTGTGCCTTTGAAGGACATGAAAGTCATGTTAATGGAAAAGCTTGTGTCCTTTAGATGTGTTCCTCCGTGTGAATAGAATTATTGAATCCTTTATGCATAGTTCACTCTTGGTAACTTTCCATCAGCATCTGAGGACACTGGACTCAGTATGACTTCTGTGGTTTCTCTTCACCTGACCATTTTAGTAACTGTTCATTCTGATCACAGACGTCAAGCACAGAGGAGATGGAAGCTGTTGGACTGTCTGTGTAGTTTACCCATTTCTTCATGCATAAACCTCTGTACCTATGGTTCTGCCTCTCAGGTTCTGCATTGTAAGGTCTACCTACACTGCTTAACAGAGCACTCCTAGTAAGGCCATGCAGTGCCTTTAACTTTTATATGACATGAAACAGAAATTTAGGAGCCTTAAGTAGTTTAATTAAGACCACAGTTGGGAGAGAGTAGGCAGAGCTTTCACTGAGAATATGCTCTCTCTGATTCCCATCACCATGCTATGTCATCCAAAGAAAAAGCATTTGTGGGAAAAGAACACACAGAAAATACTTGAGACAGTGGTGTGTGTAAGATGAGAAGGTGATCTTAAAGGGGGAAGATTCTGACCCTGTGCAGCTCCTGACAGCACTGAACTCAAAACACCCAGGATGAAAGCTTAACCATGCATTTCTCAAGGGATGACCAAGACGGACAACATGTTTATACTGTGTGTTATACACTAGAAAGTTGAGTAAAAGAATTCCAAGTAATAAATAGCTGTTCTACTTACACACTGGAAATTAAAAGTATTTCATAGGTTAGTATGAACAAGCACCTCCTGGGACTTTATTATGGAAATAGCTATATAAGATCAACATAATTTCAGGTTTACCTTAAGATCCTGGGGGTCATGATCCTGAAAGGGAGATTTCAAACAGCACAAAGCCCAGGAATATGTTTCTTCCACATTGTTCCTTGTAAGTTTGTACGTTAATGATTTGCTCTTGCCACAAACATGGAGGCATCAGCACTGAAAATGGGAAGACAAACATTTCTCTCTATGATGGGAATATGACTATTCAGCTGCATACTAATAATAGACTACATTAATCACTGGCTGTGTTTAGAGATACACCTCAATATTCTAAAACCAAAATCAGATTTGGTTTAAAAAAATCTGTTTGCATTTAATTTTATTTCCTTTAAGAATCTGATATACAGGTCAAATCTTCCAGCTACCATAGAAGAATATTTTATAATTAACTTCCCTCAGAGATCACAGGAGGTTGCTTTGTTGTGAGGTTTTTATTCCCCAATGTCTGGATGGATCATAGTAACACCCACTTCAAACACTTCCAGATCATATTTAATAGCATAGGCCATGGAGCATTGCCTACCCACAAGGTGCTAAATATATTTCTAAGGAAAATGTGGATCCAAGTCACAGGCATATCTTTGCAACCTACTGGAACAATGGTGACCAGTTGATGAGTCAAGTGAGCCACACAGAATCTTGGCCATCATTATGGTATGTGAACTTCACTCTGGTTTAGGGTGACTGGAGATATTTGGGATAGCTCCTAACTAAAAACCTATGCTATCTGAACTCCAGGTTTTGTCTGTTTGTTTGTTTGGATGAATTAAATTTCTTCTTTAACAAGTTCATACACATACATCCTTCTGCCAGTTTTACCCTTCACCCTCCCTTGTCCCCTTCCTGCCCGTGCCAACTCCCGACTTTCTTCCCCTACATGTCTGCCTTTTCTTCTGTTTTGTGATCTACTGTGTTCATCTAGGGTGGTCTGAATGTCCGTGACTTTGGAACTATCCACTGGAGCCTGTACATAATTATATTCCTCAGAAGACCCTTAGAAATAATTCTTCTGATATCTTTGATTTTTGTGAGTATTTGTCCAAAGTACAGAAAAGTAGATGAGATGGGAGTAGCGTGGTGGGCTCATTCTATTCTCTTGCCAAGGCTCACTTATAAATGTCCAAGTTGGCTTTGTAACTGTTCCATCATAAGAGCCTCTCCTGGTTTTCAGCCCATGTTACCTGAACTTTGAAGATGTCACGGTCTGTTCAAAGGCCTTCCATACTTCCTCAGCACACAAAAAGCAAGGAATAAAATTCTTGAGGTTAGTGTTCAAGGCTCCTATGTAAATACAGCCTCATCTTCCACTCCTGTAATGTACAGTCAAGTGGAAGAATTTACCATCCCACAAATACACCAGGAACTGGTACACAGTGTTCATTTTCTCTGACAAAATCATTACTTATCCCTTGAATAATGTCCTTATCCCTGTACATTCTATTATTCTCTGACAAGAGCCCTAGATGTTCTCATGTTTACTTTCTCCTTGAGACCACTCTCTGGACTTGTAGGTGACTGACTACTTGTTATGTCCTCACATGGGGTCCTTCTTTTCTACATACAATCTCCTGGTTCTTATTTTCTTCCTTTCTGTACGTACACGAGTCAGATTGTATTAGACCTCTTAACAACAGACAATATGATTTAATCACTCCTTTAAAAAGCCCCATTGCCAAACACAACCTCATTCTGAATTATTGGGGGTTAGAGTTTCAACACACAAATTTGACAAGAAAGATGTGTCCTATTTAGATTTAATTTAGATTTAGATTTAAACCTAACACAACTTTGACTCATCTGAGAGAAAAGAATCCCTTGAAGAGTTGCCTAGATTTGACTAGATTATGCACATGACTGCTGGGGTGGGGCTGTCTTAATTTTTAACTGATATACCCCACTGTGAGTGGTACCATTCCTAGGCAGGTGGTCCTGGGCAGTATAAGAAAACCAGTTAACTGCTAGCCAGATAATGGACCATCAAGAAGAAAAATTCCATGCCTTCTTTGCTGTTCCTTGGCTGTGAGCAAGGTCCCTGGTTAGAGGTAATGCTGGATGGAACAGCAGTCTGGCCTGCCTTCAAGTTCCTGCCCTGACTCCCCTCAGTGACGGATTGTGTCCTGGAAAGGGAAAGCCAAGTAAACCCCCTGCTTTTGGTCAGAGCATCTTGTCACAGCAGCGGAAGGGAAAGCAGAGCAGATGAGTAGACCCAGCTTGGCCCTCAACATTGTGATAGCTCCTGCCTTAGTTTTCTAGCATTACCATGAAATATTGTCCTAAACTGAATGGCTTGAAAATTACAGAGATCCATTTCTTATAGTCCTGGAGTCTGCAAATGTGAATGACTTTGCTGTCCAGGCCATAGGCTCTGTAAAGACTCTAGGGAATAATCCATCCAGCTTATCGTCTTCTGTGGATCCACGTAAGGCTTTGCTCTCTGGGTGACACCAAATGCAGACTCTCTGTAGCCCTCTCTGTCTTGGTCTCTGGCTTTAGCAACATCACCCTTCTTCCTTCTCCTCCTCCTCAGTGCCTGCTGAGTGTTTTCTCACAGTAGCTGCCCGGATACTGCTTAAATAATTTAGGCGATCCTCAGCCTCAGCTCAATCTTTTCCTCCTCCTTATTCATTTTACATCCCCACAGCAGTTTCCCCTCCCTCCTCTCCTCCCAGTCCCTTCCCTACCCCGCTCTGTTCCCATCACCCAGTCTGCTCCTCCTCTGTTTCTGTTCAGAAAAGGGCAGGTCTCCCATGGATATAGACAAAGCATGGCATATCAAGTTGCAGTAAGACTAAGCACCTCCCCGTGTATTAAGGCTGGACAAGGCAACCCAGTATGAGGAATAGGTTCCAAAAGCCAGTAAAAGACTCAGAGACAACCCCTATTCCCACTGGTAGGAGTCCCACAAGAAGACCAAGCTACACAACCACAACATATAAGCAGAGGGCCTATGCCAGTCCCATGTAGGCACCCTGGTTGTAGGTTCAGTCTCTGTGAGCTCCTATGAGCCCAGGTTAGTTGATTCTGTGAGTTTTCTTATGATGTCCTTGGTCCCTCTGGCTCCTACAATTCTTCCTCCTCCTCTTCAGCAGGATTCCCTGAGCTCAGTCTAATGTTTCACTGTGGGTCTCTCTATCTGTTTCCACCAGTTGCTGGATGAAGCCTCTCTGATGACTATTAGGGTAGGAAGCAGTCTACAAGTATAGCAGAATACCATAAGGCGTCATTACACTGACATTTTTCCCTCCAATTGTGTTTGTTTCTATCCTGGTCTCTGGGACATCCAGCCTCTGGGTCCTGGTGCTCCAGGCAGTGACAGGAGTAGGCCCACTCTTGTGGCATAGGTCTCAGGCTAGACCAGTCCTTGTCAACCTTTCTTCTTCTGGAAAGCTGTACTTGACCACTTAACTCACAGGAAAGTGACAGGATGCTCAACACCTCGTAGGGACTCACATGAAACATGTTAATATTGGTCAGGTTGGCTGAGGAAATACAATTAGGAAGACTAAAGGTTGTTTTCAGCTGACAGTTTTGGGAGTGTCTATTCATGAAATAATCCTGAATAGCAATGAGGTAAGGTCATGGGTCATGGTAGGGAGCAGCTAAAAAAAGCAAAAGCATTCAAAGAGAGAAAGCCGGGCACTGAGGCCAGCAGCCTCTTTAAAACTGTGCCCACAATGTTCCAACTGCTCCTGCTAAGTTCTTAAAGCTTGTGCTCCTCCTTCCTGGGCCAGGAAAACAAGCTTTTAACACATTGACCGCTAAAGTGTACCACAGGTCCAAACTAGAACACCGATCAGATGAATGAATGTGACACACAGCTGACATACAGTCCACAATTAAATACACCATCTAATATAGATCAAGAAAACTGAGTCAGCAAATAATGTATGTCAATGTGTTGTTATAGGCAAAAAAATTGTCACACCAAATGAACTTTATTAAATATTTCATTGAGGATTGTGACATATTAACTATCCAGACTGGAAGGAAACAATTATGCTTTTAAATTGATTCTAAGGAAATTTCCAAAATAATTTCAGATCAGCAACCTAGGTGAAGGGTTTGTGAAAGTCTTGGTAAATTTTAACACAAAAACAGTCTGCAAGTTTCAGAAGATTGTCATTGAACTATGTCCCCTTACTCTGGCAGTCTTGGTAAGTTTTATATTTGTGGTAAGTATTAATATTTCAAATCTTGGTTATTTGTAGAGAAAAGAGAAGCAGGGAAATTAAATATAATGGTATTAGACTCTCATTTCATGCTGCAGACAATCTATCTTTAGGAAATATAATTATCCTTTATAGTAGTTCTTTGCTTAACAAAAATTGATGATCCTCTAATCAAGCCCTTTCCTTTTGACTTAGAGGAGAATAGCTGGAGGGCTCTAATGGCCTCCTGATTTACAGTCATTGTGTAAGAAAAGGAAAGGATGGCCTTTTAATAGGTCAAATTGCATTAGAATAAGTTCTAAGTAACTGTATATATTCTTTCCTCTGTATAGAAATGTAATTGAGCCAGACTTAATGATAGTCGTCCTGTACTGAAGAAGATGCAGCCATGGGGTCAGGAAGAAAGGGGGGAAGAGAGGATGGGAAGAAGGAAGGAAGGGAGAGAGGAATGAGGGAAGGAATCGGAAATGAAAGAGAGAAGAAGAGAGGAAGGAAGCGAAGGAGGAAAGGAGGAAGGAATAGGAAATGAAATGAAAGAAGAAGAGAGGGAGGAAGGGAGAAAGGAGGAAAGGAAGGAGGAAAGGAGGGAGGAATAGAGGTAGAGAGAGGATAGACAGGCAGTTGATCTTCACTCTTGTTTGTTTGTTTGTTTGTTTGTTTGTTTGTTTGTTTCGAGACAGGGTTTCTCTGTGCAGCTCTGGCTGTCCTGGACCTTGCTCTGTAGACCAGGCTGACCTCAAACTCACAGCAATCCACCTGCCTCTGCCTCCCAAGTGCTGGGATTAAAAGTGTATGCCACCACCACCTGGTGTTTATTAGACTCTTTAGTCTAATAAACAGGCAGCTTCCTGATCCCTAAACCTGAAGATTCTAATTATCAAACTATACTCTTTTGACATTTATGTTCATAAGAAATGACAATTGTTTTCTTTCCAAATTTTAATAGTTTTCTCCTTTAAATATTATTACCACAGTGGCTAGAAAAATTATAGTAGGTGAATTAATTTGTAGGTCAATCTTAAAAGAAAGTTTTGAACGTTGCACTACCTATAATGTTTGATGAAAATATTGACATCTGTCAACAGATTCATAATCCTGCTTCCCACCCACCCCTGGTTTGCTGGCAGTTTTTTGCATTTTTGTCAGATATCTTCTCTTCATATGGTAATTAAACATTTTATTCTCTAAAAAATATAGACTGTTTATTTAGTGGGTTGTATAGAGTCTCATGGTTTCTGGTTTATCATTGCCTAGCACATTTTTATCATTTAAATTGTAGCTTTTCTAGATTCTTAACTTTTATCCGTGTCCCTTGTAGATTGAATATTTAGCATTTATTTGTGAAATCTCTCCTTTAAGCCAAAAATCCTGGTTTTCTTCCTCACTCCTTCCTTCCCTTTCTTCCTTTTTTCTTTTCTCAGTACTTGCATGCTAGGCAAGTACTTTATGACAGACAGACACACAGACACACTGAAAGAGACAGGGAGAGAAAGTAAAGATAGCAGTTATCAAGACACTGTTATTGAGACACTTTATGATAGTTATGTGAAAACGTGACACTAGCCTTTATGTGTGACTCAGCAGTCTTGAGACAGGAAGGCTGTCATCAGTTCAAGGCCAGCCTGGGCTACATAGTGAGTACCAGGGGTACACATAAGCATCATGTCTGCAAAAACCCAACAAAAAACTAACCAAATAACCAAAAATAGTCACATATCAAAGTGTAACTTAGAGAGGCTGCCTGCACTGACAAATTCAGTCAGTTTGTGAGTCTCCATCACAGACATAGTGGAATATTTGTACACTGTGTGAAGATGTATTTCTGTGATCGGTGTAGTAAAAAGCTGAATGGCCAATAGCTAGGCAGGAGAGGATAGGCAGGACTTCCCACCAGAGAGAGGAAGTCAGAGGGATGAATCTAGGTGAGTGGGAGATGCCAATGGAACACAGAACAAGTCTGACATAGGATTTGCTGTGGGAGAAATAATTTCGAAAGCTCAATGCCTGCTCTCTCGTGCCCATTCACACGAAGTCCACCCTCGAGCTGAGAACACCTAGGACTCCGTGTGTAGTAGAAGCAGAGATGATGTTAATGAGGTGAATGAAACTGGCATAGTGACGAGAATTTTAGGTTTCCTAGAGTCTTCTGAGAATTTGCAGAACAGCTGTGGCTCACTGACACCTTGGTGTCTCCTCTGCCAAGTTTTATACCAGGACTATGTGTATTCCAAGCTGTTCTGTTATGATTGCCAAACAGACTCCCTCCTCCGCTCCCAGCACAAACTTATAACACAGAATCTACACAGCAAAAACTGTGAATCCATTACAAACTTGACTCCTAAATCAGGTCATAATCTTCACCTGAGTCCAACAACTGGCCTTGTTTATTTTTCCGCAATGGAGATGTACTGAACTGTGCCTAGTCTCTCAAGGATGTGTAACCACTTAATGGCAGAGCTGTCAAATATGAGAAAAAGAGGAAAACGAACAGTTGAGGTACAGTCCCTGGCTCTCTGAGCTTGTAATAAATATTTTGGTGCACTCTAGTGGTGGATTGAGATAAAATGGAAGATGAGGCACACAGGGACTGCTGCAGTGGCTCTTAGGAAAAACATACCACAAACTGTAAATTTCAAAACAGAGAGAGAGTGTCAGGGCATGTGTGGAGTGCACTCATGACCAGGGCCCCTTCGTTTTTACAGGAGATTGACCTCAGTCTTAACAGGCAGAATAGAACATCTTCTGTGAAAGTTGAAATACAATGTATGCAGTGATTTCTGTGTGGCTGCTAATTTTAATTCCCAGCATTTTTATCTCAGTAGCTTATACACTTCTTAAGACCCCGCTGTGCCCTGCCCATCACCTGGTGCATTGTGGACTTTGAGAACACCTGATGGGTGAGCAAAGTTGTAGACAACTCAGCCTACACTGGAGATGTCCTGTACTGTGCCTAGTCTCTTACAGACACGTAAACATTTAATGACAGGATTGTTAAATACAAGAAAAAGAGGAAATCTTGTGGGTTTAGAGATTTCTTCATAAGGATGGATCATATTCAAAGGCCTAAGTCATTCTGAAGTCCAACTCTAAAGTGGATAGAAGGAAGTTTAGACATCTTCAGAGTAGCTGTCTCCTTGGGATCTAAGTGTTCTGACCACAACGATTAGTTCTTTCCTTCCTTCCTTCATTCCTTTCTCCCTTCCTTCCTTCCTAGATGGGGACTAGAATTTTCTCACATGAGCTATGCTAAGGAGGAAGAAAAATTCATATGGAAAGTCCAACATATAAATTGTTCTGTCAATTACTCTGTGTCGTGTGTGTGTGTGTGTGTGTGTGTGTGTGTGTGTGTGTGTGTGTGTGTGTGTAATCAAAAGGGAAAGGGGGACAAACCCCACCCTTGTATGTTCCCAGGTGTGGGAGTGTAGAGAATAGAAGAGTACTCTCTGTCACAAGTTCATTGTGTGAGCTAAGCTGGTTATAAAACAAAACACTTATTGACCTCGATTACATCATCTGCAGAACAGCGATCAAGTACAATCAGGTAAAAGACAGAAGAGAGCTCCAGAGACCGACAGCATCATACATGAAAATATCTGGATTATGGAAGGGCTGTGGTACAAGGATTCAGTAACGCACCAACAGAGACTGCATTGAATACCCATGATGTGTCAGGCATTGAACCAGAGCTGGGAGACCCAGAAGTGACGACCACAGGGCCCCTTGCCTCCGTGACTCTTCTATTCTAGTGAGTGGGAACGACAATGAGCAAACAGGCAAATCATGAATTAATTAATATGCCAAACCAAGGATTGTGAACAGGATAGCGTACACCGGAGAACGATGAACTGTGTAGTTTTATGTAAGGCGGCCATGTAAACCTGTCTACAGAGGTGACTTTTGAACCAAGGACCTGAGTGAATGAGAGGCATGTGTGGATGTGTTGTTGGGGAGGATAGTCCCTTGGAGAAGAAACACATCAGCGAAAGAAAGAAGTTGGGTGGGCTGGAGAATGTCAAGACTGTTGCCCCCGTGAAATGGCTGGGCAAGAGGAAGATTCTAAGACACAAACAGAGTTACTGTGGCCTGAGGAAATGGGTAGCAGTTAAGAACACACTGCTGTCTTGCAGAGGACCCGAGTTCAGCTCCCAGCACCTATGGCAGGTACCTCAAAACTACCCTAACTCCAGTTCCAGGACATCCAACATCTCTGGCCTCTGTGGGCACTTATACCCACCACACACACACACACACACACACACACACACATTTTAAAAAGCACTGTAGAGGGATGATCTGCAAAAGAAAGGGTGTAAGACACAAATACCAAGAAAGTCACTGCTCTGAGATGGGCAGTTGACCTGTGAGCCATACCCAATTTCCCTAGCTGTCAGTGTCCCACATTCCTCCAAACTCCTGTCCTAAAGGCCAAGCTTTACTGGCATTTCTCAAATGTTTAAATGATGACCGCCTCCTCTGTCCTAGGATCTTACCCAGTAAGTGGCTTCTCCTTTAGCCTTCTTATCTGCGTGGGCTCCTCTTGACTGTGACAGTTCATTAGACTTTCTCTGGTTTTGGTGATTTTTAAGTGTTTTAAGAAACATTAGCTATTTTTCAGACTGACCTTGGATTGGATTCTGTTTAGATTGGAGTTACCGGCTCTTGTAAAGAAGCATTAACATGCCTTTCTTATGGTATCATGTTTTAGATGCATACTGTCAGCATGGTTTATCCTTGATGCTGCTGCCCTGGGTCACTCCACTGGGACCAGCAGTCAATGTCCCTCCACATGGGCATCTTCCATGTTGACACTCTGCTTACAGTTAGATCTGACACTTCCGGGGGAGCATCTTCCTATTCTGGGGAGGAGAGTGTCTGCATGGCCATTGCAGAATTCAACACATTGTCTTGTCTGTTCTCTCCCATTCAGTGACATGTTCTGGTAGACTAATGGACATGGATTTTATTCTTGTGGATAAACCAGGCAATTGCTCTTTTAACTAGACTTTCCCCTGAAATGGCTGTGCTATATTTATTTTAGGCATTATTTAAAGTCCTCAAACTGCTCCTTCTGTGGTGTTCAGCTAAGGAAAGAATCCTGACATACATTATTCAATTGATGGACAAATCTTGGAGCCACCTTTGGCTTTCCTGGTTTTTGTCTTATTTTAGAAAAATTGTTACCTGGTCTTGTGTCTGTAGTGTCTATCACCATCATCTAATTTCTTGAGTCATAGAGAAATGGCTTTGCTTATTTATTAGCATATATTAACCATAAATAGATTGGGTTTTATAGCATCATTTTCATGCACGCATACATGTGTCATGATCATATTTATGCAAGTAACCCCTTGCCTATTTGTCATTTTCTCCTCTTCTTGGTTCCTTTCTTTTTCCCAAATGTTATCCCATCTACATTCATGTCTTTTAAAAAATTCTGGGTTCTACATATGAGAGAGAGCATGGGTGTTTGTCCTTCTGGGTCTGGCTTCTCTGGGTTAGCATGATGGTGACAAGCCTACATGTTTTTCCTGAAAACAATGTAATATTGTTCTGGTTGAACAAAATTCCTGTGTGTGTGTTGGGGGTGTATATATGTCTGACGTATAGGGGGCAATTCTTCATCCATATTTGCTGTAGTCAGGTTACAGAATCACAGAGACATTTTGACACTTATTTCAAGCATATTGGAATCTACTAGAGAGTTTTATGCACCATAAGGAGTCCTGTGGCTGCAATGGAAAGCATAAAGCTTAACAATGGAAGAGTGGAATTGGGAGCTTATGAGATGTCTTCCTCCAGTGAGAAGATGGTGTCTCAGCCAAAGACAGCACAGATGTAAGAGGGGTTGGAATTTAGTTCACCACATGGGCCCAATCATTCGCTGGTTGAGTGGATGTGAGAGACAAAAGCCAGGAAAGCCAAAGGTGGCTCCAAGATTTGTCCATCAATTGAATAATGTATGTCAGGATTCTTTCCTTAGCTGAACACCACAGAGGGAGCAGTTTGAGGACTTTAAATAATGCCTAAAATAAATATAGCACAGCCATTTCAGGGGAAAGTCTAGTTAAAAGAGCAATTGCCTGGTGAGCTTGTTTTGACTGGTGTCTGAGGAGGAACCAGCAGCATGATTCAAATACAGTCTCTCCTGGCCAAGAGAGGCAGATGGTCGCTCTTCCTAGGGCTCAGAATTTCAGGGAAGGCTTTCATTGAGTTTTCAGAGTTTGCCAGTCTCATAGTTTATAAATATTTCTCTTTGATGGTGAATTTGTCTGTGTACATTCAATGCTCACAGTCCTGGGTGATACTAGGCATTTGGGGAGCAGAGAATCAACTCTGAGAATACCTCGGACTAGTTCTGGGGAACGGTGCTCCTTCACTTAACCAGGAATGCTGAGCAAATGATACCTATTTTTGACACATTGGATGAAGACGGTCTATAAACTGCTGTTATCAGTTCTTTTCTGTTACTGTGATAAAATACTCTGACAAAAAGCAAGTTAGGGGATAATTGCTTTTTTGGCTTGTGGTTCCAGAGGGATACAGTCCACTGGAGTAGTGAATGGCAGTTAGGATGTTGACTAATCACATTTCAACTACATACAGGAAGCAGAAAGATAAAACAGGAAGTGAGGTCAAGCTATACACCCTCAAAGCCTGTGCCAGTGACATACTTTTTCCAGCAATACCCTGTCTCCTAAAGGTTCCATGACCTTCCCAAAGAGCACCACCAACTGAGGACCGAGTGTTCACATGCCTGAGACGATGGAGGACATTTCCCATTCAAACCACAGCACAACAGCTTGTGTTCATCCAACAGATGACTTATTAAAGATGTACTGTATCCTACCTGCTGCACATGGGCGCAGGAAGAGTGAGGAGGTTCCATAGCCCCCAAAGTAAAAGTACAGTGGAGTTCAGAAGGGTTCCTCACTGCTTAGCCCTTGTGGGCCATAAGGAGAACTTTTTCAAATAAATTTTTAGCACACCTTCAAAATTACCAGCAACTTCAAGATGGCACAGAGAGTTTTCCTGTAGCCTACACCTAGACTGGCCCACTGGTCATTGCTCCACAGAACCGATACTGCATCGGAAATACCAAGTTTCTGCCCCTGGGGATATGAAGGTAATGCTTTTTGTGTGTGAGAAACACTTTCTCTTTCAGCCCTATCAGACACAGCTCTGTGTGTGTGTGTGTGTGTGTGTGTGTGTGTGTGTGTGTGTGTGTGTGTGTGTGACAGAGACAGAGTATACTTTGTGTCCTCCTCTTTGCCCTCTCTTGACCTCTTCTCTTTTCACTTCCCAAAGACTTGGAGATGCTTTTCTAATGCTCTCACTTCCCTAAAATCTCTTTCCATCTTGTCTCACGTTAATGTCTGGTTCATACGCCAATGACTGATATTTTCTAACTTCATTCTCTTATCACCCTGTAATGAATTTTTAGGCAGCATAAATATTTTATTATTAACTGTATAATTTGAAATATGTTTACTCACTGCTTTTACCTAATTTCAACTTGGTCTTAAGGCACAATACTACTAACGTCAGCATCTCCTTGTGTTTTTATTATTCAATACAGGGAAATACACATTACTGACATAAAATGATAGGTACTGCTTAAAATGCAGTTCCAAGTCATTCCTCATAAGATGCTTCAGAACCTACTAGGTGTGACTATCAGTGGTTACTGGTCTTGGATCCCTCCCTCCCCGCCTCCCTATTTCCTCTGCTCTACAACCTCTCCTGCTGGTAAACTCCATCTTTGATTGGTCCCATTGTTAGCTGTGGCTCCTGGAATGTTGACAAAGCAAGGGTCAGGGTTGCAAAACAAGACCAAGGTGCACCCAGGGAGGTCCCTGAGACAATCCAAAGGGGGACTCACTCCCAAAGTCTGGTCTCTGAGCCCAGATGCTTGAAAGGAGCTATTGAGTCTCTCTTTGCATTTCTTCCAAGACCATGAGACAACCATGCCAATTGCTCCCCAGGGAAATACGAGGCATGTGAGCACAGCTGCCCGCCAATCGTGGTTAGTTAATCCCACGAGCCTTGCAAGGCCAATAAGACCTGCCAGCCCCAGTCACTAAAACAGGCTCACCAATGCAGGAAATGTAAACAGTTATTCCTAGCCAAAGAAAGTTTTGCTCCATTACATTTTATACATTTAAAATTTTGTTGCTGGAATGCACCAAGGGAAATGTTATTTTAAATCAATGAGTAGCCAATGCCTCCTAGTCAGGTGTTACTGGCAAAATTATCACAGCATGTCGATGGTAGTCACCAGAATGCCAGTGAACTCCCACAAAGGACAATGGCCTTCAACTGCTCTCCCCAGGTCCACCAAGTCCTTCTCACCTGCTTCATTTTTAAAAGCACTGTCTTCTCAGAGGCCTTTTCCGTGCGAGCACAGTTCTTGAGCCGTTCCCCCAGGTCTCCTGACCCCGACGCTGTTTCAGAACTTGGAATTACAAACACTTATTCAATTTATTTTCACTGTTCATTTGATGCCAGGACTGCCAGAGTATAATGGTTTTTGTTTTCTGAGCCTCGGTTCAACACTGTACACATATTTGATCAGTTAACACAGACAACAAACTCATGAGGTGAGTGTCACTTCATATCGCAAAGAACTGAGGCTCGGGAAGCAATTAATTTTACATGCAAACTCAGACAGCAAATGTCTCGGCCATCAGCCACCCCTTAACATCAGCTGTAATTCATTTAGCCCAGTGCAGCAGCAATTTCATCTCTGTGTTTTACCTTACATCTATTTTCTTACAGTGCACTAAAATATAATTTCAAGTTTTACCATCACCAATCTTATAAATATTTTTAATTGATACTGTTACTATTTTATTAACTGAAGAGCAAAAACCACTCAGTAGATAGTTTTTGATGGTGATATCGCTTATAGATGATTTCAAAGTCTGTGTTATTGTGTATATCTGTTTCTTTAAAAATATTTCTTTGAGATAAAACCAAATAATAGGCCAGATAAATACAAATAATTACAAAACAAATAATTAGCCAGATAAGTTATGTACAGTGTTTTGTAGTTTTGAACAAACTGCCAAATTATTATGATGATGACGACCACAGTTTTTATTACATGTTGGGGATCAAGCCTCAAGCCTTGTGCATCCTGAGCAAGTACTGGCCCTTTCAGCTCTGTTCCCAGCCCCCAGGTAATTTATAAAATGTGTGAATATCCATGTATGCTATGACCAGTTATGAATGTACAGATTTTTCCATAAGTTCAGAGCACTAAACATACAATTTAATTGCTAAATCACTGTTTGTAAGAAGAACACTACCCACTTTCCTGTTTTATTTGTATTCTTATTAGTAATTCCCAAACCATTGTGAATATTGTATTTGTACTTTTAATCCATACATCTATTGTATATATCTTTATTTTTCCTTTATTGATTTTTTATTTTCCAAATAAGCACTTTTCCTGTTTTCATTTCATATAAGTAGTTTTATAACCTATTACTGATTTTACTTTTGCTAAATTTAAAATTTTACAATGTAAATGAGATTCATCCATTCAACAGAGCCAGGACTGGCGATGTTTTTTTTCGGGAGACCCTCTTCTGCTCAGAGGTCAGATCGTTTGGATGTTAGCCACGGGCTCTCCTTGCCTCACTTCTGTCACACTGGCCACTTCCTGTGACATTCTTCACTACTCAGAAGTACAGTGACACATACTAGCTCTCAACCACTTCATGTATATTCCTGCAAAACAGAATAAGGTTTTATAAATTACTTTAAGTGTTTTTAGCGAGAAGAAATTAAACATGCTTAAGCATATAGATGTGTTTCTCTTGGTCTAAATATTATACAATATGCACATATATGAAACATCATATTGCCACATCAATATGTATGATTTAGAGACAAATTAAAAATTAAACTTTTTTCAAAGAAGTAGCTATGCATTGAGTTGGCTTAACAAATTATAAATTTCATGATTAAACATTCTTTTTGTAGAAGATGAATACTACTCATCAGCTAATAGTCACACAATTTAAAAATCTGTGATTTCTTTAAAAATGGGCTTAAATAATATAATTTTTAAAACTGTGATTTTAAAATTTTACTTCAAGCTCTGTTCATCTTCAATGAGTTTCTTTCTAGCTTCTGCATGGCAGCCTCAGAGGTGTCATGACAGCAATTAACTACCTGATAACTTAAAATAATTCTAACCCTTCTCTAAAACCTCGGATTTGAATGCTAATTAAGCAATTAGAAGCTCAGGGGACAGTCTCCAGCTGATGCCTTCTGGTTAAGTCAGCAGACCTAAATGATGAATCCTATTAATATGGTATTCAAAAAAGAAAGAAAGAAAAAAGCCCAAAACACAATAGCACACAACAAACAAACCAACACCCCAAAACATGTAGGAAACAAGGCTTTGCTTTGGATGTTGGGGACATTCTAATTTTTATAAATGTATTGTCAAATGCTACTGATAAAACACCAACTAAAATTACTCATGCAAGCTACCCCCATGTTTGAGTCACACTTTTTTTTTTTTTTAACTGCTGATTGGTCAAAATGAAACACTGATCTCCAACAAACCAGGAAGTGCAGGTGCAGAGGTGGGTTCTTAGCATCTGTCTGGATAGTATGATGAACAGTTCCTCCCGGGGCCTCCTGATTAATGAATTATACATCTCCACAGAAGGCAGATGACGTTAAACCACCTGAAGTTCTTTTTGTGATGATTGATTACCCTCCTCTTTATTTACACCTCCACTCCAAAAGAAACCCTCACCCTGCAAACCCACATTCAGCAAGGCCCTGATTCTGTGATTACATCATTCTGGGTTCTGCATATTTCATTTGCTAAGTTTATGGATGGATCAGATTTTGGTTGAAGGGTAAATGTCAGCTTGACAGCTCCAAAGGGAAGGAATGTCTATCTAAATCTGTGGACAGCAGCACCTTTTGTGAAGTAGAAAAATCCCAAGAGGCCTGGCAATGGTGGGGCACGCCTTTAATCCCAGCACTCAGGAGGCAGAGGCAGGCAGATCTCTGTGAGTTCAAGGCCAGCCTGGCCTACAGATCAAGTTCCAGGACAGAGGCCAAAACCACACAGAGAAACCCTGTCTAGAAAAATTATAAAAAGAAAAAAGAAGAAAGAAAAATCCCACGGGGAATGGTTCCAAGGATAGAAGCTAAGGTTGTTACTCTGTGTATAATCAGTCTGTGTCAGCCAATGTGGCAATTTCAACGAAAAAGATCAGAAATAAGTTTGAACAAGTTTTCTTTCTTTCCTGTTGTTTTGAAAAGGACTCTAAGTCACACTCCACAATTGCATAATTTCTTCTAATCCTTCATCCCCAAAGGGTATCATACACTCCATAGGAATTTCAGCTCCCTATCATGGTGTATGGAAAGCTGGGTGACATTACATACTCAGTCTTGATATAGGTAGCAACATAGTTTATAATTAAATTTGTGAGTTCAGAAAATGAATAATTTTGAAATCAGGAGATAAATTTTGAAATGATTGCTGCTCTAGGACCACGAGTCTCATCTCACAATCCTGCTTGGGCTGGTTCATTTTTCACCTGATTTCTGCTTGTACCATGGTTGAATACGTTTTTGGATTCTTGTTTCCAGCAGGCCATGTATTTGGTTGAATTTTCCTTGCATTTCAGTCCCTCCAGGAATCTAAAGGCATTGGTAAGCAACCAGCATCGGCCTGAGGCCTTCAAAGTCTACACATCTGCTAAACAGAGATTCATCTGCTAAACAGAAATCTTGCTTAGTAACCTCATTTTATATCGCGGTGCTTATATTAGAAAGGATGGTATGTTACTGTCCTTCGTAGCTCATAGGATGATAAGGGAAAGCTGAGAGTGTTTGGATTATATCTGTTTTTACAAATCAGATGAAGCACACAGCATTCTGGGGAAGATTGTGAGATGGGTTGGGGAACGTCTGTGAATGTCATTAGCTCAAATCTCTCAGAGCGACCTCAGATTTCAGCTCTTATACAATTGCCTGGCTGATTACAGGATCCATCAAATCCTATGAGAAACAATATTGGGCTCTTGATGCAGCTGAAGTGGGGGTGGGGGGGACAGAAGAGTTTGGTAGCACTATCGAGTAATAGAAGACACTCGTGGAGAACTCACTGTGCACCACAAACCATTCCAAGAACTTGACAACCCATTCATTTAATGCTAAAACTTAAAAGCAATCTTGTAAGTGACATGAACAAAAAACGAGGTGTAGAAAGGCTGAGTTATGCTCTCAATATGGCAGGATGTGCAGAGTAGAGACTGGACTCGGCTCTCTGGTTCTGTCACAATTAACCACCACGGCTGCACTATTCATTCCCCTTGAGGCAGAGCAGGAAGAGCAGAAAGCAGTTTTCCATGGCTCCTTCTCCTCTCCTGCCTCTCTCAGGCTCAGACAGAGACCTCTGCTTATTCTGCTGTGGGATGTTCTGTAGGTCCTGTGGGAGCCCATTCTCAGGTTCTTTGTGGTGTTACCCAGCAGGTCCGTATAGAGGATGATTAGGACCATGGGCCTGAGTGCAGGTGTTTGAGATGGTCTGCACTTGGCTGTGCTGGGGGATGGTCTGTATGTCAAGTTGCTCTGATTGGTTAATAAATAAAACCTGATCGGCCGTGGCTAGGCAGGATAAAAGGACAGAAAGGCAGAAGGAGACGCTGCAGCCGCCGCAATGACCAGAGAGGCTGCAGCCGCCGC
This sequence comes from Peromyscus maniculatus bairdii, assembly GCF_049852395.1. Taxonomy (NCBI): domain Eukaryota; kingdom Metazoa; phylum Chordata; class Mammalia; order Rodentia; family Cricetidae; genus Peromyscus; species Peromyscus maniculatus. The sequence continues at coordinate 58,185,052 of NC_134852.1, read as the reverse complement.
CATGACCAGAGACACTGCAGCCGCTGCCATGACCAGCAGCATGTGAAGACGCCAGTAAACCACCAGCCACATGGCAAGGTATAGATGTATGGAAATGGATCAATTTAAGATAAAAGCACAGTTAGCAAGATAAGGACAGTTGGCAAGAGGCCTGCCACAGCCATACGGTTTGAAAGCAATATAAGTGTCTGTGTTTACTTGGTTGGGTCTGAGCGGCTGTAGGACTGGCGGGTGACAGAGGTTTGTCCTGACTGTGGGCAAGGCAGAAAACTCAAGCTACATTTGGCGCCCAACGTGGGGCTAAAGAAAAAAAGGGCTAAAGAAAAAAAGGGAAGAAAAAAAAAGGGACTAAAGAAAAAGGACAAATGAACAGGGATAAAGGCTGGTGTTATGAAAAAAAAAATACTAAAGACAAAGTCCCTTAACCAAGAGGCACTCCAATAAAGTGTGATCTGAGAAGAATCCTCGCGTGGTGGTAAAGAGGATTCAGAACTCAACACATGGAGCGGTGACGTCGGTAAGTTCTCCAGGAACGGTGACGTCGGTAAACGCCCCACAGTTCCTAATTCTCTCTCTCAAATGAGCGGCAGCCGCCGGTTTGAGTTACTGGCGGGTTCCTGGGGCTTGGAAGAGAGAGGAAAAGGAACATAGACAGTTATATAAAGAAATAGAAAGTTTAAAAAAATAAAGTCGTTAAAAAAAAAATAATAAGCCATGTAAAGATGGATATCACACAGAGAGTTTGGATTATATTGTCTTTGGGATTTTTAACTGCAGAAAAACATTTGATCGTAAAAGATGTTGAGTTAAACCAATATGTATATATTAAAGATATCTTGACTTTAAAATTTGGATATAAGGATGTGTTACTTTGGAAAGGAGACTCTGCTTTTATCTCTACAGAAAGCCAGAGGCTATGGATTTGTTCCAGATTAAGATACATCAGGTTTGACCAGCCAAGACCACCTGAAAGGTCTCCGATGACACCATGGCCCAGATGATCCAACATCCAGAATCGTTTCAAGGCAACTGGCTCAGACGATACGGTCTCACGGACTACTCCATGATCCTAAAATTTTCTTTGCATCCCCATAAGATACAGCGCCCCCCTCCAGCAGGAAGTAGTTAAGAGAAGCTACGCCCAAATTCCCAAATATACCAAGCTGACTTTGGAGATGTGTAAAAGTTAAAACCTTCCTTTTAAAAAAAAAAAAAAGAAAGAGGAAGTGCTGTGGGATGTTCTGTAGGTCCTGTGGGAGCCCATTCTCAGGTTCTTTGTGGCGTTACCCAGCAGGTCCGTATAGAGGATGATTAGGACCATGGGCCTGAGTGCAGGTGTTTGAGATGGTCTGCACTTGGCTGTGCTGGGGGATGGTCTGTATGTCAAGTTGCTCTGATTTTTTAATAAATAAAACCTGATCGGCCGTGGCTAGGCAGGATAAAAGGACAGAAAGGCAGAAGGAGACGCTGCAGCCGCCGCAATGACCAGAGAGGCTGCAGCCGCCGCCATGACCAGAGACACTGCAGCCGCTGCCATGACCAGCAGCATGTGAAGACGCCAGTAAACCACCAGCCACATGGCAAGGTATAGATGTATGGAAATGGATCAATTTAAGATAAAAGCACAGTTAGCAAGATAAGGACAGTTGGCAAGAGGCCTGCCACAGCCATACGGTTTGAAAGCAATATAAGTGTCTGTGTTTACTTGGTTGGGTCTGAGCGGCTGTGGGACTGGCGGGTGACAGAGGTTTGTCCTGACTGTGGGCAAGGCGGAAAACTCAAGCTACACTATTCCTCTAGAGAAACAGTGAAACTGAATTCAGTTTCCATCGTTAGCAACAAACACTCTGTCCTCAGGAAGCCTCCTGATCAGCTTCATCTTGTGAATAATGAGAGAGGAAGCTGAGAGTGAATTCTGAAAGCTCCCTCACCCCCTGTGATCCCCAGGGGAGCACGGGAACACGTCTCATTTTGCACAGCTACCTTTTGTGGTTGGTTGCCTCATTTTTCATCTGAGTTTTGCATCCTTGGTGTGTTGCTGGGCTTCTGGGTCAGCAATATCTAAAAGTTTTCCAAGAATGAAAGAGAAGTTCACATACACTCTCTTTTGTGTTCTTATTCCGTTTCCTAGAAACTTGCCTTCAAAACCCAAAGGTCTGGGGAAAATATTCAGAGAATAAAAAACAATGAGTTTCCTAAATACTTAAAGAAGAAGATGAAGTGTGAGCTTGGAGGGGATGAGTGTTAAAATCTGGGCACACCCGGCTGGGGTGCAGCCTAGGCTTCTGTATCTGACAGACTATAATGCCTTCACCTTTCATTCTGTCCCGTATAGATTTCCTGAATACGTGGCCCATAAATCAATCAGCTGCAGCATCATCTACTCTTTCCCTCTAGTGTTACTGTTGAGATTCCTCCCCTGGTCGTTGCAGAACTCCAGCCCCCTCTAGGGAGATCTGAGTAGATTCTATGGCTTGATGGAAGTTGGAGAGCAAGCACCCCAGTCCACAACTAGATTAACACAAAAAGTCCTTGATCTAGATGATCCAGTTTCTGTGTGCACAAATCTCCAGGGAACCTTCCAAGTTATGCATATGTATAGCATATATCTGCATAACCTAGATACATATTTGCATATTCATGTAACAGCAGATTGTCATATCTGCTGTTAGTAGCCTCCATTTTCACCTGCATACAGAGTAGAGTGGTTGCCTGGAAATTCCTGTTTGTGCTGTAATTCTGTGCCTCTAGAGTTGGCCAGTTTTTCTGAACTTGTGATCCTGTTAACCTCACGGCCTTGTATTCCTTTTGACCTCCTACTTGCATCTTGCTTGCTTTCTAGTCAAAAGGAGATCCATCACAGACCACTGTGGGCTCTAGGTGCCTAGTTTTTCCTTCCTCCTAGGCTGTGCTGAGCTTCAGGCAAGATGGTGCCTAGAGCCGTGAGGGTTCTCGGTCCTGTAGAACAACCTAGTAAGGGAATGTTAAGGACTGGACACTCATGTCTTCCCTGACATCCAATGTGGACGCTGTGCTCCCTGCATACTTTGATGGCATGAGGAGGCCTGGGGGAAGTAGTTCTGATTAGAGTATCATATGAGGGTGGACCCTCATCAGAGGGTCAGTGCCCATTTCAGAACGCATCAGCCATCGGCTCCCTGTCTGCCATGTTAGTCATCTACAGGTTAGGAAAGCATATCCTACCAGGAAGCAATTCTTACAGACCTCCATCTTTACCTTCTCCTATCCCAACACTGTGAGAAACCGAGGCTTGTGGTTCAAGCTGTCTAACACAGTATTTTGAAGACAGGAATACGAATATTTTTCTGCCTGTCACACAATGTATTGTTACAGACCATGATGAACCACACTGAAAGAAGCATGTAGCATGAAATCAGACTCACTGGCATTCAGAGCAAGATTTCTGACCCACTGAGTTACCTTCTCAAGCCTGCAGTGTGTCCTTAAAGTATATCTGAAGATCCTACTAGAAGTACATTAGTGACCACATTACCAGATTACCATCATTACCAGATCACTAACTTGGTAAAGGGATGAGAGAACATTCCAGGCTCTCAGAATTACCTGCACTGAAGTCTTAAGTCAAGGAGAGGCCAACTGGGGATGGGCATACACACCTACAGTTGCAGCACTTGGGGGGCAGAAGCAGCAGGACCCAAGGTTCCCGATCAGCACTGTGGTTCCATGGTAAGGCCCAGGTAAAAACTACAAAAAGGAACGGCGGAGGAAGGAGGAGAAAGAAGAGGAAGAGAGAAGGGGGAGGAGAGGAAAAAAGAAAGAGCAGAGGAAGAGGTGAAAGAGGAAGAAAGGAGGAGGAAGAGAGGGAAGAGGAGGAGCAGGAGGAAAAGAGGAGGAGGGAGATGGAAGAGCAAGAGCAGGAGGAAGAGGAAGATTTAGCTTCCAGAAGAGTGCGTAAGGATGAGAGCCTTGTGAAGCTGGGCAAGGTAAAGTGTTCCAGATGTGCAGGACAATAGCGAGGGCCCAGCCCCATGTAGTTTTGCCCTTTGGAGGCTCTAGAATGACCTTTTCACTCAAAAGAAGAGAAAACTTCATTCAGCATTTTGAAAGCAATGTGCTTTGTCTCCATAACCTCTTGGCTACAGCCTGGATCACAACTTGATGACAGTTTTATGGAGACAATTCAAGGGTGCAAGAATGGATAACTCTTCAAGGCCATCTCAAGGTGGAGGCTGCTTTTGAGTCACTTACTTCCCATTAAAAGAAAAAATAATAATAAAAACTAGTCCTTAGGGGTAAACATCTGACGAAGGGAAATAAAATTAAGAATTTCCTTCAAAGACAAAGAATGCTTTGAGATCTTTTCTGGTCACACAGCTGCCTTTACAGATCTGTCCTGGCTAGACTAATAGATCCCTGGGGACGGAGCACATGTACTTTCAGAAAGTGATTCTCCTGTTTGCCCTGCTTGGCAGGCAAGTAGACTGGCGAGGAGGGGGATCTGACTGTCTCACAGTTGCCTGTGATTAGCTTCCAGCTTCATGAATGTGATGTGTGTCCAGAGAACAGAGTGTGCGCAGACAGACCTCCACCTTGAGGTGTCCATTCTTTTTGTCTAATTCATTCCCTTTGGCTCATGGTTTTAACTAAGGCAGAAGGGCTGGAGTTTTCTTTGACTGTAAATGGCACAATGTGAAGAGTCATGCTGTTCTCCACATCTGTGTAACATTACCTTGTTTTGTTTTAAAAACGAAAACTTTCTGGTAAGTGCCCACAGATACTACATATACTCCTCTTCCCCCACTCCACCTCAGGAGCCTTAGGTGTCCTTACCCACTGAGGACCTGGAAGGGACTGGAGTTCTCCTGCCTTTCACTCTTACCTCATAAGAGACACAAATTCTGTTGAGAGAAAAGAAAAACGAATGCCTTCCCATGCATACCGGTTTTTCACATTGTCTCCTCTACAGAATTTCTTTAAAGGCCTCACATAGCCTGAGATTCCTTTTCCCTTCTTAGCAAACAAGCCCTCAAACCAGAGACCCTTCTGATGAACGTCTTTGTCTTCCTGCTTGTGGACTGAAACTTCTATACGTATTCACTTCTAGCTCCAAAAAGGGCAAACTTCCATTTAAACAGGAAACCTTTTAAAAATATTGTATTGTATTCAGTCTCTGGGTAGGTGTGGTTTGATTATTTAATGATAAAAGAAGTTTTGCTCTTTTCAGGTGACTCACCTGCCAAGCATGCTAGGATGATCTAATCTTCATTGATAAAGCTGACAGAGGATGAGCAGTACACATACCAAGGACTCATAGTCCTTTTAGCTCATGGATGCTGTCAAGAACATCCTGGTCTGTAATATTTGTCCACCACTATATAATAAATAATGGACTGAAGGCTTAGGGTCTTAAAACAATGAACAGCCCTCACTGAAGGTCATGATAGTGAATCTAAACACCACTTGGCTGAGTGGTTCTGATTCAAGGTCGTGTGGAGTTCCAAGGAAGCTATCAGTTGGGACTGCTGCAGCTGAAAGCCTCGGGCTAGAAGAAACACATCCAAGATGGCTCACTGTACTGGTTTAGGGAAGAGACCTCATGAAATTCTCTACAGACCAAGGCAGAAAGCCTTGGTTCTCAGCTGTGTGTGAGTCTCTTCATAGGAGCAACCATGATGACTTGGCATTGGGCTTTACTCGGAGTGAGTGATCCACAAGGAGACAGAGAAAGAGTGTGACAGCTTTGCTGACTGCCACCACACAAGTAAAGTACTCTTAGTCATATAGGTCAACTCTGACACAGTGTGGGAGAAGACAACACAAGGGTAGATGATCCAAAGAGGCAGGGATCATGGGAGGTCACCTTCAGAGTCAAGAGACACATTCTGCATTCACTTCTTCCCAGAATAATGTGCTGTAGAGTAATTCACCCGGGGAAGAAATTCTTCGTTACAGGTTTAAGTGCATTTAAGGAAGCTAGAATGCTTTTGCAAGGGGTTAGGTTAATTACAGCCTCAGAGACACAGGGTCATTTAAGAAATGATGCTTCAGAAAGTCAAAAAGGAAGATCACGTATATACCAAAAAGTCATAGTGTTCAGGGAGCCACCAGCAGGCCATTGTTATTAAAGCTTAGGGACAGCAAGGGACAGAGGCATGAACCAGATCACAAATGGTCTTAAAACGCCAATGGAGAAAGGGAATTTCATTGTTCCTTGTGGAGAACCTGTGAAGTTATATCAGGGACTGATTTACAAAACCCAGTTTGTGTTTTATTAAGTATTCTCTGCCCTAAATGTAGAGATGGACCACAGAGAGCCAGCTGGGAAGTCACCACACCGTGAGGGCGCAGACACAAGGACAGATTAATGATGGCAGCTGGGTACACAAGGTGAGACCGGAAGCGGCCCCTTGCAAGGAACGGCTCAGAGGAAAAATGTTAAAGAGATGGCAATTAGTCTGCTTTTGGAGAAGAAAGAAAGGGAAACATGAATGAAGCCTCTGACTTGGACAACTGGAAGAGCGAGACAGGCTCTCTCCCCAGGGAGACACGGGAGCACAGAGAATTTGAGAAGTCTCCGGAATGTGTAGATAATATACTTGATGAGGTTTTCCCAAGACATAGTAGCAAATAACTATGTGAAAACTGCAAAACCAATTCCCACTTTAAACAGCTGTAGAAAATGCATCAACATTAGGTTTGGAGAGATTTATGACGGATATTAAATATTAAAAAAAATGACTTGTTTACTTTTTTGATACTAAAAAGACCCATGCATTTTAAAGGCAGTGTTTTTGAAAAATATTTGACAGTGAAACTTTTTTGTTCAATGGCATTAACTTACTGAAAATATGACATTCTGGGTAATGATTTATATTCTGTAACAATTTTTAAAACTCCAAATTGCCAGCAGTACAACAAGAAAGCATCATTTCATCCTTGCTCATCTTTGCATTAGTCACAGTGTATCCTTATGGAGTCTGTTTTTGTTTTGTTTTGTTTTGTTTTGTTTGAGATTTACAAAGAAAGTGCAACTGATTATTTAATATTATTTTTATTATTTTGCTATTTCTGTGTAATTTTATCAGTCACAAGAACAAAAAAGGTTTTTAAATAAACATGCAATGATCTAATGCTTTCAACTACAAAATGTGTCCTCTTAGCTGAAATAATTACACAGCTTCTAGCCTGGTTCAGCACTGCCTGGTGAATGGGGTGATAGTATAAACCCATAGTCGCAGCTCTTGGGAAGTGGAGGCAGAAGAATAACTAGGCCAAAGCTAGCCTGGGCTACATATGGAACTTGAAGCCAGCCTGGGCTTTAGAGCCAGGCACTGTCTGAAGTTTTGTAAAAAGTTGCCTGTTGCTATATAACGAGCTGTTGCCAAAAGCATTGCTACTTTTATTTGAGATTTTAAAACAGAAAATATATACCCCGGAGGTGTAAATTGATACTTATGCCATTGTTTTTCAACAGTGGCTGCTTGCAAGTGCCTGAACTGGAGAGTCCTCACTGGGCTTGAAGTCTGCTTGTGTAGGCAGAGAACAATATGTAGCAGGCTGACAGCTCCTGAAGTTAAATAGAAACTATGTCTTTGCTTTTAAATAAACACCAGCATAGAAAATTTCCCAAGAGGAAATAATTTGCTCCTAGCAGATAGTGGCCTTGAGATTTTAAACCATAACCCAGTAGCTGAACAGGCTTTGTGAAGGGTTAATATGTAGTTGAGGGTCCAGCTCTAGAGGAAGATTTGGGCTAGGTAAACCCTTCTGCTTCTGTGGCATTTAACAAGTGAAATAACTTCATTGTGATTTTGGCTTTTCTAGAAAGAAGAAATAATAATACCTACTTTCTGTGATTTCCTGAGAATTAAATGTTGACTTATAGGTGCCGTCAACTAATATAAGCAATCATTACTATCGGCAAATGGCTATTCCCACATAAAATCCAGATCACCATCACACAAAACAAATGGTATGGATTGCACAGTGGTCACACAGTAATGACAATAGCTTAAATCTAAATTGTGTTTTAGGGTGTGTAAACACCACTCCATCTCTAAGCTCATTAATAATAAAACACACTTTTCTGCCGAGAGTCTTCTAGGGAGACTGTGTCCAGCCACTAGTGGGAAGCGGCTGAGCACTGAGCCAGGCAAGCTCAGAGCCGACAGCCATTAGTGAGAAATAACAGATGGTGTCTCACTTTTTGCTATAGGCAAAGAGCCAAATGACATGACTAAATAGAAAGACAGCCCCAGAGGACAGCATTTGGTCTCCTACTGAGCATGGAGCCTGAAAGGCAGGGACATTTTTAATAACCTTTCTTTGACAAGCTTAAAGCTATTTAATGCCTAAACCTGTCATACCTATCCGGCCAGGAGAACAGGTCTCCAGAGAGAAACCCCACAGTACGCAGTCCTACCTCCTCAGGAAAAGGTATAAATTGCACACACATAAAAACCGTTAGAGCGCAAGGTCGCCAAACAAGAGCTTTCCATTTAAATAAAAACAGCCATTGCCCCTCCTTGTAACCTTCTGGACCTGGTCCCCAGCCTACAATGGAAAGAAAGCTGGAGTTCTGTCCAGTTGTGATTAAAATAAAACAGTAAAGGTCTTCTGTCTGCTTTGCCTGAAATTTGAGTCCAGTTTAATTAGAAGGAAATGCATTGTAAATTATTATGTGCTGAAAGTCTACATAAAAAGAAAAAAAAGGGGGGAAAACGAACTCATAATTCTTTATATATTGGGTTTCACTTTTTCATTAAACCAAATGAAACAGCAAGCAAATACTTTTCTTACAAGCTTCTGGAATAAATGGGGAAATCAGCAATCTTTGTGATTAAAGCTCTTTATTATTCCGCGGCTGCGGTCGTCAGCAGGTGTGAACCAGCCTTCTATAGAACACTACGCACTATTGCAAATTTACCCAATGAATCGTATTTATTTCCCGACAAAGCAGGAGAGCCTTACTGTGGACGTGAGTTTACTCTCTCTGGAGTCCACAGCTCATCTTGCCGCAGCTGCTTAATTTTCCTGTCACCACCAAACCATCGCGTTTTAATAACTCTCTCCTTTTCTCCAGCCTCGTATGAATGCAAGGACACTGAAGAGGCTTCCTTCCATGCTGAGCGGCTGGCTGGAAGCTTTCTGGACAACCCCAGGATCATGCAACTGGTCACTCTGTCAACACATCTTCCTGCTATAAGCAGTCCTGATTGCCATGCTAATACCATTATTTCTAGCATAGAGTAGATGGAAAATGTTCAGAAAAATGTTTAAAGGGGCTGGGGATGTGGCTCAGTGAGTAGACTGCTTACCTAGCATGCACAAAGCTCTGAGTTCCATCCCCAGGGATGCTTGAAATGGTATGGTGGTGCATGCCTGAAATCCCAGCTCTAGGGGGTATGAGGCAGAGGGTTCAAGGTCATCATTCTCTATGTAGTGAGTTAACTGCCTGAGGTACATGATACTCTGTCTGAAAAAAATATTGTTCAAAGAAACCAGATGTAAGCAAATACATAGACTGATTTTTAGTTTAGTTTAAAAACATAAATGTTGTTAAAAAATCATTTACAGGCCTAGAGAGCTGTCTCAGTAGTGAAAACACTTACTGCTTTTGCAGAGGACCTGGGTTTTGTTTCCAGCACTCACATAGTGTCTCACCATCCAATGTAACTCCAGTTGCAGGGTACCAGATACCCTCTTCTCGCCTCCATGGGCATTGTATGCATGCAGTGCAAGTATATACAGACAAAACATACACATTAAATAAATACTTAAAAATTATTCACATTTTGAATCTTGAGAAACAATTTTTAAGGAGCTTGCAACAAGCCACATTACACATACATGCACAACTTAGTTTTGCATAAACATAAATATTTCATTAGTAACCTAAAACTTACTATTTCCATTAGATGCAAGGACACACTTGAATATGTGGGCCTTGGTCAACACACATGCTCTCAACATTATGAGGCTGGAAAGTATCCATCTACATACCATGTATTCTGTATTGAGTATTCAGTACTGTAGATTATTTATTAAAAACAGGATGAAACACAGTAAATAGAAAAACATATGCCTCTTGTTCCACTATACAGGCCTCCATAAATATTTTCATATGAAAATGTTTTCTCTTTTAATCCCACAATATATAAAAGAATTGCTTGTGTATTCCAACCTGAATGAGAGTAATGCTTTTTCTCCCATGGAGGTGAAGTATTCTGAGGGCAGGCCAGACCCATGGGTTTTCATCTTTTGTCTCTTGGTTTAGAACAAGGCTCTAACACAATTCTAATAAAGGTGGCATGTAGAGTGTATAAGTTATCAGGGTGCATTTCCTTTCAATTCTTTGGAGAAGTTACACTTGTATTGGTTACTTTTCTGTTGCTGAGATAAAACACCATGACCAAGAGCAACTTCCGGAAGAAATGGTTTATTTGGGTTCTTGGTTGAAGAGGGATACGCATCCATCACGGCGAGGAGGCATGGCAGCAGGCAGCAGTAGGCCCTGCAATAGGTGCAGGAAGCTGAAAGCTCACATCTTCAAAGGCAAGCATGAAGCAGAAAGAGCAAACTGGATGTAGGATGAGCCAATAAGCTTCAAAACCTATCCCCAGTGACACACTTCCTCCGGCAGGGCTGCACCACCTCCCTGGATAGTGCCACCAACCAAGGAACAAGTGTTCAGATACCTGTGCCTGGTGGGGGTGGGGTGCTGTCAGTCAAAGCACCACACATTAAAGACAAGTTCAGTTTTCAATAGTTTTAGCTCCCTTGACACTTCTTGATGCCATATGCTAGAAAATGAAGAACCCAAACTTGGATTAATAATTAAGTAAAGAACTGTGTGTATTAACACTAAATGTAGAGCTTAGAACATAGTCATTCTTCTCAGTCTTCTATATGCCAAGCAATATCCCTGGTAAATTAATTCTGATATTTTTAATCTTTGCAACTCTTCAATGAAGGGTATTTTTACTATAATTTCATCACTACCATTTCATCTAAATATTAAACTCAAACAGTTCAGATATAGTCTGAGATCACCACATGGCACTGCTAGTGGTGTAACTAAGATTGAAATCTGAATTCATGACTGCTTTTCCTGTTGCTCTCTGCTAACCTCTTTATCTCCTCAGCATGTAATATAACCTATATTATACTAGATGCTCACTTTTACTCTGTCCAAATGTCTAGCAGGAGTCTGGACTTTTCCTAAAGAACATCACACAATTCTTGATTTCCATCTTCCTACTCTACATTTTTTGCTAGGTTTCCTCTAGCTCTGTTACTTTTCCTCCAAACTCCCTGGTGCATTTCACTCTGTTTTTACAGCTTATAAATGATAACTGTGTAGTCCGAAGATTTCCTGTGTCCCACCCAGCCCATGGTCAGGGAAAATCTCTCTTACCCACAGACCCATAGCTGCTTATAAAATAATCACTCAGAAGCTTGATATTATTTACCAACTCTATGGCCTATGGCAGGCTTCTTGCTAGCTAGCTCTTTCATCTTAAATTAACCCATTTCTATTCAACTATGTTTTGCCACATGGCTATAGCGTTACCAATCTGTTGGCATCTTGCTGCTCCTTGGACAGCAGCTGGTGTCTCTCTCTGCCTCTGCCTTTCTTCTTCCTGTCTCTCTGCTTGTATTTCCTGCCTGCCTCTACGCTGACTTGCCATAGGCCAAAACAGCAACACATATACGCAACATACAAAAAGACATCCCACAGCATAACTGTCTTTTTTTTTTTTTTCTTTTTTTTTTTTTTTTTTGGTTTTTCGAGACAGGGTTTCTCTGTGTAGCTTTGCGCCTTTCCTGGAACTCACTTGGTAGCCCAGGCTGGCCTCGAACTCACAGAGATCCGCCTGGCTCTGCCTCCCAAGTGCTGGGATTAAAGGCGTGCGCCACCACCGCCCGGCATAACTGTCTTATTTTTGATATTAGTTCTTTAATCATTTTCCTAGGATGATCTTAGGACATAAAGTTTGGTGACTTAAGTACTATAGGGAAATATAAATAAAACAATTAATTCAGCAGGACAATTTTTGTTTGGACTCATTATAAGCTCAAATCTTATTCCCATCACCTCATGTATCTTTAGTATATAGTCTTTTCCCTCAGATTCTTAACTTATAAAGCAAATATAATACAGTAACTATGCAAATTAAATTAGAAATGCTTTCATTTCTTGGCATAGGGCTGGTATATTGTCAAGAGTTTAATAAATAGTATTCCTGGTGAATATAGTTCAGATCCTTTTATGAAATAAAATGATAAGATTATTAACAAAAAGTGTCAAGTATCTCTAAATAACATTTCATTGTGAATGTGGATGACATACTATTAGGATTGCGTGTGCGCAGGCATATAGAAACAATTACACATATCCTATGCTTCATAAATATGAGCTTGGCTTAGAGCCCAGGACTCCTTACAATGGCACCTGCTTGTAGCTGGGGTTATCTCCTGGTCCTGCCTGGTCCACAGTCAGGACAAATCTCTCTCACCTGCCAATCCCGCAGCTGCTCACACCCAAATAAACACACAGATGCTTCTATTATTTATAAACTGTATGGCCGTGTGGCTCAGGCTTCTTGATATCTAGTTTTTGTATCTTTGTATCTAAATTAACCCATTTCTATAAATCTATACCTTTCCATGTGGCTCATGGCTTACAGGTACTTTACATCCTGTTCCTCATGGTGGCAACTGGCAGCGTCTCCTGACTCAACCTTCCTGTTCCCAGAATTCTCTCTCTTTGTCCCACCTATACTTCCTGCCTGGCTACTGGCCAATCAGCACTTTATTTATTAGCCAATCAGAGCAACACATTCATAGCATAGAGAACATCCCACAGCATCTACTCATAGTTCACAGGCTGTATTCCAAGGTGATGGAGAAGAAATTGGGTATCATGGTGATGAGCCTCCTAAGTGGTCCCCAGGAGAAGCAGGGCTGATTTGTGAGATCAATAGAACACCAAAGGTGTCACTGAGTGGTCTTCCAGAATAGATTAGAGAAAGTAGTTCTCAAGCTGCTGTTATAGCTGTGAAGATCAGTCCTGTGGAGATGCCCATAGGGACAACAAGTGAGCCTTCCTACCAGCTAGAAGCCCAGGCTCCCCAGGCATTGCATATTTTTTAGTTCCCCCAACACAACATGAGTAAAAAGTTTCCACTTGTCTATAATTCTCTTTGAGCTTACTGCTAGAACTTGTAAGTCAACATAATTCTAAGTTCTGCTTTTTTTTTTCCTTCAGTTTTTTTTCCATGTTGATTGATGTAAATTAATGCGCAAATCACACTTTTTACCCTCAACCTTTGCATGACTCAGCTTTTCTTGGGCTGTTCTGAAGGGAAAATATCTCCAATAGGCCACCCCTTTGATCAGGGGAGCTTTGCTCAGGTCTGAAGGGGCTAGGCTGGGTTTCTCAGCCAGTTGATGACTCCGAGGCTCCTTAGGGTCATCAGCTCCCAAGAATTGTAATTATTTATTTGTCTCACTCTTTGTTGTTTTTATTAATGATACTCAAAGCATATATTATATAATCCATTTTTGTTGTTCAGTTTTGGGGTGTATTTTTTTTTGTGGAATTGGGAATCGAACCTAGGTGGTAATCATGTTAGGAATGTGCTCTATAGATAAATACATCCCTGACCTGTCTATCTATCTATCTATCTATCTATCTATCTATCTATCTATCTATCTATCTATTTTTGACGTAGGCTTTTGTTAAGTTGCCTAGACCATGCTAGGCAAGTACCTTATAGATAAATACATCTACAGACCATTTAGTCATGTATTTATTTAATTAATTAAACTAATTAACTAATTATTTAATTAATTAATTTTTGACTCAGGCTCCAGCTAAGTTGTCCAGGCTCCAGGCTGGCCTTGAACTCACTCTGTAGCCCAATCTGACCTTGAACTTTCAATGCCCTTGCCTCAGCCTCCTAAGTTGCCTGAAGAGAGACCTGAGTCATCAGGCCAGGCTGTACAGCAATTTTTCATATATTTCTTGCATAGCCAGGATGCTGAAATACTGGAGGATCTTGGACAGTTTAAGGGACATGCCCTAGGGGTTCTTTAGACATTAATTTTTACTTTGTGCATTATAAATAATCTGGGTGATTTAGGCCAAATCCCAAAATGGAAAACTCACCAGTTCTGTGTGGCTTCGTGCTTCAATTCCTCTCTAGAAAAATAATATACACCATGCAAGTTTGTAATGGAGACAAGATTTAAAATCAGTCTCAGACATTGCAGAATGACAGTGACTAATTAAAAAAACCTCATAATTCAAAGTTCTACATATTTCTCCTGTAATTGCCTGTATATGTGCAAGTGATTTAGTTTAATCTTATTTTAGAGTGATCACAATTTATATTATTATTATTATTATTATTATTATTATTATTATTATTATTATTATTTTGCAAGATGTTAAGATATGATTCAGTTAAAACCTTGGAATCTGAGACGGGAGTCTCTACAGTGGTCCTGATTTAAATTCAATATAAATCACTACAAGTTAGTTGAAAGTTCTGTGAAGGTTACTCGGATTATCACACACATCCTTATCAGAAGGATGGGAACACTATGACCTAGCACCCAGCCAAAGTACACGCATCTGCTGTCTGCACTACTGCCTTCTGCTGTGAGAATGCCACGGAATCTGAGTTCCTAATTTCAAACTCCAGTTGGAAATGCATGGCACATTGCGTAACCACTTTAGGCTTTAGCTAATTTACTAACGTGTGTGTATGTGTGTGTGTGTGTGTATGTGTGTGTGCGTGTGTGTGTGCACACACATGCTTGTGTATGTTTTCCATGTATTTTATGTGTGCATAATGTGTGAAAGGGTGTGTATATGTATGTATAAATGAGTGTGTGTGTGTATGTGTGTATCACTCATGATCTTTCCACAAAAGTAATACTGTGAACATCTTTTGCACATATTTCCAAAGTGAAAAAGGTATGTCAGCCTATGTATGAGTTCTTAACTATAGAGAATCTCTTTATAGAGTGTGACATTGCGCTATCTCCCTTATTAGTCACGATGGCTCCTTCCCCACCAGCTTATTCTGTTGAATTTGTTTCCTATTCTGTTTTATCCTATTTTCTAGCTATCATGACAGGTTAGCCAGTCCCACTGCAGCGTCTTTGTTTTAATTTTAAAACATGTCCCTAGTGATTTCCTTTCCTGTTTCTTAAGACAGCTATTTAATGCTTGTTTCTCCACAAAGCCCTCCATTTTCAGCCTCACTTTTGGATGTAAATGCCGTTTTGAAATTTACCTGAAGAACAGAAGCCAGCACACTGGCAAGTTGGCTCTTCCCAGCCGAATCCAGGCCCTCCCATTAGCATCTGTGTTAACATGTTCCTTTGTTCCCTTCTGCTGGAGAGAAGGCAACTCTTTCTACAGGACTTTTCTGTGAGTTCTTGATCTTATTCCCATTTGCTTACCTCAGATTGTGTGTGTGTGTGTGTGTGTATGTGTGTGTGTGTGTGATACAATAATACAAAGTTAAAATGGTTCTATCTTGAGACAGCTTAGTGTTTTATAATCCATTATCCTCTTCTTTTGCATCAGCATTTTCTCATTCTCTTCCAGCACATTCTATAAGCACATTTAAGTCATCCTTCATCAGAAAGCCAAAAAGAAAGAAAGAAAGAAAGAAAGAAAGAAAGAAAGAAAGAAAGAAAGGAAGGAAGGAAGGAAGGAAGGAAGGAAGGAAGGAAGGAAGGAAGGAAGGAAGGAAAGAAGGAAGGAAGAAACTACACCTCAATGTTGTGTGTTGAAACATGTCCTCAAATTTTTATGTGGACGTTATTGTCCCCAAAATATGTTCAAAATATGAACTTGTTTGGAAAAGAGTCTTTGGATAAGTTGTTAGTAAAGATGAAGTTATAGTTATTATATAAGTTATTAGTGAGCCACTAATCAAATGTTTGGCATTCAAATGAAAAGAAAATGCTGGACTACACACAGACATCTACACAGACAGAGACATGTATACACACAGACACAGACACATAGAGACACACAGACGCACACAGTGGGGAGGGTCTAGGGAAGATGTAGGAAGTCACTAGAATGTTCTCTTCATTCACGAAATCCAAAGGAGCGGGCCATAAATCACCACAACCTGCAGAGGTAAGAACTGCATTTGCTCCAACTCTCAGAAAAAAGTAAATTTTGTCCCCCATTTACCTCATACTGTGTCCTGCAGACTGTACTGCAGACTCAAAAGGCCACCGTGGGGCACAAACACACCAGGAAGCCCTCCCTCCTCCTTCACTGTCAGCTTCTCACTGTTCTTAGCTGTAGCTCTCATGACTCAGTTCTCTTCAACTCAAGGTTCCACCTGAGTCACTAGTTTTGTTAACTTATTCCTATTTTTTCAAGCTATATGTCCACATAGGTTCCTTAAAAACTCTACTTATGTATAAGGCTTCATATTGCAGAAGAGCCAAGCTCAGATTGACACTGCTCATTCCAGATCCTTCTCTCAGAGACAGAGGCCTCCTGGTGCAAGCAGTTTCACTTTATTCTTACTTCAATAGACTGTTAACACAATCAACCACACGAAGCATACCTATCTGCAAGCCCAGAGTCCCCTGATGCAGCTGCCATGCTTTGAGCAAGACCGTGGCCAGGGAAGTGACCCAGGTACTTCATTTATGTCCCTTTGAAACTGTGGAGTTAGATATTTATCCTCACTAATGTTGAGTAGTCAATATGCACAGAATCCTGGTGCTACAAGGTTAGATTCCCATAATAAGAAGTTCATTATTCCATAGGAAGACTTTAACAGGGTAATGGTGCAGTGGAGCGCGGGAACTCTCGTTTGTAACTACATTTGTCAATAGTATGCTTATGCAGTTATATTTCCATTAACCAGAGTTTTCACTCTATTTCTCTTTTTTTTTCTCTTGCATGTATGTATATGTGTGCATGCATGTGAGGAGCACAGGTCAGCAATGGGTGCTGTCTTCCACAATAACTCCCTACGTTATTTTCTGAGACAGGGTCTTGCTGAACTTGCCCCTCACCCGTTGGGCTCAGATTGCTGGGCACCAAATAAGCCCCAAGGATCCACCTGTCATCTCAGTGCCGAGATTACAAGCACAGCCCACCCCTTTTCTACATGGTTGCTGGTGACAGAACTTAGGTTCCCAGGCTTGTCCAGTAAGCCCTTTACCAATTGAGCCATCTCCTGGACCCCTGTGACTATCAATCTCTCAGCCATATGATCCGTTAGCACTTCATGAGTGTCACTCATGTCATAGGCCAAGCGAATCTGACTGGACAAGTGGGGTTGCTCTCCATAGTGGCTTTCACGCTGGTCCAACAGTCTATTCCCACAGTGGGAGGCCTAGAGTTCTCAGATCTTTTTTTTTTTTTCTTGCAAAATAGTAGCTAACTTGGGGCTAGAGAGATGGTCCGGTGGTTAAGAATGCTTGGTGCTCTTCCAGAGGACCTGGATTCAGTCCTAATACCCACGTGGTAGCATAACCATAGTAACTCCAGTTCCAGAGGTTCCAACACCTCTCCTAGCTTATGTGCATGTATCATATATGCATGTGCACACACAGACATACACACACACAATGCTCACAGACATAAATGTAAATGTAAATAAATGAAATGTAAAAAATGTAAAAAATGTAAAAATATAAAAATAAATGTAAAAAAATGAAAGAAAAGAAAGAAAATTTATACTCTATGGTAAGAGAGGCATTGTTTAAAATTCATTACGTCCAACAAAACTCTGTTCCTGATCTTTTAAACAGATTAAGTTCTAAAACTGATACATTGTTTAAATTATTCTAGTGTTAAAAATGGAAATACTTCTTCACATTAAACATTTTTTTTAAAATTTGAGATCACTGTTTTAGCTTCCTAATATTCCTACTCTGAATCGTCAACGCAGTTCCCAGTCGTGGAGGCGATCACATGGGAGTACCTATGGCTGACACGCAAAAACACTGTTGAGAAACTGTCACAGCACTTCAGCGGAGAAAGAGTTCTTGACTCTTGCCATTTACAGTGGGGAAAGAGTCCTGTATCCTCTATCCAAAGAGAAATTCACTCCCATGGGGACTATACTTAGATTCAAATCTAAGTTTCCTTCCAAAACAGCTTTATCAGGGCTTGGTGTGGCTATAGAGGAACACTTGTACTCCCAGCACTCAGAGTTAAGGTAAGGGGATCTGGGCAACATGGCAAGACTCTACTCAGGAAAATAAATAAGCAAATGAATGAATGAATGAATGAATGAATGAATGAAGCAAGCAAGCAAGCTTGCTTAACTGGAATATCAGAAGGCTACATAAAGTGATGCCAGCCTTTGACAAACTACGAACACTTGTTTCTAAAAGCTTTTAGCTGTGTGTGAAGCTGCATGAGGGACTTCTGTGGCAGCAGCAAGGCAGTGGTTATCTGGAGTTCTAGAACCTTATTCCTGGTACTGAAGTGCAGAGTTCTGTAACTCTCCCACCGTTAATGTGGTGGCTTTCATGGACACAAGTCAGTCCAAGATTTTAGCTTTAAAATTCAAAGAAACAGACTTCGTCTGTCCAAGATAACACTTGAGTGGATCCTTGACCTCCTTTTAAGCAAAGAGTTTTAGAACTGCCTTGTATTCTACTAAAGCCACAGAGGAGTTCAAAACAAGGGCAGTAATAGCTAGGGACTGTTACCTTCTGAAACATCAGTGCTCTGCTGAATCATTACTTCTCACCATCTTCTCTCTTAAAACAGGTATTTGTAAGTTTCCATTTTAACCTTTGGCATTAAGTTGGAAATGAGCTCTGTTTCTCTCTCCTTTATAAACTATGGTGCATGCCTGATCATGCTAGAATCTAGACATGGTGTTAGGGTGCTGAATCAGGTGTAATTTGGGGCTTATATCTCCAGGATCACATACTGTGTTTGTTAGCGGTCTCATGTTGAGCACACAGAAATGTGCAGGCACACAACAGGTGTGGACTTTTCTACAAAGAAGACCTCTCTTCACTCCATAAGCAACTCCATAATTTATAGTTTTTTCAGACTGACAATTTGGTTGAGAGTCTCTTCTGTTTCGTTGGCTGACTCCTTTGGATCCAACTGTAAATACCTTAAGAGCAAGCATCTGTTTTTCTACTTCTAATTAATACAAAGTTTGCCCAAAATTCTCAGTGAAAGTTTGTGAAATGTTACCAATCACCTGAATTTCTACCAAGAATAAAGATATACAACAACATGTTTTCAAAACAATGCAAACAAGTATATTGAAACCTCAGATTCTGAGTCAGGAGCTCTAGGGTAAAACCCACAATCAATGTGTATTTACAAGAGCCAACAGAGATGGTCTTGTCCTTCTGACCGCATTCCCAGAAGCACAGGTCTAGCTTTCTCCTCATTGTCGGACATCTATGAGATGATGCTCCTGAGTAGTTAAGTGATGCCATGAACTGAAGTCACAGACATGAGTTCAAACTTTAGCACTTGCATTTACTAGTTAAATAGACAGAAACACTACTGAATCTATGTCTTAAATTTCTACACACACATGTGGTGGTATTGTTTCCCAAAATATTGTGTACCCTAATAAACTTATCTGGGGTCAGAGAACAGAAAAGCCACTAGATAATTAGGATAGGCAGTGGTAGCACACGTCTTTAATCCTAGCATTCCAGAGGCAAAAATCCATCTGTTCAAGGATACAGCCAAGCGTGGTGACTCACGCCTTTAATCCCAGAAAGCAAGCCTTTAATCCCAGTGAGTGTTGGTAGAAAGCAGAAAGATATATAAGGTGTGAGGACTAGAAACTAGAAGCATTTTGCTGGATAAGCTTTTAGGTTTTGAGCAGCACAGTTTAGCTGAAAGCCATTTGAATATGAGGACAAAGAGGCTTCCAGTCTGAGGAAACAAGACCAGCTGAGAAGTTGGCCAGGTGAGGTTAGCTGTAGCTTGTTCTGTCTCTCTGATCTTCCAGTATTCACTCCAATAACTGGCCTCAGGTTTGATTTTATTAACAAGAACTTTTAAGATTCCTGCTACACACACACACACACACACACACACACACACACACACACACACACATTTCTATGAGTGTGTGTATGGGTACGTATGTGCAGGTGCTCACACCCAAGTCCTTGCTTACACCAGAGGAATATTTTAGATGTCCTGTTCTCTCACCCTCTACCTCACTCCCTTGAACCTGAGGTAGGCCTGTAGCATGGAGGCTCCAGCAATTCTCCTATCTGAGTCTTAACTAGTGCTGGGTACGGTCGTGCATACAACACCTGGCTTTGTATGTGAGTTCTGGAGATTAAACTCCCAACCTCCTGAAAAAAACTAACAAGTGGAGGAGGCCCAGAGGTGTGTTGGGACTTGGTGAGGAAACAAATGTAATGAAAAAATGTAGGATTGGTTTCTAGAAAAATCTACTTCCAGGCAAAGAAAAGAAGAAAACATGCAGTGTCCCGACCTGTTTCCCGGGGGAGACCAAAAGTGTCGGGGACTGTGACGAAAGAACTTACATGGCCTCTACCTTCTGTGTCTTCTGTCTTCTTGCTAAGAATAAAGACCTTGAGATAAGATTCAGGATAGGCAGAATAAAGATGTATTCCAAGGGGTCAATCAAGCAACAGAGTCGGGGACTGACCTGGGAAGGAGACCAGCAGGGCTCAGCTCTTAGTGAGGTCCGGCAGAAAAGTAGCCAGGGACCCTCTAGCAGTGGTTTTCAACCTGTGGGTTTTGACCGCCAGAAAACACATATATCTACATTACTATTTACTAAAAGTAGCAAAATAATAGTTATGAAGTACCAAAAAAATTGTTTTATTATTGGGGGATCACTACAACACGAAGAACTGTATTAAAGCATTAGGGAGGTTGAGAACCACTGCTCTAGAAAATAAATTATCTCACAGGTGGGGAAACAGAGCTAGAGATTTACTGCTTTGTCACAAACCACCCAGAGAAGTGAGAGAAGTATAAACATATGACCCCACACCTCTAATTCTTACATGTGCTAGGGAAGCAGCTCCCAGTGATTGATGGCTGTCTTGTGAAAAGAGACACAGGTCTGGGAGGTCAAAGGCAAACTGAGAGAGAGAGAGAGAGAGAGAGAGAGAGAGAGAGAGAGAGAGAGAGAGAGAAGAGAAGAGAAGAGAAGAGAAGAGAAGAGAAGAGAAGAGAAGAGAAGAGAAGAGAAGAGAAGAGAAGAGGGAGAGGAGATAGAGGGAGGAGAGAGATTGGAGAGAGGAGAGAGGAAGGAAGGGAGGGAGGGATGGAGGGAGGAAAGGAGGGAGGGAGGGAGGGAGGGAGGGAGGGAGGGAGGGAGGGAGGGAGGGAACACAAAGCGATGGATGCCAGATTACTAACCATCAACCCATGAGTTGAAGTTCCTTGTTTACATCCAATTCCCAGCAACAGTCAAAGAGGCTTGTCACGAGTGGCTGAGGACCTACAGCTTCTCACTGTAAGACAATGGACAGACCCAGTGCTTCCTCAGAACCACAGGTATTTTTCAAAACACGGGCTCTTTGGTTTTATTATTATTTTGCATTTTTAAGACATTCATTTTCAACTTGCAGAACCAGTAAATTATACAGCCGGAGGTGTCAGCAATACCAGGATATCTTTAACATTGAAATAAAGACCATTTATGACCAAATTAGGTAAAATCTAGAATTGTGTAGCAGAGAAAGGAATGAGAAAAAAAAGGTACCTCATCATGAAAAACATTTATTAAAGTATTTATGATATAACAATTATTCCCTCTTTTCACTTGGCTTCTCACTTTCTGAAATAAACCACTGTGAATGATTGCAGAACTGAGTCAATGAAATGATGAGTTATGTCCAAAGCAGCTATGCAAATCCATTTCTAATAACCTGACTGCAAAAAAGGTAAAGACTAAGCACAGATTCACCTGGGGTAAAAACAGTGTCCCCTTAAGTCAAGCACCTGAATATAGTTCAGTCTTGTCCACAACTGAACATGAAGTAGAAGAAATGAAAGTACCCAGATCCTACCTTCAGTGTTTGTTACTAAAATACTCATATTTGAAGAAAAGGATATTAATTATGTTCCCATTAAATTTTGAGAGTTCATTTATACAAGGCAGATTTTATAAGAATGTCCAAACAGCAGAAGCTTCATAAACCAACAAATGTATGTGTGTGAATACTCTCAAAGATTTTACATACAGCAAGAAAAAATTTATTATAAAAATGATTGACAGGAGTGGCCACCTTTCATTTAGGTTTGCTTAATATATTCTAGAACCAAGGGTTAGAAACATGTCAAAATTCAAAATGCATAAGAACAATTTACCAAGTAATGTTAAAAACCTAGTTATTTAAAATAAATGATAAATTAAATAATATAACAGGAAATCATTAAAAAAAAAAAACCTTTGAAGTAAAAAAAGAAACAATTTCCCCAGATAAGAATGGTTATAAATCACCAAGATGTAAATCCCAAAACCAAATGAGTAAGACTTAAATCATAAACCATGGAAGATTACTTTAAAACATCTTGGCAAAAATATTATACAAGACATCTTCTCTTACCAGAGATCAATTTACATTATAAAGACAGAAAGTTTAAAAAACAGAATGAAAAGCCTACACATTTTTCTAGTACGTTATGATGAAGAATGAACAGCACAGGCAGGTGTGGTGGTGAATATGTGGCCTGGAATCCTAGAAGCAGGAAGACCAGTGAGTTAGAGGCCAGCCTGTGCTACATAAGACCCTGCCTCAAAGTCAACAACACAGACCAGTAGGAGAAGGCTTCAGTGTTCTGCAAGTGATGTTGATAAGACTGGATCTCCTTTGCCCCTCTAAACACAAAAGCTTAGATTAATTAAAAAAAAAAAACTTTAAATTAATTAAACACAAGCTCATATATACATATGAATAGACCCAAAATGGAAAAGATATGCTCATGTGTGCATATGCAATTAATATTAATTGACCCTTAAAAAGACTGAAATGCTTTCTCAAGAGACCAGCATGGTACTAGATGGTGTTAAAGGAACTTACACATGACCTCGCTTTATGTGGAGTATGAAAGGTTGATTTCCTGCAAACAGTAGAGTGATCGTTAATAGATACTGAAGTTTAGGAGGCTGGAGACAGTATCAAAAGGCAAAAAATCGCAGAGAGAGATAACAGAGCTCAAACTCTCCATGCTGACCACAGCTAGCAGAACGCACTATGGGTTTGACTACTGCTCAGCAATGTTAAGTATTTCCATCACCAAAATCAGAATTTGAAGTAGGATATGTGCTCAGCTTCTTGATTTAGTCTTTCACAATGTATACACATATCCAGTCATAATCCAGATGTACACATGTATCCAGTCACATTTTGATTGACAATTAAAGAATAAACAAATTCTAAAAAAGTTTGAAAAAAGATTTGTCACTTTACAGCAATAAAGTGGAAATTTAGTTATTTGTCATGAAGATGATACAGGATATGTACACAGAGATCATATAGGATATGTGTACTTATGCATCTTATTCTGAATCTTAATATATAATTATGTCTCCTATTATAGAGCATTATGTAAGCATTAGAGGTAATGCATTAGGTGGTGGTGGTGATGAGCAGAGCTGGTAATTTATACATAATTTAAAAGTTCAAAATAACAAAAAAGGATATTAGGATATATATATATATTATTGAAAATTTCTCTTGTACTTGAAACTGTATAGTTTGCTAGAACTGAGTACTTCTGGGTAATGACTAGTGGTCACAAAGAGGTGACTTGGCAGTATGAGACCAAGTTCAGTGTTTTGGTTCTTTGTATGGATTTAAATTATTTTTAAACTTTGAAAATTTAAATATTGTTATGAGTCGTGACAGACAGATATATCCCCGAAGTCCTCAGAAAGACATTAGTATCTGAGGGTCCTTGCCTGGTTCCACTGTGAGACAGATGCTGAGCAGGGCTCTGCAGGCTGCAGCAATGCTGGGAAGGTCTTTCAAGTCTGAGAGGCCAGGGCTAACAGGAACAGAAACCTTTGCTTATACATATGGAATTCCCATTATAAAAATGCTTCTTCAGCTTTAGTTTAGACTGAAAATAAAAAGGAAGAAAGCATACCCAGAACCTCTGCGATTTTAAATGATAAATGTGATAACTTGGGCAGAATATATACAATGCATTTTATATAATGTGGAACTAATATAAGGAAACCATTTTTAAAAGTTATTTGCGATTGACTGCTTTGTATGGCTCTACCATCTGAGCCTACTCCTATATGCCATAAACATGAGAACTAACCAAACCAGCAGGAGGGATTTCTTTGCTTCCACAAGGAACCATATGCCAGGTAAAAATGTGGATAGTCACACCCACCGTCTCTCTCCAAGCCCTGTTCAGCCAGAACTCCAGCTGAACTAATAGGGTAGCTATGCAGACCTTCTGTGACTGTTTTGTTCTCCTGGTGATCCACACAGCAATATTCCAAGTGGAAAGTGTAGCGCAGTTTGGGCACATGCTCTCCTTCCCCATAGGCGGAGCTGGTGGAAATCAATCAGCAAACACTGAGCCCAGCATGCGACCCTGCACGCAGGTGCTATCAATCAAGCCTGATGTCACCAGTGTGGCTGGAAGTCAAAGCATCCAATCTGATTTGAATCTCTCTCCCCATGGCTATGTTTCTTGTAGCTGAAGATATGTGGCTTTTCTGTTGTTTTTGGTCATTTCATAGTTTTGATAATTTTTATAGCTTAATCTTGATAGCTTATGAAACTAGTAAGAGAATCAGAGTCAATAAAGAAGTATTTTCTCTGCAATCCTGTGATTTTTGTCATTACACATGCTATATACACTCTGAATTAAATGGGGTGCTGAGAAGTTAATGATCCATCCAGTATTTTAAGGACTCTAGATTGAAAACATACCTTCAAAGTTTGCCAATTCTCTTTTGAAAACAATTTTAATTTTAATTGTGTTTTCAAAGTTAGAAAGACCAGCCTTCTTCTTTATAGAAACTGTCAACAAATATTGTATGTTACCATAGCTCATCTGCTTTTCAACACACTGGGAAAGAAACATCATGATATCAGAACAAACAGCAAAGTTTAACCCTTGGACCTCTTCTGGCTTTTATCACGTTAGGGCCTAAGCTCAAGGCATATGTGCTTATTTTGCTTTAGTTTAAGAGTTGAAGAAACAATGACTTGATTAAGGCCTTAGTATATCATATTTACTATCTACACATTAACATACAAATTCCTAAACAGGATTGTATGAAAAACAATAGATCAAATAAGTAATAAGTTCATTTGACATATATTAAACACTTAGAAAACATGTAACTTTGAGTCCTGATTACAGATGCAGTGAGAAAATGAATAATAGTGGATCATGGCTTTCTAAGCCTCATGAGTGAATGAAATTGCTTTTGATAACTTTATGGAATAAGCAACTTGGAATCATGTAGTTTATTGTATGTTACATTCTTAGAGTAATTCAAAAGTTAACATGGCTTTTATGAAGGAATAAATCTTTATGTGATAAAATATTTGTCTTAGGTGCTTGTTAATTTCTTATCATGCTCAGAGTACTATACCACAGAAGCTATAGATTGGCTGAAATAGGACTAAATTCAGGAATGATTGAAGAAAACTCCATTCTTTTTGATAAAGAGATCTGTCTTGATGTAGACATCTCCTGCCATTGAGCTTGGAGGATAAGTGACGACATGTTTGTATGGTTCATACTTCCTCTGATTTGTAAAACATGAGGATTTGGCCAAAATTATGTGGAGACAACATTCACACTCAACACTGTGTTGACCACACATAGTGGTCAATCATAGTGATGGATGGTCTGCATGACTTGACAAAAAAGCTTTAGGTAAAGCTAAATGTGAGAGGATCTGACTGGTGGCATACATTTCTGGAAATCTGGGACCAAAGAAGCTCTCTCAAATTCTACACTTGGTCTTAGTCACTTATACTCAGTAGAAATATGTCTTACATAATAATTTTCCCCCTAGAATAAGACATAAGGACTAGAAATGACTCAAAGTAAAACATGTATACAAGAAACTGTGTTTTATTAATTATAACTATAGATTAGTGCACAAAGTCAAAATGGTCTGTTGTATTAAATATATTTAAATGTTTCCTTTAGATATTTTACTTATAAACTTACCAATAGTAATAGGAACATTTATTTATACATTAAGGTACGAATTCTATGAGCAAAATTCTCAGTAAGCACATTATTTCAGTATGGCCTCACTCCATAGCCCAGGCTGGCCTAGAACTCACCATGTACTTCAGGTTGGCTTCTAATTTGTGGTAATCCTCCACCTCAACTTCCAGCATGCTGAGGTCACCAAGTGAGGACTGATTTCCATACAAAGTATATACATCCAAGTACCAGACAGAGCGGCTGAATCCACATATTCTCATACATTTACTCATCAGAGAATCTGACTTCAGTGGAGACCCCCTCTATAAAAGTGACTGTGAGAAACAGAGAGGCCACACTTTTGAAGACTTCAGTGATAACTCAGGCCCAGGCTCGGAGAGCCGGGTCAATACCCTCTGCTGAAACTCTCTCATCTTCTTTAATGTCTCAAACATCTTCTGCTAAGCAACCTCTGAGGGGTTAGATGGGTATTTTCCTTACTTCAGGTGGAACAATAAATAAATGTGTCCCATGGAAACGAACGAGGAAAGAGCCCAGAGAGATTAGCACAGAGACAACAACCATGCTGCAATTACCCAACAGAGACTTCAGAGCAAGAACTCCAAAACGATCCGAGGAATTTCAGACACTCTTGGAACAAACTGGGGGAAAACTTCAATGCAGAGAGAAAAGAAAAATAATGATTGTATGTATTAGTACAAAGTGCTATTCATTATTACTTCTTCATACATGTAAATAATGCCCTTTAATCATATTCATCTCTATGACTCCCCATCATTTCTCAAATAGCTCACCTTCTTTTTCAATGGCTTTTTAAAGTCTAGATTTAAAATGAAAGCCATATTACTGAACTCAAGTTCAGTGAACAAGGTCAAGGGCAGAATGAAGAGGCCAGAGAGAATCAATGCCCTCCAAGGTAAAACAGTAGAGACTACCCAAATGGAACAAGGGAGAGTGGATGAGGGGTGGGGATATGTGCTATGAACAGATACTTAAGGACCCGCTGATCCCAAACAAACAAAACTCTAACATCACCATATTAGAGTGCAGGAAAGAGAAAGTAAGTGAGGCTAAAAAAATTTCTAAAACATAATGGTAACATTTTCCTTCAAATTTGGCAAAAGATAACCCCCCATATATAGATTCAAAATATGATATGTAACTAAATAGGACAAAATTCTATAGAACTATATCCAAAAATAACATCGGCATTGAAGTTCCGCAAAGTATAGTCAAAGAAAAAGTGGAAACAGTAGGAATTGACATTTTACCTGTGGAAGAAAGAGCCAGTGCAGATGACAATTTTCATGAGAAACCTGGAAGAGAAGACAGTATCACAGAGCTTTTGGAGGCAAGAAGAAAGCCTGTCTCAAGTTGTGTCTCTGGCTAAGTAATAACGCACTGTCAGATAGAGGCCCCGTGTCACCGAAAGCCCCGTTCTAGAAAGTGTGACAAGGAGGTTTGGAACAGCCATGGTCCTGGTGCTCTGTCCAAGAATGGCATGGCGCCCAACTCTATGCAAACAAGATGGGAGCTTAAAGAACTGTCCACGCTTTTCCAGAAATGGTGCTAAAAAACTGGTTTTCAAGCCATTTAACAAGTTTTTAAACCATCTACCCCTTTGTTTCCTTCTGCCCTTTAGTTCCTGTAACATCAAAACAGATTCTTGAAAAAAACGTTTTTGAATTATAATGTCGTGACAGCCATGGTAATAATCCCTTTGTAGAACGAGCCAGTAAATCCAGCTATAATATAAATTCTTCAAATATTCTTCCTTAGCTAACGTCTGTAACAACAATGAAATCATTTTAAATCTACAGGGGCCAATTTAAACCGCACGGGGTTCAGGGCTTCCTGGCTATAATTAGAACATGGTGTCTGGGTTAGATGAGTTTTGGTTACTATAGCAACCCCATATGCAACCTTCATCTGCTGACCAGTGGACTATGCCATGTATCTGCTGTAAATGGCTTATTAGTCACTTGTCATTTATTGTGTTGTTTCAACAATAATTGCAAACTGGCCCCGTCAGAGACCCATGCTTTTGTACTGATTGGGGAACGGACCAGAAAGAAATGAACACACATTTGCCTGCACCTTTATTCCACTCACTGTTGCTTCTGCTCAGGCAAAATGCCGAGTATTTGGCTAAACTACTGCTCAAATTATTTTGCATTTTATTTTTTACAAAAGTATTCCAAATTATTTATGAAGTATTCCAAATTAGGAAATCTCTTTACTTTCAGAAGAGATGATAAAACAACTAATATGCGTGGTTTTACTTTAAACATTTTTTAATTGTTAATGTATTAAAGACTGTCTAAAGTGCAGTTGTAGATACAGATTCAGTTACCATGTTTGGGTAGACTTTGTTCTTTTACAATTTCATACATATGCACTGTGGGTTCTACACCCTCCTCCCGACTCCCCTTCCATCCCTCCAGCCCCCCTGCTCCCTACAAACAAACCTCTTTCCTCTACTTGTCTTGGTTTTTGTTCAGTGTCCTACGGACTGGGGACATTGGTGAGGCCAATTTAAAAACTAACATCAGAGATTTTTAGGGTACTGAATGTGTCTGGGACTTACAAAGAAATCTGGCCATTTTCTCCCATGGTTACATCTACATTCACTGAAAGCTAACAGCACACAAGCTGATATCCCTGAGGGCACTGTGTCAATATTCTAAGTATATGCATAGCCTCGCACAGACTATCTTACCAAAGTTATTGATATTATGTCAAAAGCTCAGTACAGTAATGAATATTTCAGCAGCCGTCCAAGTCTGAGAGCTTTGAGCGGGCGCAGGAATGAACAGACCTAGTATTTACCTAAAATAAACCTGTTTTTACATTCTACTTTCTCTATAGTGTTTAAAAATATGAGACATTTGGCTCATAATATAAATATAGATAAATCATAAGCAAGGCATGGCAGCACACATCTGTAATCTCCACTGCTGTGGAGACAGAGCCAAGAAACCCTGAGATCAAGGTCGGGCCTGGGCAACCCAGCAAGATCACTTTAAAACACAAAAATAGTTTATTATGGAAATCTGATTTTTAATAATTTTTAGCACATTAAATCTCAACAACAGAGTGACAGAGTGCTTACCAGATGAATAAAATATTGCCACTTGAATGTAGAAGTGAAGGGTCATAAAGGATATTGTGATAAACACAGACAAGAATTTGCCTTTGGAACAAGTTGTCTTCTAATATTGTGTAGAAGCCAATTCAAATTAAAACCCTAGGATCTAGAGGTTACCACAGATGATATTCTGAGTTCAACAGAGCCTTTGTATCAGAGGTAAACATAAAATGTAAACTCGGTTTTCATGCTATAAACCTGTGATCACAGTCAGATCCAAAGGACACCCCAATTCCCTAAACTCCAGAGTTCCATATATCCAGAAACGAACTCAACCTACACTATAGGAACGTTCTCAGTGGGTAGGGAAAAGCCAGCTTTCCTCAGGAATTTACAAAATCAGCTCCCATTTTTGAGAAGTCGTTTGTGGAATATTTGGACTGCCTTTTGGGGTTTCCTTTGGACTTGAAAGTCACAGCATGTGGAACTTGTCTCAGGGTGGGGTTCAGATCACTCACTGTGTGAAAAGACAGTGACACAACCACAATGGGACTTTAGACACGGTAAGCTCCTTTTAATTCAAAACCTAACCGAAGTATGAAGAGCAATGAAGCTCCCGGAGCCAGATGGAGCCAGCCATCACCGTAATGATTTAAGCTCCTTCCCTTAGGGCCGAGACATGACGAAGTCAAAAGGGCACCCCTAGCCCACTAGGGCAATGAGCATCTGATAAATGAGGTGGTGCCACACTTCAGATAGAGTAATTGATCATCTCCAGTTAAATCTGGAGAAAAATCAATGGTTGCTTCTTAGAGTGTTTACATCAATTAACTGTGTCAATAATGACTATCTTATATGCACAATTTTTTTGGAGAGGGATCACTCTGTTTATAACCTGTTTCTACTTCTGAACTTCAGCATACAGCATGAATCAAAAACAGGAGAGCAAGAAATAGTAAACTTGAAAATTCCTCCACGGCAAGAAAAAAAAAAAGCCTTTTTGAGGGGAGGTCATGGATCTTATACTATGGCCTAGGCTAGCCTGGATTTCATAAGCAACTCAGACTGGCCTGTGACTCATCCCTGACTGGCCTGGATGCACTATGTAGCCCAGGCTACCCTCAGACATAATCATGGCATGGATGAACATAGATTCAACTCTGAAGCAGTAAAGTAACTCTGGGAAGCGTTTAAGGCTGCTGGATTGAAATCTGAGAAAGTCCCCATGTATTGGAACTGATTCTTGTTCAGATTCATTCTACCTGAATCACCTCTAAAATGGTTTACACTTCTTAGACAGATGACCCTGGTGATAATGCTCTCACCAAATCTCTGCCCTATTTCCATTCATGCAAGCATAGTGCTCAGCTACTTGTGAGTGTCCGTTGCAGCCTGGGGGTTGGGGGGTGGGAGGTGGTTCTGGCTGCTCAAGGAGAAAAAGTCAGAAGTGGTCTTGTTCTCACTAAGAATGTTGTCCAGAGAGACACATACAGAGTATATGTACTCACAAGCAAGGGTCAAGGCAGGCAGCAAAAAGCAATTGCTTTCCCTTTTGTTCTCCACGTACCTGGGCAGTTGGAAGGATACTGGGTGTATGTGGGGGGTCTTCTTGAGTTAATCTAAGGGTATCTATACTAACATGCAAACATCCACATGCAGACACACATATACACACATTTAAAGATAAAGTAAATCCAAAAAAAAAAAACAATGCTAGAAACTAATCCTGGAATCATAAAAAAGCATGTGAGATATGTCACATATATATGAGTACATGCCACGCAATTTTAGAGGAAGCCAAATGAAATTTTGGACAAGTGATATTTAAACTTAAATACCAAGGCCTTGAATTACCAAGGCCTTGCCAATACTACTTAGTAACATAGGCACTGCTGATATAACATAGATAGGTACCTACATCCCAAAACAATCATTTGAATAAAAAGAGAGGCGTATAGAAAGAGAAACATATTTCTTCCTTCATAGTAGCTAGGCAGGTGATCCCTTCAACCTCTCCAGCTCTGGTACCAGGTAACTCACTGCAGCATGCTGATGTCAGCCCATTAAAGGGGAAAATGTGATATAGGTCCTACTTCTACTTACTCACACGGTGCCCCAAACCAGTGTAACTGCAATGGAGTTGGGAAACTTTCCCCCCAAGGCTGGGGAGTCATTTGCAGGTAGAAACTGGGGCAGAGCATCAGTAGTGGGAAATGGGTCACGGGAGACCAGCAGTTTCCACAGCAGCACAAACTGACATGGAGACAGCCAGGAAACAGCTTAGGGTTTGGGTAGTATAAACCTTCTGTATAGGCCCAACCAATCACAGGCGAGATTAGGAACATTAGGAACATAGAGGAAGTGGTGGGGATGCAGATATTGAATTAAGGATCACTTTAAAATACAAAAAACTCCACTTACAAAGGAACTGCAGCCTGAGGACTCCCTTCTCTACCAATAAGGAAAGAGAGATGAGTGAACTGACGTACCGATTGTTAACTGAAAATGATGTGCACAGCAAAACCACCTTCAAACATGAACCGGGCATGCATTTGTAGATACAAATGTTTATCACCATGAGGTGTTTCCCAAAAGAATCCTAAAACCAAGACAAATAAACAAAAACCAGTAAGTAAATGAATGGAAACACAATCTTGGAACTCACACAATCATCTGAAATGAACTGATAAAAGTGTAAGAGAATCAAGATGCACTTTACTATATGAAACTTGGTTTTCTCCTGCAACAAAAGTAAAATAGCAGAAAATATGCTACGAGTGAGATGCAACAGTATTAAAATTTCAAAACCATGGAAACAGATACACAGACTTAGCTATATGTGCTGGTTCACACCTATAATCTCAGCATTGAGAGGCTGAGGCAGGAGAATCCTGCAGGAGCCTGAGGCTAGCATATGCAGACAGTGAGTTAGAGGCTAACTGGGCTACAGAGACCCTAAAACATCAAAATAGAATTCAGATACTGACTAACTTCATTAAAAAAATAATAATAAATGCTGCCAGGGATCCAGGAGAAAAAGGAAAATGTATGCCTTGATGAGAGTGACTGGAATAGAGTAAGACAATGTCTAAAAACGCTGAAAATATGGCTGTCACTCCAGTGTAAGTGCACAAAGGAATCCTGTCAGAATACAGAAGATGCAAAGATGGTTTACACAGATCAGTGTTAGAAAAAGGAATCTGAGCACAGGGAAATAAAATCTGATATTGCATTATATCTTAGAAAGTACTTAGTCATAATTTATACTCAGGTTCTAACGCAGAATTAAAAAATCTACATTATATGTCCTTTTGCTTTATTTCCATTTCTAGAATTAAGAATTTTGTGTTATGCCTATTTACCAAAAACTCTTACTCTCAGTTATCTCAGACATGGAGAAAGTTATGTTGACCCCTGGAAAGTTATTTACTAAAAAAAACTACTTATTTCTAAGTTTAGAACACTCAAGCAGACAAATGAAGTTGGGTTTTTAGTCACAAAACACTCCAAATAGTCTCCATCCAGCAAACACGAGGAAAACCTGAGTCAAGTACTTAAACATCTTAGTGATGGCACCATGTTGGTGCTATTAACTTGATAAATGGCGTAAGTGGCCTCTGTTGGAATTCCTGGCCACTCCCCCTGCCCTACATGACCGCACATGCGCAGTTTAGTAGCCAAGTAAGGGGCCTTACGTCCTACATAATACGTTTGTTGCATGATCGTGTAATTTGGCACAGCACGATCACGAAATCTATGCACATGCATGGCACAACTCCGTGAGCCCATATGCACATGTGCAGAGGAATCCATAAGCAGATCACAGCCTCCCCCCACACCCATGGACGTGTCTTCCACAGGCCTGGTCATGTTCTCTTCTGTCTCTCCCTTCTCCTACTAAAACTCTTAGAGTGGGTTTTGTCGTGCCTCGTTGCTTTTCTCGCCCGGTAACAGCACCACTTAATAACATTGTGCTGCCGCATGAAAACCAACAGCCTCGATTCTCTAACTCACTAGTCTGATTCCTTTATTATCCAATCCAAATACCCAAAAGGATATATTTACATTAACTGTGCTCTAAACACTTCAGTGTGTAGTCAAGAAATGCTTTAAGCCAACATCCTGTCATTTTGACTTTGAGAGCAGTGACGTGTACAAAAGAGGGGCAAAACTTTCCGAACAACACAGCTTCAATGCACGTGAAGGTCGGTAAACAGGTTAAGGAAGGTACATCTGACCATAGCCCAGTCAGCCTTGAAACTAACATTTGATGCCACCACGTGTTTCCATTTAAACAAAACTTTTTACTATTAAAGTGAAGAGAATGTCAGGAATCAAGTAAATCAATCAGATAAAAACGTGGCCGTGGAAAATTTAAAGCTTTTTCTTTTAAAAAAAAAAAGTGTATCTATTTTTACTATTCTTACAAATTAGCCTTATACAAAACAAGCTGATAATTCCATGGCTTGAAGAATTCTTCCAAGGGTAGGGCTGTAGCTCAGTGGTAGAGCACTTGCCTAACATGGGCAAGATCTTGGATCCACCACCAGAATGGAAATAACACTATTTCCAGTATCTAGAAAACTCAAGGCATCATACATCATTTTAAAAAATATTTGTATTTGTATTACGAAGCACTTAAAGTTGGCATCTAAATAACTAGGTTTTGGGACGATATAGTACAGGGCATTGGTGAGAATGCTGACATTTGCATTGGTGAGAATGCTGACATTTTGTAAAGTGTACAGTCAAGCTGCAGCAGGACACTGTGCATAGAATAGAGGCTTGGGTAAGAAGTATGTTTGTTGTCCCCTCTATGCCTCCCTGAGACAGGTGTGTCCAGATGCTCGGCCTGGGACTTAAGAACCTCTTCCCACATGTTGTCAAGCACCACCAGGCAGGGCCCGCAGGAGGTCCGTCCAGATGCTCATCCCGGGAACCTCGAAATCTCCATCCAGCGCCTTGCTGGAGCGCAGAGTCTCCAGTACGTCTTCCTGCAGGGGTGGTGGGGCCTGGCACATGCTCTGCAGCCGGAGGCACAACTCGTCCCAGGGCATGTCCTCAGGCTGCGTGGGGACCCAGGAGCCCTTGGGCAGGTCATAGTGCAGCTGCGTGGCCCAGGTTGTGAGCAGGCCCAGGTAGGCGCGAGACAGCGCTGGGTGGCGGCCCGCCAAGGAGGCCAGGCGCGTGGCGGGCAGCTGGCGGCAGAAAGCGATCAAGACCTCGGGGCTTTCTAGAAGCCACCGCAGCAGTTCCTGTGTCTCATCCGCACCCGCAGAGTCTGCGGCGCGGGTAGGCTCCGGGTCTGCGTCGCGCAGCAGCGCTTCGCCCGCCACGCTTAGCACGTGCTCCCGAGGCCCACGCGCCCACAGCGCATCGAGGAGCTTCCGCCGGGCCGTGGGGTCAGCACCGCCCAGTTCGTGCAGGCGCGTGCACAGCAGCTCGGCGTGCGTGCGCAGCAGCGCGCCCCTGGGCGCGTCCCCGCCCAGGCGGAGCAGCAGGTGCAGCGCGCTTCCGCGGCGGGCCAGGAGCGCCAGGCGCGACTGCGGCGCGTCGTCCTCTCCGTCGGCGGCGGGCCCGGGGAAGAGCAGGCTCGGCAGCGCGTGGGCGGCGGCGGGCGCGAGCGCGCGGTTCCTCAGCAGGCGTAGGGCGAGGCGCGCGTCCCCAAACTCCAGCGCCGCGAAGCTGCGCAGCCCGGGCGGCCCGCCCCGCGACCGGAGCCGCCTCTCTAGCGCCTCCCGCGCGCGTCCGCGGTCCGCGAAGCGTCGGTACACGTGGAGCAGATAGCGCGCCCACTGCAGCGCCCTACGCACGGTCGTCGCATCCCAGGAGCGCACCACCGCCCCACACGACACGGCCAGCACCCCGGAGAAGCAATCTATCTGTTGCAGTAGCGGCTCCATGGTGGCAACTTCCGCCCTGCCGCTCCAAGGAGCTAGCCGATTGGGCGTGCGGGCGAGGGCCCGCCTTAGCATGCCCTGCCATTGGACGACGCCCGTGTCAGTCTCGCGACAGGGTTTCCGGGTCCCTTGGCGCTAAAAACAAACTGGAAGTTGCGAGCTTCCAGCTAGCCGGGAACGTATTGGTGGGCTTTTGCGCGCCAGGCTTTTACGTGCCTTTTTTGTTATGAAAATGGCCTTGGTGGACATTTTGAGTGCTTCCCCGAAAGGGAGGTGACGTTCATCGCAGTGCGGATGTGTTCTGCGTGCGAGCTCAAAGCTCTCAAAACAGCCCATTTTCCAGGTATTTGTTGTGGAACCAGGGCCCTCACAGGCTGGGCAAGCATGCTGCCACACAGCTGCATCCCCGGGCTTCTTTTTTTCTTATTTGTTTATTCTGAGTAATTATTCTCCCACTCAATTGAGCAGGCAGCCTTTCAACTTGCAATTCATCTGCCTCAACTAACCTAGTAATGGCATCACTCCCCTGAGGCCTCTGGGCCAAGCACGTGATGAAATGTTTATGCTCAAGTTAATCTGCTTAGTTATGCCAGAGTCTGTACTAAATTCTGGGTGTTATTATCAAAGCATATAGTTAAGCAAGTTTCGTTTATCCATTAGCCCAGACTATGTTGTTTGGCCTTGTGATTTTATTTTAATCTAACTGTATGATAGGTCTTAAATTCCTGGCTTGGCTGGTAGAAATTACACCCAATGGAGCAGCCCACCTTTTAGCAGGTGTGTAGCTGTTACTGGTTCATTCAGTTATTGAATACTTAAGTCACGTTGTGTAATAGTGTGTGGAATATAGGACTAAAACAATAAAGTTAATAGTTAAATGCTATCCTGTTCCATAGGAAACGCTAATATTCCATTTAAGAGCGACATTTAACTGATAACCTCATATGTGGTAGATAAAAATAAGAGTCACTAGATCTTGGGTGTTAGGGAAAGCCTCGTTAAACTCTCTTTTCAACTGAATGCCCAAAAGACACAGCTCTGTAAAAGCCCCAAGACCATTGGAACCATTAACGTGTCCTAAAATGCTAGAGTGAAAACCAGATCTAATCCAGGATGAGAAGTCCAAACCAGCATCAGTTCCAAGTGGTTGGGACAGTGCAGAGAAACTTCATCATTTCCAAGCCTTTCTGCTCACCTTCTCAAACCTGATTCTATATTAAATCTCAGCATCACAGTGAGTAATTATTTATTTCACAGTAGCCATTTTTATTAAGCAGATATGCATGCCTATGATGATTTCCTATTGGAAGAAAGCACTATTTGGATTTTGGAACCAGTGTTCCATTAAACTCAGACAACTTAAACTAGAGGTTGAAAGGTGATAAATACCTTAATTTCAAGAAACCTATGCATTTGAGGCAGAAATTATGAGGACCCCAAACCCACATAAGCATAATGCAAATCAGATTTTGTGTATTTTTAAAATTACAAGTATGGTGTTTTTAAAAACCAGTTGGAAATGGATAAAGTTCTGGAAGGTTTTATAGACTGGCCTTTGATTTATCCCACAAAAATGTTTGCACTATCAGGGAATAATGTAAAATCAAGTAGAGAAATCACAGAAATTAAAATGTAAGTGTAAGAAGTGTATGATGTGTGCTGGGAATGCCAGGAACAATCTTCCACCTGCTGGTTATGCTCTGCAAATTCCTGATATGTGGTAAATTATAACAGAAAATGGAAGTCCAGTATTAGGAAATTTTTATTAAAATAGCATTTCATTCAAACCACAGGAGTTGAGCAACATAAACAACTAAGGAATAGACATTTTCACAAAGCACGTACCTCCGAGGGCTCGGGGGAGAATGGAAATCATATATGTCACATACCATGTGGATTTTTGTTACTTACTTTCAATATGTGCTCTGTGGTGTGTTCAGTAAGAGATGTTGAGCACTTGGTCCCTAGTTGGTAGCACTGTTTGAGAAGATGTAAGAGGTGAGGCCTTGCTGGAGGAAGTGTGTCATTAGGGTGGGCTTTGAGAGCTTAAAGCCTCACCTGCTCCCAGTTTCCTCTCTCTCTGCTTCATGTTCGCAGGGGAGCATGCCTCTCTCAGCTTCCTGCTTCACTGCTGCTGTGCTTACCTCCTGCTGCGGGGGCCTCCTCTCCATGGTGGACTCTTGCCCCTCTGGAACCCTGGAACCGTAAGCTTCAATAAACCCTTCTATAAACTGCCGTGGTCATGATGTTTTATCATAGCAACTGAAAGTAACTAATGCAAATTTCCCATTACTGCCATTGTGCTTTGGGGCGTGGATGCTAGCTGAGCTCCATAGGCAGGGCCAGAAAATGTTAACTGATCACATTAATGAACCCCTGTCTTAATTTACTGATTAGTCTAGGAATCCATCCTTAAGCCTCTCTCTATATAACATTCTCTACTAACTAAAATAAGTTCAGAAGTGGCCAGAGGAAGTACCTGCAGTCACTAGGCTTACAGGATTCAGAAAGAATTTTCATATCCTAAAATGAGTCCAAGCTGAGTGAACACTAGGCATGCTTGTGGGACAGTTTCTTTCCCATGAAGAAAAATTGAATGAACACAGTCCTTACTCTAAATCTGCTTACAAGTGTGGGACCCTGTCTATTTCCAATTGCATTTGACAATCTGAGGTTTATTTTATTTTATTTAAATGTACCTAGCTAATACAAGCCCTGTCTTACAGTGTGTGGCTCATACACTTTGGCTGGTTTGGGTTTTGTTAATATGTACTTCTGCAGTATATAGGCCTTGGCACGGTCTGCTTCCAGTTCTACTCTTCCCAAATACAGGACAGTAGCCCTCTGCATTGTCCTGAGCAGTAGTGGAGGAGATTTCATCAAAGAAAGATGCAGCTGGTTCCTGTAGTGTTTGCTCTTGGTCCTAGGAAGTTGATCACAGAATACTGTTCAACAGCGTATTTTGATTTGAAAATTTGAGGTGATATTATTCCTTATTGGGTATAATTTGGGAGGTTGTTTTAAGATACACAGTAGGCAGCCGGGCGGTGGTGGCGCACGCCTTTAATCCCAGCACTCGGGAGGCAGAGCCAGGCGGATCTCTGTGAGTTCGAGGCCAGCCTGGGCTACCAAGTGAGTTCCAGAAAAGGCGCAAAGCTACACAGAGAAACCCTGTCTTGAAAAACCAAAAAAAAAAAAAAAAAAAAAAAAAAAAAGATACACAGTAGGCAAGACATCCACAAACGCACAGCTGAGAAACAGTGAAAGCAATCTGTCTGGTGTCTACTTCTGTCACTTTACATAGTGGAAGGGCCCACTCAGCCTGCCTTACCCACAGCTTTGTTCTGCACAGTTCCAGCAACCCAAAGTCAGCCACAGTCTGAAAATAGTAAGTGGGAAATTCCAGAAATAGTTTCTTTTCAATGAGAGCCATTTTAAAGAGTGTGATAAAACCCTCACACCATTCTGCTTTATCCTGCAGAGGACAGGAACCATCCTTCTGATCAGTGTGCTCACCCTCCATCACTCTCGGTCATTTAGTGCTGCCTTGGTTGGGATGTGAAATGTCCCCAACACACTCATGTGTTTGAGTACTTTGTCCCCAGTGGGGGGTGTTTTGGCAGAAAGTTAGGGGATCTTTAGGTAGCCCAGCCTTACTGGAGGAAGTCACTGGACAGGCCTTGAGGTTTCATAGCCTGCGCCATGTTCTTGTCTGCTCTGTAGTTCCTGACTGCTGGGGGTAACCAGCTGCCTCGGGCTCCTGCCTCTATGCCTTCCCCATCATGACTATTAGAGCACCACCAACACTGAAGTAGGTGCTAAGAACCATTTGCTTGGAATTTGCAATTCATTCACATGTGACAGTAACATTTAATCTCGCAGTGCTTTTAAAGGGACCAGAAAGAACTTTGATCTAAGTAGAATTACATTCTACAAGTTCTGAATGCCATTAGAAAAACAAAACTGCAGTGCTATCATTTCTGGTTAATGATGGCTCTCAAAAATAGGAATTGAATCCTTTTTTGGGTGGTGGGGAGTAAGAGATATATCTTCTGGAGCCATTTTGAGTAACCATGGCCCAGAAACACAGATTTAGATTGCTCCAAATTCCATGTTCCAATGTGGAGGCAGTTTCCTGAAGTTTTTTTACAACAGTTTTACAAAACAAAGGAAAGTCATAAATAAAGGCAAGTTTAAAATACGCTGATGGGTACATCAGAAAGGCAGATACAGCAAGGAGGGAAACTTTCCTATAGGCCCAAGATGCTATCTGAGCTTTTGGATTGGTGAAGGTTAGTGTTCTGCTAAGTTAATAGATTCCAAAAAGCATGCACAAAACTGGTAGAACTGTTAACAAAATCTCCTGAAAAGAAGCTGTGTCTACAGAGATCGACTGACTAGAATTTCAGTACTGTAAAGAGATTAGAATGTTGTAGGTTGGTCCAGAAGCTAATTATCTTACCTTGGTATAGACCTAGCCTTCTGGAACAGCTATTCCTTGCCCACCTCTGTCAGTTCTTTTTAAAAGTCATCATCAGGAAATGTGACTGATCCTCTCAAATACAAAAATTTGTATTTTTAAAAATTACACTTACAGGGCCCAGGGAGATAGCCCTAGTGAATAAGAACACTCGCTGTGTTGGCGTGAGGACATGAGTTTGACCCCTTAGCACCCATATAAAAAACTGGGCATGGCTAGGCATGCCTCCTCCAAAGTAAACATTGGGATGGAGGGAACAGGTGACCCTCAGGAGCTTATTGACCAACTAGCCTAGCAAAAACTGTGATCTTTAATTCAGTAAGAAATCCCATCTCAAGAGAGTTTGAGGAAGATGCCTAACTCTTCCTCTGACCTCCACATGTATACACATGGATCTATGCATCTGTATACTTACATTCACGTACCAAACAAATGTGCATAGACACACATAATATGCATATCTGAAACAAGCTTACTTCTCTCTTAAAATACAGTTTTAAGTGTTGGGACTTTTATATAAAATTAATATTTAAAACCTTTATTCTACCTTCTTATCCATGTTTGATATGGAATCAGCAAAGATGTCTATCGTGTGGATTATGTCATTTGAGGCTAGTGGATGGAACTGGAGACCATCATGTTAAGCTAAATAG
Organism: Peromyscus maniculatus bairdii; assembly: GCF_049852395.1. NCBI lineage: Eukaryota > Metazoa > Chordata > Mammalia > Rodentia > Cricetidae > Peromyscus > Peromyscus maniculatus. The sequence goes on along the minus strand of NC_134852.1, from coordinate 58,144,755 downwards.
GCCAAACTCAGAAAGGTGTATATTGCCTGTTTTCTCTACTATACAGAATCCAGACTAAAGAAATACATAAATATATGTTACATATAACATGAAGGTAGGCCGGCAGTCATTTAGGAGAGCAGTGTTAGGGTTTGGTAAGAATGCTCTTCCATTGTCTCATTGATTTGAACACTTGGTCCCAGTAGGTGGTGCTGTTTGGAGAGGTTATGGAACCTTTAGGAGGTGGAGCCTTGCTGGAAGAAGAATTATATCAGAGTTAGGAGAGCTCTGAGGGTTTGTAATGTTGCTCAACTTCCTGTTCCGCCTTGCTGCTTTCTGTGTGCTGTTGAAAATGTGGTCAGCCAGGTTCCTGCTCCTGGTGCCATACCTTGCCTTTCCTGCTATGATGGACTCTGTCCCTCTGAAACCATAAGCCAGGATAAACTCTTTCTTCCTTTAAGTTGCATTGGTCATGATATTTTATTACAAAAACAGAAAGTAATTAATAGAGATAGTAAGGAGACCAGTGGGAGGGTGAATATAACGGAAGTAAAAATGCTAAAAATGATAGACACATGATAATGTCTTAATGAACCTATTGTTTTATAACCAATTGAAATGATTTTTATTTAAACCATTATATTCCAAAGAGTTTTATTTTTAGCCTAATGTTTTATACATGCCTCTCAAATGTTCTTTATTTGAGTGTCTCCTGCCTGGATATGAAAAGGCTGAAAGCATTGCTCTAACATAAGCCAAAGCCACACCACATTGTAATGGAAAGCACATTGTGTTTCAAATTATCTGACTTGGAATTTTGTAAATAGAAAGGGGAAAAGTTAGCCACTTTCTTTCCTTTTCACCCGTTCATGTTTTTCTTCTTTCTCTTCTGAGCAGAGGCTAGACCATCATCATATACACTGTCAACCCCTTCCCTTGACCTCCGATTTACTGAAGTAACTGGTAGGAGGCCTTAGCAGACAAGCAGGAGGATCAGGGTGGGCTCTGTCTGCCAGGCTCCAGGCATGTTCTGCAGGGTATTCCCTCTTGCACTCCTCTGGACTTCCTGCTTATGCTGACGTACCTTGTTGACTGTTTTTTACCTCGCCTAGAATCTTATTAATATTCTTCTGTTTATTTATCGTTAAAATGTCTCATGAATCTGCCCTTATTGCCTGACAGGACCTGAATAGATACATTTGCCCACATTCTCAACCTTTTTATTAAGTCATGTGAGTCGTAACATTTTCCATCAGCACTAATATAGATAGTGACGAGTACTTTAATGAATGTATTTTCAAATACCTGTCATTGACATATGTGCTGCCAATCTGACAAAAATCATCATTACAGACATTATATGACAGGCAATATGAAGTCATTCCATGATGTAATTAACTGGATGTGAACAAAGCATTCCTTAATAGTGGGCATGGTGGAGATGTTGGAACATGGATACAGATGGCGAAGACCATAGAATACCTTATACAGGGTCTTTTGTTTGTTTGTTTGTTTGTTTGTTTTGTTTTTAATATTCAGTTGGCTTTCAAATCTTATTGTTAATTTTGGAACACAGCACTAGAACATAGAACGAATCTGGAATGAAACAATGTAGAGAATTGATTGTCATTTGCTGGACAGCTAATAACACTGAGATAGCCTTGGTAAGCAAGGAGGTGATCTCCTTGAAGAAGTGGAATAAGAAACTTGGAGGGCCTTGAGAGGCTCCGATTTCAAAAATATTTTTCTTTAAGATTAATTTGTGTGTGTGTGTGTGTGTGTGTGTGTGTGTGTGTATGGCTCTGTGTGTGGGGAAAAGTCCAGAAGAGAGGCCTCAGCTTATATGGTTGCTCAGATCTGAATTTTGTTTCCCAAGATTGAGCAGTAATTGCTCTTAGCCACTGAGTCATCTCTCTAGCTCCTGGAGAATCTTGAATTAGTAGATATCTGCAGAGAGATGTGCTGTGCTCTTTCACTGAAATGAAAGAGTAAAATACACGTAGTGTTGACTTGGATGATATTAATGACTGAGCAAGAAAAAGCTCACAATAGAACACTGGCCTCACTGAAACTCCCCACAAACTTGTCTTCAGTTCCCATCTAGTCATTCCTCACACTATTTGGAATGCCCTGGATTTACACATTAGATGATAGCATGGAAAATTGGTGACGACATGCATTTACAAGAAGTTCAGAAGACAGTTTAGACTAGCAATCAGTATCAACTCAATGCATATTTTGTCTTGTTAGTATCTTAGGACAATATTACTAATGGCACATCTGAGTCCTGGCTTGGTTTCTGTTGCTGTGATAAAACCTGTTGCTTACCAAAAATAACGTGAAGAGGATAGAGTTTTGTTCATCATCAAGGGAAGCTAGGCAGGAGGCTCAAGGCAGGAAACTGGAGGCAGAAACTGAGGCAGAACCATAAAAGAACATGGCATACTGGCTTGTTCCCCACGGCTACTTATCTAAGTTTTCTAAACAGCCCAAGACCACCTGCCCAGGGGATGGCACTGCCCACAGTGGGCCGGGCCCTCCTGCATCAATTAGCAATCACAAAGAAAATGTCCCACTAACACACCATAGGCTAATGCCGTTTGGGTGGTTCTTCAGTTAAGTTCCTTCTCAGGTTACTCCAAGTTTGTGTCAAGTTTAGAACCAAAGGGAACTATGGGAATCTGAGAATCTAAATAGAACACAGGGTAATTCTATCTCCTTAAAAAATGGTTTTGTAGTTTGACACCAACTTGCCAATGCGTTCTACAGGCATTTGATAGTGTAGAAACTTCTCTATACCCAAGACAGGCCCTGGAGTTGTGTTCAAATAGGAAGGAAAAGGACTGGCATTTGATAGTGTAGAAACTTCTCTATACCCACGACAGGCTCTGGAGTTGTGTTCAAATAGGAAGGAAAAGGACTGGCATTTGATAGTGTAGAAACTTCTCTATACCCACGACAGGCCCTGGAGTTGTGTTCAAATAGGAAGGAAAAGGACTGGCATTTGATAGTGTAGAAACTTCTCTATACCCACGACAGGCTCTGGAGTTTTGTTCAAATAGGAAGGAAAAGGACTGGCATTTGATAGTGTAGAAACTTCTCTATACCCACGACAGGCCCTGGAGTTGTGTTCAAATAGGAAGGAAAAGGACTGGCATTTGATAGTGTAGAAACTTCTCAATACCCACGACAGGCTCTGGAGTTGTGTTCAAATAGGAAGGAAAGGACTGGAATGCTGAAGACAGCTTCTGTGCAAACGCTTCATCTCCCGGCTTCCAGGAGCTTCTGTGGAGCCCACTGCTCAGTGCAAGCCAAGGTCCCCAATGGGCTTTTCTGTTGGCTTCATGTTATCTCCCTTTTTTTCCCCTAACATTTTCCCTAAATAATTTAACATAATAAAACTTAAATAAAAGAATAACGAATCATAAAAAGTTTCTGTGTTTCTTAAGGTTTATTAAAAGCAGAAAAATAGTTCAAATTCAACCAAACTACATCCTGAAGGAATGAGATAATTTTCTAGAAACATTCATTAAATTACACAGAAAAGGACAACTTAAACAATAATTTCTCCCTCTCCTTAAGTAACTGCAACTCATACCTGAACATTTAACTTGATCCTTCTTGTTTTGCTAATATTAAAACTAAATTCTTGAGATAATCCCACTGGAAGAAGTGCTTCTTAAGTTTTATCATTTTTATGTATCTCCTACTGCTTGGATAACTGTTCACTTTAAAAATTCCATCTAAGAATGACAGCAATGAAATTCATATTTTTCATATTGACACAAATCACCTCAAAAGTCTTTATCAATACACATTGTACACGCCCATCCTCTGTGTATATTGCATGTATTTTGTGCAGTGGACTTCCCTAGAGTATATATGAGTTAAACTAATTTTGTTTTTTTATATTTAAATATTTAATTTTTCTTTTATAATTAATGACTTTTTTCCCCTAATGGTCGAATAAGAAAGAAAAAGAAGCAGTCGGAGAATGAGCTGTTTTTATTTTGAATTAGAAGTTGGATTTTATGTAGATCTGTGACACTGTCTGTGTTCCTTCATTTTGTCCAGTGATTATTGCATGTTGCTGTATGAGCACCTGCCAGGAAGGAGTTCTTGTTTCTGGTTCAATAAATTTTAAGTGTCTGTGGTTCTCATTTTCAAGTCTCCAAAATTTTTATATGGATTCTTTAGGCACATTTTTTTCATTATTTCTCAGCCTTCTTTTTTTCTGCATGGCTGAAATTTCCAGACATATAGCCCAAAACGTCCTAGGAGATTTAACATATATATATAAAATAAAGCTAAGCAAATGGAAATTGAAAAATGCATGCACATGTATGCACACACACGCATACACAAACTCGATTTAATTTCCAGGATGATAGATGAATCTAATTTTCCTAATTAGTCTCTCACAAAGTAGCAAATATAAGAGAAATTGTCAAGAAAGCTGCTGTATTTAATTGCTTCCAGACCTAATCTGGGTTCTGAGATTGGGCTGGTCTGCTAATAACATTAATGTCAAGGAATGTTCTCACCAGAGATTCCTGGTATTTCAAAATAAACTGGCTGAAACTAGCCAACAAGTGATTAAACTAACATTTGCAATATTACAGATGCATTTTATTGAAGGCTAACATTTATATAGCATTGCTTCTTAGTTAATTGTCAATATTTAAGTCTAAAGAATGCTCTCAAAAAATTAAAATAAATGTTTCATTAAAAAGGAAAACAGGCCAGGTGGTGGTCGTCCATGCCCAACACTCAGGAGACAGAGGCAGGTGGATCTCTGTGAGTTCGAGGCCAGTCTGGTCTGCAGAGTGAGTTCCGGGACAGCCAGGGCTGTTACACAGAGAAACCCTGTCTCAAAATAAAATAAAATAAAATAAAATAAAATAAAATAAAATAAAATAAAAAATAAGGAAAATCAAGGGACAGTACAAAGAATATCCTGTCACATTTAAAGGAGATGGGCCACCTGAAAGGAGAGAAAAGTTTTAGAGGCAAAATGATTTTATAGCTAAGTTTTTTCTTTCATTTTATTCTTTTAAAGAACATAATGAGTGTGTTCATTTTCTAAGTCCCCATGTCATTATTTAACAGATCTGTACATGCTCCTGCTGCCTTTTATTGTATAATATGGGGCATCTTCATCCCTTGCTTAGTTGGTATTATTTTAGTATTTATGTTTTTTAAAGTAAATATTTCTAATTGTATGTGTGTGGATATTTTGCCTGCATGTATGTCCGTGCACCGTGTTCATACTTTGTACACATGGAGGCCAGAAGAGGATGCTTGATCCCCTAGAACTAGGATTACAGACAGCTGTGAGGGGCCATGTGGGTGCTGGGAGCTGAACCTGGGTCCTCTGCAAGAGCAGCCGGTGCTCTTGACCACTGAGCCACCTCTCCAGTCCCAGTGTTTATGTTTTGATGTTGCTGTCCTGAGAACCGAAGACCTCACTAGGGAGCAGCATGTCTATCAGGATGCTGGCTGTACTGCCATCCTCCTGCAGATTTTTCCTCCTTCATGTTTAGTTCTGAGTAACAGAAAATGCTCTGAGATTAGAACAAGACAGACTATTGAGGGAAATGTAGGGTAGAACACAAGAAGAAGAAGAAGGAGGAGGAGGAGGAGGAGGAGGAGGAAGAGAAAGGCAATTTTACTATATAATGGCAAATACTTACAACTATTAGAGATTTTTAACCTTAGTAATAGTAAACAGTAATAGTAATCAATGATATAATTCTAAGCAAAAATCACATTTTATGATAAGTTGATTTATTAACAAAACATTAATTTAGAAGAAAACTATTAATTTTACCAAATCAATAGTATTTTTATTTTGGTCTTAGTTACAGAAAGCATCACTCATTTGATTATATGTATTTAATGATAAAATATATTTATTCATTTAGTAGTGTTCCTGGCTTCTGCTTAGTCAGTCTCAGAAAATATCTGTAATTGTGCATGGAGGCATCATTAAAATGAACTTTGAAGTTTGGTCATTCTCTATCATGCTGATTTTAATTAATTTGTTTGCGTGTTTAGTTAAAAAGAAAAGTAATTTAATTTTAACAGAATGGCTTAATGTTTCTATCGTGAACTTTTGGATCAGCTCTCCTTATTCATTAAATACGCTAGTGCCAAATGCTCTGAAAATCTAATCCATCTCTGGTCTTTCACAGGATCAAGAGGTTCTTAATGTAAGTCATGTTTTCAAGTTAAAATTTTTTTGAGAGTTAATCATTCAGTTTTTAGTTATCTTATTAAAAACACAGATAAGGTGAAAACCTTCTTTAGGGTTATCACTCAGTTTTTTGGCATTTAAGCCTCTTCAGGCTTGGAGTTAATTAAAAGATGCTCTATAGACCCCCATCTCTCTTTCCCATGAGCAAAGCTAAAGGAAAGATTATTCCTGTGTACAGTTTGACCCTTTCTCTCAACATTTCCTATTCAGAAGTTTTCTCTGAATGTCTTTTCTGTGTGCTTTTCATTACTACCCACTGACACTTCTTGAAGGGGTTTGGTTGAATTCTGGAGGCAGATGCACTGCCACTGTGCCCATGATGTCATGAGTACTGGAGTGACTTCTGTGGGCCCCTGAGCGCTCAGCAACAGGTACAGTTCAGAGTGACTCACGAGAAACTGTCTGCTTTTCAATGTATTTCCTCATTTTCCTTAGGGAATTTTATTATCATAGTTAAACATTCGGATAAAAATTCATTGTAGTATTACCTCAGACAGTAGAAGAGTTCTTGTCCTCCTCTCCTCTTAAAAGAAAGAGAGCCAAGATGAAATGAAGGAAGAGAGAAGAAGGGGAGGGAGGAAGGGACAGAGGAGGAAGGAAGGAGAGAGATGGGAGGAGAGGAGGGAAGTAGACAGGCACTGTGTCTTCAAACAAGTTGCTTTGAATCGCTTCACATTTGTGTTGTGGGAAAACAAATAAACACCTTTTAACCAATCAAACTCAGCCATGAGTTGAATCCTGCTATGTACTTTTTTTAAAGCAAGGTTAACCCAGGCTACCTCCCAAGTATTAGAGCCACTCTGCTCTGCCCGGCTTAACCTGCTTAGTCGACGTGTGATAGCACAGAAACTCTTTAAAGTCATTTTCCCCTGTGACACTGTGAGCTCCTGGTCAGCAGGGATCTCGTCCTTGCGCTTATCTACAAACCCCTAGCCAACAGAGCTGGGAGAATGAGGGAAGGAACTCTCCCTGTCCAAGAGCAAGTCGACAGGAGAGAGTCAGAGAAAGAAGGCTCCTGTTGTGGGCCTTTGCTGTGAAGATGGCAGTATCTTCATTGCAGGGGTCTGGTGTGATGATAGTACGAAGGTGGAGGGGTCACTCATCAGACAGTACACTAAATATTATGTCTTATTCTATGTGACCCCAAGACATGTCTGTCATAAAGTGAATGTTTAATCCCACCCTGTAGACCTTAAGAAAGTGTTCTGTAGGTAATTTTAGCAAAGAAGCTAACCTCACTTTGTCTCTTTCCAAATCTGGTCTTCTATTCCTGATGTCAAGGTTCATGGCAGACGTGACTCATGCAAAGTATTACTCCTACTTCTTGACAGCCTTTGCAGAGATTGTGGCTGACAAAATTCCTTTGCCAATGGTTCTAGAGTCCACCAGTGTCCACTGACCCTCTCCACTTGCCTGTGTAGTTCTTGGGTTTAGAGTGCTACTCTTTGCAGTGTTCTGCCTGGTCTATTCAGTGCAACAAATACTGAGTTAGTTCATTTTAAAAGTCCCTGTTCCAGATTGTTGTGTAAATCAGCAGTGGGCAAGGGGTCCACATTTCTGATAACAGAAATGTCAAGAAGTTTTACTATGGTTTGATAAACTAATCTTTTTTGTCATTTATAAATGGCCCCGTACACAAAAGGGAACAAGTTTAATGTCTTCACAAATGCGAGTTTCAGGAAACATGAGAGAGAAAAATCTCACATATATTGTCCTTTGTTTTATCAATAAAGATGCAAAGTTAATAATTGGTGCTGTCTTCCACTGAGAGACTTAGATGATAATTAGTCTTAACCGTAAAAACCTGGAGTCAGATATTGAGGTGAAAACTGAAAGATCTGAGAAGCAGAGCAACCAGCCACCAGAAACTTCTTACCTCTACAAATCCTTAGACTGAATGGCTCGAGATCCTGTCTCTCTCCACCTCCCTAGTGCTTGGATTAAAGGCGTGTGCCATCACTGCCTGCTCTGTTTCTCCTGTAGACCGGTTCAATCTCCCTTTAAGGGGGAGCTGTCTCTTTAGCCCTCGCCCTTGCTTTCTCAAACTTACAGTTTAGTAGGTGAGATAGACAGAGAAGCAAATGGTGATGCCGTTTGGAAAAGAAAACTTAAGTTTCCAGGACACAGGGGACAACTGGTTCTCCAGAGGTCAAAGAAATCAGAGAGGTGGGGATCTACATGGTTCTAGGTGAACAAACTTCTTCAACAGGAAAGTAAAGCGGGAAATACCTTTCTTGCTAGCTAGCTACAGTGAAGACCAGGAGCCGTGAAGGTGTTAGATGTTTAGGATTTTGTGATAGTATATGATTGACAGACACAGTAGGCTTTAAATTTTATAATGAAGTTGTTCATTGATACCTTTCCTCAGTTTTGATTGATTTCCTCTTAAGTTCAAATTCCTTACAGATATATATATACTTGAACTGTGGCTTTTGAAACAGATTTAACCATTCAACAAGAGCATTGCTTTTCAGTGGGATAACACAAAGGAGAAAAATACCACAGTGCAATAACTTAAAGGTAACTACCAGCGGCTATGTGTGTCTGAGTGTGTGCTTTTGGATCTGTTCCATAAAGCATTTCCTCTGATTTTGAGTCATATTTGGAAATATTGAAAGCCATCATGGTAGAAATATTTCCGTGCTGTTCATTGCAGTCATGAGTTATGATTAAACATGAGTTACATTTCAACATTGGGTCCAGTTCAACTTTGTTTTTAGATGAAGTGGCAGGTGTCACAGGCTGACCTCATTTGTCAGTCTGGCACACCAGCCAGCATCTGTTTTAGTGAACACTATTTGTATTTTACCAGAAGAAATGGTTTTCATCATGGAATGAAACCATCACGTGTAACGTTATTTTAAAATGAGTTTTCTACTCTGAGTTTCAATTTACAAAATTAGAGAAAATCCATAAAACTATAACCAAAGAATGTTAAGATTCCTATGTTACTGATATCTGTGACATTCGTTTACTCAGTGATTATACATGCAGTGTCCACTGCATGCCTCGTGGTGTTATGACCATAAAAATATTTAGTATAAAAGTTTTATTAAGTTGAGCTTCTCAGAATTAGGATTACAGATTTTTTTCAAATAAATTTAGAAACAAACTATAAATATATAACAAAGGAAATGCTTACTTACTTAATTCCAGCTTAAGTAGGAAAACCACACCTCAGACTACATGGTACAGAGTATGTGAACTACCCAGGACAAACATCTTGTTCTGAAGGAGATTTTAGTCTCTTCCCACAGGTTTCAGATGTTTTGCAGGATCACACAGTAGGAAACAGGTGTGCTTACACTGCCAAGTCAAAGTCTGAAGTTGTCCTGAATGTAAATAAGATACATTTTAAACAGAGAAAACTTTGAATTTTCACATGGAATTTCTATGATTTATTCTTTGTAGGTTTTTTTCTTTTTTTCATGAATGTGGTGAAATGTAGCAGGATTTATTTTAGGGTTTCAGAATCCAGCTCCTCCTATTCCTGACATGATTTATAATTATTATTTGTAAAGTTCAGTTCCTTTGTCTCACAACATTAAAAAAAAAAACACACACACATATCTACATGAGAAATGTAGTTGAGAGACTAGCAAGAGCTGCCAGGCAGGGAGATGAACGTATTTTATCTTAGTCAAGTGCTTTAATAAAATGCAGTTAGGTGGTTTACTTCAGAAAGGTCTCCACTTACTTCATGGTTTCATGGTTTTTTTGTCCATCACATGACTTCATATTGCCTTTTGTACCTTGCCCACATGCTCCCGTGCCTGCATTGCTGTTTTTAACAGCTGTATCAGAGTTATTTACAAACATAAAGATTTATTTTTCTTTTCTTTTTTAGTTTGGTTCCTCTCCCCTAGTGTGTGTGTGTGTGTGTGTGTGTGTGTGTGTGTATGTGTGTGTGTGTCCATGTGTGCACAGACACTGAGAACAACAGTTAATAAATGGGACTTCCAAAAACTGAGAAGCTTCTGTAAGGCAAAGGACACAGTCAATAAGACAAAATGACAGCCTACAGAATGGGAAAAGATCTTCACCAACCCCACATCTGGCAGAGGGCTGATGTCCAAAATATATAAAGAACTCAAGAAACTAGACATCAACATACCAAACAATCCATTTTAAAAATGGACTACAGATCAAAACAGAGTATTCTCAACAGAAGAATCTCAAATAGCTAATAGACATTTAAGGAATTGCTCAACATCCTTAGCCATCAGGGAAATACACAAAAAATGAGCTACCATCTGACATTTGAGATACCATCTTATACTTGTCTGAATGGCTTAGATCAAAAGCACTGAGGACAGCTTATGCTAGAGATGATGTGGAGTAAGGGAAACACTCCTCCACTGCTGTTGGGAGTGCAAACTTGTACAGCCATTTTGGAAATCAGTATGGAGTTTCTCAGAAAATTGGGAATCAGTCTACCTCAAGGCTCAGCAATACCACTCTTGGGCATATACCCAACGGATGCACAATTATACCACAAGGAAATTTGTCCAACTATGTTTATAGCAGCATTATTTGTAATAGCCAGAACCTAGAAACAATCTAGATGCTCCTCAACCGAAGAATGGATAAAGAAAATGTGGTACATTTACACAATGTAGTATTGCTCAGTAGTAAAAAAAAAAAAAAAAAAAAAAGAAAATGACCTCATGAAATTTGCAGGCAAATGGATGGAAGTAGAAAACAATCATTCTCAGTGAAGTAACCCATACCCAGAAAGACAAACACAGTATGTACTCACTCATAAGTGGATGTTAGACTTAAAGGATAACCAGGCTACAATCCACAAACACAGAGAAGCTAGATAACAAGGAGGACCCTAAGAGACACATGCATGGATCCCCCTAGGAAGGGTAAATAGATAAGATCTGAGTAAACTGGGGGTTGGGGGAGGAGTGAGAACATGAGGGAATGGGATGATTGACTTGGAGGAGGGACAAAGAGAGAGCAAGGAAAGAGATAATTTGATAGAAGGAGCCATTATGGGTTAGGGAGAAACCTGCTGCTAGGGAAATTCCCAGGAATCCACAAGGATGACCCAACAATAGTGGAGACGGTGCCTGAACTGGCCTTCCCCTGTAATCAGATTGATGACTACCCTGTCATCATAGAACCTTCATCCAGTAACTTTTGGAAGCAGCTGCAGAGATCCAGAGCTAAGCACTGGGCTGAGCTCCTGAAGTCCAGTTGAAGAGAGGGAGGAGAAATTATATGAGCAAGGGGGTCAAGTGAAGGTCATGATGGGGAAACCCACAGAGACAGCTGACCCGAGCTACTTGGAGCTCATTGACTCTGGACTGACACCTGGGGAACCTGCATGGGACCTGACTAGGCCCTCTGAATGTGGGTGACAGTTGTGTGACTTGGGCAGTTTGTGGCGCCCCTGGCAGTGGGACCTGGATTTATCCCTAGTGCATGAACCTGCTTTTTGCATACCATTCCCAATGGAGGGACACCTTGCTCAGCCTAGATGCAATGGGGAGGGGCTTGGTTCTGCCTCAACTTGATGTGCCAGACTTGGTTGACTCCCCATGGGAGGCCTTACTCTCTCTGAGCAGTGGATTGGGGTGGGATAAGGGAGAGGGAGGAGGGGCGGGAGGGGGAACTAACTGGTATGTAAAATGAAAAAAAAAACTTTTAAATTAAAAAAAATAATTTAAATTGAACAGAAAGTTATCTTTGGAAAATTTTCCAGTGTGTGATTTGAATACATAAAGAAAAAATACTGATTTTGGGAAACAAAAATCCAATGGAAATTTTTACATGTGCCAAGTAAACTGAGTATAAACAGTTTGACATTTGTTCTAGTTTCATTTGTATTGCTGTGATTAAAAACCTGGCCGAAAGCAACTTAGGGGAGGAAAGGGTTTATCTGGCTTACAATTCTAGGTTACAGTCCATCATTGAGGGGACATCAACGCAATAATTCTAGTAGCTGTCCACATGGCATCCACAGACAAGAACAGAGAGAAACAAATGTATAGGTTCTTGCTGCTTGTACTCAGATCAATTTCTCAATTTTTACACTGTTCAGGACTATTTGTTTAGGGAATGGTGATGCCCACATGGGCCTTGTCTTCCCACATTAACAGTCAGTACACTGACCCACAGACATGTCCCCAGGTCAGCCTGATCTAGACAATTCCTCATTGAAGCTCTTCTCATGTGGTTCTTGGTTGTTGCAAGCTGACAGAAGTATTGGTTCTTAACAACCAGGGAGCCTGCATGGGACCAACCTAAGCTCTCTCTACATATATGACAAATGTGTAGCTTGGTCCATTTGTGGGACTCCTAGCAATGGGAATAGGAACTGTCCCTAATGCTTTTGCTGGCTCTTGGAAACTTTATTAAAGATTTATTTATTTATTATGTATACAGTGTTCTGTCTGCACACACCCCTGCAGGCCAGAAGAGGGCACCAGATCTCACTACAGATGGTTGTGAGGCACCATGTGGTTGCTGGGAATTGAACTCAGGACCATTGGAAGAACAAGCAGTGCTCTTAACCTCTGAGCCATCTCTCCAGCCCTTGGCTCTTGGAAACTTATTCCTCATACTGGATTGCCTTGCCCAGCCTAAATATAAGGGAGGTGCTGAGTCTTACTGCAACTTGATATGCCATGCTTTGCTGATACCCAGGGGAGGCCTGCCCCTTTCTGAACAGAAACAGAGGAGGAATGGATTGAGGGAGGGGAGGAGAGGGACAGAGAGGGGATGGAAAGACAGGAGAGAGGGGAAACTGCAGTCCGTATGTAAAATAAATAAATAAATACTGTTATTTCTTAGAGAAAATCAATAAGATTGAAAACCCTTATCCAAATTAATTAAAAGGTGGAGAGAGAATATCCAAATTAACAAAATCAGAAATGAAAAGGGTGGCATAATTACAGACCCTGAGGAAATCAAAAGAACCATAAGGGCCTATAAAAAGTTGTACTCCACCAAATTTAAAAATCTAAAAGAAATGGACAGGTATTTTCCATGATAATCACCACTTACCAAAGTTAAATCAACATAAGCTGAGCAATTTAAATAGACCTATAAAACCTAGTGAAATGGAAGCCAAAGTTAGAAGTCCCCAACAACACCAACAAGATGGCTTTAGTGCAGAATTCTACCACACTTTTAAAGAAGAGTTAGTGTCAGTACTTCTCAAATTATTCCACAAAATAGAAGCAGGAGAAACTTTGCCCAATTAATTTTATGAGGCCACAGTTACCCTGATATCCAAACCACATAAAGGCCTAACAAAAAAAGAATTGCATACCAATTTTCCTTATGCACATAGATGCAAAATACTAAATAAATACATGTAAACCAAAGCCAAGAACACATCAAAAAGATCATCCACCATGATTAAGTAGGCTTCATCCCAGAAATATAGAGATGGTTCAATATACATAAATCAACATGTAATCCATCAAATAAATGAAATGAAAGAAACCACATGATCATCTCATTAACTGCAGAAAAGGCCTTTTACAAAATCCAAAACCCCTTCATGATAAAAAAGCCCTGGAGAGATTAGTGATACAAGGGACATACCTCACCATAAAATAGACAGTTTACAAAAACTCAGAGCCAACATAATTTAAATGGAGAGAAACTCAAAGCAATTTCATTAAAATCGGGAACAAGACAAGGTTGTTCACTCTTTCCATATCTATTCAATACAGTACTTGAAGTCTTCACAAAAGCAACTAAGATGACTGATCTTTATAAAGTGGATACAAAGAAAGAAAGATGTCAAAGAATCTTTATTTGTAGATGACATGATAGTATACCTAAGTGACCCTAAAAATTCCACCAGGAAACTCCTGCAGCTGAAAAACACTTAGAGTGAAGTAGCTGTATACAAAGTTAACTCACAAAAATCAGCGGCTCTCCCATATACAAATGACAGGTAGACTGAGAAAGAAATCAGTCAGGGAAAGGACACCCGCAGAAATCAGCGGCCCTCCCATATACAAATGACAGATAAACTGAGAAAGAAATCAGGAAAACAACACCTTTCACAATAGCCCCAAATAGTATAAAATACCCTGGGGTAACTCTAACCAAGCAAGAGAAAACTTGTATGATAAAAACTTTAAGATATTGAAGAAAGAAATTGGAGAAGATATTAAAAGATGGAAAGATCTCCCATGCTCATGGTTGATAGGATTATCAGAGTAAAAATGGTCATTTTACCAAGGCAATCTACAGATTCAGTAAAATTCCCATCAAAATCATAACACAATTCTTCACAGATCTTGAAAGGACAATGTTCAGCTTCATATGTAAACCCAAAATACCCAGGATAGCTAAAACAATCCTGAATAATGAAAGAACTGCTTGAGGTATCACCATCCCCAAGTTGTACTACAGAGCTATAGGAATAAAAACATGGCATTAGCATTAAAACAGACTCATTGATAAATGGAATTGAATTGAAGAGCCAAACAAAAGTCCGTACACCTATGGACACCTGATTTTTTTTTTTTTTAATGAAGAAGCCAGAAATAATCATGAGAAAAAAAGATAGCATCTTCAACAAATTGTGCTGGTCAAAATGGATAGCTACAGTAGAAAAATCCAAATAGAGCCATGCTTATCACCCTGAACAAAATTTAATTCCAAATGGATCAAAGACCTCAACATAAATCTAGGTAGAAGAGAAAATGGGGAATAACCTTGAACTCATTGACTCAGGAAAAGACTTTCTGAACAGAACATTGTTAGCACAGCCACTAAGATCAAGAATTAATAAATGGGACCTTATGAAACTGAAAAACTTCTATAAGGCAAAGGACAGTCATTCAAACAAAGCAGCAGCTTACAGAATGGGAAAAGATTTTGACCAACTACACACCTGATAGAAGGCTAATATTCAAAATATATAAAGAACTAAAAAACCTAGATAGCAGGATGACAAAATAACCAATTTTTAAAAATGGACTACAGATTCAAATAGAGAATTCTCAAAAGAGGAGAAACACTTAAAGAAATGTTCAATATCTTTATTCATCAGGGAAATGCAAATCAAAACTACTTTGAGATTTCATCTTACACCAGTCAGAATGGCCAATGTCAGTAAAACAAGTGACAGCTCATCCTGGCGAGGGTGTGGAGCAAGGGGACACCCATCCATTGCTGATGGCAGTGTCAGCTTCTACAGCAACTATGGAAATCAGTGTGGCAGTTCCTCAGGAAGATGGGAATCAATCTACCTCAGTTATGCCACTCTTGGGCATATACCCAAAGCACGCTTCATCCTACCACAGAGACCATTGCTCAGCCATGTTCACTGCTGCTCTATTCATAATAGCCAAGAATTGGAAACATTCTAGATTTCTCTCAACAGAAGAATAGGTAAAGAAAATGTGGTATATTTGCAAAATGGAGTATTACTCAGCCATTAAAAATGAGATCATGAAATTTTCATATAAATGGATGGAACTAGAAAAAATCATCCTGAGGGAGGTGATCCAGACCAAGAAAGACAAATATGGTACATATTCACCTATATGTGGATATTAACTGTTAAGTCAATGATAACCAAGGTATAGTCTGTGGAACCACAGAGGTTAGATACACAGTAAGGGACTTGGGTCAAGGGGCTGATCTATTCCTCGGAAAGGGACATGAAATAGATAGTTATGGATGCTTGGGGGTGGGAGACTGCGATGGGAGGATTAAGTGGAGAGGTGGAGGGAAGAGGGGGACAAGGGAAGGAATATGGGAAGAGACAGCTAAAATTAAGGGCCGTTTAAGGGGTAATATGGAAACCTAATACAGTAGAGCTTCCTAAAGTATATACATATATGAAGGTTGTCTAAATGAAATCCCAAATAATGGGAGAGACAGAGCCCCACTAGCCATCTCTTTTCATCAAATGAAGCTTGCAGTACTGGGACTGGGTTACATCTAATTGAGCTGTTGGTCAAAAGGGTCTGTTGCCAAGACGATATTTTGCTCTCCACAAGTTGATGGTAAGGCTCGATCACTTAAGACATACCTATACAACTCTATGAACATGGAAAAGTTGAACTGGTGTCATACCAGCTTTTTTAAAAATACTTGTTTTAACATATTTATTCTCTTTTTAACATACAAGTGCTTTGTGTATATATTGTGGCTTCCAGTTTAGTATTTTTACAGGATTCCTGAGTGTGCAAATGAGTGGGTCTCTAATTCCTGTGCCGCCTTCTTGGGCTCTTTTCCTTCTGTTTGTTTTTCCCTATTCCAATGTTAGGTTTTGTTTTATTATATTGTATTATTATCCCTAAGAAGCCTGTTTGTTTTGTAATGAGAGACAGAAAGAGGGTGGATCTGGATGGGAGGGGAGATAGGGAAGAACTGGCAGGAGTAGAGAGAGGGAAAACCGTAATGATATGTGAGAAAAAAAAATCTATTTTCAATAAAAGGAAAAACAAAAGCAACTAACCACCACAGTGCCTCTTCAGAAAACCTGTGCTGTATTACTTTCATCACCAAAAGAGTATTTGGCATAGCTGTGAGGTGTTGAGGAAGTCAATGCAAATCCTCTGTTCCTCCTCTGCCTTGAAGGACAGAGACTGACACCATGCATAATTAAAAACTTAAAATATCTGGAAGGATGGACCATGGTGAGCCATGGAGTGTGTGTGATTAAGGCTTTTGGTGCCCTTGAAAGTCTTGTTTTCTCAACCATGTTTAGCATTATTCTCTGATCAGCAAAAATACCTCAGAACTTGCTATTTTTAACTGAAGTGATGGACAATGAGACAAGACTATTTTATCTAAAATAAAAGATTTTTAAATTCCAGGGTGGTAAACTTTTGAACTCTTATAATAACTGCTGAAAACACATACATTAACATTTATTGGATGATGATGTTTTGGTCATAAAAATTATCAAGGATATAAACTTTTTATGTAAAGGATCAGAAATTCAAAATATCTTGGGGGGTACTCAATGAAAACTCAAACTAGGTCAAACTGAGAAATAATATTACTCATGTTTATGCACTCCAATTCACCAAGTTCTGTCTGTTTTCATTTTTTTTTGTTTTGTTTTTTTATGTATGTCATTTTTAGATGCTTTCCATTCTCAATGTGAGGAATGATCCTTTTTTTCTTTTGGGGTGCTAAGGAGGGCTGTGGACCCAACAGTTGCAATAGTAAACCTAACCGAAATGAAAACCTTCAGTCTCCTAAGTCTTTCCATTGTTGCCTGCATGCAAATAACTGGTGCCATTTCTGGATCTTTTAGAACAAATAACCCTTCCAGATGGCAGCGATAATAAATGTGGAATGCTCTTTCGATGGCAGTTAAAACTGTCTGCATTGTTTTGCTGTTGTGGATTTACCGGTGGCTGATTTTGTTTTCCGTTAAGAGGTGTGAGCATGCCTCACTCCGTTGTCTACCTGGTCTCTGGCGATCAGAGAGTACTTGTGTGCTGCAGTCATGCACACTGGAAGAAGTACATGACTGATTTTGTGAAGAACACAGTGTGATCCCTTGCAGCAGAGACTGTGGGAAGTGGAAACCTGACACTCAGCTAGAGGCCACTGCCCTTCAGAGGTGAATGAGACAGCCCAACATCTGTCCACTTCTTGCAAAGCTTTTCATCTTAAAGTTCATGTCCTAATACACAGCAGTTGGGTAATTGTGATGCTCAGCACAACCCTGAACTATGTGTAGCTGAGAGAAGGAAGGACAGAATCACATTTCCTTTCTAAAGTAGAAACAGCCCTGCATGCATACCCTTCTAAAATCTGATATTTAAACAGAATTGTAAGACATCACATTCTTCTCTTTGGAATGAACACTGGCCCAAGTTACTAGAAAGCTCATGCCACTGAGTGTGCAAACTCACAGGCCAGGAAAGAAAACCTTCTCCAACACCCAATTTTTAGCATTGTGCTAAAGTCATTTACTGTTAAAACCCTGAAGTTAAATATGATCCTTTCCCTGCTCCCCACCCCTTCTCTCTTAGGTTAGTGTTTGGGGGAAAGACAGGGGGCTGGGGCTTGGCCCCAACTTGGAATTGCTGCCAAGGGCTTGTAATACAATCTCTCCCATTTGAAGGGTAAATCAGTGTCAACTGCGTTTGCTGTCCAGCAGAAAAAAAAGTAAGCATTTTACTTCCGCTCGGTCCGTGTGGACTGATGAAATGTAGGAAATCTGTTTCTGGTGAGAGGGATTAAAATCATTTTCCCAAACAGCACCAAGAGGAGCCATCACAGGAGTATGAAGAGGGGCGGCGCGGCCACAGCTGCCGCCACTGTGCTGCTGGGCTGCGGGGAGCCAGGGCCACAAGACCTCTGTCTGGAGGAGCCGCAGAGGCGCAGCCTGGAGCGCCGGCGCCACTGAGCAGCTACAGCGAGCAGTGGGGAGCAGCGGGCTCGGTGAGCACGCAGCCAGACGCACCCCCCCCCCCCTGCGCGCCCCCTCTGCAACCAGGAGGGGTCCCACCGCTGAGCTACTGCAGGAGGGCGCGGGGGAGGGGCCTGGAAGCAGCGCGGCACAGAGGGTGAGCGGTGCTCACTGCGGTGGGGGACCTCCTGATGCCCTGGAAACAGCCTCCATCCCTCCATCCCTATTGTTGAGCAGCGCCAGAAGCCCGCTGGGACCGCTCAGCCAACCAGGGGCGGAAGTGAGGAAGTCTCATTAGCGCGTGGACATAAATGTACACATGCGTGATGCTCAAGCTAGCCTGTAATGCCGTGCGTGCTCTGCGGTTATGCGGATGGGGGTGGGGAGCGGGTGGGGGGAGGGACGTGGGCTGTTTGGCGGTCTTAGTCACACTTCCTGAAGATTTGGTTAAGTGGGAGTCAGGAGGAGGGAGAGGTTGTAATGCACTTTGGGGTGACTTTATAAACGAATTGGGTAGAGTTGAACCTTCTTACGAGTGTGAACAAATGCTAATTTATCTATCCATAATTTTGTATTTCAACGTGGTATTTCGTATTAGCCCAGCCCGAGATGACTGGAGTCTGAAACTGTTTAGGGAGCAAAGGAGTCAACTTTTCTTTGGAGGTGTTAATTATCCTGGCAAAATTAAATTACATCAGCTCTGTAAAGGATTGACTTGGTGCAGACATCTCGGAGTTCCTAATGTGGGATCGGAATGGGAGCAAACTCAGTTCTCAGCATTCTCTTTTCTGTATTCCAATACACATTGAGGTGGGGGTGGGTTTTTCTCCCAATTACTGTTTCTTAATCACAGACTTTGTGTTTTCTATCTCTATCTTCAACTTTGTTTTTGTTTTGTTTAATCAACTCCCCACCCACTATCCCAAACCTCTCCAACAAAGCTTAAGGAATTGTGCACACGAGATTTTATGAAGAGGAAATAGGATCTACGTGTTCAGTGGGACACCCCTCTGGCCCCCTCAATGTTAAATAAAGGCTCAGACAGGTTGGGAGTATCCGCCAAGCACAGGAAGTCCTCCTTCCCTTCCCACCTGTCCCAGGAGACTCTGAGAGGCAGGGCTGAGAACAAACCCTGTGCTCTTTGCTGCTTTCCCCAACCTCTTAGTCTTGTGTTCATAACTTCAGCTCGCATCTGATTTGCCTAGCTTGTCTTTGGCATCCATCAATGAGCCCTTCTTCAAGGAATGCCCTGGTCTAGCTGTGGAGAGTGTGGTGGTGGTCCTTTCCAACATGGGTGTTCAGGTTCTCACTGCTTAAGAGAAGGTAAGAACCAGAGGGACCAAGACTGGGGTGCTGTGCCTTGACCATACCCAGCGGAGGGAGCCTGTGCTGAGGGGTGTCTGGGAAGTTTCTGACCCGAAGAGGGAGTTTGCGTTTAGACCCACCGAGCTTTTAGTTGTGTCTAAAAGCTTCATTTATCGATAAGCACCCAACTTTGTTTGTGCTGTGGCTTGTGCTTTGCTGGGAAATAAATTCGTATGGCAGAATTCACTTCACCAGAGTCAAAGGACTTGGGATTGCCCACCGAGTTTGCTAGCATCTTGGGACCAAGGTTAGTTAAACTTTGAGCTTGAAGGTGTGGGAAATCTTCAGGACTTAATGTAACCTGCAACAACATGCCTTTTAGAACTTCCAGACTGGAGGTCGGCTGTGCAGGTTCTGGAGCCCTCTGAAGACTTGAGCTGGTTAAAACAACTGGTATGCTCCTAACAACGTGTTTCCAGGAAAATTTGTTTAAACTTTCTGCAGAAATTACAGCATTATTTTTGTAGCTTTGATATTGTGTCCCAAACAAGAGCCAATTTCTTTCGGTTTTCTTGAGCAGCTACTGATGTTTTCCACTCAGTGTTGTTAGATTGGAGGAAAGGACAAGAGAGAGAGAGAAATAGCTCTTGCCAAGGTGGGTTAAGGTGCTTGGACACTTCCTGTAGTAAATGTTTTCAGGGGCAATTCAACTGAGATTTTCTATTGTTTTCTCTTTACATGACGAATCTATCTATCCTCTATCTATATCTATCTATCTTGTACATATGTAATATATATAGCACATATATTATACCTATATTTGTTGCATGTATGTCTGAAGAGAATGCTGAATTCTGATAGTTCATTCCTGCATTTGAGTTAAAATAAAATTTTTATGTTATGAACAAAATGCAAATCTTCTCATGAATTAAGGCTTGCCAAATCAACTTTCATAAACTTTTGATGTGAGCCATTACAATTTCCAATTAATGACTTTAGATGGTTTTCTACTCAAATTGTGTTTCAGTTTAATCTGGAGAGCTCTAAAAGTCTGCACTTCACTGATTGAGAGAATGGTTTAGTAGGATTTGGGGAACAATGACTTAAAAAAAAATCTCAAGTGCCAAAAATATTTTGTCTTGAGGAAGAAGTGTGTGTGTGTGTGTGTGTGTAATCATTTATCCAAGATAAGTCACTATGGGGCTGTCACTAAGAAAGAGATGCCTTTCTTGTACAGTCTATGTACAAGGAGGGTATAGAGATTTAATGACGGTGTGAATATCCCATTACTTTGGGCAAAATATCTTCATAGGCTACCAGCCTCTTATGAATATATGAGAATTCTCCCATGCAGATTTGCTAAGGGCCTTTTGAGTCTGTTCTCCAGTCACTTAACTAAAGTTTCATGTTATTTTGCTTGATGTTTGCTCAATTTCTGTTTGATTTAGTCACTTGGCAGAGGCTATAGCCCCGTCACAAGAGCTGAAACTGCTTTTGTTATACCATCAATTATGGACTTTATTTTTTGATTTGGCATTTTTAATGAGGTTTCACATTCATAACTTGGAATGGGGGTGCAGACATGTGATCCCAGCACTTGGGAGGCTGATGCAGGAGTACTTAAATTTTAGGTCAAGCTAGTATACTACATAGTGAGTTGGTGTCGACTGGTAGGATACATAGTTAGACCAAATTAAATCACAGCCAGTCAAATAGCAACAAAATTCTAATGAGAGACAGGAAAAGAGTGGATCCGAACAGAAGGGGAGGTGGGGAGGAACTGGGAGGAGTAGAAGGAAGGGAATTCATAATCAGATTTTATTAATGAGGAAAATAATCTGTTTTTAATAGAAGGAAAAATAGCAACAGCAAACATTTCACATTCTGAATATTGGTTGAGAAGCTACATTTTGTAGAGATGTTACTGGTTGGTCAAAATAAGTCACATGACAATAAAATTTTCAGGAAGTGAAACAAATCAACTTTGGACTTTTTTTGAGTCTAGTTCAAAACTGACATCTTCTCCTGCTTAATTTTGGAAGAGTTTTTGGATTGATGCATTCATTTTGTTTTTAATTTTAAAAGACAGTCTTATTGATCTAAAATCTTGTTTCTGCCTTGTTTGGAACCTTTAGCATATAAACTTTAATGGTTAAAAGTGAGCAACATTGTAGAAGAGAGTCAAGGTTGCTTTTAAAGGTGGGCCTCTTGGCTGCACATTCATTGGGCCTCACTGCTTTTAGTAGCTTTTTGTAAAGGAGATGAGGGGGAGGGGGAGACAGAAAGGAGGTTTGGGTAGTATCTGTGGACACCTACTTTGTTTCAGTGCGCACAGAATTTTGTCATATTAATAGCTTATGATCCTTAACTCATACCAAAGTGCAGTACTTTGTTACCATTTTTAACCCCATATAAACTCATTTTGCTGCTTAAACTTCCGCACATAAGCTTGGGTACAACATCCTCAACATGAAGAGAGTTTGGGAGCTCAAATGACATGCGGTTATTTATTCATGCTTTACCTGCTCACATTCCCATCTCTTCTGTCTGTTCACATTAGTAATGGAGCTATGTGGGAAAGTCCTAGTTTGTTACAGAATTTCGTCCCAAAAGAAGTCATTGCATGTTTTATTTTGTCATGTTTTCTAATGGTGATGATTTAGATTGCATATGGAATACACTGAACTTGAAATATTTGCCAAGTAATGTCATAAATGTTGAATCTTCATAATTATCTTTGAAATGCTCGTGTCCACAGTACACAGTGAACAAGTCAGATACAAAGAGAAAAGTTCTATGGTATGTGCAGTTTCTAAATGGCGAGGTTGTGGTGCCATTATTGCACCTTAGGATGTTGGATTTTATCTCCTTTATTCTATCCATTCATTAGCCTTCCTTAGTAAAGTCTCACAGGAGATAAGTAGTATAATGCTTTTTTTTTTTTTTTTTGCTTCTGTTTTTTCTTTCTATATAATACTGCAGTATGTTTGTTTGTTTGTTTTGGGGTTTTTTGGTTTTTTGCTTGTTTGTTTGTTTTTGTCATGCTAGCCTTCTAGAGTTAGGAAAAAACATAAAACATTTTGGCCATAATCACAGCACACCTCTAGGTGGCATGGAAGAATTCTTTTTTTTCTCTCTTTTTTCTTTTCAGAGTAAAAATCCATGTCTTCAGCTGCACTCTGGAGTAATGGGCTAGACAGTCTTTAAAAGTGATGTTTTACTTTCAGGCTCATTAACTTTTTCTCCTTCCCTTGGGGTTGCCCGGGTCTCATCACATCCATAATTGTTATTCCAGAGTCACCTTTCCTATGGAAAGAAAGGGAAAATATACAATCTTTGAAGGATTTTGTATACGTGTCTGTGTGGTTTCCCCTTTGAGATTCATTTTTATGCATTCCAAGTCCTTACAGTTCAGTTACCAACGTTTAGTCACAGAAAGCTTGCAGGAATTTCCATTTAGTGAATTCCTATATATATTTGAGGTCTTACTCTTTCCATTTGGTTGAGTTTAATACTTAACAAAGTTGTTGTTTGATCTTTTAAAAGATTTGGATTATGTAAATTTTATTGAAAATATCTTTCATTGTTAAGCTGTGAAAACTTGTTCTCCTTATCCTGACTTTTCTGTTCAGTGTCTCATTGATCATTTTCTTTCTTGTCTTTAAATCTACTCCTGACATGTTTTATAGTTTTGGAAACTTTAAATGCCTTCCAAAGAACAGGCATGATCTTTTCCTTAGTTTCTCTTTAGGATATAACACAGTTCATCTAGACACACTCAATATTTATTACAGATTATAAAAGGATCAAATTTCATAGTTATCTTTTTTTAACTATTATTAACTTTAAAATTTTTAAGAATTAAACTAGATTTTATTTGCTAAGCAATTCATATCTTTATTTTTAATTTTTATCATGTATTAATTCTATAACTAATATGTTTAATATACTTTGATCATCTCAATTTCCTAATATCGTAGCCTGCTTCCCCTCCACTTGTCCTCCTCTCCCTCAAGCCCCCTTCTGCTGTCATTATCTCTAGCCTTTTTTCCTATCTCTTCCTCCCCTCCCTCTCTGTGTGCTTTCTTGATTGCTCCCTTCCTTACTTCCGTCCATCCATCCATTCATTCCAGTTCAGTCATTTAAATGAGAGTCTACCTCACCGTGCGGTGAAGTCCTCAGACTCCATATTTTCTTCCCTCTAGCTGGATCCATTTCTGTTTCCTATCTGATTTCAACCAATTCTTTCTTTGTTTTGTTTTGTTTTGTTTTGTTTTGTTTTGTTTTGTTTTGTTTTGTTTTGTTTTGTTTTGTTTTGTTTTGTTTGTTTTTCAAGACGGTTCCTCTCTGTAGCCCTGGCTGTCCTGGAACTCTCTTTGTAGACCAGGTTGGCCTCGAACTCACAGAGATCCACCTGACTCTGCCTCCCTAGTGCTGGGATTAAAGTAGTGCACCACGACCTTCTGGCTTGATTTCAGCCAATTCTAAGGCCTGAATGTAGAGACTTTAAGGAAGCCCACTGAGTCATGCTCAGTATAGTGGTGATTTTAAATATGAATAATGGAGCAGGAGAAATTAGGTTGCTCATCTTTCTTCTCTGTCTCTTAAAATACCTTTGTGTCCCTCTGTATTGGTCATAGTTTAGTTCTTTAACCTTTCTAGTATTTGAATTACTAATTAAGCTTTCTTTCTCTCACATTGGCCTCTGGGAAAACCTGACCCCTTTTTACTGACCATCTCTACTAAAATTGTGGTTATGTACAAAATATCAAAATAAAACTAGCTTAATTATCTTTATTTGTCTTTAGTGATTCATCTGTTCATATTAGGAGATCGTCTGGATTACATTTCTGTTGAAACACAAGAGAGATCGCATGGGAAATAAAGGTGCTACTGTCAGGGCAATAACAACTTCACTGTTCAGAAATGGTGAGGGGAAGGATTGTGTGCCTCTGACTCACCGCAACTGTTACATGCCATTAGGCTCCCTGTAAGCGATCCCCAATGGATTCTGTGCTAGACAATGAGCTTCAGAACCCGAGGCGTCCTCTTGCCTTTGTAGCGTGACACCGGGCTCTGAAGCTTCAATGGGAGTCACAGGGCACACAATAGGGTGTAGGTAGAGTTACTGTGAGACCATATCTCACTTTCAGGGAAGTAGTGGGAGAGATTGTGTCTGGAGAAGGAGGCATTTTAGAGGTAACCCTTTTAAGATTTCAATTAGTTATTTAAATGTATGACTCATGTGCTTAGGTGTTTGATTGATTACATGTGTGTTGACAGGCTAACCATCCTGTAGGATCCTGATTAGCTACAGACAGAGGTATTGTTCTGCTGGGTATAAACATAATTTTTAAAAAATTGGGATTGAAAATATTTCAGGTGTCTTTGACGTTTAATCACAGAAGTTTAGAGAAACTCTGAGCAGTGATGTTATTAACTGGGAGAGAGTAAACAATAGCGACATTCTAATTCTTACTTTAACAAACTTGTAGCCTATGACAAGGTGTAGTAAACACAGATCATCTTCCTAAGCCTTCATTTCAGATCCTTAGAGAACGTCAAAAGAGTAAGTGCATCAAAAATGGAATTTTATCTTTCAGTTGTGTATTTATTATATACTTTATGTATCTACTACCTCTCCCAACAGTCTTTTCTAAGATTTTGGTGATAACTCCATTTTGCATTAAAAAAAATGGAAGTAGATTATTTATTCAAAAGTAAACTCTTAAAAGAAATTAACCTAAATAAATTATAAAGTTTGAGAATAACTACAAAGGAATACTGCACAAAGTCTGAAAGAATAAAACACCAAAGAGAGCATGTAACTTAGTCACTTTGAAATCCTCAGATGAAATATCTAGAATATTATATGCATCTAAGGACTTGCCTGTTACAAATACACTTGTGTTTATTGTCACTTGGTTATACTTCTTTTGGTTATTTTATGTATCTACTGATTTGCAGGCCAGAGCTGGTCAGGGTAAAGTAGACTCTAAAGGAAATGATTGAGCTATTGTAAACAAAAGTGAAATAATTTTATATCAGATAAAAGACAGCTTCAATATACTTATTTTACTTAAGTAGCATCAGGTCTTTCAAATAATTCATACAGGAGCTGGAGTTGTAGCTCACAAAGAGAGTGCTTGCCTAGCATGTAAGAGATCCTGAGATTGTTTCCCAGCATTCCATATACCAGTATGGTGGGGCATACCTGTAATCCCAGAACTCACAAGGTGGGGCAGGATCAGAAGGTCAAGATCACCCTCAGTTATATAGTAGCTATATGGCATTTTGAGGCCATCTTGGATTACTTTTGACTGTCCCCCCCAAAATAATTCAGACAAAGAAAATATACTTAAGGCCAATTTAAATACTTAAATATATTTACATACTTTAAAGTATTTATTTTTGTAAATTCTTTTCCTATGATTCAAATAAAGATTTGTGCTATCCATACACTGAAGTGATCAAGTTATGAAGTAATCTTATTTTATTTATTTATTTTTATTGTACTGTGCATTAACACAGGATTTCTAACATGCTAGGCAAATTCCCTGCCACTCTTAGTGTAGATGTAAAACACTGAAGTACTTTGACTCTAAAATGTTTACAAACAAACTCGAAAGGAGAAAATCATGGTAGAGGAGCGAAGGCCCCCAGGAGTAGCGGTTGTTAGAACAGTGTCTTCCACTGGTGCATTCTGTCAGACTGTGTCTTCAAGCAAGAGTTCTTGGGGCTTGAAGATCAAGATCCTAGCCTAACTGTACTGTGGCGTCGTGGATCGATTGCTCATGCTACTGATCCCCTCTGGTCTTGGTCTTCTGTGACTTCCAGAATTGTGGTGGGGACTATTTGAATCCCCCTCCTCTCCTCCCCAGTGCTTAGTACTTTAACTGTGAGTCCTCGAGTCTACCATCACCAACAAACTGCATGCTGTGCTTAATATTTTAGGCATCTGTCTTACCAACAATTGCCAAGTGTTTACTAAAAATTGTATGAATACTGTTCGTGTGCGTGTTCAGCACTCAAAATCTGTAGACACCTCTGGCTTAAAAAAAAAAAAAGACACTAAAATCTCAGTTTAACCACCTTTTACTGTGTTTGCATAGATGGGCTTTCTTGCCCTGGAAGCTGGCCCTTTCCAGATACATGGTTTTACACGAGCTCAGCATTTACTGTTTGGTGTTCTCCTTGACCTTTGATTGGTGCCGTTACCAGGTAGCTGGCCAAAAGTGAGACGAATAAAGCAACTAATGTCTCCTGGGTTTAATAATTAATAACCTGCTCTGACATCATGGAAGCCCGTGGATGGGCCCTATTACAATGTCGTCGTGGTGGCATTTTTACAGTTTTAACCTGTATGAAAAGCTACTGCTCTTCTGTCTCCCCACCAGGTGTTAGGAGTGGATAAATGATGTGCACTGCCCTGAGCCCCAAGGTTCGCAGCGGACCGGGCCTGTCTGATATGCATCAGTACAGCCAGTGGCTGGCCAGCAGACATGAAGCTAATTTGCTGCCGATGAAAGAAGACTTGGCCTTGTGGTTAACCAATCTATTAGGTAAGGTTATAAGATATCACTCTGTGAGCAAAGATAACAGTGTCTTATGTGTTTTACCCCCTCTCATAGTGTCCTTCTCCCAAGCATGTGACAACACCTGGAAAGAAAGACCTTCTTTATTGGGATTTTTCATCTGGGAAACCCGAAGCCTGTGGAAATTTAAATGAATTTCCCAGTGCCTCTCACATTAGCTGTGTTTCATATTCCAGCATCCTGCGCTGGAATGTGGAAATCTGTGGTCGAGTTGCTTATACTGTTTCTGTTCTGTCTGATTTATTTTTGACTCGTCAGTTTTCAGCTGAACACTTTGACCCGTGCTTTGGTTCAGGCTGCAGGCTCTGTGAAATCTGCCTCTAAAACTGTCTTTCTTGCCCTACTTTTACAGCGCACCTTCCAAAGCTGCTCAGAGCCTGAACTCAGGGAGAATGCCTGCGCTTTGTCCAAATGGGCTGACCCGAGTAATTTAGCTTTGAACTGGATTCTGTTTTCTTTTTAGTGTGCCTTTTTGAAAAAGCGTCGTTGTTGAGGGAAATGACACTGCCTGCTGAAGGTGCCTTTGCTTTTGTCTGGTGAACTCTGAGGATGAAGGCGCCAGCAGCGAAGGGTATAGGTTTGTACATTGAAAGGCTCATCATATATTAAGCCACAGCATCACCAGTAGTGGATTTCCCCAGAGAAGCGCGAGTCACAACTTTATGCTCTTACAGAGTTTTCAGAATATAAGATTTGACTGTGGAGTAAGCAGAGCTTGTGTGGTGCTGTGTGGTTGGCCGAGTGGACCTGCCTACACTGTTTAGCACTGAAGCAATCCTGCAAGGGACAGGTTCACTCTCTAGCTAGGAAGTCAGGGCTTACAGACAGCACCTCTCAGGATGAATCTCTAGCAAAGACTGGGAACCCATTAGCCTTTGGCAGAATTCTCTCTGCTCATCCTGGCTTTTTTTTTTTTTTTGGTTTTTCCGAGACAGGGTTTCTCTGTGTAGCTTTGTGCCTTTCCTGGATCTTGCTCAGTAGACCAGGCTGGCCTCGAACTCACAGAGATCTGCCTGGCTGGCTTTTATACTTAATTGCTTTCTAAAGAAAATCTTTGTCTGTGGGAGGTATTTACATTTTCTGTATCATAAGCACCGCATTTTGACCAACTTTATGGTTTAACCAGAATGACCAGATGTGGGTATAGACAATATACCCTTCAGAAAGGTTTTCAGGACCCCCCTCCACTCAGCAAGGTCCTCCACCTCACCACGGGGCTATCTCTAACACAAGGAAGAGACTTCCTCAAATAGAGGAAGTTGTTGCCTCCTTTACTTTTCTCTTTCCAGGGCACACTAACGACTGTTAAGTTAGTCATTATTAACTTCCAGCCATCTGCTGCAGATTCGAATGGTCCTTGGAATTGTGATGCAGAAATCCAGAGCACAGCTCTAGAGAATCTGTTGATGCTTGACTTCCAACTGCTGCTTCCTGGCCCTGAACTCTGTAGCCTGATTACACAGGCATGACCCAGTGTTGGGTGACTAGGTCATCAAGGTGTTCTGTTTAACCAATGTGACCATTCTCAAAGAGGTTTGATCAGTGTGAGCAGCCCAACACAGCCTCAAAGAACAGAGTCAGTGTGTGTAATGGAAAGATCCTTGGATTAGAAATCAGGAGACCTGGCTCCTCTCTGGGCATCAGGAGACCTGGCTTCAGCTTCTGGCTGTTCCGCTGGTAGGAAACATGCCCAAAGTCACTCAGCTATCTGTTCTGGGCTTGCTGTCCTCAACCATAAATGAAAGAGTTGGAGGGGGTGCTCTTTAATATCCTTTCCAGCTCCCCAAATCTAAGTTTCAAAGAAATCTGAGTCTGGGGTTTTGGTTTGGGTCAGTTTAGGCCAACAATAAGCATAAATAAGCAAAAGAATTATAAATGAATAAATTTTTAAAGATTAAGATTAACTTGTTAAATATTTATTAGTAGTTGTAGCAAATGAAATTGATGGTTTGTGAAACTTTCCAGACAAGGGATCCTGAAGGGATAAAAAACTGTAGTTATTGAATATTACCTTTGAGTGGGCTGGAATTCACCTGAAATAGATAGAGACTTAGACCCCAAGGCATAGGGGTCTTAGACCTTCAGGATAATTTGGAAAGGAGTCTAAACACTTGAGACTGTTTAAAATGGTAAAACATCTGGAGGTAGGAAAATAAATATGTTTTGTATAATAATGAGAGAAGAACAGACGAATGGCTTTATTAGAAGATGGCTTTCTTACACGTAGTAACAACTCTTAGTGTGCACTTGCATTGGAAATGCAAATGTAAAGTTATTTATTCTTGCAGCTGGAATGCTCAGAGAGTTAGCGCGTTTATTGCATTTGCAGAGGACCTGGGCTTGGTTCTCAGCACTCATACCATCTATAACTCCAGTTCCAGGGGATATATTGTCCTCTTTTTGCTTCTGTGAGCACTGCACACACGGTACACATAAACTCACACAAGGACACACATATGCATAGATAAAAATCATAACTAAATCTTTAAAAATTATTATCTTTCTACCAACTGAGAAATATTCACCTATTTTATTCTGTAGCTCTCTCTCTCTCTCTCTCTCAGGTCTTAGCTTTTATGTACTTGGAACCTAGAGCTGTCCTGGTGACGGTCTCCATGTTGGTCCTGTTTCCATGTAAAACACCAAATTCTTTAGGGAGACAGAGATGTAAAGCTTTTAGATTTTTGCTCTCCTAGGGTCATACTTGCAGAGAGCTTTCCTGACCCTATTTTAGGATATTTGTTTAAAATGTAACTTTTAAAATATGCTTTTTAAGGAAAGTCAGTGATTTAACTTTGATGTTTCTGATCCTACACATAAACTGTCAATTGGTGATGAATTTTTTAAAGGACAATTTATTTTAAGATTATTTAAAGACCAAAAATTGTTTGATGAGTAAGAGAATGCTTGTTTTGCTGATAGACCAATATTCACGTTCATGTCTCCAGTGTGACCTGAGATATTAAAATTTTCAGATACCGTAATCTTGCTTAATCAGTAGCAAAAATAAATACCATTGTAGAATTGTAGGCATAGAGATAAAGATACAATAATAAACTGTCAGTCAACCTCAGTTTATATATTAATACTGGTTTTCCTATGGGCAGCATGCTAGTTGAAGTGGCCAACATGACTCATGAGAAGGTCACTGGATGTTATTTTCACCTACTCACATGTTCTTGAGTATCTTACAGGAAGTGCCCCCCTGTAACTCTGCCTAATTTCCTGATAGTAGTTGGGACCGTGGACTAGATTTTTAATAAACATTTAGAAAAGACAGAGCTGGGTCCTGAAGATCCCACCATCTTCAGTAAGAATGTGTCCTGGCCTGCCACTGACATGGTGACTCCTGTTACTCACTGCTAACATTAAATACACATGTTCTGTCTGTACTGTAAGCTGTCAACTCTGTTTCTTTTACTCATGAACCAAGTGTTACTCACCCATTATGTATGTCTCTACAATATACAATAATACCAAAAGCTTATGCCAGCAAATCTTGAGGACAGTTTTAATCATTGCTTTGAGCGTGGAGAGTGTTAGTAAATGAACAGCCAGCCCCGGGTGATAACAGTAATCCATGATGTAGAATTAAGCACATCTAACTCTATGATTTGTAGCAGGACTTCTGAGGATATTGTTGATCTCACTTTGAGACAAATGTACTAACAAATTGCTCATCTCACTTGAGCTTTTACATATTTTAAAAAATGATGATTTCTCTTTGTCATATATTATTTTTGTTTCATGATACTAAGGGAAGCAATTGGTACTGTATTTTTAAGAAAGACTTGTATGTTAAAAAGAGTTGCATCAAGACTTAGTTGCATCAAAAAGAGTCGACATTTTTATTAATGGTTGTAGGCCTTCAGAATGAAGACTTAAGTGTTTATATCTACCTAGGGATTTTGAGTAATTTCTAAGTTACTCCAAAAGCTGTTATGCTGAATTGACTTTACTTATATTAAGAAAATGTATTGAGCCAGGCAGTGGTGGCACATGCCTTTAATCCCAGCACTTGGGAGGCAGAGGCAGGCGGATCTCTGTGAGTTCGAGGCCCACCTGGGCTACAGAGTGAATTCCAGGAAAGGCGCAAAGCTACAGAGAAACCCTGTCTTGAAAAAACCAAAAAAATAAAAAATAATTTTTAAAAATGAAATGTATTGATAGTTGATACTATGGCAAATTCCCTTTTCTGACTTTTCTACAAGGAAAAGAAAATTTAGTGATTCCCAGTTTAACATGAGTGATATGTGTTTTAATTTTTTAGTTATTTCTAAAAATCTATTTCATTTTTATTTATCAAAAAGTAAACATCTATCTGTTGAAGCTAATTAAACATAGCTGCCATCCAGTAGGCTTGGGACAGGAGGTTCTTCCTTTATTGGCTTCTTTTCCTCCAAGAGCCTCATGTTCTTGGTGTTAAGTCAATAACGAGTCTGTTTCACACGCTACAAAATGTAGTATTGAAAATACCAAGTAATTTGAGATAAGGTACTCATTATCAAAAATGTTTAATAATTTGTATTGCACTAGAAAATAAGTCATGTTTGAGTTCTCTACTATTAAAAATAAATTAATGTTGAAGGTGCAGAGGGGATTAGAGTGGATTTTGGTACTGTAGCATCAGGATTATCTCTAGAAATTGAGACTATACCAGCTTTCTTCTGCAGTGTTCCAAAGCAGACATTAGAACATGGCTTAGTGATCTTCTTAGCCATGGTCCAGGCTCCCTGTTCGTTTCACAGACTATTATCTTCAGTCCCAAGATCATCTTTTTCTAAGAAGACTTCTGTGATGTTTCTGTGTAAGAAAAGGAAACAATAACAATTTCATTTAGGAGAATGCTCTGCTGTAGGGAATAGTCACTGTACGGTCAGTAAATATTGAAGTTGTCAAGCCGAATGGCTGAGAGCATAGACTTTGAACCTGGAAGGCTTGGGTCAAAGGCTGAAATTCCTCTATGTGCTAATGTGTGGATTTGTCTAAAAAGGGGGGAGGGGCATAAATAGTAACATGCACTCTACGGTTCTGTGACCATGCCTGCCTGCCGCATTGTGTCCAAATGTCAAATGTGAATATTAGATACAGTCTCTTCTTTGGGAATCTAGTACTGCTATTTTTTTTTTTTTTTGAGAAAAACACAACCCTTTTTACTGTGGAAGATAAAGGGATTCTTGCCCCCATACTCAGGTGGTGCCAGTCTAAAACAGTTTATAGATTGAGAGCCAGTCTTTATGCAAACTATGTCCGATTTTTTGGAAGATATTGTATATTGACATATATGAGCACTCGTGCTGGTGTTAGTTACCCAATCCCTCCCTAAAAATACTGAGGCTGATGCTAATTTCATTCATTTAGTCCACTGCTCTAGGGGCAGTGACCAACCACGGGACTCAGTCAGACTCCTCGGTCCCTATCTGCCAGCCAGCCATCAGTCATTACTGAAAGGATGCAAAATCAGAGTTCACTACTGTCGATTCAGAAAATAATTATACAACTCCAAGAGCAGAGTACCTTATATTGACCTTCAAGCCCATGGCACATATGGGCTGAAGCATCTGATAATGTAAGATGGTTCAGTTATACCATCTATCACTCTTGATTCTATAAGCATGCTTTGACATGGGACAGGTAGGGCAACTGCTACTAAGAATGTGGCAGTGTGCTGACTGCAGAGACACCTTGTGTAGTGTTTATACTATGATATGTGAGTTACCTAACACAGCAGGATAAAGAAGGCCTGATTCGTGAAGCAGGGATCATTAATTACATGTTAATTTTACCTAAGGAATTCATTCTTCACAGCCTGCTTATATGGATTTGTTATGGGCAATCTCAACTGGCATTATACCCTGCCTTTTCCTTAAACCCTGTTAGTGGTATGTGTGGAATGTAAGTGAAGTGGTGTATCATTCCATAAAATGTTACAACTGACTTCTTACAATTATACAGCACATTGAAAATATATATTTAATGAGTCTTAATAGATGGATGGAAAATATATTACATGTAAAGGGTTTTTAAAAATAGAACTTCTCAGTCTTGCATTTTCCCTTCATTTGAAGCAGTCCATTTCAACTATAAAGTATATAACAGTCTCTGTTTTAGCCAAAAAACCCACCTTTCTAGGCTATAAAATACACAGAATTGAAAGCTGACACCTAATATATTCTTCATTGGATACAGATGTTCAGTGTAAAGTTTTTTTCAAGTGTTCACAGAGAGCAGGACAAAGGACACTTGTGAGTTCCAAAGCAAATCAAGTGAAATGTGTAACTCTGGGCAAATTTCTGATGGCTCTTTGATGAAAACTATGTTTCTTTTCCTTATTAAAAATTCTTTTCAATTTATTATAATCATGTAGTCACTTGAAAATATGAGGAGGAATCTTTACATTGTTGTGGAGTTTAACTAAATGAGAACACATCAAGCTCCCTTCCAGAGGTAGAATATCTTCTAAGCAATTCATAGAAGAATCATTCAACAAAATCAGTTAAGAACTGGGTGTCAAATTTGTTCATTTTGATACTTAAGCACATCTCAGTAAACTGACAGTTTTAGGCAACTATTTCTGGTACTTATGTGTCATGCCTGTTTGCAAGATAACTTTCTTTTCAATATTATTTGCCTAATATTGGGAGCATAGCGTACAATCTGTCCTGCTTGCATTTTGTGTTTCAAGACTCCTATGTTCATTTCTGAGTTGACTGAACTCCCTGCAATTCTGAAGTAAAAGCAGCCTGCACAGGCTGACCTCTGTGGTCAGCACATAGAGTATGGTTGCTTTGCCACCTGCAGAAGTCATTATCTTAACCAGAGGCTAAAAAGTGAGCTATCCAGCAGGGAAAAAGAGAATGTAAGAATTGACTCCTTTTCCCTCTTATATACCCCCATCCACATTGCACAAAAGTCATTTCAAACAGATGTTTTTAAAATTCAAACAGCGAATACTGTCAGTCTAAATAAGTGGTTTATCTGTGTCTCATTTGGGCTATATTTAAGTGTCTATGGAATTGCATCACCTGCATTTCTCTTAAGATAAGAAAATAGGCCTGTGTGTACCCCAATGTTTTGTCAAGGTTTTTCTAGAAGTTTTATTTGTTAATTTACATGCTTGCTGATTGCATTTACCCAGTGCCCATCACAACATACAATGCTTACCTCTGTAAGGAGATTTCATTTTTAAAATGTATGTATTTGTAGACAAGGTCTTGACCTTGAACTAGTCCTTCTTCCCATTCCTTCTGAGCGTTGAGGATATAGCTGTGCAGCATCAACCTGTTGTTTGTAGTGCTCAGAGTGGGACCCAGGGCTTTGTATATGCCAGGCAAGCACCGTACCAACCAAGCTACATTCTAGTCCTATAGGAGATTTTAAAAGACACATCTTAAGAGGTTTATATCATATTGAGGAAAGTAGAGCTTTATACAAAACATATTATTTGCAAAAGAAGAAAATGCTTGATATACACCTAAAACAAAAACTGTTTGTGAGAATGACTATACAGAAGAGAGTAGTGAGCCCTGGTAAATCACTTCTGGGAGGCAGAGTAAGGGGAGATGGAACTCATCCAGTGAGAGAGCAGGACACTGAAGGCATGCCAGAAAGAGTAGAAAGTCTGTGAGGTGTCTGATCAAGGCTGTATGTGGACAACAGGCAGACGGAATCATTTGATCACAGATGTGGTTAGAGGCATCAATGGAGGCCATTGGGTTGGGATATATTGGATGGATAATTTTTGCAAGGTAGAAGTGGGATCAAGAGCATTAGTAAAGGTGTCTGAGTGAATACTGAATGAGGAAAGATGGTGTATAGCACTGAATAGTGACTACAGACCTAGGAAATAGCCCCTATTCTTGTGGTCATCATGTCAGTCATCAGACCATGATGGCACGGGCAAAAGAGACAGCTTGAAACAGCAGGATTGGTGACTTTCAACTCGTGGGAAATTAAGGCAGCAAGAAAGCCCTGACAATGAGGACCCAGGCAAAGGGGAGGTCTTAGGAAAGATGAGTTGTGACAGCTTGGAAAGACACAAGTGGTGGTTCTGCTTCCATGGTTGGGGTTCATGGAGCTAAAGGAGGTTGAACAAGATGTTCGGAAATTATGTTGATGATTGTACGTTTCTGAATAGATGTACAACATTTGAATTATATACATTAAAATGGCAAATAATAAAATATATGGAGTAGATCTCCTTAAAGTTATCTCAAAATGAAAATAAATAGGGAGAAAGAAAATACACTCTGGGCATCATCTCAGAAGAGGAAATGGCTACCTGGGATCCAGTCAAGTGTGGAGATGATGGGTTGAGGACCATAAGCTTGTAAGAGTAGTGGTGGCCCTGTGAAGGCCACCTCCCACCTGTGTGGGGAGGGAGGAGCAAAGCGGAGCTCTGGAATTGCCATCTCAAGGCTGCCTGCAGAGGGGGATGCTCAAGTGGCTTTTATTCTTTTACTTAGATTTTTATCTTTTGCAACAATATTACCTGAATCTTAATCAAGAGTATTGCATTAATACAGTTTAGAAATGAGGTTTTAATATAGTTTGGATGAGGTTTAGTGGCCTTTTTATTAGAGTTGTCAGTGATAGTTCATGTACTATTGTTCTGTTTAAAAAGAACCAAAGAGTTTTTGTTTGTTTGCTTTTTGTTTCTTTCGTGTGTGTGTGTGTGTGTGTGTGTGTGTGTGTGTGTGTGTGTGTGTGTTTATGCACATGCCTGTATGGTGGTTGGTTCACATGGGTGTGTTTGCCTAAGCTCAAGCTTAAGGAGGGGTCAGAGATCCACATCAGATGTCTTCCTCAGTTGCCCTCTAACTTATTTTTAGACAGGGTTTCCCACTGAACCGGGAGCTCACGGATTCAGTTAAACAGGTGCTAGCAGAGCCTCCTGCCTCTGCCTCCTCAATGCCAGGGTCAAAGGCCTGGACCTCCGTTTTTTCTTTATAAGTCATCCCCCTCTCTTTCTCTCACTCTCTCTCCCCCTCCCTCTCTCCCTCCCTCTCCCCTTCCTCTCTCTTTCCTTCCTTTTCATTCTTTTTTTTTTTTTTAACATGAGTGCTAGGGCTCTGAATTCAGTTCCCCATGCTTGCATGTCAAGCACTTTACAGTTGAGCCATCTCCTCAGCCCCTTTTGATTTTCTTTTCTTTTCTTTTTTATTTTCTTTTTATTGAAGCTGGCCTTCAACTTCAGATGTAGCCAAGGATGATCTGGAGCTTCTGATCCTCCTGCCTCTACCTCCTGAATGTTTTGATTATAGTTGTGCGCCACCACTCATGGATGTTCTTATGTGTTGCTGAGGAGTGAATTTCTGCTTTAATGAGTGCTGAACAGGTACTCTCACAATTGAGCTATGGTTGTTATAAATAGATATATTGCAGATATGAAATACCAGTCTGCTTTGCAAGCCAAAACGATTGAATGGACTACCAAGGATGATAAATGAACAAATCAGAGAGACCCAATATCTTTATATGCTGAGAGGCAACATGCATTTGGTTCTAATACATTTGTTTTCTGTAAATTTAGAATTCCTCAGAAGGCTGGTTCTTTGAGTTTCATTGACTGGTTTTCATTTTGTCTGGTAGCTGCTAAATGGTGTGAATTTTGCCAAATTAACATGAAATACAACTTTTGTACTATGAGAATGAATATAAAATGTTGAGATTCCAGCCATAAAATGGAAACATAAAATGCTAAATAAACCATTCTTATAGTCAGTCCCCACTTCGGGGAATTTGCTAGGAATGAATAGAAGCAGCTCCTAATGAAATTCTGCTCTTCAGTGGGACTCTGATGCCCATGCTAGGGGAAGAATGTTTTTGTGATACTCTTTTGTGTTATTTCAGGGAAAGAGATAACAGCAGAAACCTTCATGGAGAAGTTGGATAATGGTGCCTTGCTCTGTCAGCTTGCAGCAACTGTGCAGGAGAAATTCAAAGAGAGCATGGATGCCAACAAGCCTGCCAAGGTAAAGTCCCCAGGCACAAGGCGCTGCTAAGAGGCAGGTTCTCCTGTGTGGAGAGTCTCCACGCAGAAGACATTGCAGAGACAGGTACACCTGAAGCCAGTGTCCCTATGCAGAACTCATTGCTGAGAGATGAGCACTCCTACAGTAGGGTCCCCATGCAGAAGGCGCTGGTGAGAGGTGGGTACTCCCGGGTGTGGGGTCCCCATGCAGAAGGTACTGCTTCAAGCCAGGTCCCCTGCAGCTTGGGTCTCTGTGCAGACAGCTCTGCCCAGAGCAGGTATTTAGTCCTGCAGTGACTTAGGAATAGGGTTCAATGTGAGAATTGGGTGTGAACGTGAATGCATCAAAGTCTGCAGTAACAACAAAGCACAGAAGCTAGTTTATAATTAGGGAACATGTAATCTCCCTCTTAATGATATAAATTATGTAATCCTTTCAGTAAGTCTAATTAAAGGAAAGCTATGGAAAAGAGGTGCTATTTCGAGAGGGCATTGTGTACAAACTGGGTTCATCTGAAATGCTGTCAACAAACAGTATAGATATAACTGTATTATCGGGCAATAGGAAAAAAATAAGCAGGAAGATTAGCTAAAGAGGTCTTGTTTCCAAAAGCAGAATGTCAGAATACTGCTGTAAGCCATCTGAAATGCAATTTTTGTGTTTTAGTAAGGAGGATCATTGAACTAAGTAACTTTAGGCAAATTACTTTACATTTTTAATTGCTCAATTTCTTTTTGGGGTCTTAGTTCTAATCTTCCTAGCTGTTCAAGAACATTGAGAAAATACCATATTTGTTAATTTTGAATAAACAAGATGAATAATCATTTTTCTGATTTCTAATGTGTAAGGGAAAGAAGAAAAACAAATAAATAAAAATAATAATATTGAAGACAGCTTACAGGGCGATGAAGCACACAATTTAAAAATGGTCCCTGCATCTGTGGTGGCGCAGAGGCGCAGTGTGTGTGCGTGTTTATCATCAGGCACTTAGTTTGATGGATGGGACTTTTATACACATGTAAATGTATTTCTATTGTTGAGGGTATTTTTAAGTTTTTATTAACAGATGTTGATTATGCATGCGAATGGGTTTCACGATGGTGTTTTCTTATTTTATATCACTCTAAATTATTGTGTACTAAACCAACCCTGAGTCCCAGTGGCTTTTCTTAAAGCAGCTCTGTGATGTGGTCAATTAATCCAGCACCTTCCAAACGCTCTCACTTTGAGTACCACCTGACTGTTGTTAGATTGTAACCCTGCCTGAATGTGCAGTCTGCTTCCCTGTGGGATGCTTCCTGGGTGCATTCCTCAAAAGCTACCCAGGAGACCCATGCTCTGTGCTGCATGAAAGCTGATGCTTTTCCTTTTCTCATTTTTTCTCTTTCGATTGGAAGGTTGCAGATTCTGAGGGATTTTCACAGCTCCTCTGGCTAGGAAGCATCCGAGCCAAACTGTAACAGACATGCTCCTTCCGGGTCCAGTTCTAGATGCTCTTGCTTCATCGTGGAAAGTGCTTCATGTAATGCTTTATATTAGACAATTGTCCTTATACTGTGAGCTTTGCTGTAAGGGAGCAGACCTCCCTTTAGTTTAGCAGTGAGAAAGCATATGCTGGAAGGAGGCCAGTTTGTACAGAACCTTTAAAGCAGTCAGCGATGAGGAAGATGACATTGTGACTAGGCTTCATTGGCAGTCCTATCCCACGAGGTACAGGTGCTGCCAACCTGCACTTTTGTTGGGAAGAAAAAGAGCAGAGCCCAAGGTCAGGATCACACAGAGGAAAACTACTCTGCTAAGAATACTATGGAGTTGGTTGGTTCTGTTTGTCAGAAGCGAAGATGCACAGAGCTGTAATCCTGCAACAGTGGGTGTGAGACGGGCTCAGAGCGTGGGTCTGAAGTTCAGGGACTTTGCCTGTGTCCTGGGTTAGCATGAGATAGCTCGTGCTCTGTTAATTGGCTGCGTCTGAGTCTTAGTTCCTATCTGTGATATGGAATTAGTACCAATTACTTATAACCTAGTAATTGACGGCTCTAGATAAATAGCATATACTTTGCTGTATGAACAACTGTAGCATTTTCTTTATTTTTTTCATTTTTTTTATTCAGAAATTTTCTACTCACTCCACATACTATCCACAGACACCCCCCCTCCTCCCTCCTCCCACTCCCCAGTTCTCTTTCCCAAGCCACCCTGCATCCCCACATCCCCCAAATCGAGGTCTCCCATGGGGAATCAGCAGAGCCCAGCACACTGAGCCTAGACAGGTCCAAGCCCCTTACCACTGCACCAAGGCTGTGCAAGGTGTCACACCACAGGCACTGGATACCAGAAGTCTGCCCATAGACTGGGGACAGATGCCGATCCCCCTGCCTGGGTGCCCCCCAAACAGTTGGAGCAAAACAATCGTCTTCTATATCCAGAGGGCCTAGTCCAGTCCCATGGGGGATCCACAGCCACCAGTCCACAGTTAATAGGCTGTTCTAGTTACTAGTATGGCCGGTCATCTCTGCACGTCCTCTCATCATGATCTCGACGCCCCTTGCTGCAGTATCTCTCCTCTCTCTCATCAATTGGATTCCCGGAGCTCAGCCTGGTGCCTGGCCGTAGATCTCTGCATCTGACTCCATCAGTCACTGGACAAAGGCTCTATGATGACAGCTAGGTTATTTGCTAGGCTGGTCACTAGAGTAGAAGACAGGTCCAGGCACCCTCTGGACCACTGTCAGTAGTCCAAGGTGGTGTTATCCTTATGGGTTCCTGAGAGCCTCCCCAGCACCCTGCCTCTTCCTTTTCCCATGATGTCTTCATCTATCATGGTATCTTCCTCCCTGCCCTCCCACTCTGTCCCTGTTCCAGCTTGACCTCCCATTTCCCTATGTTCTCCTCCCCCACTCCTCGCCCTCTGCAACACCCCCACACCCAGTCCACTCATATGGATCTCATCCACATTCTCCTTCACAGGGTCATCCATGTGTCCCTCCTAGGGTCTTTCCCTGTTAGCTAGCCTCTCTGGAGTTGTGGGTTACAGTCTGACTATCCCTTCCCTCACATCTAGGATCTACTTATAAGTGAGTACATACTATGTTTGTCCTTCTGAGTCTGGGTTACCTCACTCAAGATTATATTTTCTAGTTCCAACCATTTGCCTGCAAATTCATATCATTGTTTTTTTTACTGCTAAGTAGTACTCCATTGTGTATATGTGCCATATTTTCTTTACCCATTCTTCAGTTGAGGGGCATCTAGGTTGTTTCCAGGTTCGGGGTATTACAAATAATGCTGATATGAACATAGTTGGGCGTGTGTCCTTTTGGTAAGATTGAGCATTCCTTGGGTATATGCCCAAGAGTGGTACAACTGGGTCTTAAGGAAGACCATGAAAAGACCAAACCTAAGAATAATAAGGATAGAAGGAGAAGAATACCAACTCAAAGGCACAGAAAATATATTCAACAAAATCATAGAAGAAAACTTTCCCAACCTAAAGAAGGAAATGCCTATAAAAATACAAGGTTACAGAACACCAAATAGACTGGATCCCAAAAAAAGTCCCCTCGCCACATAATAATCAAACCTCTAAACATACAGAATAAAGAAAAAATATTAAGAGCTGCAAAGGAAAAAGGCCAAGTAACATATAAAGGCAGACTCATAAAAATAACACCTGACTTCTCAATGGAGACTCTAAAAACCAGAAGGTCCTGGACAGACATTATGCAGATACTAAGAGACCATGGATGCCAACCCAGACTATTATACCCAGCAAAACTCTCAATCAACATAGATGGAATAAACAAAATATTCCATGATAAAACCATATTTAAACAATATCTCTCCACAAATATACCCCTACAGAAAGCACTTGAAGGAAAAATCCAACCTAAGGAAGTTAGATACACCCATGAAAACACAGGCAATAGATAGTCCCATACCAACAAATACCAAAGAAGGGAAACATACAACACTACCACCAAAAAAATAACAGGAATTAACAATAACTGATCATTAATATTCATCAATATCAATGATCTCAATTCACCTGTAAAAGGACACAGGCTAACAGAATGGATACAAAAACAAGATCCATCCATTTGCTGTATACAAGAAACACACCTCAACTTCAAAGACAGACACAGAATAAACCTCAGAATAAAAGGCTAGGAAAAGACTTTTCAAAAAAATGGATTTAAGAAGCAAGCTGGTGTAGCTATCCTAATATCTAATAAAAAATAGACTTCAAACTAAAATCAATAGAAAGAGATTGGGATCCCAGCACTCGGGAGGCAGAGGCAGGTGGATCTCTGTGAGTTCGAGGCCAGCCTGGGCTACCAAGTGAGCTCCAGGAAAGGCGCAAAGCTACACAGAGAAACCCTGTCTTGAAAAAACAAAAACAAACAAAAAAAAAAAAAAAAAAGAAAGAGATTGGGAAGGACACTAGATATTTATCACAGGGAAAATCCGACAAAAGGAAGTCTCAATTCTGAATATTTGTGCCCCAAATACAAGGACACCAACATTCATAAAAGAAACATTACTAAAGTTTAAATTGTATATCAAACCTCATACACTAGTAGTGGGAGACTTCAATACCCCAGTCTCACTAATGGACAGGTCTGCCAGACAGAAACTTAACAGAGAAATAAAGGAACTAACAGACATTATGACTCAAATAGACTTAATAGATATCTATAGAATATTCCACTCTAACACAAAAGAATATACCTTCTTTTCAGCACCACATGGAACCTTCTCCAAAATTGACCACGTGCTTGGTCACAAAGCAAATCTCAACAGATACAAAAAAATTGAAATAACCTCCTGTATCTTATCAGGCCACCATGGCTTAAAGTTAGATTTCAATTGCAGCATTTTCAAAAGATGAAAATCAAAATTGTTACTATCACAGTGGCAATTATTATTCACAAGTATGTTTTTGCTTGAAAACTGCTGTTCTGTCTGGCAACATCCCTTCCCTACATGGAGAGTTAACAGACCCTTAGTGAATATTTTAGATTAACCAAAAGAAAAATAGTGCTTTGTAAATACCCATATTTAGCATAACAGCCGCTGTGAGCACATCTATAGACATGCACCCCAGTCTTCATGGAAATGTATAGACAATGTGGGGAGCGTTGAGGTCAAGAGTTTTATAACTGTTTTCTTTTGAAACCTATTTCTAAAATAAAACTATCAAGCCAAAGTAACAAAATAAAAAATATCTTGCAAATTCATGAGACCTGAAGTCAGATTTTATAAAATTTGGATTTTTTTCAACGCCAGTCTTTCTCTGTGGTTGTGATAAACTTATTTTAGTGCACAAACATAGCTTTGGGTTTTAAAGAGAAGATTAAAATTTAGCGTAACTTCACAGCTGCTGCTTGAGATCTCTAGCTTAATCTGAGTCCATTTGGCACAGTAGTTTTTGGCTGAATTTTCTTTGTGTCTTTGACAGAATATATGTATTTTACAGGGACTTCTTAAATCAAAATAGCATGCACCACTTGGCCTGTGAACAAAACAGCATTTTCAAAAGATAAAAATCAAAATGGTTACTGTCACGGTGACCATTATTATTCATAAACATGTTTTTTGTCAAACTGTGTTTTTTTAAATGCAGCTTTTCTCCATCATGAAAACAGAACATAGGCGAGGTGGGGCATTCTAGCGCGTGTCTCTCTAGTGTACGTCTCTCTAGCGTGTACCTCTCTAGCACACGTCTCACCATCCCAGCACTTGGAAAGTAGAGGCAGCAGGACGAGGAGTTCACAGTCATCCTTGTTGTATGTAGAGTTCAAGGCCAACCTGGGCTACGTGAGGAATGAGAGGAAGATACTACAAGAGTATCTCAGAGGAAGGACAGAGAGGGAGGAAGGGGGAGAGTCGGAGATTGCTTAGATTGTACAACATTTTGTTACTATTCAGTGTAAGTCTATAGTAAATGAAAATGAATTTACTAAAACCTAGGGGTTAGAACTACATTGACTATTTCCCAGGGGGAAAAAAATCCTTTCAGTTGTGCATATATAACAATTGTGCTACAGCATTATGTCTATTCTGTGTTTGTGTGTATGTCTCTGTGCATGCGTGTGTTTATATATATATATATATATATATATATACATATATATGTGTGTGTGTGTGTGTGTGTGTGTGTGTGTGTGTGTGTATGAATCTGTGTATGTGTGTAAGTCTGGGTGTGTAAGTGTGTGTGTGTATGTGTCCTGTGCACATGCATGTATTTGTGTACATATGTGTATATGGGTGTGTGTCTTTGTATGAGTGTGTGTGCATGTATATGAATGTCAGTGTTGGTGTGTATCTGTGTTTCTGTCTGCATGTATGTGTGTCTGTATATGTATATGTTTGTGTCTGTGTATATGTGTGTGTTATATGTGCCTATGTATGTTGTATATGTGTGTTTGTGTATTTGTGTGTGTGTGTTTATATGTGTACTGTATATATGTGTTTCATATCTGTGTATGTTTGTGTGTTTGTATGTAAGTACATGTATGTATATGTCAGTATATGAGTGTGCCTGCATGTATATGTGTTTGTGTATGTATAATATATATGTCAGTGTGTGTGTCCGTGTATATATGTGTATATGTATGTATAATGGATATGTCAGTGTATGCATGTGTGTATGTCAGTGTATGCATGTATTTATCTGTGTGTGTGTGTGTGTGTGTGTGTGTGTGTGTGTGTGTGTGTGTGTGATGACTACCCTACATTTCATACTGAATTAGGAACAATGACAATGTCAGTAGATGAGCTTGTCAGCTTTTCTTCTGAATTAATTAATGACATCACATCCAGGAAGCCCTGAGTGAATTCTTCTAGTAGTTTTAATTTCATCTTCTCGTTTCCAAGCATTTTTTTTTACTTCTCTTTATTTATGGTTCATTTGGGAGTTTTACAGCTGGGTAAACATATTTGAGCAAGTGTGTGAAATCTGCTACATCGCGGTTTTCTATGTTAAGAATTATTTAATGCTCTCAATTCTGAAAGCAAGTTTGGATATATGATAGGCAATTTATAGAAAATGTTTCAGCTGTAGACTGAGAATCTTTCATGCCTGCTTTCATTTGGTGAGACACTCCACTTATGAAGAAATTGGATTCTGTAAATCACCTCTAAGAGCATCAATATGTTCAGTTTAGAACCAACTTCTCTAGGGTGTTAAAAGTTCTGCCTTTGCTTGGTAGGTGGCTTCCTCACATAGTATGGTTGCAA
Source organism: Peromyscus maniculatus bairdii (assembly GCF_049852395.1). Taxonomy (NCBI): domain Eukaryota; kingdom Metazoa; phylum Chordata; class Mammalia; order Rodentia; family Cricetidae; genus Peromyscus; species Peromyscus maniculatus. The sequence continues at coordinate 58,100,049 of NC_134852.1, read as the reverse complement.
TAGAGATAACAGAATCATATGGTAAATGTATGAAAATATGTGAGCCACGTCTCTGACAGTTTAATGTAAAATTTGATTTAATTAGTATATGTATCAGAAGATGACAAATTTTCAATATCAGTCTGAACATCACAGGATTTGAGGTTCTTAATGAAATGAAATCTCAACCTAATCTTTCTAATATCCTATATTTCAGATCTTGGTTTTGCTTGTATAATGTGTGCAATGTCGATAGTGTGTGTCAACATGTTCACATGTGTGTGTACATTTATGCCTGACTTCTTCGATGGCTTTCTACCGTGTGTCTTGAGGCTGTGTTTCTCACTTGAACTCAGAGCTTGCCTCAGTTTAGCTAGTGTAGCTGGGCGGCCTGACCTGGGGCATCTGACTCCCGGGATCTGGGCTTCCAGGGGGACCATAATGCCCACCTGGCCTTTTCGTTGATGCTGGGACTCAAAGTCGGATCCTCACACTTGTGCTGAGTTTGGCCCACTGAGCCACCTTCCAACCCTCCATTGCCCTATGAGGATGAAACTAACAGACGACAAGCCCACGCTTGTTGATTAGATTGCATGCTTTCTGACTTCAGTTCAGTGCCCAAACTTGGCATCTCCAGTAAAGAGGGTGATCCTTGCACATCCTGGTCCAGGCAGGCTTTCCTTGTGTATTTCCTGTGCTCCTTCCCACCAGTCACAATTCTACTGATTTGTGTATAAGACTGATGACAGGGTGTCTCCCCAGGGCTAGGTATTCAAAGGGTCCAGTCCCCTTGGCTCCCAACATTCTTTTCCACTTACTTATTTAAGAGTTGCTGCCTCGGACACCAGTGTTTCTCTGGCTCCAGAGGCTCCTGGGTGGTCAGATCTGTTTGAAGCACGTGTTGAGGGGGAGGGTTGAAGTCCTTTTACGTAAGAGAAGGCTACAGTAAGTACAAAGGAGGAAGTGAACCTCCCACATTTAATCCCTGCTCAGGGGAGAGGGCACCCTGGTCAGAGGAGGCATTGGTCACACCCTGCCTCCATAAAGAGAACCTGTTCTCCTGAACTGCAGGAGAGCACTACCACAGGATTCTGTGCACCCCAGAGTTAAATAAGCAATAAATGTGAACACTTTCCTTCTTTAAACAAACAAACAAAAAACCGCCTGTGCTTTTTGTTACAGAACATCTTTTCATTGGTACCAGGCTTCAACTCACTCCTGTGAGGTCTTCAACATTGGAGAAATCTAGTCTTGATTTGATAACTCTGACAAGAAAGTATGATGAAAGCAATATATGATATTTTAAAGAAAGAGAAACTTCAGCTGTGATTAAATTAGAGTCATTCACATTTAATTATGTATATGTATGCATATGTATATGTTTATAATATTAACTGCTAGTTTAGCTAGGTTGAAGAGAACTTGACTAGTGTGTGTGAAACCTTAGTTTGATTCCCCCCCCCCAGCAACATACACACACATACACACACACACACACACAAAAAAAAAAAAAAAAAAAAAAAAAAAAAAAAAACCAAAAACAGATAAAACAACTTTAAACTTAAAAATGTCTTGTTCAGAATGTGATGTACTAGGACCAAACAGAAAGTGAACTGGATGATGATCTGGAAGGAATATGGGTAAGCATGTGTGGAAATTAACTATGTGGGGTGAGGCAAAGAGAAAATATTCGAGTAGAAAAGTTAGTGATAAACTCTAATTCCTCAAGATTTACAAAGTAAAAACATCACAAATACATTAAAGTAAATAATTTCCAATAAATTAAGATTCTCTCTCTCTGTTTTCTTAATTTCTGACCATGGCCCATCCAAGCAGCTGCTTGTTGGCTTGGAGCTTTTCTTACCAGGAGTATTTCCGTCCTGACTGTCTTACAGTGAGATGCCGTGATGGAGCTCAGAGCCAAGTAGTACATGGCGCTGTGCCATAGAGAGGGATAAGAATAGTGAGCGAAGGACGCTGACGTGTTTCATTCCTAGTCAGCTGATTATACAAGGCTTGATATGGGCTACATGTACAGATTGAGGTGAGAAATAACAGCTCAAGAAAAGTAGCCATGACCTAGATTTAAGTGTGTATGTGTATGGTGTGTGTGTATATGTATATGTGTATGTGTGGTGTGTGTATATGTGTATGTGTTTGTGTATGTGTGTTTACACGTGTGTGTGTATGTATATGTGTATGTGTGGTGTGTGTATATATGTATGTGTGTGTATGTGTTTGTGTATGTGTGTTTACACGTATGTGTGTGTGTGTGTGTGGTATTTACAGGTCATGAAGCTATAAAAGGGGTCAGAAGAGAGAAGGAAGAAATTGTAATGGAGGGAGAAGAAGAGAGGAAAATGGAACATGTGACATGAAGGCAGAAGATGGAGCTATCTGGGGAGAGGAGAGGAACCAGCTATGGGGGAGGGGTACCAGCATAAATGTTCCTGCTTACATATGGAGTTGTGAAATAATTATATGAATATTTCAGTATATATGCCCTTAATGTTCACATTTCATATTTATTGTGTATTTACTACTTATGTTGTGTTTATGTATAATTAAGTCCCCTTACCAGGGGGATAAGGGCAGGTTAAACAGAGAATAAGGACACATATGAAATACCATGATGACAGGGCCTGGAGAGATGGCTCAGTGGTTAAGAGCACTGGCTGCGCTTCCGGGGGACCTAAGTTCAGTTCCCAGCACCCACATGGTGGCTCACAACTGAAGCTTTGGAACAGAGACCGGAAGTGATGATGTCACCTGTTCACTGCTGGACTCAGGCTCCACAGATGGGCTCGGAGATCAGATCTTCCGTTTGTGGTGGTGGTGGTATGGAGCAACTTAGGGCACTGGCCTTTAATTTACACCTAAAAGCCATTGTTTCTAAAGCACATTTAGGTTTCCTGTGGTCCAGACATTTTAACAGAGCTGATTGGCCTAATTCTGTTCTGAGAGTTACACACATCCATGCATTTTTCCACTCGGAGACTCTCCAATTGTATTCAAATTTAAGGAACTTACCTCAGTCAGAGATCTGTCCCCTCCATACAGTCCTGTTCTTCTACAGCGGTCTCATGTGGAGTGCCCTACAGGATCACGTTTTTGAGCTCTGATCCTCAGCAGGTGGCACTTTTTCTAGGATGTGGAGCTTCACTGGACAAAGTGGGTCACTGGGAGCAGGCCTTGATGTTCATAGCCTGGACTCACTTCCTGTTTCCTCTCTTTCTCCACATCAGTTGTCTCGCTCACACACAGCACAGGCAGCCATGCCTTCCCAACCATGATGGACTGTATCTCTGCATAAGCCATGAGCCAGAACTAGCCCTTCCCCTGAGTGCCCCTTGTCAGTCATCTGCTCACAGCACAAGAAAAGCAACTAATGCGAAATTTTCCTGTAAAGCCAATCTTGCTGAATCCCACCGAGTGACCTCACCCACGCCCAGGTGAGACGTGCATTGTACCGTGACTGTCACATTATGTTTTCGGGGTTTTGACATTCTTCCCCCACTATAACATCAGCTAATGTCACTGAGGGTGCCAGCCTCAGTTCTGCACGGGCGTTAGCTAGTGTAGGGAGTGCTTGCAGGGCCATCCCCGGCTCCTCTAGGAAGGGCAGTGCACTCAGGGCAGCTCGCTGCTCAGTCATAGTCCACTGCTGCACCGATCTTACAACCATTGCTTATCTCTTTCAGACTCTCAGTCCTGGATCTCACTCATAGGTATGGAAAGACAGTCTGTGGTGCTCAAGATTTGAAATGTATATTGAGGGTGTGTTACCAGCTTGCCAGGAATTTCTGAGTCTTGCTGTGAGATGAAACATAATCCGTTCCTAGCTCAGCTGCAGTGTTTTGACACCTGTGAGCTTGTCAGCTCTGGCCTGAAATGTAGGTTCTTAGATCTGTGGCTAGTCCAGAGGTTTAAGTCCTGAGCCACAGTCCCAGGGAAGCCCAGCATCATGGATGCCCGCTTCTTATCCGTGTCAGGAGTGGCAGCACCAGCATGCCTCCTAGCACCTTCCTGCTCCTGGAGACTGAGTTCCACATCTTCCAGTCTGTGTCCTGCTCCAAAATAGACAGGTTAGGATAAGACCTAGTCCAGGGGTCTGGCATGTTCAACCTGCAGCCTGTGGGTTACTTGTACCGCAGGGTGGCTGTGAATATGAACTAACACAGAATCATAAATTTTCTTATTTAAATATGAGTTTCATTCATGCATCCGTTTTTAACTTTGTGGGTGGTGATGTCCTGTTGCGGTGTCTAAAGCTTGTGCATGCCTTTGAACAAAGGCCAGGAGACAGCATCCAAACTGAGTCACATTACTGAACTCCTCTCTTAGAGCACAGCTATTCTGTGGAAAGTGCATCCTAGAGCACAGCTACTCTGTGGAACCATGTGTTCTAGAGCACACCTATTCTGTGGAACCACGTGTTCTAGAGCACAGCTATTCTGTGGAACCACGTGTTCTAGAGCACAGCTATTGTGTGGGACCACGTGTTCTAGAGCGCAGCTATTGTGTGGAACATGTGTACTGGAACCATGTGTTCTAGAGAGCAGCTATTCTGTGGAACCATGTGTTCTAGAGCACACCTATTCTGTGGAACCACATGTTCTAGAGCACGCCTATTCTGTGGAAAATGTGTCCACATCTGACAGTTCATCTGGGAATGGGAACTAGACTGATTTCTGCAAAATTGACAACAGAATTTTTGTAAATTTCAAAATTTACATTTGCCTATAATGAGTTATAAAACTGAAAGATTTTTCTAACATATTAGATTTTTTGTTTTGATTGACCATGTTAGAGAAATTACCCCACTGTGTTTCTATTCCGACTACGTGAAAATTTCCAAATTTTGTTTTTGAAGCAGCATTAAGAAATATAAGTCCAAAATCCACAAGGAAAAATAGTATTCGATGGCACCATTAACAGGAAGGTTATGTGGCTTTTGTGTGCCTTGTGATGATTCTAGTATCTACCGTATTTTATTTTATGAATTAGTTTACCTTTTTTGGGTACCTGGGATTGTATCTCAGACCACTCCCTCACCAGGAGTGTGATCTGCCACTGAGCTACACCTTCAGCATAACTTTTCCCTGCTTAAAAAAAAAGATTGTTTGTTTGTGTGTATGTGTGTGTACACAAACACACACATATATGCACACCACATATGTATGTAAAGGGTGGAGGTCACCTTGTGAAAGTCAGTTCTTTCCATCTACCAGGTGGGTGCTGGGGATTGAACTCAGGTTGTCAGGTGGCAGCAAGCTCCTTTACTCTATGAGCCATATCTCAGGCCCGAACATTTTAAGTCTAGGAGATGACTGAAGACTGGATGCTTTCAGGATGATGACAAGGGTCTGATCTGTACTGTGTGAATCTGGCTGGCCAAGCACAGCTGAAGGGCTCACAGTTTGCCCAAAGGTGAAAACGGAGATAGAAGTGAACATAGTAGGATTGACACGGCCCATTCATTTGGAGGATTTAAGGTCTGTTACTGCTCTGTTTCACAGCTCCATGCCGTGATGAGCAGGTGAGGGAGGGCAGCCAGTGCTGAGTACAGCCACTCGGCTCTGAGAATTACAGGGAGAATGACTGCCAGAGCCTTGTCCGATAGGTCCTCAGGAGACACTTTTGACCTGAAGTGAGGCATCATTCATTACAGTAATTAAGGATCTTTCCATTCAGTTGTTGAAGGAACCATAGAGATGAGATAATGTTGTTTTTCATATACCTTTTCCATAATTGATCCTGATTGCCTTATAAAATAGTGAGTGTGACAGGAATATGAGGTTGTTTCTTTTTAGGGTCCCTAATTAGCCATCCACCCAAGCACCATTTGACAACCAAGGTAAGAGCAGTTGGTGTGAAAGTGTAGAAGAGAGCCTGAGCGTTCCCATGCTCAGGTCTGCATGCGACAACTTCTGTCAACTCTCTGAGAATGTGTGATTTTATTAGCTAAGGGTAGCTGGCAAGGGGATAAAAATGTAGCCTACCCAGGTCCTCATTTTATCAACCTTTAGCATCAGAATGTTATCAGCTGTAAATATCCAATAGCTGCGATTTAAAATGTGATGGAAGGTTGGTTGATGGGTGCATGTTAGAAACAAGGGCTACATCTCTGGTGAGGAGATTTCTGTGCTTGTGACTGGTGATTAGAAATACAGGTGCTGTGAAAACAGGCACAGCCAACTCTCAGGATACTCACTATGCACTGAGAGAACGCAGTGTTCCTGAGTCAACGCTCACAAGCCTATAGAAAAGTTAGTCCAATGCACGAAGAGCTAGAACTATGAGAGAGGGGACATTGATGTTGTGACTGAACTCACGGGGGTGTTAAAGCAGAGTAGTGTCCGTTGGGTATTATTTCCCTTTGAGTAGATCTCACCTACCATGCGCACTTCATCTTCCTTCTTGTTGGTTGCATAGTTAGATGGCAGCCTGCCCATAAGAACAGCCTTGCTAAATAAGAAAGAGGCCTTACGTCCCTTTTCCCAGGTCCTGTTTATTGTGAGCGTGCTTCTGATGAGGTCTCTGAGCCAGGCAATGTCAAGAGAGAGTTCCCAGCTCTATCTTATGCTCACTGAGAGCCCCCCTCCCAGAGAAAGGGGAGAAAAGGACAGTTGGGGGTTGGCGACTGCAACATCCGCCCCAGAAACCTGCCTAGATTCCAGTGGATTCAGGTTCATGTGAATCTACTGGGAAAGGGCCACCTCTCAGGAGATGCTGCCAGTCTTACGACAAACTGTTGTTTGGTAGTGTAGATAGCTTCCATTAAAGACATGTGGAACAGAAAAAGAAACAAATTAACACTTCAGAAAACTTAAAAATTCAAATACATTCCAAGTTGGAAAAAAGTGAAACACATAGTAGCTCACAAATTCATGTGCATAGACAAACACACAAGCATGCTCATGCACATATACACAAGTGCATGCAGACAGACACACAGACCAATACTAGCACATATACTGCCCTCCCCCCCACAGAGACTCATAGACAGACACACAGGCACAGGCACAAACACACATGCAGACCCATGAGCACACACATGCACATACTTCATCTGTGTGACTTCCCAGCATTAGCAGAGTTTGCTCCTTAGCAGGAAATAAATCTACTGAATTTTTCCACAATGACATCATCTCTTCACCTTCAGGCCCACTTCCTGCCTTAACCACATTCAGGCCCATTGGCAAGAGACTCCGGTATTTCCATGATATCTGATAGCCCTAATTTTAGTCATTGCTTTCAAGGCAGGAGAATGTAGAATACGGTGTCAAGAAAAATAACTCTCCCCATATGGAAAATGAGAAATTAATTGTTTGAAAATGAGCTGTTTCTAAATGCTTTGGAGAAACTCAAGGCATTTGAACAAATCAATAGTGACTTTGCAAGCTATTTTGTAAAAAGAGGAACACTCAGGTTTTTTAAATTGACAGCCTTTTTTATAAGGAGCTGAAAATTAAGGAAAAGAGGTATTTCTTCATTTACAAGTGTCTGAGGATTTCTGGGTAATTTAAAATGTGAGTGCTCATGCTATTTCTGTGTGTGTGGCCCAGGGAAAGTACTCTGTTCCATCACAGAGCCGGCACGGTGTTTTCAGATGAGGTCATTTACAGTGCAGAGCTTCCAGCACTTTCCTGAGTCCTCCGGGGCTGTTGTGTGAATGCTTCCTTTGTTTCGGTCAGCAGTTTGGATATGCATTCTATACCATGCATGAAGCTGTCTGGGATGCGTTTTGTGCTGGTATTATTTCCATGGTCATGTCTAATTTCACACCAGCACAGCCTGCCTGTCTACTGGATGGATTGCAATCATTGCCCCACATTAAAACGAAATAATAGAGTGATACATTGAAGCCAAGTTGGGGGGAGGTCAAGAAAACTGGCCCAGTCATGACGGCTGATGAAGAATGAAATCCCCAGGTGTGGAGGAAGAGGAGAACTTTGCACTGGGATGACCGTGGGCAGTGTGTGCTCTGTGCCCATCTCCTGAGGGATGCTCAAGTCCTCCTTCCAGACCACAAGTCCTTAGGGCTTCTTGTGTCACGCTTCTGACCGTGGGTGGACAGCCCAGATTCTCTTGAGACGCGCCTTTTAAATTCATGAAGTAAGACATAATTCCACAAACAACACAAGCCAAAGCAACCTTATTGACTAGATCCTAGGAGTGGAAACTGTCTTCACAATATTTTAAATAAACAGAAGCTCAACAGAAACAAGCCTTTTAAAGCCGTGATCTGACGTTAGTTGAAATGAACACTAGAGTTTTAAGGTCGAGCAGGGAGTAACATTTCCAAGTGTCTGCTGCCTTTACAAACGAACCCCCATCTGCACTTGATGGGAAGACACCTTTTTTTCTTTTACACTGGGGAGGGGAATGATGAACTTGCGTTAGAGCTTACTAAAATAAAGGCAGTTTTGCTCATCTCAAATTCAGGGTCCTCCCAGTGCGTACCAGGAGTATGCACTGAGTCTATCTGGTGGGGAGAGCTGTCAAGAATATAGACCTCACAGATTTTTATAGAATAAATGAGAACAGTTGGATATTTTTAGGAGGAAAGTAGATTTTTTAATTTTACCTATATTATGAGTATGCAAATATATAGTACACATTTATGCATATTATGTATGTATATATGTATTTATGCATATATATGTGAATATGTATGCATACTTTTGTATGCTTCTAAGTATACATTTATGTGTCATATGTATGAGTGTATATAAGTGTGTGTGTGTGTGTGTGTGTGTGTGTGTGTGTGTACAAAGAGGTTGTGCTTCTCCAATATGAAACTGGAGCATTCCACACTGATATGATGTCACAGGGGGAAAAGATCCCACATCTGACCTCATGTGACCAGCCATATCCAATAAGCAGGAGCCCTGAAGATAGAGTAAAATCACAGCTACAAAGACTGTATGTATGAGATGTGTATGAAACATGGATGAGCATCTTGTTATACTCAGTTTTTCTCAGTATATAATAACCTCTCATATCTGTGAATATATTCTGAAATCTAAGAAAATCTGAAACCCAAGAGCCCTAAGCTTTCTGGACAAGGATATTCTTCATATGTGTATGTGCATGTGTGTGTGTGTAAATATGCATATGTGTGTGTACTCATGTGTGAGCATGCATGCATCAGTGTGTGCATATGTGTGAGTATATCTACATGCATGCATGCAGTATGTGCATGTGTGTGAGAGCACATGTGTGCCTGTGTATATGCATGCATATGTATATGGGCAGAATGTGCATTTGTGGGTGTGTACACACATGAACATGAGTGTGCTTATGTATGAGCACTCATGTATAATTATATGCAAGTGTGTATGTATGCACGTATGTGTACATGTGTGTATGTGTAACTTTATTAATAGTAAATTACAAATGGGAAATAAGTTGTATGTTGTTCCACATTCTCTTTTTTTTTTTTCTTGGTTTTTCGAGACAGGGTTTCTCTGCATAGCTTTGCGCCTTTCCTGGAGCTCACTTGGTAGCCCAGGCTGGCCTTGAACTCACAGAGATCCGCCTGGCTCTGCCTCCCGAGTGCTGGGATTAAAGGCGTGCGCCACCACCGCCCGGCTCCACATTCTCGTGGTTGCCAATGTGAAGCTGTTGACTGGAAGTTGAAGTCTACCCTCCTCACACTTAGTACCTTGAGCCCTGATAAAATAAAGCAAACATTTCTGAGTGGCTCTTCTACCGAATGCTGGTCTGACCATTGGGTAATTTAAAACTCAAGTCAGCCGACATCACTTCTTTGATCAGAATTCTCCCTGGAGCCATCACTGCTTAGAGACAAGTCAAAATGTTTGCTTACACTGGAGACCTTCGTGCTCTGATCCCCAGCTGCCCATTTGATCATACTTCCTATGACCTCCCCTTATGACCCCTTGCTATATACAGCAAGGTGGCCTTCTTCGGTGAATTCATCAGAACATTTTTGCAAAGGTTCTTCTGTCTTCCTAAGGTAAAAGAGACTTCCTCCTCACTCTCCAGATGTTATCCCTTGGATTAGGTCAAAGATGCTTTGTAGCTGATAAGCATTTAAGTGCTAATTATGCACAAAATATTGATAAGTAGAAATATTAAAACAATACTCTATCCTTTTAGAGAGCCCCTTGCTTAATTAAGTGAATAAAAATGTACTCATCAATACAAAAATAATGACAGACAGGCTGCTGGTTATTTGTATATTATGATACTCAGCAAATTATTGAGTGTATGTGTGTACTGCATGTTTTATGATAAGGGCAGGTCTGCCAACATGGTGTTGCCTTTGTAGTCTAGCAAGGGATAACCACGGTAAGCTAATAATTGAACAAATAGTAGATCTCAATTCATAAAAATTGTTGAGAAATGAAAATGACAAAGAGAAACACCTAGTATAGTCTTGAAGAAAATAGATTTTTTAGATTATTCTGAAGTGTGAATGGGAATTAAGCAAGCAGAGAGAGTACAGTGTTTTAGTCAGGAGCCAAGACGGGGAGCAGAATGTGTCTGCATGTGAGAGTGGAGCATGAAAAGTTGTGGATTGAGATAGGAACTGAGACTTGTGCTGTTGAAGCACTTTAAACACAAGTGTGATAAGATCTTGTTATAAATGACACTGACTGTGGAGAATGAACCCGAAGGAATTGTCCAGACCAGGTGAGAAATAACTGCCACACTATGTAAGGTTTTGACAGAGGAACTGAAAGGTAGGTGGCTTCTGCATGACCCTGAGACCAGGTGGACTTGCAGTAATCTGGAAATGAGTATTATAGTGTGGAAATCAAAGACTAGTCCAGTGTTTGGGGCATGGGGAAACAAATGAATAAAGACAATGGCAAAGTATAGATTTATAAAAATGGGTTAATTTAAGATGTAAGATTTAGCTAGCGAAAAGCCTGAGCCAATAGGCCATACAGTTCATAATTAATTCAAGCCTCTGTGAGTTCATTTGGGTCTGAGCGGCTGCAGGACCTTGAGGATGTGGGAGCCGGGTGGACACAGGAAAACTTTCAGTTACAAAGACATCTTGGTTTGCCACCAGCAAGTGGAAGCCTGGGGATCGATCACAGATGATATGCCCATGTCAGATAGCCCGTGGCTTCCTCTCACATCACAGATTGGTTTACTGATGGAAGACATGTACAAGCAAATGAGTAAAGGTTTTTTCTGATATTTTAGTGTTGCTGTGGAGAGTGTATGGGGAAATTATTTTGCACATGACATGGCGAAGCTGGCAGGTTTTGAGCCTTTGAACTGCAGTCTGTAGCTGGTGAATTACTAGCAGCATTGCACTTCAGAAGGCCAATCTGATGGCGGTGTGGAGAGACCCAACCCACCTAACCCAGAAATGGAGGGACATTTTGGAATTTTAATGGTTTTTTAATGCCTAAGACATTAAAGAGTGTCAGTACTGTGAGCCGGGGTGGCTGCTCATTAGTGACAAATAGAAAGCCCAAAGGGACAGTCAGAACTGCTAGGACTGATTTTATCTCTGTGTGTGTGCAATGTGTGTTTGTGTGGTGTGTGTGTGTGTGTGTGTGTGTGTGTGTGTGTGGTGTCTCTCTCTCTCTCTCTCTCTCTCTCTCTCTCTCTCTCTCTCTCGTGTGTGTGTGTGTGTGTGTGTGTATGTGTGTGTGTATGTGTGTGTGTGTGTGTGTGTGTGTGTGTGCATTTTAGCTGCAGACACATCACATCCTGTTTATGTGTCAGTGTCTGGTGAGTTCTGTTTGGTAGGTTTTGTATCAGGTGCTGGGATAAAGTTCAGAACCATTCTAAATCTATCCTGTTCCTCTCAAAACTTACAGTCTGGAAGGAAAGTCAGTTGACTGAAAAAAACTTGCAGGTATAATGTGGCTTTTCTTCCACTGAAAGTAAACAGGAAGGGTTACATTTTGCCTGACACTTGACCTGAGGAAAACATTTAGCTGAGCAAGAGATGTGTGGGTGGCAGAGAGGACTTTTGGAGAGCAGCATGCAGTGAGGGGCAGCAAGCAGAGAACGCAGGGGTAGAAACAGACCCAGCATGACTAGAAGAGAAATGGGAGGCAGGGTGGTAGAGAAAATCTTCTACTAATGGGAGGGGCCAGGCTCTTCCAAGCTGTGGAAACCTTTTTCTGGAAAGGTTTAATTTTGTACCATATGCACTAGGGAGTCACTGAAGATTTTAAGCATGAGAAACAACCAGATTTGCCCTTTGAAAACCTCCCTGTGATTAGAATAGAAATAAGAGATTAATACACAACACAATAGAGAAAATCAGAAGAAGGAAGAAGCAAATTGTAATTTCTATAAACAGAAAATGTCTGTTTGTATTAAACAAATTAAATTAAATAAATTAAGGTTTAATTTTTCCTGTGTATATGTTAGCTTATTATGGTGATAACAGGCATGATAGTATCAATACTATTTAATCCTTATTATGGATTTTGTAAATGGCCAGGAGTTTAGACATGTACTTGCAAAGGATATTATTGTTGAAAATAAGCTTTAATGTGGGACTTACAATAGTACTCTTCATGCTATCTCTTTTAATCCTCAACACAAATGTTGGACCCTAGTTTAAAAAAAGGTTAAATAGATTAAATATCTGTTCTTGGCCCCATCTAGTTGATTGATGGGCACAGGTGGTATGCCTCCAAAATATTCTGCAATTCATTGAAATTAAAAAATTAAGGAACACACATGGAACAACATAGCCCTTGTTCAGTGTGTTTGGGACTCTACCTCCCTCACTAATATGTATTGGCTGCCAGAGCACAGCCACAGAAGAGCTGTGAGCTCCTGAAGATGTACTTCTGCTTTTACTAATTTGAGATGGGTACTGAGAAGAAACTTTTACAAAAGCAGTGGGATTACTCACTGTGAACTCAAAATTTCTTACCAATATTTATAAATGACTACTTCTTAGAGCATACACAGTATTTATGGGAAATGAGAAATTTAATATCTATTCTTAAGGGAATTTTGTAGCCCAATTCTCTGTTTGGAAGAATGACTGAAAATAGATGTATATTATTCTTGAAAACACTTAAAAACTGCTGACCATTTGTTTTGTCCATCATAATTAATGATTACTTGTTCTGTTGAGAACTTGGGGAGCTGTCACTCTGGTATCCAAAATGTCCACTTCTCTGAGCAACTCACACGTGCAGTCTTGATGATCTACCCATGACATACAAGTTTCCCAAAGGTAGAGGGAGAGAAAGAAATGGCTGTTATACTTTATAAGTTATCTTTAAAATGCTACTTTTATTCTCCAATCTGCCCTTGAGAAAAATGGTATCTTCCAGAACTCACTTACATTCGGGATGCCTCTGGGTTTAAAGTCATAATCCCTTTATTATTCTGCATTATGGACAGAGATTGTCAGCGGGCAACCTCATGTTCCTGCGCACATATCCAGTTGTTCAAAAGCAGGGGTTTTCACATTTAAAAGTCTGCATTTTCTGATGTCCCTCTAAGCACAGAACCTTACTGGGACCATAGTTCTCTACAGATACAGGGAGTTACAAGAATGAAAAGGTCTACCCTCCTGGACACTGGGTGAGCCCCCCCTTTCCAGGGTCGTCATCCTCATAGCACCTCGGAGCCGGCCACTCCCATCTTTATGTATTCTCGGCCTCTGCAAGGCCTTCAGGAGCTTGTGACCTTGGCTGAGAATACAGTTTTATAAATACTTTCTGGGCATAAAGACCTTTTGTTTTCTTCCTGGTCAGCATTTCCAGTTGCTTCATGTCTTGTCCTCATTTCCCGATGCCCAGCTTGCTCAAGTTTGTCTTGTGACTCACTTTCTGGAATGCACTGGCCTCTTGTTCAGCTCTATAAGTGGCTGATCATCAGTAAGATGTTCCACCACCAATATGCCATCAGCCTTTCCCCAGAGTTAGGTCTAGTACGTTACAGACCCCGAGAGCTGAATTTAGACCACGGCTTGTGCTTCGGCTATAATTCTTCCTGTGTGATCTGAGTCTTGACTCCTCAGCTAGAGTGGAGAGTAGAAAGAACCTTGGTCACGTCTCTTCTTCTTTCACTCCTCACCAGGGAGAGTTACAGCTACCCCTGAGCTGTGGTTTGCTAAGGACAGGGTGAGCTGAATTAGATTAACTGTCTACTGAGTTTTAAAGTTCAGAGGTAGACTTCCAGAGCTTTTAAGAAGCTGATCTCTTGATCACTACATAAGCAGTGGGAAGAGAGAACAGAAGGTTTTCACAGATAGCTCTTGTGTAAGGAGTCCCATGTGAGTGCATGATGAATAAACATTGAGAGAGCATGGTGTGGTGGTGCACGCCTTTAGTTCCAACACCTGCGAGACAGAGCCAGGCAGATCTCTGTGAGTTTGAGGCTAGCTTGGTCTACATAGTACATTCCAGAACAGCCAAGACTACAGAGTAGAGAGACCCTCTTTCAAAAAAATCAAATGAACAGAAATTGAAACAATGTATTCATTGCCAAAGTATATAAAATTGTTTTTCTTTTATTATTATTATCAGATCTATATATCTATATCTACATATCTTTATCTATTTTCTCCTACTGCATTCAAACAAAAGAAAACAAAAAGCAACTGTGTTTTTCTCCTTTGAAAAGTATCTGTTGCTTCTTAAGTGACTGAATAACATAAACATGTTATAGAAGTCATTTTTTCAGCTTTACTGAGGTGTCATTGGCAAAAATTGTACATATTTGTGACTTTCAATATACAGCACAGATGTGTGTACACACTGAATTTTAAAATCAAAGTAGTTAACATGAGCATCACATTACTTTCTGTACGAGAACATGGCAGATCCTCTCTCAGGGGTTTTCAAATGCGTAGCCTGTTTCTGAGCATCTTGGTTTATCAACTGTCTCTTGTACTTAGTCTTCATTAAGCCATGTCTCCCATTCTCACTTCCCCTGAAGCCACCAGGGCCCAGTTTTCTACTTTCTGCTTGAAGAGTTTGGCTGTTACAGATTCCAAATGTTAGAGATGTTTTGGGGTTAAATTAAAATTCTGGGGTAAGCTCACCAGGCTGGTATATCTGTTACCACCTATGATTCTTCATTAACACATTTTCACCAGCACACAAGATCACTAGAGTCCACTCATCTGGTAGCACATTCTACTCAACATGGCACCATACAGAATAGTCTCACTGACCTTAGAATCCTAAGATTCTCCCCATGCCCACTGTCCCAGATTTTTAAAAAATACATTTTATGGTGTACATGCATGTGTCTATGTAAGTGTTATGTAAGTGTATATACACATGTGTCTGTATGAATGTGTGCACATATGTACGTTTGGGTACTCGAGGGCAGAAGAGGTCATCAGATCACCTGGAGCTAGAGTTAGAGACAGTTGGGAGCTGCCTGGTGTCTTCATGATTCATCAGCAAGTGTTAACCAGAGAGCCGTCTCTCCAGCCTCCCAAATCTTTTCGCTGTCTTTCTGACCTTGCCTGTTACAGACTGTTATGTAGCTGAGTCGATTGGCACGTGTCTTTTCAGCACTTCTGATTGGCATCTCTTACTTATGAATAGACTTTAAATGTCTCTCTATGCTTCTCCATGGCTTATTTCTGCTAATTAATTACTGATTAATACTTTGTTGTCTAGCCTTTCCTACCTCAACTCCTGAAGCCATCTTGGTTGCTTCCTTGTTAGTAATTATGAATGAGCGTCTGTAACTCCTGGGCAGGGTTCCAGCAGACAGAGGTTGCTAACTTACCAATACTCTTTTATTGCTCAGGTCTCTCTCTTTTTTTTTTTTTTTTTTTTTTTTTTGGTTTTTCGAGACAGGGTTTCTCTGTGTAGCTTTGCACCTCTCCTGGAACTCACTTGGTAACCCAGGCTGGCCTTGAACTCATAGAGATCCGCCTGGCTCTGCCTCCCGAGTGCTGGGATTAAAGGCGTGCGCCACCACCGCCCGGCTTGCTCAGGTCTCTTTTAAGCCTGGAGCTTGGCTCTCTAGATTTGATCTTCATTGTCTATTACTTTATGTAATAACAGAGATTTGTTCCAAGTAACTGTAAAGGTCTATGTGTAGCCGGGCAGTGGTGGTGCACACCTTTAATCCCAGCACTCGGGAGGCAGAAGCAGGTGGATCTCTGTGAGTTCGAGGCCAGCCTGGGCTACCGAATGAGTTCCATGAAAGACTCCAAAGCTACACAGAGAAACCCTGTCTCAAAAAAAAAAAAAAGTCTATGTGTATATTTAATTCTAATTTTTAATATTTTATTCTTTAGCAATTTTCTCACAATGTGTTTTGATCATATTCACCCCAGCCCCTCCCATTTTGCTCCTCACAGATACACCACCTCTTGCCTACCCTCCAACTTTGTGACTTTTATTTCTTAAATGCATAACTCTTGGATTCGCATTTGTGTTGTCCATATACTCCTTCTGGCTGTGGGACCTTACCCTGGAGTGTGGCGGACTTTTTAAGCAATTATCCTCACGATTTCAAAGGATGAAAGCCATGGCAAGACTATACTGTCAGAAACCTCTGCATTTTTTTCTCATTGAGTGTTTTTGTGATATCACAGCATGATGGCCACAACAGAATTTACATCAAAAGCCAGAATTCAATCATGTGCAATTTGTCTTAGAGAGGAAGTAGAGGGTCATTTAGAAATCCAGCATGATGCTTTCAGTTTCTTCTGTATTCAGTTAATGTTGAAGTACAAGGTGCTATTACCTAGTTTTAAGAAGAATGTAATGACAAAAATGATTAATTTTTCTGTTTAAAATTGAATATAATTTTTATCTTAAAGAGCATATTTCATCCTTTTAAAATGGTGGGTTTTTATGTATGTATGTGTGCCTGTGTGAGTTTATGTGCACCAAATGTATGCAGTGCTCATCATGAAGGCCAGAGAAGGCATTGGAGTCCCTGGAACTGGAGTTACAGGTGTCTATGAGCTGTCTGATGTGGGTGCTAGGAACCAAACCTGGGTCCTCTGCAAGAGCAATAAGTGCTCTTTATCTCTGAGTATCTCTTCAATCTCTTGCATTTATTTCTTTATTGTATGTATATAAGTGTGGGTGTGCATGTATCACTGCACATGTGTGAAGGTGTTTGTTTTTTTCATCCATCATGTGGGACTTGGGGATCATAACAACTGGAGGCCAGTGTCCTTCCCACCTGAACCATCTTCCCAGCTCTCACTTTCATCCTCTCTACAGTGGTGTGGTTTTGAGTTTACACACCTTGATACTCTAAACGTCAGCAAAAACATTTTACTGGGAGAGATTACTTTTCAATCAAGTATGCAGGGAATCAGAGAGCAACAGGGTGCCAATGGAAACGTTACTTCCACTGTGGAAAAAGTGACTTCATTGCCCATATATTTCAACAGCACACTCCACATACCTTTTGGAAAAGAAACAATATTACTTCTTGGCCAGTACCACATCATCTTCTGCTTTATATCTGAAATGTCTACTTGATGTAATTAAAAATAGGAGTCTGCCTTGAGCTTTTGTGAATAAAAAAATCTTGTTTGAACTGCCAGAACTAAAATTTCAGCTAACAATGTAAAGGAAATTAAAGATAGCATAGTTCTTTTAATTTACCTAGTTCCTTTGATTTACTTTACTTAGTAAGTGGAATGGGTGATGGATAATACCTAATTCTTCTTCAACCTTACTTGGCTCAAATTTGGGAAATACCACATGCTGAAATACCCTGAATTTAAAGCAAATTTGAGCTATCATGGAATAGTTGAAGCTTGGGGATGTGAAACTGGGTGATTTAGTTTGAACTGTGTACAAGCTCAACTTTTTCATCCGGAAGATGGAGATGCCATACTGTTAATTACTTAACTCAAGGTGTTTAACATTTTAGTAGAGAGATCCATATGTAAACATGTATCATGTGCCTCCCCTATGATAGACACTGTAGATTCCAGGTTACCCTTCTTAATGCCATCATGTGTCAGGGGTGGAGCCAGTATCTCCTGTGCGTGACCACTGTGGGCATCAGAGACACTCAGTGTCACAGAGTGGTCACTGCTGCCCCTTTGAAGCTTAAGCACCCTGACGCTATAACAACTCCATTTTTGTGCTGAGTGTTCATCCCTCAAGTAAAATATTTAACATGTACCATTGAGTATCTTTATTATACATGGGAAATACCCTGTTTGAAAAGGGTTAGGAGGCATGGAGATATTATTTCTCTTTTGAGGGAAAGTAGACAAGTAGTCAAATACATTTTATGAAACATCAGCTAAAAGCTTTGCTTTCTCACCTGATCTGCTATTCAATATGATGACCATTATCCACATGTGCCTATTAGAATCTGTTAATCAAAATGTAGAAAGGAATTGGTTCCCTAGCCATGCTCACCACACTCAAAATCCTACTTAATCATCAAGTCCCTTCTTCAAAGGTAATTACTATTCAATTTGATGCATATTCTTCTTGACATATTTGTATTTTTTATTTTATAAATATACAAGTTGTAATGTTTTTATATGAAATTTAACATTATTTCTAGGTCATCTGTGCATACCTATATACATCATAGAATGAAGTCATAGTACATACATGTAAATACATAGAACATACCTAAGAGTATGTTCTGATCACATTTATGCCTCTGTACATGTATGTTTTATTCTTTTTACATGATCATATGAAATCCATTGTATTTATATACTCTGTTACTCCACCAGCTCTCCCTTGACATATTCTTTTTTCTATTTTTCCTACTTAATCAATGTTGAATAGTGTATATTCTTAGAACTAAACTGCTGGATTTAAAGACGCATATTTTGATTTTATACTTAAATACTAATTGATGTTCATAAATAGTTTATAAAGGAAACATTATACTGTGAGAGGCATGATTGTTTTTGAGACTCCTATGTGGAGGCATTTCTTTGAAAACCATTGCTGATACCTGAACTAGATCAGTTAACAAGATGTTGCTATGTGGCAGAAAAGCAACAAATGCTGGGAAGGTGGCAGGGTGGGGGTAGGGTGTGGTGGAGGGCTGGGGTGGGGCAAGAGGGAGTGGGGGAGAAGAACCAGCATACCGTGTCAGTGCTAAATGTACATCAGTCCAATTGCTATGGAAATCAGTAAGGAAATTCCTCACAAAACAAAAATTGAACATGACCCAGCTGAAACAGTCCTGGGCATGTGCTGGAAGGAGTCAGTCAGCATAGCACGCAGATGGCCATACGCCCTTGCTTATCATATTATCATTCGTAGTAGCCAAGCTAGGGATTCAGCTTAGGTGTCCACCGAGGGCATGAAGGAGTGATTAGAGAAAATGTGATATATGCTACACACTGGAGAATTAGACATAGAGAAGAATGGATTATGTCATTGGCAGGGAAGTGGGTGAGTTGGAGATCAGCATATTCAGCAAAAGAAGCCAGATTCAGAAGGACACATATTGCATGTGTAGTGTCCAGATTTTAAAGAACGTGTGAGAGTGGAAGAGGCGTTAGGGATGAGAGAGCAAACTCGGGGAAGGGTGTCGCTGGAGTTTTCCTGCTTGGCCCACAGTCAGGACAAATCTTTGTTACCCGCCAATCCCACAGCTGCTCAGACCCATCCAAGTAAACACAGAGACTTATATTGCTTACAAACTGTATGGCCGTGGCAGGCTTCTTGCTAACTGTTCTTATATCTTATATTAATCCATTTCTATAACTCTGTACCTTGCCACATGGCTCGTGGCTTACCGGCATCTTCACATGCTGTTTGTCATGGCAGTGGCTGGCAGTGACTCCCTTTCGCCTTCCTGTTCTTTCTTTTCTCCTCTCTGTTAGTCCCGCCTATACTTCCTGCCTAGCCACTGGCCAATCAGTGTTTTATTTATTGACCAATCAGAGCAGCAGATTTGACATACAGACCATCCCACAGCAGAAGGGGGAACAGGGTGATGCCCAATGTGAATATGGTCAAATACGTTGTATGCGTGCATGAAGACGTCACAGTGTAACTTGACATCTTATACAATCAACATACACCAATGAAAAGCAAAAAGAGTGATTACCACATAGGCAGCCCCATGGATAACATCTATTAATATATGCATATATAATTTAACATAACACCAGTGCCTAAAATATGCATACTTGTTTATTCATGTAAAAATGTCAGTGGTGTGTATACTGCGTCAACTTTAATCTTCAGTGGAAAGATGTGCCTCTCAGATAGCAGGCCCTTCCAGGCTACAGCAACAGACATTTTTTATTACATAGCCATAGAACCTCTTGGTATGAAGAACTGTGTGAACTTCACCAACTCGATCAGGCCACTGTTTCATGTTGCTATACTGCCCTGTAAATGCACTAAGCAACCCACTGCACATTGCTTATTCTGTGACTAGAGGACATGCCTGTCTCCAAGTCTAAATGACAAAGTGTTCTCCCTGGATCTTTGTGCTCTTTCAGCAAGGTCCCAAGTGACACATCTACCAAATGTGTGACTTGGGTTCTAACATCACATGACTTCCTTGGCTTTGCGTAGTGTTTGCAAACTAGTTCTGCTCTGTAAGAGAAAAAGCCTGTAGCACTTGCTGAAGTGCCAAGCAGCGGTTCTCAGCTATGATTTCTGGGGAAAATGTTAGCAGGATTGTCTCTTTGCTTCACAGACATTCATATCCTAAGCATTTCCTTTTAAGTCAAAAGTGATGTGACATAAAATGTAAATAGTACCTTTGAAGGTAAAAAATGGGAGTTCAGATATGAATTATTTCTATATGGTCATGCTACATTATTTGTCTAAAAGTAAGGAGCCTGGAAGGATTTCTACAGATCGTTATCATGTTATCATTAAAGACTTTAAATATATCTTCTTGATACCAGCATGGAGAGATGTGAGGTAGAGATCTCTTCTGCTGCCTGTTGGTTTCAGCTCATGCACACTTTCTGTGTTTTATGAACTTGATGCTGTATCTGCATGCATCATAGGATACATTCATTGCATTTTAGTATACATTTTACACACTTTGTGAAGAAAACTGATAGATTATTTAGTTGAAACAAAACCCAAAATTAATCTCAGAAGAAAAAGAAAAATCAGTCTGCATTAGGGAAAGGCCTCCTGTGCATTTACAGTGAGTGTTCCTGAGATGAGGGTGTGTGGGAGCTGCATAGCCTTCCTGTCTCCTGAGTTTTCATAATATTACCTTTTTTCTTTGTTTTTCACGAACATGTTTATCAGCGTGAGTTAAATTCCAACGCATTTTGTTGAAAGTGTAAGTGCATTTTTAATGTGTCTGTGATGACTTTGCCCAACATCCCACCAGACTGAGGTTTCTTTCTTTTCCAGACTCTGCCACTGAAGAAGATTCCCTGCAAAGCCAGTGCACCCTCGGGCTCCTTCTTTGCCCGAGACAACACAGCCAATTTCTTATCCTGGTGCCGGGACTTGGGGGTGGACGAAACATGCCTTTTCGAATCTGAAGGCCTTGGTATGTATGTCTCTCAAGACTTGAGTGGATGGGGTACTCTCACGGCCTTTTCTCCTAGTGTATCTGCCGACAGATTTTGTGTGCTGTTATTTTTCAGATTATTTTAAAGAATTGGGAGTAAATTGAAACCTTGCAGTTGTAACTTTAACAAGTCGAGGTAGAAAATGCGCCTGCCATCTTACTCTTGGTCACTTGGCTGACAAAATACAGGAGCAGGAATGGTGGTACTTTTCGAAGCCAGGGCTGAGTGCTGTCAAAGCAAGCTGAGTGTTTGCGCTCCACCAACGGAGAACTCAAGTGTTGCCGCCTCTGTAAAGGGTGAAAACTTCAGTTCTTTCTTTGTTGGGACTGCAGTTCACTAGTCTATGTATTTAACTGTTTTCAGGGTTGAAAATCAGGTGTGC
Organism: Peromyscus maniculatus bairdii; assembly: GCF_049852395.1. Taxonomy (NCBI): domain Eukaryota; kingdom Metazoa; phylum Chordata; class Mammalia; order Rodentia; family Cricetidae; genus Peromyscus; species Peromyscus maniculatus. The sequence goes on along the minus strand of NC_134852.1, from coordinate 58,078,246 downwards.
ATGGGGCTATTGAAGTAGCTGCAGAAGACAGACACCTCGGTGAATACCTTCCCGGATTGCTGTTTCCTGGCATTTTTTCTTCTATTCAATTTTGGCAATTACATTTCCAGACCACACAATGAGATTTGTAATTTCTTGGAAGGAAACATGCAATATATTGAACTAGTGAGTGTTTCCATACTGCCTAACACTCTGGGATTAAATGTCCAAGCTTACTGCAGAAGTCCCCCTACAATGTAATTCTAACCTGAAGAATATTGGAACTAAATCACACTCTCAGTGAAATGGAGCAAAGTCAAGAATAGAGACTTCTAATAGAAAAAAGAAAAGCTTTGGTTTCTGTCTAGGGCTCTAAAAATCAATTTCCAAAATCACATAATACCAAATATTACCATTAAGTAAGCCAAGCATCCTTTGGAGAATGTGTACTTAAACAGTTAAAAGAGCCTTTGTCCCTGAGCCTTGGATAACAGTGTTTCTCTGCTAACCCAGCAAGCACATGGTCACAGTGGGGACTTGACATTTCATAGGCTGAGGCCATTGTACCTGTTCTGAGATAAGGGGATAAAATGTGAGAAAGGGCCATTAAATGTCTGAGAATTTCCTCAGCAGAGAAGAGACCAATGTCAGTTCAGTGTGGGAGGGTATTCTACATTTACAAGAAAACAGACGAATCAGAATAGTTACACAATAGTGTGGCACATACAGAAGTGTGTCCCTGAAGGCTCACTGAACACATGGGCATTGGTTATTGTTGGTGACAGGTGTGAGCTTCTGCTGATGATAACTCCCCTTCAGCCCAGTTCAGTGTTCCAGATAGATTTTAGCTTTTAGGTATGTCAGGTTTTGTAATGGAGAATTATAAGAAGGAAATGAAGAAAAGTGATTTTAAAACAAACATAATGTCTAACAATACCTCTCCATACAGCGTCAGTCAAGTGTCAGTCAGGAAGAGGGCATTGTATGTCTCTCATGAGTGTGGAGACAGTTAACATGTTTTAAATTATGAGGTGACCCCCTAAATTGGCAAAGAATGGCCACACAGGAGAAACTGCTTTAGATCTGCATTAATTTATGCATTTTTTCTTGTACAGGTTTTCATTAAAGATGCATTTTTTTTCACTTATCAGTAAAAAAAAAAATGGGTTATAAATAGCTCTGCATATTGCTATGGCCTTGATTGGTTTCCTCTGAGTGGCGTCATTTTGCTGCCTAGACTAACAGAACTTTCAGTAGAATCCAGCAGGAGTCAATGTGGTACCAGATTCCTCCTGAAAATACCACTGCAATTTGCATTTTGTAGTGTATCTTAATGCTTGAAAAACCCAAATTCAGTCATAAATAATACATTTTATCCTGAAAGTGTAGGCACCAAAGTAATTGATTTCATGAGCTTGGTGTGTAACTGTATAGTTACATAAAGAAAAATTAGACAGCCTGCATCTCCCTTTTTACAAAACCGTGTGGCATTATGGAAAGAGGGTTTGTGGTAATTTATATATAAAGAAATATTACATATTCTGTTACTTAAACATTTGATTTTGATTATCTTTTGTATCTTAGCTTATGACTTCAAATTAAAAGGTATTTAAATGTCCAAGTAGATTCACTAAATCCAAGTTTCAAGCCTTTTAAAATTTAAAAATTATTTTTAAGATCAGTACCAAACTAAGTCAGATAATCAGGCTTTCTTTTTTGCTGCTCAATTAAAAAGACATTTGAAATTTCTGGGGCTCAGAGCGAATATAAGGAGATGTGTCATAGGCCCAGGGGACTCAGTAAAAAAGGGTCAGTATCATAGCATTGATTTAGGATTAGCTGGAGAAAGGAAACAGCTGGGTCCGTGGATATTAATGACAATAAAGAGGAAGGACAAAGAGAAATCTCATTTCCTGGAGGGGCCTTTCTCCCTGGGTGTTTTTATTATTGTTGTTATTCACTGTGGAGGACTCAGCAGCAGAGCCCTGCTGCCGGCCTTGGCCTTGGCCTTTTCCACAAGAGTGCTGTGTGCTCTGCTTGAAGTCTTTCATGCTTCACTTTTGAAAGGGAATTTAGGGCAAGGTTTTTTTTCTTTTTCCTTTTTTTTGCCCTACCTCAAGATTTCGTTTCAGCGTTGCACCATGAAGAACATCCTTTGTGCCCCAGTGTTTTGAAGACAAAGCAAAATGCAAAGATGCCCTGATGAAGGGAGAATGTGTCTGAGTGACTGATAAACTAGATCGCGGCCGCGGCGGCGGCGGCGCTGCCTGTGTGAAGAGGCTTCTGTTCATGCTGCTCAGGTCTGAGCCTGCAGAGAGAAACCCTCCTTATCTTGGTGGCAGCAGTAGCTGCTCTGTGCCCCGGCAGTGCAGTGTGCAGTTATTTGTCAGTTTTCCACTGTTCCTGGCTGACTCAGTCTGTTCTCGTGCCGTGACAGCAAATGTCAAGAAGTCTCCGTGGGTGTGTGGCAGGGGCACGTGGGGGGAACAGGGAGAGCAGCAGCTGCCAGTCCTGGAGGTCGCTCCTGTTGGTTGCGTTTCTGGTTCTTGAACAACAACATTGTATACAGCACAAAGTACACACAGGGTATGACCTGTAGGTCATTATGTTTGGTTTTCTTTTCTTTTTTTTCCTTTTTGAAACACAGACTTATGTAACTCCAACTGGCTTTGAATTTGCTTTGTAGCTGAGGATGACCTTGAACTCTTGATCCCCTGTCTCAACCTCCCAAACACTGGCATTATACATAAGAGCCACCACACTTGGCCTACTTTAACTCTGAATGATAATTTTCTTCTGTAAATGTCAGTTTTAGATAAGATAACTGTACTCAAATGTTGCTTCAAAAATGAGAAACAGGGACAAAGGTCTGAGATATCAAAGTCATATTCTTGAGACCATGTAAGGAATGGGGACATAAGGCCCAAGGTGAACAATGGACATGGTTAGATCTGTTTATGACAAAGAAGGTCACATTCAGATCATGGCAGAAGAATGGAGAGTAATTGGGTTGTGAGTGATACAGTCTTCACTTCTCACAAGCCAGGCAGGAAACAGTTGCAGCTTGTGGTTGGAAACATGGAGGACTTACTTGATGTATCTTAAGAAGAAATTACAGCAATTTACATAGGATCATTTATTGACATTTCATACATCCACATACTATGAAAGCCTTTTCACTCTGAGGCTGGGCAGGGTCCAGGTGGCTGGGAACTGCGTGGAACTGTAGCACAGAAGCCTGTGTTCCTGCATCCTCAGTGGAACTCCAGCTCTGGTTGTGTCTGTCTGATACCTACCCTGACCCGGCTGACTCACCCACGCTGATATTAGCCTGCCTGGAATGCCTTCACAGTGTTTATAATTGTGCTTGACATGAAAATTGATGGCTGTGGATATTTTCTTGAATTTAAAAGTTCACTGTTCATCAACTCAGTAGCAGAATAATTCCCCATTTGTCATTTTAGTGGACTTTATCATGGAATAACAAAACACAGTTTAGAACACAAAAGGTGTGAAAATATTTGTTTTTTTACTTCAAAGAGATACATAAAGATTAGTAGACTGTATTTGTTAATAATACTCAAATCGGCAATCAATGAATTTTCAAATGTCAATTTGGATATTTTAACCACCTTTAAGATAACACCGGTTATTTTTATGTGATTCATTTTGTCATTTAATTAATGTCAGAAATATTTGATTTATCCCCAATTTAAAATGTTTTAAATTATGTCATAAAATTGATGATCTTATGTGATTTTTCTAAGGTTTTACAAGTGTAATTCATTTCTTTAATACTATTTATAAGGAGTATCTGCAACCCACAGTAGCACACTGGTTTAGAATATGTCAACTTTATTTTTGCAGACATGTTTGATTATCTCTGTACGCATTTTTGTTATCTGGGCGATGGAGGGAGAATTGGGGGACTCTGAAAGCGCACATTTTGCTTGCCATACTGTGTCAATATCAACATGTTGTTGGCTGCTTGTAGGACCCGGAGCGCAGTGACTGCTCATCTGTTTCTCAGAGAAAGAATCTGCCCACCGAGAGACGGGTTTGCTGTCTGCTGTGTGGCATGCACCGTGTGACTCCTGTGACCGCCCCTCTTTAATTCTGGTTCCCCGTGTCTGTGTGTGCTGTGTGTCTCCTGTTCTTCCCATGCACCACTGACTAGCAGGGCTTCGTACAGATTGTTTCTGTAGCAAACCTGTGGCCTCACTAAAAAGAAATGGACCCTGAGGAGTCCAAGACTAACATCCGTCCTGCACTGCCTGCCCTGCGTGGTCACTGGCTGCATCAGAAAAGGACTTGATGCCTGCATCCCTTGTGTGGTGCGCCCTCCCCTCCGGTCCTTGTGTTTGTTGTTGTCTTGTTGAGAACTGTAAGAACGTGTCGGGGTTAAGTCAAACCAATATTCTTACTTGCTAGTTATTAGTGTTAGCATAGGGTAGCAATTCCATGGGACTGAGTTAGCTCCAGGTTGTTTATTTTAATTGTACTGTTTCTCTAGGTTCATTTTATTTTAGATTTCCTTTAGAAATTTCTTTTATTTAAAAAAAATACCATTTTAGCATTTTAATGCATGCCTTTATTTCACTGTGTTTTGTTTGTTTTTCTTCTTTTTCTCTCTTTCTTGAGAATGGTCTCAAGTAGTCCAAGGCAGCCTGCCAGAACTCCCTAGGTAGCTGAGGATGATTGGAATTCCTAACTCTCCTGCCTCCACCTCTAGGTGCTGGGACCTCAGCTGTGTATCACCATCCCCAAGTCAGCTTGTCCTTGAATTCAGGCATCCCTTTCAGAACTAACTATTGCACAGTGCCTAGAAAAATGTCCAGGACAATAATACTGAGTTTATGGAGATGGTTGAGTTGCTTTCCTGGGTAGCAGTTTTCAGGGGCTTCAGAGAATCAAAGTCGACTTAAAGGACAGTGGGCAACTCTGTAGCTTTTCCAGGGTAGGGTCTGCATTGGCCCAGGTTTGATGGTTATATCTCTGTGCTCATCAAGGGCAGCTAAGCACAGCACAGATGTTACCCTCTGACCTCTGCCAGTCGATGCCACGGCACAAGCAAAAGCCTGTGACAGGGAGAATTAAATCACTTGTTACCCCATGTTACCACTGCTAAGTGACTGATCCAAGATTCGAATTCTGCTTTATTCACCTCCAAATACTATATCCCCTTATAGAAATGAATAATTTGAATAAATTTATAAAGTTGTATAGGATTATTTTAAGTAAAAGGAAAATAAATAAATGTGAATAAAGCTAACTTAGCTACCCTGGCCCTGATCACCATTCTGAGGACCATGTGCTGGGGAAAGGAAACCTGTGTTCAACACATTTCTTCACCCAGCTTCACTGCATTCCTTCCATCCTACGGGCTTCCAGCAGCCAGGTCACTCATCACCTGTAAAGAGTGAGGAAAGAATAGATGGTCATCAGTAAGGGTGGGATGTTCCGGAAACCTCCCGCAGGATACCTGTGCTGTTGCCCTCTGGACCCATCCCACTATCAAGGAACTGACGCTAGCGTTGATTCCGAGCCCCGCGATTCTTTTAGAAGGAAGAGGAAGTAGAAGACACAGCAGCTGGTTCCTTGGACTCTCAGCAGCCTTGGGTAGAGAGCCTGCCTTTCTACCTTTCCGTTTATTTCTTCTCCCACCTTCCCCTCTGATTTATCAGGACTTGTTCTCTACTGTGAGATGGGATTCCACCATAAATTTATGAGATGTTCCTAATTTTAAAACAAGATGCCAATAATATTTTGTTTCAGTTTTTCTTCTTAAATAAAAAACTAAGCATTGCCCCCCTAGATACTGTAGCCTTTACTTGTACAAAACCCAAGTGCACATCAGACTCTCTGCACTTCTCTTTCTTTGTCCATCTGTTAAAGCTTAATATCGGTAGCTAAACTACACACACACGGTCTTGTGTCCTTTGCTCTTGAAGATTCTATGACATTTAAAATCAGGCTCTGTTCTTGGGGTGAGCAGCATTGTATCTAGGTTACGAACTAAAGTCTCTCATGCTTTTTTTCTTGGGGGCAGGGGAGGGTCTCACTATTACTTAGTTCTGGCTGGCCTGTAGATGACCAGGCAGGCCTCGAACTCACAGCAATGTGCCTGCCTCTGCCTCCTGAGTGCTGGGATTAAAGGTGTGTGCCACCACTCCTGCTTCACATGTATCTTGAGTTGCAATCTGGGCTGCTTTTCCTAGGGAAGCTCAGTGTCAGATTTTTCTTTCCTTCTTAAGGCTTTGAGTATTTTGTAAAAGCCTCTGATGACGCAGCCTTTTCATATAGTAATCACCGCCAAAGTGAGAGCTGTTTTATTTGTTTTAAAGAGGACCCCCTTCAGAGAAGAGACAGTAAGAAATCCTGCTTCTACCACTAACTCAAAGAAAGGCCCAGACTGTCACTATGACAGAGTGGTGGAAAACTCTCCTACTGTAAATTTCAGTAGGAGTTTCTGTTGAAAGGCCGCCGAGGAAATACGTTTGAAATGGGGAATGCAGGTACCAAAGGCAGAACCCTTAGCTCATATTGCATGCTAAGCTGTCTTAGAGACAGACATACAGTTCATTGGTTCCTAGAACACTCAGCATGCACCTAATATGTCCATATCAATTATTGAAAATGGACTCTACTGAATTGTTTTATTCTTAAGAAGATCAATGTCAAGGTGTTTAGGTCTTAAACATGATTTCTGTGTAAATGTAATTATTACTTAGACTTATAACTGCCAAAAACTTGTAATAGCCAAAGTATGTATTATGTATATATCTATATAATATCTATATAATATATATTATATCAGCTCATAAAATTAAAAATACTGATTGTCATAGGATGCTCTAAATTAGCACTTCCCAAACATACTTTTTTTTTTTTCTCATTCTAGAATATTTTTTTAACACTGAATGTAATAACTGGTTCACTACAGGGGCACAATAAAATGATCACAGGAACAAACAAAAGTGGATTAATGTTAATTGACTCAAACAAATGAAGATAATCTTCCGAGGCAAATAATTAATAACAACAAAAATGTAATAATGAAGAGAAAAGCCGTCCTCAGGCCAGTGTTTCTTGTGTGCTAAGTACTGTGTGCAACACTGTATTATTTTACTCGGTCACCACAGAGATGTTATGAGATAGGCAGTGTTGCTTTTCCTTAGAAAGGTGAGAACTTACAGAATTACTTCCCCATATAACACAGATAATACCCATGAGGCCTCACACTCACACCCACACTTTTCAGCGTGGATATACATCCATAGCCTCCTTTCACTCGGTCTGTTCCCTTCAGAGGAGAGCTTGCTGCGGTGTGAAAAGTCAAGGCTGCCTCCTATGTCTCATACACACACTTATACTACCATCTAAATCCAAGTTTACAGTGGGTGCTGAAAGTGATTTTTTTGCTTATTCAATAAGCATTTACCTAAAAAACTAAATTTACGCCATTTCTAAAAATTGCTAGGCAGTTTTGTCTTTTTAGCCTTTTTTATCCTAATCATCACCATGAGACTGTTCTAACACATAATATGGTGGAGACTGCTGCATTTTGCAACCGAACATATCAATGAGGTCCGCAAGTCATTCACTGTGTTTCCTTTGTCTGCTTGTGTTTTTGTTTGTTTGGTTTTGGTTTTGTTTTGGTTTTGGCCATTTTAGTCAGAGTCTAGTCAATATTCGGAAGGCCATTATGACAGAAGACAATAATTTATAACCATAAGAATTTGAAGTGATTTTACTATTGCTCTATAAAGGATAATAATTCCATGAAAACTTGAGGTTAAAACCCAGTCTTTCTGTGAAATTCCTCCTAAGAAATGTCGTTCTGTGTTACATTAATTTTTAAGTTTGCAGACAAGTTATGGATTTTATTATGGCACTCACACACACACATGTATCTGGCTATCCTTCCTTGTTTTCACTCATCCCCTTCTCCCACCCTCTTCTCCCGTCTCAGAGAGCTTTGTTTCCATTAGTCTCTGGGCCAGTTCTGTAAAGACGATGATGGGAGCCCTGAACTTACTCCACTTTGTCAACTGATTTCCTCACCTGTCCACATGGAGTCAACATTTGAGTGTGACATGCAAAATGTTTTATTTTGACAAGTGAGGAAGAGGTGCATAATGGTAATGCATCCCTCATGTCAGATTTCTCACATTATCCCCATCATTTGTCCTCTTCAAAACAAGGTTCGTTTTCTGTGTAATGTTCCTGTTTTCACACCGACACACACACCACGTCATGGGGATGCCAAGCTCCTCTGACTAAAGCATCACGACAATCGGGTTGGGTGTTGCTTTTTAGAGGTAGTCACTGCCTGTGAGTGCACACTTCTGCTGCCGCTGGTATTTAATGTTGTTTTCCCAGCTTTGACGGAAGATGGGGCTCGAAATGTCTTCCTTTCCTCACTTTCGTTTGCTCTTGCTCCCTCTCAAAGCTCCATTTTGTTATTTTAGTACCCCATTTTAAAAAGCTAGTATCTGAAGAAATTGATGACTTAGATTGACCTCAGTATTTTGCTTCTGTTTCTGTGACATCCGTTATTGTTCTGTTTGACATTGCTGTTGGCATAACGTCACCATCTCCAAATAACTGCACTGAAGCTGGCTGAACACATGAGGTCTCATGAGGTGCCTGTCATCCTAGCAACAGGCAGCTGGCACATTTGCACTTGGAAGCTGTAGTATATTCATTTAAAGACTATTTAACTAGAAACTATTCAAGGCTCCCTAGTTAAGTTCTGTGGCAGTTCTCCATTGGTCAACTAAAACTCAACTTTGCTTATTGGGAATGGGAATATTTTTTTGTCTCAGGTTTCTATGATCAATTATGTTTTTAGTAAGCATTTCTGATGAGCTTTTTTCTTAAGTTTAAAAGCGGCATTTTATAACCAAATAATACTTAATTTGAAATCCATTTAAACCAGATGAAATCACAAATTTGAATAGTCCCAATACAAATATATTTAATATTCTTATCTACTACAAACAAACCCTGTTGTTTTCTTTGGACTAAATATTGCTATTACATAATGAGTAGACACAATAAATTACAATATTTAGATTAAGTAAACAGAGAAATAGTGGAACTGGAATTGTTATAAAATTCTAGCTTTATGAATTAGAGCAAGATTGTTATTATATTATCATATATATTGTTTTAATAGAATAATAACTTTGTGAAGACTTTTCTCTGTGCAAAATTTTGTTACATTATTTATTTTATTCAGTGTTGAATATAACATTTTTAAATGCCCCAATTTTGGTTAGGAGGATAGAACAAGCAACATGTGCTTTTCTTGTGGGCTCAGAAATGCAAGTATGTATTGTCTGCATTGCTGAACTGCCCAAGCCTAGTCACAGAATGTGGATGTATTACTATGTAGTACTGTCATATAATATAATAGCATCTCATGAAGGCTGATGGGCCCTTGTTATACTCACACGTCTTAAGAATCTTGTCAGTGGGTGTGTCTCTTTCTAACGTATCACTTATTGATTAGGAAGTTGGAGGTCCCATTTGACATCTGCCTTTATTTGGAGGTGAACAAAGAAGCATTGTTTATAAATTTTTATCCTAATTAATTCAGTTTGATGTAAGAATCAGGAATGTACCCAATATATTCAAAAAGTCAATCCTTGCTACATAGTTTTGTGTGTGATATGTTTAATTTTCTTATATCATAGTTACTACTACATGTGTATCCAGTATGGGCCTACTAATATTAACTAATTGAAGACAATGTTTTTATAGTGAGAGTTCATTGGACCAGTGGGGTTTGGGACACAGGGTAGGTGGAGTTTCAGAAAGTACTGTACATCTTTAGTTGAGAATTGGGGATGAGTCTTACGAATGCCAGAATGAGATACAGCTCATCTCTGACTGTGAGGGCCACAGGAGGGACATTGGCAAGCTTGTCACCCATAGGTACTTTACAGTCTTTTCCATCATAAAGGTGTGTCTGTCTTGTCTTCCAGTTCTGCACAAGCAGCCCCGAGAAGTGTGTCTCTGTTTGCTAGAGCTTGGCCGGATCGCAGCCAGGTAGGTAAGACCTCCTCTATCATGTCAAGGCACAGACACATCTCAGCCTCAGGGAACAAAAGCATACTGACTTCTCATACTGAAATTCAAGTTGGATTCAAAGAAACCATTTAGCAAATGGAATTGCTTGGATCATCTTGAAAGCCATAGTTAAAATTAAACGTACACCTCTAGTACTCTCAATACTGCAGTCATGTGGCCAGGACAGTCTTTGCCTAAGCTGTCATTGATACCATTTAAGTAAATCTATTTCCTTTCATATCTTTTTTGACGGAGCATGGAATGCAATCCTCTATGCCTTTAAAGCTTATGCATTTATTTTTACTTATGTTTGTATTCTGTGCCTGCTTGTCTGTACATGCACTATGTGCATGTAGGTGTTGAGATCACGTGAGCCAGTAAAATAGAGTAAGAGACAGCAATGGGTGAGGTTAAATAGAGAATTTATGTAGAAAATTAGGAGAAAGAAAACACCGACTTTTTACATTGTAAAACTGTAGGCCATTAACAAACACTGCCAGTGAACATATCCTTTTTTTTAATAGTTAGAAATAATCTCGAGGTCTTTAAATCACTATAGCCAATAAATTTTTAGTGAATTATGCAATATATAAGATTTTTTACTTTATCTCAGTAATTACAGTGAAAAGGATTGATTCAAAATTTTTAATTAAAATTAATATTACTATATGTTTCCCAACAAGGAAAAAATGAACTATTTGAAGCTAGGGAACTATTCCCTAGCTCCAAACCACTTCCAGATAACTGTCTAAAGGCTTTGGGGGACACTCAAGGTTCTACCTTCCAGACACAGTCCAAGCTTGCATCCATTGGCCAGTCAGAATGCCACACCCCTTGGGTTCTGCTGCATCCTTGAATTGGGTGGGAGAGGGCACAGGACAGAGGTACTGCTGCGTGCAGAGATAGGCCTCCTCCACCAGCTTTGGACCTACTGCCCAAGCCGGAGGAGTGGACTAGAGACAACCTTCGCCCCTAGAAGCAACAGACACTAAGAAAAGGCATAATCAACCCACAGCTACCTCAGAGATACTCAACTAGAAGGAACTCAGAGAGTCCAGAATTTTTATTAAGAAAACACTGTGTGATATAATTATGTGGACAAATATGAGAAAAAATGCCAGCTTCTACCTTGTGCTGAAACAGTCCAAATGGATTTGTTGGATGTCAAGTTTTGAGAACTGAGAGTAACCACAGGAAGACTGCCTCCACACAGCAGCTGGGGCTGTTGCATCCCTCATCTAGCTGATAGTTATTTTCCTGCTTTAAAATTTTTATTCCATAACTATTTTTTATGACATGACTACATTAATTCAGAAAGAACATTTCTAGTCATGGTTACCACACCATAGGTGAAGCTTGGCTACCAGCTTTAGACCTGACATCAATTACCTTCGACACAGGCATGTAAAATTAATACAGATCTTGGTTAACAAAGAGAATAATTTTTCTCAATTTCAATGTACAATGTCATATGAATAGTTTCCCCTTTGATACAATTAATTAGTTAATTAATTCATTAGTCAGTCAATCAGTTTGTTTTAAAACTGGGTCCCCAGTAGGCCAGGCTGGCCTCCCACTCTTTCTATAGTGGAGAGTGACCCTGGTGTCCCACCTTACTTTCCCAGCTCTAGGGTCCCAGGCATGTACCCCCACATGAGGAGCACAGGGTGCTGGAGACCCACCCCAGGGCTTTGGCATGTTGCACAAATACTATGTGCTGAGCTGCATCTAAAGTTCAGCACAGATAGTTAAGGCAGTGGTTATTCTGTATTGCTCTGTACGTTTTATGACCATGCTTGTTAAGATCAAGGCTGAATTAATTCCAGAAAGTACACCATCGGAGTCAATATCTCATGGCAGAGTTGACATTAAGCTTGCCTCAGCATTGCGATATTGTAGATTGTGTTTCTGTCTCCTTCAGGTGAGTGGGTCTTGTGAAGCAGTATATGCTTTTCAGTACAAAAGAAAATGGGGTAATGCACTCCTCTTGCTGTTACCTTAAACAATTGAAGGGATGCCAGTCAGATAACTGGTATTCAGGTAAAATGCCTTTTTGTTTCCTTCTGAACACATCTGAGCTATTTGTTTGGTTTACTGGAGGCTCCTGAAGTAGGACAGCATGAAGGAGAGATGCTCCCCAACCCCATCTAGTCCCATTTCACGTAGAAACTCTGCCTCTGGTTTAGATCTAGATTTAAATGCTTGAAGTCACTCCCGCCTCCCGTGTCCACTGCTGGAGATCACACAGTTGAGCGCATTTGAGCAGCTTCAGCCCACACTCAGAAACCACACTCATCTTCTCCTATAAGGATGCCCTTGATCTTACCAAAATTCCTCAAGTCCCTTGAGTTTTCTGCTGTTTGCACTGAAAGGGGATGCCTTCTTACATTCCACTCTACATGGTACCTGCAGATCTCACATGTATGCTCCTAAGAGCACCAACATCACTTAATAAATGCTTCTGGGCGTGTTCCTGAGCCACTGCTCTGTTCTTCCGCCTGGAGACACTCAGTAGAACTCCTTCAAGAACCGGAGCCAATCTGGGCTCTGGGGTGGTGACCGTACTTTTGTTCTCATTGCAAAAGTTTTTAGTTTTTAACTATACAGAGCTGTCATTGTTGGATGGTCAAATTTCTCTGCTAATATTTCAGAAAAATATACATTTCTGAATGCAAGAAACATGACATTGACCAAACCAACTCAACAAAATCAAAAGATTCTTTTAGCCAGTATTTTAGTGTTAATTCTACAAAGTGAAGAAATAAACAACTGTGATTTCAGCATCTTTTCAGACTGCAGGATTGGAGTTGTCTTCATCGTGAAAATGACAGCTTCTGAGATGGTAGTGTGGTGGCAAGGGTGGGTGTCAGCCGCACACCACATCATCTCATGACTGTGGGTTATGGTGCTCCCTTGATCCAGAACAACTTTATAACTATTCAAAGGAAATATTTGAGAACATTTTCTTTAATCTTATTTTCAGCCATGGTCTAATGAAATGTTACTTAAAAGAAAAGTGATCGTGTGTTAAGATCACTACTTGACTCACTTGGAGGACCTGCAAGGACTGCTGGGAGTTTATGTGTCCTTTCCCATGGCTCGGGCATTTTCCACATATAAATCTAAGTTTACATTGCCTTAAAATAGGGAAAATGGGGCAAAATTATCTGGCAAGAATCTGTAAACCATCTGTTACATGCCTTAGAAAGAGGGAGTTTCATTAGTCTGTAAAATTTGTCCCCTGACCCTACTACAATGGAACACAGATGTCTTTTGTTGGAAAGTACAGTCTACTAAATAGTTTGAATATATTTTCTAGGGCAGGAATGAATTTGGTAGTGCATTAATTTCAGTTAGCTTAATCCCAAACACCATATCCTGAGCCAGAAAAATGAAAGACCCATTCCTATATTCTCCCCATATAGTCACCAATCCCAAGACTCCCTAACTTGCTACTTTTTAATGAAATGAAAGTAAGTATCTAGCCTCCCAGTATTTATACTATATCTGTATTTCTGGGCTCTGCAGGAATCAGGACTTAGCTTTAGTGAATTCAGCTTTCTTAATGACTCCAGTTGGATCCCTATTGGGGTTGATAAAAGGAAACCCCCTTACCCCCAAAGTTCTAACACCCTGTTCTTGGAAAGAAGGGGAAACATTAATTTGTGAAAACCTTATAGAAAGAATGGACATGTGAAGAGGTATAGAAGTTATCACTGATACTAAACCAAGGTATCCTTTTGAAGAACAGAACAATGCATCAGATGACTAAGTTGGCTTGCAGGTACAAGTCTCCACCCTTGGAGGTGGGTCATGATTTACAGCCTGCTGACCCCTCCCGACTGACAGGAAGCCAGTGAATCATATTCCAGCGTCCATTCCAGTACTGGCTGACTCTACCCTGAGCAGCTTGAAGAATTTAAATGCCATTGTGAGCAGCAATTCCAGGCTCAGTGCTGCTCTCTGTGTCAATGGCACAGCTAGTTTCCAGCTTTCCCAGGTAAAGAAGGATCTCCAAGGAAACATTTTCCATGCATGAGTCTCTTACCAGTTTTATTCAAAGCCGACCTGTTTGTTTTGTGTTGGACATGAGTTGAGCCTGTTGCCGCTCTAATAGCATATTTGCTATTGTTTTATTTTTTAAGAAAAAGTGTATACATCTTATTCTTAGGAGGCACCCACCTTCAGTTGAAAATGAAATCTTTTCCCATCTATTTAACTTACCTTTTCAAATACGATGTTTCCACTTATAATTGATACCGAGTTTGCTGTGATCACAGTGTCTTGGATTCCTCCAGACTTACAACCAGGTTTATATTATTCTCTTGAGAACATTCAACACAAGCAAGATTTATACCTTGATGGAGCTAAGAATCCACAGACATCTAGAGCAGTTAAGAGTGTGGCCTTCCCAAGTCCCTCTGGCCTGTCAGTAGCAAAGCTGAGGTTGTTGGGAATCAGGTGTGGTGTTCTCTACCACAATAGAGTCTATAGGGTACCAAGTGTCTTGTAACAATTCATTGATTGGTTTATAAGTACAAAAGGTTAGAAATATGAAATGTAGTGACTATACTTTATAGCAACTGTTTTCTCACTAAGTAGTAACAAAACTTGCTTAATAGATTAGAGGCTGTTGTGACATGGTAAGCTGTTTGTACTGAATTCTTACATAAGCCTTGCCGCTCTCAAAAGGCATGTGATACACAGAACCCTTCTCACTATCCAAATTCTGAGAAAAATAAAAAATAAAAAAGAGGGGCAGATGAAATATCAAGTGTTTCCTTTATGACTGAAAAGGCCCAAGTTACCAGGCCTACTGAGTGCCTATGACTGGACTCTAGAATCAGGCCATCAGCAAGGACAAAGAAGTTTGGGGCTTGTGTCCTTTTTCCTAGAGGTGTAAACCAAGTCAAGCCTGATCAACAAAGCTATGTCCTTTCCTCTCAAAGGGGATAGTGGGTAATGAGCAAAGAGGCCAGGAACTGAACCAGTTGGACCCCCCTCTGTCAGAACAAAGCATCACCAGGAGGAAAACTGCCTCTCTAGAAATTTGCACTGCACTTGTGTGCCATGGCATCTGTTAAAGTAACAGAGCACAGCAGGAGGACACACACAAGGTTTCCATTGGCTGCTGAATTGACACAGCGCTCAGCCAAAGCAGTGAGCACATGTCAGCATTTCCTCTCTGCTCATAGACTATTTGAACAGGATCTCATCTACAACCTACTGTTTGGTTTCTCTTGTTTAGTCTAGAGATAGGGTCTCTCCAACTAGTCTAGACTGGCCACAAACTTAACGTCTTCGTGCTTCTGTCTCCCAAGGGCTGGGATCACAGGTGTGTGCTGTCACACTTGGTTCACAACAACCTTTTAATCACCAAGTGGTGTTTCCTCTCCTTTATAATAAACAATCATCTGATCAGAAAATGTAGACAAACTGACAACAGAAGCCTGTATTTGAGACTCTGTCCTGTCTCCGTCTTCTGCAGACATTCATCTTTCTGTTAATAAGTGTATGCCTAGATTTTTTTCTAAATGCCTCATAGTTGTCAAGTTCTAGAATTATCTTTGTGGTGTCCCCTACTAAGCACAGTTGATATGGACCTATAAAATTCAGTACATCTTTAAGTTTTAGTTAAGGAAAACCTGATTGTAGGAGATACAATGATGACATCCACTATCACGTTCTCTCTTGCCCATCCATCCCTCCTCCTCTGTCTCCAAGTCTCCTGAGCATGTATAGTTTACAGACCTTTTATATGTTGTTGTTCTGAATTATTCTTGTGTCCTCTCCCTATAATAATGTTTGTGCTTTCCTTGTGCTATTCCGCAGGGCTTAGCTTGTCCATTGTGCAACACATGCATCGCTCTTGGTATATAAGGACTGAACAGCTCATAATGAATCTCTTCTGTGTAGAATCAGTTACTTCTTTTTCTAATTAGGGTTCTGATGTTTTAATTTTGATATCAACCCTCTGTTTTAATAAAACCTCTGTTAATGATAAAGATATCATTAACAAACATATTTTAAATAAGGCTTTAATTATAGCACTAATATCATCAATTCTGTTACAGAAAAAGTTCAAGATAAATTCCCTGTGGATGTTCAGGTTGCTGAGACAGAAATATACTAAATTGAGTATGTTTGCATCATGTACCTCCATGCATATGCACTTATACACAGCAGTTACATGTTTTTTTTACCCTGCTCCAAGAATGCTAATTCACAAATGCTAATCCCATTTCAAGGTCAGAGAGTTCATGCCATTGTAAAAGGCAATAGTTTATGGTACTCACAATCCCAGATATTGTACCATTATTATATTGTTGCAATGTGTGTGTGATAAGTGTCATGTTCTTGAAAGGTATGGTGTGGAGCCTCCTGGTCTGATAAAGCTGGAAAAAGAAATTGAACAAGAAGAGACACTTTCTGCCCCGTCTCCTTCGCCTTCTCCTTCGTCCAAGTCTTCAGGAAAGAAGAGCACTGGGAACCTACTGGATGACGCAGTGAGTGGAGTTTACAAGTCTTACAGCAGGTTTTTTCCAACTACAAAACCTACCTGCCTTTTCAGATCTTTCTGACCTTGCTGCATTTCAGTTCCTTTAAATTCACTTTAACTCCGACAAGCAAATCTGTGCTCCTACAGCTCATCCTGAAACTCAAAGCCGAAACAGTGGTTTAAAATAAAGTGCCACTTAATTCCATTGAACAGTAGCTGAAACCCTAGGAAATGAGTCAACTCCTTGACAATGGTTTTTGAAAACACCTAAACCTGTTGTTATTCGTTCCCAATTCCTCCTTTCATGGAGATAAACTTGAAGCCCAGAACCTTGAGGATTGTTGAGGAAGGGGACACAGCCTCTGACAGAAAGATGACTGCACTTTATTGATTGCCTCGTGCTGGCCAGAGTTGACCATCTCTTCCTGAGAGCTCTTAATTCTGAGAGGAAGGTTGCTTGCAGAGGGGTGGAAATGGGAAGTTTCCTGATGCTCAGAGGAGAGGAGATAAGGATCCATCGGTGTTTATCTAATCTGCAGTCCTCTAGGCACAGGCTTTTAGTGTTTAGGACATAGCCATGACAGCCTTATTGTAAGGATAAGCAGTTCCTAGGGATATTAAACAATCCTTGCTCATGAGAGTGATGTATTGGACAGTTACTCCCATGTGCTATCATGTTCATATCTTAAATGCATGAAGACATTAATAAACAAGAGGAACCATGAGTTGTCTTGATGTTACTTATGCAAAGTTTACATTTATGGATTGTAATTGCCTGCAAACTTATAGGACACAAGAGTGTGAGAGGCATAAGACTGAAGTATGTCTTGCCCGAGCGAGCAAAGTCCTCAGAAGACTACCAGCGATCTTGATGCCAGCTGTTGATAGGATACCAGCTGCCAGGACTGCAGGCCTCCCTCTCTAGGGTCTGAACTGAGAAAGAGTGGGAGGGTGGCTGATGAACACTTTCAGATGCAGGAAAAGACATGCACCCGTCTTTTGCTTGTCTCCACATGGCAGATTTAAAAAAGGAGAACCTTAACAACTGCCCAAGCAGCTGTGAGTCCCCACAAAGGCAGCAAACTTCTGCTTGGCCCACCAAGGTGTCTCATACAGTACATTTTTTTATCTGATTTCTTTTTGGTAGCTGCTCAGTCCACTCAGAATGTACAAATAGCCAGGGAGCTTTCCTACCACAGGAAGGTGTTTTGGAACCCTTTTAGGATCAGTCACATGCCTTGCTTCTCATAAAGCTTCATTTTCAAATTTTGTTCAGTAATTGGATGATATTGTATAATATTAAAGGCATGCTGTTTATATGTTGAGAGTAATTTTTCCGTAGTGCATTATGCTTTTTCTTTAGACTTAGTGTGAGTTCAGTCTTCTTACAAATGTGTCCCTGGGCTGCCATACCCATTCTGACTCCTTCCCCTCTCCACTGTGACATCTACTAACGTTCTCCCCTCCCTATACTCTGGTGCCAGGCCTGAAGAGTGTCTGGCTAGTGTTATCTTTACTTCCTAATTCCTCAGCCCAGCCCGGGGGACTTCTCAGCTCTCACTATGAGGTCCGTGCCTGTTTTACCACTAGATTCTTGAAATTCCTCTCTGCCAGTACCCCTGCAGCCAACATGCTGTGACAGAATGTAAGTGTGGTTCGGTTAGAATTATTGTAGGCACCTCTAGGATCCACCTGAAGCCCTGCCCAACTGACGCCTCACATGTCTCCTTGTTATGTGTTTTCCAACTCTTTGGTCCTTTGAACCATTTCATTCATGTTAAAGGAGCAGTTGTTAGTTCTTCAACGTATTGCTTGAGACTTTTCTTTGAAATGCATATTTTAATATGTAGCTTGGGTTACCTTCCATTGTGTGCATGTGTACTTGTGGCGTGTTTGTATGTGCACGTGTGTGTTCATGCTTGCAGAGGCTAGAGGCCTAACTACTTTTTGTTAGCTCTTTACCTTCTTTTTGTAAATTATTATACAGGACCTCTCACTAAAGCTGGAGCTCACTGTTTCAGGCCAACCAGCTGGCCAGAGAGCTGTAAGGATCTTCCTGTCTCCATTCCCACCCAGTTTCAGACATGTGCTGGCTTTTTTTGACATGTCTGTTGAGAATCCAAATCCAGGTTTTCATGGCAAGTGTTTTACCCACAGAGCCATTTCCTCAGCCCACACGTGAAGCTTTTTCTTGGCATTTCTCACCAATGTTGCAGCTTAATTATTGCTGTCTAAAGTGTTTGTAAGTATGCAATGGGGCAGTTGTCAATGAGGCCTAAATATCCATTCCTCTCAAGATGCAGTCTAATTTTCACAATCAAGTATGGTGCTTTATTGGTCTACATCTCCCCAGCTCCCTGGTATAGATACTCAGTGAGAAGTCTCCTCTCTGTCCTCTGTATTCGATCATGTCTTCTAACATGGGCCCTAAGTGCTCTTCTTCCTGTTGTCGATGAAACAGGTGCTGCCATTTGAGATCATGTGTCAGAACCAGGGCCAAGGAGCAACAATGCTCCCATTTCTTCACCAGCTTGTCTCATGGCTAGCCAGTCTTCATCTTGGGAAGGGGAGAAGTAGGAAGAGAAACCCCCCCCAAGGTATAGAATAACTCTGAGAGGGATTAGAGGCTATTTCACTAATATACCACCAACTCAGAACAAAAGAACAGTGGTCTAGAGACCTAAGACTGCAGGCCCCTCAACCTGTGCCTCTAAGGACTGTTCTTCCAGGTCAAAGCTACGTGGGCACTTCAGAGGAATCTTGAGAATATAACTATCTGTTTAATGAAGGAATGTGCATTGGAGGACACATTAAATGTGCTAAGTGGACACATCTGCCTCTTACCAGTGAGAACTCTTGTGCCCCATAAATCTGAAGACTAGCATTTCTCAAGGAATGTTTGAAGAAATACTACCACTACAATACCCTGTGGGGAAAGATTAGGTTAGTGTAAGAAATTCAAAGTAGTGCTGTCTCTACCTGGCATTCAGAGAGTTTGCCAACATCACACAGACTGTGCTGAGCTCCCTTAAAAGATCTAGTTGACCTGGACTTTCTCAAATATACTAGAACATGAACCTTTTTGTGATAGTTTCTTACATTCTTCAGTCTTGTAAACTACATTGAATTCTTTGCATTGTGTTTAAGTGATGGTTTCTCACTGAAGTATTTTATCTCAAAGACAGTGAGACAGAAGGAAAAGTAATTTGAATCTCATTAATGGCTTAAATCAGACCCCTTTTGTCTAAGGTAAAAAGGAAATAGTTACCATTACAACCATTTCACCATACACCACGCACATGTAGCCATTTGGAACTGAACTTGATGTAACTCAATAAAAGTAGCCAGGAAAGGAATTTAAAAGTTTCTGTGTGTAATTAGCACTGGGTTGTTTCGTACAAAGTTATCGTCCGCTACCCCCTCCCCCCAAACAGAAGAACGATGAGGGTACGGAAGAGTAAAGGAAAGAAGCCGAGGAAACAGGAACAGAGGAGACAGAAGGAAAGGGGAGCCTGCCGGGAGGATCACGTTCCAGCGGAGGACTTCAGAAAGAGCCGGACTGAAAGCACCTTTGTTTGCTCACATGCTCTAGTCTGAGTCTTAGGGGAACTGCAGGGGAATAGGCGACCTTTTCTGTGGACAATACCACCCCCCTTCCTTAATCAAGATCGCACAGAGGAAACACAGTGGTGTCCATTCGGATCGCTTTATTCCCTATGTCCTGATGCAGAGATCCAGCTGTGATAGGCGCGGTGGCGGGGGCGGCCTGAGTGCACCTCTTTACCTTCCCTTGTCTTAAGCCCGCTCTGCTCTCACGGGGAGTTGAATGCAGTTCTAAGAAATGGCTCTTACTGTCTGCCTTCTCTTCATCAACTTCCTCGGGCTGGGGATGAAAGATAGTGGAATTCTGAGTCACCAGGCCCCTCTTGAAATCACATTTCAGCCCCAAACTGGCTGGGTTCCGAGCCAAGAACAGAGCACCTGGCAGGGAGTTACCTCCTGGTAATGTAAGAAGCAGGGCTGTCATCGTTCACCATTAACTTAACAATGTGTTTCCAATGCCCCTGGTCTGGCCTTTTCCCTTCTATTTTTTCCTCTGCCCCTGACATAAATGAAATAAGAAAAATAAGGCCTCGCTTTCCAAACAAACAAATAAGTCTATTTTTTAGTGAGGAAGGCATGAAGAAAGGGCAGGCCACTTGAGAAAATGTTCCTGGTGCTAATTTGACACTAATAGGGTCTGTATTTTTTCTGAGGATCCTGCAAGATGGAGGAGATGTTGCCCACACAGACTCGGGATTGCCCTTTGTCAGTAGAGAATTTGCCCAGTAAGTTTTGGTGCCTTAGGCTGTAAGTTTTGTTGCTCTCTAGTCTCCTAGGTGACAAAGATCTCATCCCTGTCTCCTAGCTCCTTTATGTTATCCTCACTCTTTTTTTCAAAGCCCCTATGGTAGGATGCTATATGTCTATGGACATTTTACAAACATCTGTAGGAAGAGATATGCACAGAAAACACTAAAAATAGTGCATAGGTGCATTCCAGACCCCTGACCTCATGGCTAGTTCAGAATGCGAGTCTGCTCTGTAAGGGATTGCTACACTATTTCTCATCATTTAGGTCACTTGCTTTAACATTACCATAACAAGATGGCAAAAGCTCAGATTTCAAATCCGTGGCCTGATTACTAACTGGATGATAGATGTTCCCTCACTCTACAGAGAAAGTCATCTTTAAGGCTGTCTGGATCTAGGCTTCCTCTGCTCCAATGATTTCCCTGTGTCTCCTGTGAAGATCCATTCCATTGTTAGTATGATTATTTTATGTATGTGTCCGGTGTCCATCTGTTGAACTCTTTTCTATTCCATTAGGGTGTTAGGCTTTATGTTTGGGTTCAAGATGAAATAAAATATTATCTTAGCCTTTGGGGAACTAAACCCATCAAGGAGATTCCTAGGTTAACCACTATTGATTCACTAGGCTTCTGTCACAGTAACGACTCAGAATCTTAGGCTTGTGTTGTTGGAAAAATTTAGGATGGAAGAAGAGACTGATGGGCGTGTGTGTCCTGAGTTAGTTCTTTCACTTTCAAGACAGTGTTATTTTGTTTGTGTCATTGAGGCACAGTTTGCTTGTTCTTAGGATAATTTTTTCCTTGCATTCCTCTACCATTCGTGGTTTTTACTCTGGTGTGTTTTGCTTTCATACTTCTGGAATCTTCCATACTCTAACAAAACCATTGCATAATTCTTTTGTAACAAAAATTAAGGGAGTTCATAAATTACTTTCCTTGTAGTTTTTGCTTGGTAAAAGAGTGATTGAATTCCAGTCATTATATCATTAAAAATAATGTTTGAGGTCTTAAGTGATGGCCTGGGGTTGAGAATGCTTACTCTTGATGCATGAAGACCCTCATAAAAGGAAGACCTGGTTACACTGTCCCATAACCTCAGTGCTATGGGGGTGGAGACAGGAGGCTCTCTGGAGAGAATGCCGGTCACAAGCTCCACTAGCTTCCCTAGTTCAGTGACAGACTCAGTCCCAAGGGAATTAGGCAGAGAGAAACGAAAGAGATCACCTGGTGTCCTCCTACACACACACACACACACACCAAACATATGTGTGCATACACCATACATTGACATACTTATAAACAGAGTCAATGAATAAGTAAATGAACAATGGCTGGATTTCTTGATGACCACTGTATGTATCCTAAATTTCTTATCTGTTGAATTAATTTTATCTTTATATGGTAGCTACTAACAGCTGATTATAGTTCAAGGAAATTATGGTTGAAGTATTTGACATTGAACATATGATATATTTGGGTTACTCTGGATTGTCTGAAAAATACTTTCTCATTTAAAAACATTCTAGAAGTTGCATGGATTATGAAACAAGTGAATTTTCTAGCAATATTCTTAAGATTTGCAGTGTTCATGCATGTTCATGAGAACTCCAAAAGAATATTAATCAAAGTCGTGTTTTAATTACTCATTTTAAATGTCAGCTAATGCAATAGTTGATACCCAAGATGGGGTGAAATGCAGATGATTTTGAGTGATCCAGTAGTAAAATTTCAGGGGAAAATCTTAGAGTTTCAAACAAAAAAAGAGAAGAGTTTCCAAAAAAAAATTGTTTTTCATTTATTTCAAACCTAAATAGATTAGTGGAATGGGGTTGTATTGAAGAAACATTCTGTGTCACATGAATTTGCCCCAGCTTTCAGTGTGGTTAGCCTAGGCACACTTTATTTTACCATTCAGTGCCTTTGTTGTGTGGACCCCACACACATGTCATGACAGCTAATCTTATCTGATGCCCTCCCTCCTCATCAGGGTCATCGTCAGCCATATGCTCAGAATCTCAGAAGATGCTTCCAGACCCTGGTATTCACACTTCCCCCAGGACCCTGTCTTAGTTAGGGTTTTATTGCTGTGAAGAGACGCCATGACCACCACAACTCTTATAAAGGAAAACATTTAATTGAGGCGGCTTACAGTTTCAGAGGTTCAGTCCATTATCATCATGACGGGACATGGTGGTATGAAGGCAGACGTGGTGTTAGAGGAGGAGCTGAGAGTTCTACGTCTTGATCTGCAGTTAGCAGAAAGACTGCCACACTAGCTTGAGCCTAGGAGACCTCAAAGCCCACCCCCACAGTGACGCACTTCCTCCAACAAAGCCACACCTCCTAATTGTATCCCTCCGTATGTACCGAGCATTCAACCACAAGTCTATGGGGTCTACTCCTGTTCAAACCACCATAGTCCCTGTGCTCACATCGTTTCTGATAAAGAACAAGTCTACATGATGAGCAGTTCAGCCATGTTTGAAATCTTGGAGAGGAATCACATGTGATTTTACTGGGGGCAATGAATGTGCTACTCTATTTCAGGTAAAACGAATCTCTGAAGACCCTCCCTGCAAGTGCCCAACTAAGTTCTGTGTGGAGCGGCTCTCTCAAGGTCGATATCGAGTGGGAGAGAAGATCCTCTTCATCAGGGTAAAGTCCACTTTCTCTTTCTCATCTTGTCCTACATGAGCATTTTCTGAACCTGAGTCAGAGAAAATGTCAAGGAATGTAACTGGCCAGGAATGCCCTCTGGTGTCATTGTGGCTGCAGGGTGTGGACCTGTGCAGAGCAGTAGATATGATAATATGCTACCAAAGGCTGGGTGAACAGAGCATGTCTTTATACATACAGAGGTATCAGCTCCCATGGAAAAAGTTAGCCATTTATGTTTCCTGTATTCATTTCATTTCAGTAGAATGGAATGAAAATGTGCCCTTCCAGGACTTCCATATATCATAGTGTGGAAATAGATTATCGCCCTATTGGTTCTGGGCAGCTTGACAAATTAGTTCAGCAAGGGTTTTCCACAAGTCTGGATTAAGGACGGATGTGATGAGATTGAAAAGCTCTGTCTGGGAACTGGAGATGGAGTGCAGATGGGAGGAGTCTTGCCTTGCATTGTGGGGTCCTGGGTTTGATCCCCAAAACTGCACAAAAATCACCTCATTACAGTATTCTGCTTAACAGTGACTAACACTTCCCACCTGGGTTAGAAGAGAGAGAATGGCCTCAACTTAAATCGCCAGTGTCCTTGGGGGCTGACAGGGCTCTGGAAGGTTGAGTTTAAAGCTTTTCACTCAGAATCTGCTTTGCTAAGTCAAGAGAGTTTTGTGTCTCAAAACAAGTTTGTGATGTTTGCTAAGGGCGAAAAATCTTCTTTAAAAAACTGAAAATATAACTACATATATCTACTCCTAGAAAGCTTTGGTTCAGAAAAGGACTTTTTCTGTGTCCTTTTGTGTTCTTCCTAAAGAAAGCACGCTTTATTCGCTTCTCCTTTGAACCTGGTGAAAGCATCCTGTTGGTTGCCTCCTCGTAGACAGAAGCATCTTAACGTATGTATCAGGTGAGATCGTGGAACACCAGACACCATCTGAGATGACCCATAGGAGACTTTTCAGTGTGAAATTTTATTCATTTTAACTTGCAACTGAAATGTATTAATACAGCAGGCCTCTTTAAGAATCTGCAACATGAATAAACAAATCTTTATCTTAATTTTATCTTAAACTATGTCAATCATTTCAGATTTTTTTACTTATATTCAGATTAATGTTTACTTGATAAAAACAAATCCAGGTAATAATGGCTTTTCTGCTTGGGAATGTCAGCCTTGTGACATAAATAGACCAGTGTTAGAGGTGATCACCCTGGGTCCAGGGCCTCAGCTGGAGAGGCAGGCGTCCAGGTCACTATTGTTGCCTTGCTCTTTCTTGCAAGGAAAACATGCATTTTTAAAGCTCCGTTGCCTGCTTTCCCATCACCACATTAAACAACAATGCTTTAGAGTCTCTATGGATGCATTAACATTTTACCAGGCTGATTGCTCAGTTGAGAATCAGCCTCCATTAGAATATGAGACCCCAGAGCCTACAGTCAAAACAAAGGGCCTTATTAAACAGCCTTCCCTTTTTGTGATAGAAATGTTAATAACTTGGACACTGTTTCCTCAGATGTCACCTAGGATCTACAGGCAAAAGAATCCAGTGTGCATACTTAATTGTGTCCGTCTGATCTTCATGTGTGTTCAGTTGTCAGACTTTGGTTTCCATGTTTACAAACTGCGTAACATTTTATAGCAGCTATCGGGTGAGCTAGTGTCTGACGGTCATTTCTTTTTTCAGGAAACGTTTCCTTCCTGCTAATTTTATTCTATCATTTATAGAAAAATCCAGACTTTTATCATGAGTGATAGTGTTTACACTTAGTATCGCTCACACTCAGGCAAGCCTGTAAAACTGTGACCCACAGAACTGTCTCTCACTGACTGATAGCAAGGTATAGCAACAGGCTGTTAGGACATGCTTTCAGCAGTTTGTTTTGTTTTGTTTTGTTTATCTATCTATCTATCTATCTATCTATCTATCTATCTATCTATCTATCATCTATCTATCTATCTATCTATCTATCTATCATCTATCTATCTGTCTATCTGTCTGTTTTGTTTTTTCGAGACAGAGTTTCTCTGTGTAGCTTTGGAGCCTGTCCTGGAACTCACTCTGTAGCCCAGGCTGGCCTTGAACTCACAGAGATCTGCCTGCCTCTGCCTCCTGAGTGCTGGGATTAAAGGCATGCACTACCACTGCCCGCTTTCAGCAGTTTTTAGTGACACTTAGCCATGAATCTCGTACTTTCACATAGTTTTACTCTTTTATAACACTTTTCATGTGAAAATTGATTTTCTTTTTTCAAATGGTATAGTTTTAAGGAAACTTTGTATCACTGCTTAAACTGGAAACTAAATTTTTTTTTTCTTTTTGGTTTTTCGAGACAGGGTTTCTCTGTGTAGCTTTGCGCCTTTCCTGGAACTAGCTTG
This sequence comes from Peromyscus maniculatus bairdii, assembly GCF_049852395.1. Lineage (NCBI taxonomy): Eukaryota > Metazoa > Chordata > Mammalia > Rodentia > Cricetidae > Peromyscus > Peromyscus maniculatus. The sequence continues at coordinate 58,052,298 of NC_134852.1, read as the reverse complement.
GTAGCCCAGGCTGGCCTCGAACTCACAAAGATCCGCCTGGCTCTGCCTCCCGAGTGCTGGGATTAAAGGCGTGCGCCACCAATGCCAGCAAAACTAAATCTTTTCACGAAGTTAAATGCCATGACCATATACTCACAGATATTTTTAGTATTTTTATTCTTGAGAATTCATATTTTCACCGTATCCACTTTACTCTCCTTTCAACTCCTCCCTGCACCCCCTTCCGGTTTCATGTCTCGTTTTTTTAACAACCCACTGGGCCACATTAGTGTTGCCTGTACACACACACACACACACACACACACACACACACACACACACACACACGTGTGGGGCCATCAGCGGAACGTGGTCAACCTGGCTAGAGCCACTTACCTGAAAACAACTCATTCCTTCCCTGAGTGTCCATCGGCTTCCAGTGGCTGCTCCGCTCCGCTCCCTCAGCCATGCTGAACTGCTGGCTGGACGGATTGTGTGCATGCAGCCACAGCTGTCGGGAGCTCCCGAGTGCAGTGGCCACTGTGTCCAACAGACACCATTTCACAGCATCCCTCTCCGTCCTCCCGTCTCTCTACCCCCTGATGCTTCCTGAGTCTGAGGGTCAGGGGTCGTGATCTAGAGACCCACTATGGCTAAGAACTTCACACAGGCTAATTCTCTGTGCTGTGACCAGTTGTCCCTGCAATGACTGCCATCTACTGCACAGAACAGCTTTCAAAGACAGAATATTTGTCCTATGAGTCTGTGTCCACCATGATAGAGTGCTCTTGGAATCTGAGACAACTTCTGCTTGTCCTTAGAGACTTCCTAACTGAAGTCTGAGGCACCCCACACTGTATATTTCTCTATTTTCTCACTGTGTTGGATGAGGAGATGTTCTGTAGCCCGTTGATAAACATGTGCTTTGACTAATGCTTTAGATTTGTGTCTGGCTGGGCCTCACATGGTGGATTGTCATTGCGCTCTGATTGTGTGAGGAAGTGGCAGTCATTACTCGGAAATCAGTGGTGTTGATCTTATGGCTGTAGAAGGTGGTATTTTAACTGTGGTTCTGAACACTTGATTAAAGGGCACGTGTTTATAGTGGAAACCTCAGACACAGGAGCCAGGTGACCATTTCCAGTAGCTCAGTTGCATTTTTTGTATGAACATATTTTAAACTTTTAAACTTCGCCTGAAGCTGTCTAATACAACTTCTTTGATACATTTATGAATATTATTGTATAAAATATACAGACAGTGAAACATGCTATCTCAGGCTTCATCCTCCATTATTCACCCATCTTGAGAGCAGCTTTGTTTTCCTAAGGAGATAATGAACCTGCTGAATTCAAAGAACAATGCAGAGTCATGTAAGGCCGGTGAAATCATCAGACTTCAAGGTATCTGAGTGATCAAAGCACAGGTTCAGAAAGAATCAGCAAGTCCTACACGGGATAATTATACCCAGTGCAGTAACTCTTCCCTCATACCATTTTGTGGTTGGATATATGCATGAGCATGTTTTCTCTTTGTACATTGAAAGAAAAACAATAATGTTATAGTAGATTTTAAAAAAAAAAATAGGTAAGAATGTGTGTGGCATTCAGAGAAAGATCCGGGAAGGTGCCTTATACAGTGTCTCTGCTAAGTATATGTATTATCTGTGAACTTCTAGAACACAGCATAACTAATGCACGTTTCAGTAGATGCCACTGGATGCTTATGTAGACATCTTTGTTCATATGTGCAAGTGTCTAGAGCAGTGGGTCTCAACCTTCCTAACATTTCAACCCTTTAATACAATTCCTCATGGTGTGGTGACCCCCCCCCAACCATAAATTTATTTCATTACTACATCATAACTGTAATTTTGCTATGGTTTTGAATCATAACGTAAATATTTTTAGAGATACAGGATTGCCAAAGGGGTCATGACCCACAGGTTGAGACCCTCTGGTCTAGAGGCTTGACTTAGTCTCTCCCCAGATATAAATATAATGAAACCCTTAGTACAGAGAACAAACTCTGTAATCTTTTTATTCTGGTGTTAATCTAAATCTTAGTAATCATCTCTCAAATGAAAAAAGAAATTGTCTCTAGCTGATGAACAACAATTTCTCAAAGCCAGATTTTCCCTTGTATTTTTCATGAACAGAATTTTGGGGTTGTTTTGGGGATTTGGACTGGGGAGTTCGTTCACCAAGTAAAGCACTTGCCACACAAGCATGGGGACCTAGGTCCATCAGAATCCAGGTAAAATTGCAGCTGGTAGCCTGTGCCTATAACCTCAGCAGGTGGAGACAGGGCAGGTAGCCTGCTTACCAGCAGCAGAATGCCAAGGAGAACCTGTGTTTATGAAGTAGAAAACAAGGACAGGCCCCTGGGGTCATTCGGGGACCTCTGGATGTGCACGGTGGTATGTGCACTTGTGGTCACACACTGGAACCTATGTGCCCATGCACACAGGCATATATGCACAAAGTACTTTTTTCCAACATAATATTTTTATTGATTATTTGGATATTTCACATCATGCACCCTGTTCACACTCACTTCCCATTCCTCTCAGGCCTGCCCCCTCCCCCCGCCCCCGTGACTCCCTGACCCCTGAAAAACACGAAGAAAAAAAGATGAACACAAGTCCAATTTATGTTTACCCACATGCTCACTGGAGCATGGTCAGACTCCCAGCAGCCAGCCCCTTAAAGAGAACTGAACCCTTCTCCACCCACACCCCTGCCAGAAGCCCTCAATTGAGTTTTTGGTGCTTTGTTTTTTCATTAAAAGCAGCTTTGCATCTATTCTGAAGGTAGAACCTTACTGTCATCCAAGGTAAATCTCATTGATTTTGGGATTTAGATGCTCATGACAAAAAAAAAAATCTCTAACAATTTCTACAGTGACAGAGATACTTAGTCAGCCAGACAATGCTTCACTGAAATGCGAGCCAAAGGTTCCTGGCTGCTGCCTGGATTCCTGCATGGCCCTTCTCCCTTCCATCACCTCTGTCTAATGGGGCCTCCCACATTGAAAACTCATCTGTAGCACAATGTATAAGCCAGGGGGAGGATTTCAGGACCCCCATGGGATAGCCAGTGTGCAGTCTTACTGTGACCTGGAATGTGTCCCTAGGGGAGACATACCAATGTCTGGGAACCCTGTACAATGCAGACTCTTGGACCTTCTCAGAGAGAAACAGGAACTCTAAGGTTAGGGTCAAACAACTCGTGTTTCCACAAGTCTGTGAGTGGTAAACGTATGTCTTGGAGCTCAAAAACCATGAATCTTTAGAGAGAAAGAGTTCCTTATAGGAAGAAGTTCACTGAAGTGCTACACAATCAGAAACACACACACACACACACACACACACACACACACACACACACACACACACACACACACATCTCCTTACAAAAGAACATTAACCTTGAGATACAGAAAATTATCATTTCTTTTCTTTGAACGTTTATTTTCATTTTATGTGGTTGGGTGTTTTGCCTGGGTGTTTGTCTGTGCACCGTGTTTGTGCAGTACCCATGGAAACCAGAAGAGGGCATCAGATTCCTTGAAATTAAAGTTACTGATGGTTGTAAGCCACCTTAAAGGTGCTGAGAATTGAGCCTGGGTCCTCTGGAAGAGCAACCAGTGATCTTAATTGCTGAACTATCTCTCCAGCTTCCAGAAAAGGACAATTTTAAAGACATTTATGTCTTTTTGGTGGGGGTGGTTAACATACATGGTAAAGTCAAAGTAAGCTTTTCAGTTATGCAAAACGGTTTATGTAGAAATGACATATGAGCAAAGTGAGAATAGAATGGTAAAAATTGAAAGCACTTTTTAGTTACTGAGAATATAGAATTATGAATGTGAAATTTTTTTCTTCTTTCTGATGAAGATGATTAAAATATGACCCAAGAGAAGTCAGCAAACTGGTACAATTATAAATTTAAAAATAATTAAAGATCCTTTGAAAGCTATCATTTAATTAGCTGACTGTTGGTTTAAGTGGATCTTTCTCTGAGCTTTCGTCTCCTGGAGGAAGATAAGAGACTGCATTGCAATTCTGTTACTGTTATTTAGCCAGGAAGGAGTATGCAGTTTGTTTAAAACTTCTTACATGTTTTGTCCGGTATGGCTGTTCACTTTCTCATTACCGATGCCTGGCAAAAGACAGCCTATTGGAAGGATTAATTCTGGTTTAGAGTTTAAGAGTATGAGGCCCACTGTGGCAGGGGTGGCAGGGGATGTGACCTCCGACTGAGGAGATGGCATTGCCCACACTCAGGCTGGGTCTTACCTCTGGGAATGCCCTCACAGACATGCCCAGGTGTGTGTCTCCTAGGTGATTCCAAATCTATTCCTGTTGACAGCAAATGTAAATCCTGGAGAAAGCTCTTATCTGATTATGTTTGATGTACCCTCTCTATTTTGAAATCTTACTTTGTTGATGATTATCCCTAGGAAACTTTCAAATATTAGTTCCCTCTCTGACTACTGTGTTTTGTCTCTGCAGATCCCAGCAGTGAGCTATATCCAGAATCCCTTTGATCATTAATGTTTAGTAACTTGGTGTCCCATCCCTATAAAACTTAGCAACATGGAAATAGATCACGATACAGATTAGTATGAAGAATCTCTGCTGGTGTATGAAATGGTTGCAAACTGCACAGCTAAGCCAGTAGAACTCCCATGGGGTGAAATCTCCACACCTAACAACATTCCTGTAGCGCTGTGTGCGAACAGGGTATCATATGCTTTGAGATAACACCGCATAAACATGAGAGTTTTCAAAGTTGACCAGAATGCATTCCCATATCTAACATAGTAAACTTGGGCTGTTCAAAGTAGATTCTAAACAACAGCCACTCTGAAAACTGATCAAGACATCTGTAGAGATGGACAGTAAAGAGTTTAGCCAGCCTGTTAAATGACTCTAAATATTGATAGCTGACTCTGTTCGCCTTTTCTGAACACTTAGCATATCTCACCGCAGTTCCTCACCACAGCGGGATAAATTTTGTTTGTTACCATTCCCATTTTAAAGTCCAGGAAGCTAAGACACAGGACTTGAGTGACTTCTGACGTCACACAACCTGACAAGGGTGGCGCATGCCTGCAGACCCAGTGCTGGTGAGACTGAGGCAGGAGGACTGAGTTAAAGGGCCAGCCTGAGATACACAGTGAAACTAAAGTGCCTGGGCACAAAAGGAAACTGTGTCTCAGTTGTTTCAGACCTTCCTAAATTGCTGATTAGTGTTGGTGAAACTGGGGTCCAAGCCCTAGCAGCTCACCTTTTGTACCAACCCTTTACCAGTAAGTGACGCTGCTTTCTTTACCCACTGCTCCTTGAGGCACTCAGTGTGTGTTCTTTAATGTTCTAGAGAGAAAGTCCTCAGTAGCATTTCCCAAGTATAGTCAACCTTAGAATTGCTCCCCATCCCGTGTTTTTCCCAGAGTGTCATCTTGGGTGACAAGTTAAATGAAAACACATTTTAGGAAAGACATTATGAGCTGAAACAAAATTTTTAAATTATTTAAAACTCAGAATTGTATTGACATGCAAGTTGTCTAGAACTTGCTTACCACAGTTTTAAAATACATGTTTCTCAGGGCCCTTACTGTAAGTACTGAGTCTGTGCTCAGTTTGGTCTGGAAGTGATTCCCAAGGAACCGAGCAGAGAAACTGTGTAGGAAAGACAACTGAAGTTTAATTAGTGCCATTTGTGCTAGGAATTTCCCAAGTACTTCACATACTGTGTCTAAGAGATTCACCTCTTTCATGTAGCCGGGAAATTGTTTTAATCTTGTCTGTAGGTAAAAGAGTGTTTACTATTTCAAGTAAGTGTTCTGTATACAAAGTTCAAGTCCAGACTTCTGGGAGAGCACACTCCACTCCAAGCCTTCTGGAGAGAAGGGCTGTCAAATGCTAGTCGTCTATAAAGTGGCTAAGGTGGTGCACACCTGTAATTCCAGCACCTGGGAGGGAGGTGGAGGCAAAAGGATCAGAAGGTGGTAGGGGGGTTATCCTCAGACTTGCTATTTAGCTGAGAAAATGTGAGACTTTATTTCAAATTAGATTAACCTTTTTAAAATGATCTGTCCAGTTTTCCGACACATTTACAATTCGGCTATAATAAATCACCCTCTGCCATTTTCCCTTGAAGTCCTCAGTATACAGGGTTTCAGCTGCACGGCCAACAGGGCTCACTCCGTCTAAAGCAACTCATCCATCACCGGCCTGCCTTAGTCACCGTTACTACAACCAGAGACGCTAACCAAATGGCACTGCTCAAAATTGTCTCTTTCTGCTGTCAAAATGGAAGAGAGCTTTGTGCAGTTAAGATATGCCGTTATCTGCTTGAGTCCCTTAACAGAACTCAATGAAAATTCTCTGATTGCCTGAATCATCTTGTTGAGTCTCCCATGGTAATTTCGGAAAACTTTAAAGTCCAAGAGTTTTCTTTGGAGACATCTTCATAACGTATGTCTGCATGTTGGTACAACTTAATGCTCTTCCATCCTGAAGAGTCTCATCGTTCCAGGTTTTTATTTCTCATCTTAAGAAATACACAGGAACCCTAAGAAAGAGACAATGAATAGTGTAGCTGGCAGTCAGGAGAGAGGTTTGTAGAGAGGCACCTTCTGCAAACTGTCTTTGAATTGACTCATCTTAGATCAATAGAAAGGTCACACATGCTCTTATTGACTCTGTGAGAATTTTTTCTTTGCCCTAAAATTTCTTCAGAATATTAAGTCTGTGTGGTGAAAATCAACTCACTATGGCTGGATAAGCCAGAGAGGTGCCTAGATCCGTTGCCATAGTAACCGCCCCTGGCAGTGTCTTCTGGGACTCTGAGGGAAGGTCCAATGAGAGAGTCCTATTACCTGCTGCTGTTTTGACACATATCGATTTACTGGGAGTAACAAATAACCAGACTCAAATTGCAGACCTCCTGGTGATTAAAAAATGGACTGTTGTGTAGATGTAACCAACCGTCTTATTAAATAAGAATACAAATACAAATAAAATACCACCATACTGTTGTGCAAAAACACGGAGTAGTGACTAGTAGGGAGCGAGATTAAAGCCTCCGTTTGTCTTACCGCGAGCATCGCAGGAGCAGCCATTACCCAGGGCCGGGAAACCCGCGTTTGTATCCCTCCATCCAACCTGCAAAGTTGTGAGAGTGGCGATTATGTTTTCAGAACGAGAGGGCAGGTTATGCTTGTTTTTAGGCCTCGTTTCTGTCTGTAAAATCCCAGAACATGGCCACAGTGTTCAGATGGGCGGGAATGACAGTGAGCATTTATGAACACCTCCCTTTCTAGTTCATTTGTCCCCATGCAGCATTGGTTTAGTTAGGCAAAGGAACCCCAAATATTTATAATGCATGCAGGAAACCCAGCATTTCAATTCCCTTCTTTTAGATAATGTGTTTGCTCCTTTAAAGAATTTTAACTCGTCATTTACCCATGTTCACTGGGGCTAACAACAGGGTGTAGATGGCACTCTGGTAAAAATGTCTCTTGAGCACTTAACAAACAATAATACATCCTGTTAGCCTTTTCTTTCTGAGGAAGTAATGTATGGTAGAGAAATGCAAAATAATTACTTAAGGAGGTGCCCCAACTGAAAGAACTCAGCTGACATTTTGGCATTATTGGGGGGGAGTGTATTTTTGAGATTGAAAACCTTCAAATATGGAAAATTCAAACCAGTTTTTTTTCCAGGATTATAGCCCGATACTATATACATTTTAGATCACCTTTAAAATGAGAGAAATGAAGTTTAATATTTATTGCTAGGCTGGAAAGAATAGCTAATAAGTCTAAACAGGTCTCTGGATCCTTAATGCATAGCATTTTTCTCTTCCCATTGACTTGAAATGTAAATCTAATGGGAACTGAGTAAGTTAGAGCTGAAACTAAAGATCTGTCACTTTGGGATAGCTAACAAAGTGGTCTTAACTGCTGAGCCATCTCTCCAGCCCCAGGACTGTTTAATCTTTAGGAAATCCTGGAAAATCTAGTTATTTCACTGAGGAAATGCAATGCTTATGCTCTGTACTCCCAATTTCTGTCATACTTTAGCCTCCCTGCCATGAAGAAGCTTATGAGAATGTGTTTATACGTTACGTGTGTGGGTATATATACCTACATTTGCATGTATTAAAAGTACTTTAGTTGACAATTTAGTCTAATAATTTGACATTTTAATCAGTTTTCAAGACATTTGTGTGAAAAATGTTTCCTCTCTCTCTCTCTCTCTCTCTCTCTCTCTCTCTCTCTCTCTCTCTCACACACACACACACACACACACACACACACTTGGCATCCAGTGACCATTATCTGTGTATTAGTTAATTGTGTAAACACTTTTCTTGGTCCATACCCCACTGTTGCCCTCATTTTAAAAACACAGACGTTACTTCCTAGAGGGCTGGTTACTTGTGAGGATCACACAAGTACTAAGTGTGGAAGCCCTTGTCTAACCCTGGACTTTAGCTCAGAGTCCACAGTTCTCAGATCTGTCACAGCAAGGTTATCCTTAGGTCACCATGTACCGTTTTATATATTTCCACTCAACCCCTTGCCTCCTGTTAGCAACTAGTCCTTATTTAGATCTAGCATTTTCATTTTCCTTTACCTGTGTGATCTGTCAAATCACAGAATGTCATAGCCAGTACTCCTTAAAGACTCTATTAAAAGAACCCAAAAGAGTAATAAAAAACAAAGCATCCCAAAGGAGTGAATTTTACACGTCCCACAAAGCTAAATAATTTTTGTTTCAATGTGTTTATTGTGATTGGAAAGTCCTCAAAACCGAACATACATCCTCTGAATGAAAAAAAATTAGGAATAGTCTCAATTTATTATAGCTGTATGTTTGCATTTATAATTGACTATGGCTTCATAAGGGTTAAATGCCTTTAATCTATTTTTGTACAGAGTGATTCTCTAAGGTAGAGAGGAAATGCTGCCTTTTACACCTCTCTATACTAGAGTAAAGAGCTGGTGTAAACTCATTACTGAGTACAAACTCAGCCTTTAGCACAACAGCTTATGCTTCTGTAGCACACGCCTGAAAGGGGAATTAAAAAATTGTGGTACATCTCCCTGTAGTAGTTATGGCATCCCTCTACAGTGTAGCATCCCTCCACAGTGTAGCATCCCTCCACAGTGTAGCATCCATCTACAGTGTAACATCCCTCCACAGTGTAGCATCCCTCTACAGTGTAGCATCCCTCCACAGTGCAGCATCCCTCTACAGTGTAGCATCCCTCCACAGTGTAGCATCCATCTACAGTGTAACATCCCTCTACAGTGTAGCATCCACAGTGTAGCATCCCTCCACAGTGCAGCATCCCTCCACAGTGTAGCATCCCTCCACAGTGTAGCATCCCTCCACAGTGTAGCATCCCTCTACAGTGTAACATCCCTCCACAGTGCAGCATCCATCTACAGGGTAACATCCCTCCACAGTGTAGCATCCCTCCACAGTGCAGCATCCCTCCACAGTGTAGCATCTCTCCACAGTGTAGCATCCATCTACAGGGTAACATCCCTCCACAGTGCAGCATCCATCTACAGTGTAGCATCCCTCTACAGTGTAGCATCCCTCCACAGTGCAGCATCCCTCCACAGTGTAGCATCCCTCCACAGTGTAGCATCCCTCCACAGTGTAGCATCCCTCCACAGTGTAGCATCCCTCCACAGTGTAGCATCCCTCTACAGTGCAGCATCACTCTACAGTGTAGCATCCCTCCACAGTGTAGCATCCCTCCACAGTGTAGCATCCATCTACAGTGTAACATCCATCTGCAGTGTAACATCCCTCCACAGTGTAACATCCCTCCACAGTGTAGCATCCCTCCACAGTGTAGCATCCCTCCACAGTGTAGCATCCCTCCACAGTGTAGCATCCCTCCACAGTGTAGCATCCCTCTACAGTGTAACATCCCTCCACAGTGTAGCATCCCTTCACAGTGCAGCATCCCTCCACAGTGTAGCATCCCTCCACAGTGCAGCATCCATCTACAGGGTAACATCCCTCCACAGTGCAGCATCCCTCCATAGTGCAGCATCCATCTACAGTGTAGCATCCCTCCACAGTGTAGCATCCCTCCATAGTGTAGCATCCCTCCACAGTGTAACATCCCTCCACAGTGCAGCATCCATTTACAGTGTAGCATCCCTCCACAGTGTAGCATCCATCTACAGGGTAGCATCCCTCCACAGTGCAGCATCCCTCCACAGCGCAGCATCCATCTACAGTGTAGCATCCCTCCACAGTGTAGCATCCATCTACAGAGTAACATCCCTCCACAGTGCAGCATCCCTCCACAGCACAGCATCCATCTACAGTGTAACATCCCTCCACAGTGTAGCATCCCTCCACAGTGTAGCATCTTTCCAGAGGTTTGCTCACTGTGATATGACTTATACATCTTACTTCAGTAATTTCAAATATTATTTTATTATAATAAAATAATAAAAAATTATCTCATTTTGATAGGACTTATCAAAGACATTGGCTTACACATGATCTCATTTTAGTACTGTTACCACTCTTTTAGAAAAGCCAATGTGAACCTTGATTTACATATCCCACTGGCAGCTAACAGAGGTTTAGTGACCTTGCTGAGGTAATCCAGCCAGAAGCAGTAAACCCAGTTTAAATCATGTATAAAATTTTGATATCTGAGCCGGGCGGTGGTGGCGCACGCCTTTAATCCCAGCACTTGGGAGGCAGAGCCAGGCGGATCTCTGTGAGTTCGAGGCCAGCCTGGGCTACCAAGTGAGCTCCAGGAAAGGCGCAAAGCTACACAGAGAAACCCTGTCTCGAAAAACCAAAAAAAAAAAAAAATTGATATCTGAATTTCATATATTTTAATCTACATAATAAATTTTCTCTTTGACATTTTCCTTAAGATGAAAACACTTAGTTGGACATGGTGCCACATGCCTTTAATCCTTGGCGGCAGAGGGATTTGGATCTCTGTGAGTTCGAGGCCAGCCTGGTTTACAAATAGAGTTCCAGGACTGCCAGAGCTGTTACACAGAGAAACCCTGTCTCAAAAACACAAAACAAACAAAAACAAGAACAAAAAATTGTCAGATATTTGCTTTAAACAACAAAATGAACATTACATGATAATATGAAATTACAAGTTGGTATTTTTTTCTTCCTTTTGTGGTCTTTCCAACAACAATAGTTTTTGGTTTTAATCATCTCTGCTGGTCTAAATGTGAATTGTGTAGAAGAGAGAGGAATGAAGGAAATGGAGCTATTACATACAGTGTTCTATGTTGTTGAATTATTGATGAGACTCGCTTAGCCTGAGGGGGGAAATCGTGAATTATCTGTTTCTATAAGTCCTGAATAGTCCTTCGGGTGGTGGGGGGTGGGCTTAGGCTGCATATACAGAACACAGGAGACCCATGAAGAAATACACTCAGCCTGGGCCATCTTAGAGCTTGTAGTGAGTGAACACAGACAGACTGGGGGTGGTACAAGTGTCACAGTATTTCCAGTAATCAGTAACAGTATGTCCATTTAATGCTGTTTCCTCTGCAGATAAAAAAAAAAAAAAAAAAAAAAAAAAAGTCAAATTTCTTTCTGGCTTGGTCCCTCAGTCCTTGCCTTGCATTTTCCTCTACAACCTGAATAAGAATAAAACCCAGGCGCACGCCTTTAATCCCAGCACTCGGGAGGCAGAGCCAGGCGGATCTCTGTGAGTTCGAGGCCAGCCTGGGCTACCAAGTGAGCTCCAGGAAAGGCGCAAAGCTACACAGAGAAACCCTGTCTCGAAAAACCAAAAAAAAAAAAAAAAGAAAAAAAAAAAAAAGAATAAAACCTGGCTATCTTGTACTGAATGCAGATGGTGCCTTTCACCTTAAGTCACAAAGCCCTGCAGTGCAGCTCGCTAGAGGGGCCCGTTCCAATATTCTTAGCTAATTGATATTTTTATATCAATATCATTCATACTAATTGATATTTTTAACTTTGCCAGCAACCAATACATGGTAGTAATCATTTAAAATTTCATTGCATATCTTATTACAAAGTAGTCTCCTACCACTGTCTTAGAGGCAAGAATTTGAGGAACTCTTCAGTGGTTCTCAGCCTTCCTAATGCTGTGACCCTTTGATATAGGTCCTCACATTGTGGTGACCCCCAACCATACAATTATTTTCGCTGCTACTTCATAACTGTAATTTTGCTACTGTTATGAATTGTAACATAAATATCTGATATGTAGACTATCTGAAATGCAACCCCTGTGGAAGGGTTGGTGACCTCCAAAGGGATCAACACTCATAGGTTGAGAACCACTGCTGTAGACTGTGGGAAGGACGGGTATAAAATTTTGAGTTGGATATCTGTGTGTTCCTTTTGTTGTTACTGTGGTGAGGAAGGGTTTCTTCTGGCACAGTTTAGGAGGACAGTCCTCCCTGTGGGGGAAGGCGTGGAGGAGAGGGAGCAGCAGTTACACTGTGTCTGCAGACAGGATGCACAGGCATCCGTGCTGGGGGTCAGAGCCATGTCTCTGCTCTCCCTTATACTCAGCCCTCAGTCTGATTCCCCAGACAGCGCGACAGCGCTGCACACATCAGGGTGGGCCTTCCCTTCCCAGTTAAACCTCCAGATGTGCCCTCACAGATGTGCCTAGAGGTGCATCTCCTGGGTGACTCTAAAACCAGTCAAGGTGACAATTATATTCACTATCAGTTGTCCATACGAGAAATCAACAGTCGCTTAAATTTTCTGAAATTATAACATTGAACAAAAAGTTTACGAATAGTATTTCCCATTTTCCCCGAGAAAGCACTACAGGGTAACCACTGTAGTAAAGAATCCTCTGCTGAGTGCAGCTCCCTTGGTGGTGCCAGCTGCCCCAAGTTAGCTTCTCCCAGAGGCTTGTGATCCCGCAGCTGCACACTGGCTACGCCCCTTGCCAATGCCACAGAAATGCCTTTTTCTAGCCCAGAGTTCCTACAGGATAGTTTATGATATAAACAACATTAAGAGAACCATGAATTCAGTGTGAAATTGCATTTGAGATGCATCCATTTAAAGGGTTCTTTAGATTTTTTTTTTAAGCCAACCCATCCAATGTTTCTGTTTCTTTCCCACCAGCCATCTTGGTTAAAATTTCTGTCTTTTATTTTGTGTGTTGGCATTCACCACATTTTCCCTAAAATCTATTCTCACAGACCATGGAGGGCAGAGACAATAGACTCTTTTTCAGGCTTCACTGAAAAGCAGATAAAGGGCAGACCAGGTTTCTTATTTGTCTCAAAACCTTTGCAGTGGGCAGAAAGTCTCCAAAGCTCCAGACCACAGCAGTAATACTGTATACAACACTATGCCAACTTATCTCCATCTACATATGTATCATCCAGGGCTGTTACCAGCCCAGGAGTTGTTTTGGCTACTCATGGTGCTTTAAAGTTCTGGATTATTATGGGAAATGTAGGCTCTCTTTGGGCATGCGGCTTTGTTGGTGACACATTGCCTCACTACCTGAGAGGACTCAGGATAAGCACCACTGCCCATGTGCTGAAGGACTCAGTGTAAGCCAGACTTTAGCTTCACAGAGGGAGGCTTTGCAGACAACCAGGCACATGTCCTAAAGCTCCACTCACAAATGTTCACAGCTAACGTGACACGTGACTCAGGGTCTTCAGCAAGGAGGATCTCCTTCCACACGCAGGGATCACGTTCTTCTTGTATGCATTTTCTCAACATGTTGTAACAACAACAGAATTATTATTCATTTAGCATTCCAGAGGAGCCGGAATCTCAAGGTTATCTTGGCACCAAAGATATGAATAGGCTCTTCAGAGGCTGGTGCCGAACTCTGGTGGATCTGCTGAGTAATACAGATGCCTGTTTCCACTGAGGGAAGACTAAAGATGAAATGCTCAGAGAGTAAAGTGGAAGGTGACCTTGACAGCTAGCCGACCAATAGAACTGCAGCCCGTTCATATCCAGTCATAGGAATGGAAAGTCTCATTTCCCAGAGGTGACTCAGCTTTCCTCCCACACTGTGCTTATGCAGAAAGCCTGGGCTGCTAACTGCAACTCCCACTCCCATTGAACTCGTCACCAAATTGCTCTTCAGATAGAACAGATGTCTCCTCATAGCCCTTATGACCTTGGACTGTCCCAAAATACATTTGCGTCACGACAGAAGGGCAAGAAGTGAGATAACACTTACATGGCACCCAGCTTTGTGGTGTGGGGCCTTTCAAAGAGCAGGAGTCTGACATGGTGGGGCAGGAAATCCGACCATGGTGGCATGATCCTTTGCCTAACGTCTTTCCTAGACTTCTTATAGGCATCCTCTGGGCTGTGGTGGTGTGTGTGGAACTGAGACCTACACCTGGTGTCTAGCCCCCAGGGAAATTCTATCCTCACTTGCTTCCTTTGTTTTGGAACAGGAGACCATGGGACTCCAGAAAAGGGGCTGTCCTGACATTGCACTTGAAACACCGAGATTCAACGTAGTGTGTGCTCCCCGGAGAAGGAGTGCCTCTCTTTCCTCAGCCACTGTGACCCCCAGTGCTGTAAAACATCTTCCACTGCAGGCTTTAAGGAGATGATAGTCATTCTTACTGAACCTAACCAAGAGCTTTCTTTAATCTTGTCCCAAAGGACCGGTTTGCATTTTTAGGTGCTGTTGGTTCACCGTCTGCAGTGGGGATGGGGAGTGTGTGATGAACCTGTATCTTCTTGTTTCAGTAGGGTCTGCATAGTTGTGCCTATGTCTCCACAGCCAAAGCGAAGCAGACCCTGAAGGTAATCTCCTAGATGGTTAGACCGCACCTCTCCCCTTTGCGTTCACTGTAGAGCCTTGACCTCCAATCAGACAAGGGCAGCTGGGCATGCAGGGTTGACAGTCATACATTTTTTTCAGTCAAATAGAAAACATTGTTTTTCCTTGATTTTCCATATTGGTAAATTTTTAGAAATTTACTGTAGGTAGGTGGAAGGTAATAGCATGGCCACATTTTGTCTTCTCAGCAAGACTTCCTCACTCAGATGCTCTTAGTTAGAGACCTTATTACTCAAGTCATCTGGAAGTGTAAGCCTGGGGCTTGCTTCTGTACACTGTATCGTTTTACTTTTTGCTGACATTTAAATAACAGACTTTTGCAACAGACACCATTTAATTGGAATGTTTCTACTCCACGCGTGTACACAAATTCACTTCTATACCCTAACGTACGTGGTGCGGCTTTGTCACATTTCTGTCCAGCACCATTCCGAGTTCGGATGCAGCCGTCACACTTGCCACCATGCTCTCCCAGCGCACACATGCCCTGGCCTGACTGTCATGTTGCTTCTGGGGTTCAGAAGGAACAGGTTCTAGGTTGAAGTCCTGAGTTTGCCAGTGAACTCATTTTCTATATTTTTTCTAGACAAGAATATGATCTAAAAAGAACAGTAAACTTCAAAGAGCTCTGTCTCATTCACAGAAATACATAATATTTCTTAAAGAAACTCTTGTAATTTTTCTTTTCATGAGGCAGTTGGTGTATCTCAGAACTAATTTGTGAGAAAACTAATTTCTAGAGAGAACAGTTAAATGCCTCTTCCATACATCACACATTCCTCTGTTTGCTTACCGTATGTATGTGTGCATGTACACATGCTTATGTATGTATGTGTGTGCATGCATATGTGCTATTGGATGTGTGTGCACATGTGCATATGTGTACATGTGTGTGCATGCATGTGTGTGTGCCTAGCTGTCCATATCCATGTGCACATGGCTGTGTGCATGAGTAGTACATGTATGAGGGCATATGTGTGTGTGTGTTTGTGTGTGTGTGTATATCTTTTTAAACAATGTGCATATTGAACTAGAGAGATAAGAATGTAATATGAAAACTTAGGACTTTTCCCTTTTTAGAGATAGCCTTTGAATGAATGGATTCTAAGAAAGCAGGATTGTGTATGGGAAGTTTGTAGTGGAGGTGGCATTTTGGTTCTTTGGCAGCAGCTGGATCCCTTTGGGGCTTAAGCAATGTGCAGGATCTGTTTGTTCTTGCTTCTCTGCCATCGTTTCCCCCAGAGATGACGACAGAAGGGCTCCACCCTGACCTGGATGCCTTGCGCACTGTTTTGTCTAAGCACAGACACCGAATGATGATCCCAGTAGTGTTTTATGGAAGTTACTAAGATCAGAGGCAAGGCTGTTTCCTGTTCTTCTCCAGAGACCATGCTATGCTCAAAACGTGTGTGGGGGTGAGACTCAAGAGTTGGCCCTCTTCTAGGCCTACAACACTCCTTTCTGGGTCAGCTCTCTCTGGATTGAACCTGAAGCTAAGAGAATGCCATGAGCTTCCTACACAGTGGGCAATAAACATGGTTATGAAGATGTGCACACTGTAGAGCCCAAGGATGAAATTAATTTTCCAATCTCTGCACAGGATCAGCCACCTGACTCTTCTTCCTCCTGTCCTGGAAGCTGTGGACTGCAGCTTGTCCTTTGTGGGCATCTGCACTGTGGCCTGGAGTTGGCTTGACCATTGAACTTTTCCAGCTTCCGTGGAAGGCTCATCAGGGTCTCTTCATTTCTAGGTCTCCTTACATCTCTGCCTACTTGCCTGTTTTCTATGCTTCATGGTAAACCACTTTCCACAGACTGAACTCACTCCACTCATTTGCCGCTTAGATCCCGTGCCCCCTCAGCATCCACTCCTCCTGTCTGGGCCACCATGAACTTGCCGTGTCTGTACAGGGCTGGAGCAGCAACCCTCCCTTGAGCTGACCCAGCAGGGCATGGCCCCGTCTCGGAATTCTTGCTGCCTGGACATTCTCAGTTAGCATATCAGTGGTCCATTTTCTATGCTTCACATGGTCCTTCAGAGTCTCTTGTGCTTTCCGCCTACTACACAGAGAGCCACGCCATGTGGCTTATCTTTATATTGTTCTGACTTTCTTTAAATGAATGGCTTTCATAACAAGATGTATTTTGATTTCATTACAAGGTGTGTTTTAAATCAAAATAAGAAGTACTTTAATCAAATGATTTGAAAGCAGAACATTTTAGTATTTAACCAAGTGGCCCCCAGTTGAAGTTCTTGAGAGAGTGCTTACAGTGGTATTTGGTGCATTGACTTCAGGAACCAGGGTTTCCTTGGGAGAGACATCAACATAACATCTGAGGGTTAAACTTGAGATGTGTCTTCATTAGTCTTTTATGTGATGCATTTCTTGAGGTTAGATTCCTGGTGGGTGTCCCAGAAGAGTTTTTATGAGGAGTCTGGAAGGGCCATTAGGAAAAGATAAAGCCTAAAAATATGCTCAAGGGAAAAGCAGATGGCAGTCAAAACCTAGAAAAGACAGTTCCCATCAGGGCTGGAAAGGTCCTGTAGAAAGACCCATCAGGACAGAAAAGATGGAATAAGGGATACGAAGATACAATCAGACCTTATCAAGCCTGTTGAAGAGCAGCCTTGAGCCCAGAGCACAGGGGAGGAGGGGTGATGAGAGACCAGTGTGGAAGGGAGATAAGAGCCCGGCAGACACACATGGGAACTCACAAACGCCTTCCTTTGCCATAAGAACATTGACTTTCTTTTGAAGCATATGGAGAGTTTAGAGAACTTTATAGAATCAGAAAAATATGAACAGGTGAGATTGTCCATAAGTCTGGTCGCATTGTAGAGAATGAACCAGAAGTGTGGAGGCTGGAGAAATGCTAGCCAGCCATATTGGGCTGGGTAATGTGTGTATCAGGACTGTGGCCTCTTACCCAGGATCTCCTGCCGATAAAAGTTCCCTCTCTAGGGGCAGCAGGATGACTGAGTGGGTAAAGGTGCTTGCTGCCAAGACTGATGACCTGAGTTTCAGCTGACGAGCTGAGTTTGATCTCCAGGACCCATAGGTGGACGGAAAGAACCAGCTTGTCCTCTGACCTCCATCCACATGCCTGAACATACACACACACACACACACACACACACACACACACACTAAAATTGGTGTCACAATCCCATAGGTTCAGCTTTCCCCCTAAACATGGGGGCTCCTCAATGTGGAACCCATTGGGGCCATCTCTGCACCTCACCAACACCTGAGACACAACATATTGGCACTGGTTGCTCCTGCACCCATCTGCTTGGCAGGTTGTAACTGGCTGTTTCCAGTAGGTTGTGATTTCCAGTAAGGAGATGCTTTGGTGAAAATTTTACACAAAATAGAGTTGCTGACTACTCACAGAAACTAAAAACAAGAATGGTCGAAAATAGCATTTTTATTCTTTATAGAACCAGAACTTTTTTTTTTTTTAATCTCTGGGTAACATCAGTTGACAAGAGTCAAATAAATTAACAGAAATCATCATAAAGTGACGTTCCTATCAACGAGTGTTCAGGAGTTTCTTACTCCAAGTTCTTTTTCTCCAGATGTTGCCCAGACCATGCAGTCCCAATTTGCCTGGTGATTTAGCATGTGTTTCGCTTAGCATAACATGGCTATAAAAAATGTGCTGCTCTGCCCCCTCTAAGCTCCACAGTAAGCCCATGGCATTTATATTAAAACTTTGCCTTGTGCCAAAAATCCTCTCTGGAGTATTCTCCAGCCATTTACAAATTTCTCAACATGAGTTCATTATACACATACCCAGAAGCAGTGATTCCAGATGTGTGGCTGAATTGAGAGCTTCACATAGAAGTTGATACATTTTCCTCTTAGAAAGTCTGCGAACTGTTCATAACCTGCAGATATTGTGCACTGACTATGTGCCTGGCATGGGTGTTATGAACAGGGTAGTGAACAAGGCATGTCTTCATCTCCAGGGAGTGGGAGAAAGGCAAACAACACCCAGATCGATGGCCAAAGAGTCAAAGTCCAGATATACTGATTTTTAACTCAAAGCACATGGTTTCTGTCACAACTGCTCCATTCTCTTGTTTTAACTATAATGGGTAATCAGTTAGCATGGCCATGTTCCAATAATATTTTATAAACAGTATGATGGGCCAGATTTGTCCTCTGGCCATGGTCTTTCATGTTCTATCATAGATCACTGACCAATGTCATCTTAAATGCCAGTAAGAAAGAAGACACAGGAATAGAAGAACCAACCACAGTCAGTCTGATGGGTGATTTTGAGGTCTGTGGGTCACTTTGATTGGGTGGTTTGGAGATCAGTGGGCTGTTCTAATTGGGAGGTGGTTTGGAGGTCTGTAGGTGCTCTGACTGGGTGGTTTGGAGATGTGTGGGTGCTCTGATTGGGTGATTTGGAGGTGTGTAGGTGCTCCAACTGGGTGGTGTGAAGGTGTATGGGTGCTCCGACTGGGTGGTGTGGAGGTGTGTGGGTGCTCTGATTGGGTGATTTGGAGGTGTGTAGGTGCTCCGAATGGGTGGTGTGGAGGTGTGTGGGTGCTCTGATTTAGTGATTTGGAGGTGTGTGGGTGCTCCAACTGGGTGGTGTGGAGGTGTGTGAGTGCTCCGACTGGGTGGTGTGGAGGTGTGTGGGTGCTCTGATTGGGTGGTTTGGAGGTGTGTGGGTGCTCTGATTGGGTGGTTTGGAGGTGTGTGGGTGTTCTGATTTAGTGATTTGGAGGTGTGTAGGTGCTCTAATTGGATGCTTTGGAGGTTTTTGGGACACCCTGATGGGTGGTTTGGAGGACTGTGGATCACTAATTTGATGGTTGGAGGTCTGCAATTTGGGTGCATGAAGAAAGAAGTTTTGTCAACATTGCTCATTTATTTTTCCCTTAAAATGTAGGTAAAATTATGAAATTTAGACACTACAGAATTAGGAGAAGGCAGGAACCATGGAATGTGGAAAAGTCAGTGATTTAATGAGTATTACTCTGTAACTGCAGAGAATTTCATAAACAAGCCCTCTAGGCAGCCTCAGTCATCACTAACCGTGCTTACCTCTGCATTCAGAATGAGGTTCTCACCATCACTGAGGACACGCAACCTTTACCACGATGGCTCTCTTTCCGCTCTATCATGGTGGACCTGTGGAGAGCGCTTGGTCTGGTTTCTGTCCTGGCTGCCTCATTTGTTGTTGTCCTGCTGTTCATGCATTCTGACTATCATGTCATCATTTTGTGAGGATCAGGAAAGTTCAAAGGAAGTACTGCTAGGATTCTAAGAAGAGCTCAGAGTCATGGCTGCCTTGTACAGTGCATCAGTCCAGGCCGGCTGGGCATGTGTGCCACATTAACTAAGGGAGAGGAAGGACATACTCCTGCAATTCACATCTCTCTGACGAGATTTGTGGGGTTCTCTCTGTTGTGGGTGCAGTTGTCGTCAAGTGCTGATCCATAAGCAAAGCCGAGGGAGGGTTCACATTTAACAATGGTGTGCAGCGTTTGTGTTGGGAGGCTGACGTCCGAAGGCAGGAGGTATCTCCTGAGTGTAAGGAGCTGCGTGAGCTCCGTGACTTTAGAAGACTCGGACCCATCTGCAAGAGACTCAAGATGAACACAGAAGAAATAAGACCGAAAGTGAAGGTGCCCGGCTGATTTGAACTAGATTCATTCATTTTCTTGACAGAATTTGCTGAGTGCTTAGAATAGACTTGGCACGTTTTAGATATTAATGGACGTAGACTTGTGAGACCAAAGTATAGAAGATTCGTCTGGAAAGCCTTCCCAAAAAAGGTTTCGGAATCTATCAGTATCTTGAGATCTGATGCAGGAGAGAGCTTTTTGAAAGGAGTGCAGTATGTATGTCTAAGGAATGGGGTAAACTCAAAAGCAGCAAAGGCTGGGGAGAGTGCCGCAGGAGTCCGAGTGGGGGGCCCATTTGGTGAAGCTGGGGAGAGTGCCGCCCGAGTCTGAGTGGGGGGCCCGTTTGGTGAATCTGGGGAGAGTGCCGCCCGAGTCTGAGTGGGGGGGCTGTTTGGTGAATCTGGGGAGAGTGCCGCCCGCCGGAGTCCGAGTGGGGGGCCCGTTTAGTGAAGCTGGGGAGAACTCAGAGAAGGGCGCTGTGTCTCCGTCGGTTCTCTGTAGATGCACAAAGAAGGGGAGTATAATGCAAACAGCCTTGTTTCCTGTCACTCATAACTCTGGAGACCCAGGGTCGGGGAGTCACCTCTGGTGGTGCAGTGTCGCGTGGAACAGGAAGTTCACATGTGTGTCATTTCCTCTCTCTCCTTATTAGAAAGCCACCAGTATTGACTCCCAGGTCTCCATCTAATGACCTTAACCTGACTGTCCTCGAAAAGACTGCCCTCTAAACACTGCCATCATGTTAATATTCCACCATATTTATAACATACGGTAGGGACAGAACTCAGCATCAGTTTGGGAGAGAACGGACCACAGCAAGGAAAAAGATGGATTAGAGATAAGTGTGGAGGAACTTGATGTAAAGCCAATAAAATGACATTCTGATGTGTGGATTTTACACCACAATTAGAGAGATGATTAAGTTGAAAGAAAATAACCAGACAGAGGTGTGTATAAATTATAGTTCAGGGGTGGCAAGACGACTTAGCAGGTAAAGATGTTTGTCACCAAGACAAACATGATGACCTGTGTTCACCCCCAACACTCTCGTGGTAGAGGAGGGCACCATCTCCTAAACATTCTTCTCAAACTCCCAAGTGTACGCTATGGCATGTATACGTGCCCACTCCCTACACACAAGTAAAGACGTGGACATTTGGTGCAGCTGGTTTCTGAGGTCGTGTGCTTCTTCCAATCGTTTGCTGCATGACCCTGATCAAGCTCTTCATTCTGTCTGTGCCTTGTCTCCATTGCAAACTGTGACACCCCTTTTTCAGAGGGCTGGTCATCCACTCATCAGCGACAATCCACAAATTAATCTTCTGGTTCCTAAGAGTTGAGCTGTGAAAAGACAGGACCCCAGCCTTTAAGAGGTCCTCTTCCAATAGAGATGCAGCTGAGGGGCAGACACAGACAGTCATCTAAGGTTCTGATGAGGTCAGAGGAAGTAGTTCGTCAACTAGATAGGAGCTCTAGAGTGACCCAGTCGTCCTAACCGGTGGCCTCTCCCTGACAAGTGTCATCTGCTGAGGAGGGGCTTGTCTTAAGAAAAAAATCAGCTCAGATGTAATAAGAAAAATAAAGATTAGGGTTGGTTTATCTGAAAACAGCCACTTGTATTTGAGCATCTCTGGACAACGCTGCCAACTGAAGCACACAAACCCACTCTGTGAACACTTGGTTCGGTCTGAGGTTAACAATCCCTGCTTCAGGAGTGATGCTGCCCTCTAGTGGCCTCCAGCGGTCACTACACACATTCACAGGCGGGTCTCTGCCCCTTGCCTATACCAAGGAGCACAGTGACGTTCTGTTAAATGCATTCATATTCTTTACTGAAGGGGAAAAGAATGAGAAGCAATTCTGGGATGGTGGCTACTGTTTTCCTGAGGATAAATATATTTATTTTCGTAGCCGAGTGGAGTTGGAAGCAAGAACAGAGCTTGCTCTGTTGGGCAAGATGACTTGCATGTTTCAGTCCGGTCTGCTCATTATATAAACTAGGGGAGACAATGGTCCCATTAAGGCTTATCTGTTTTTCACTTTAGTATTGTTTCTTTGGCAGTATAAAAAAAAAACCACCTTAGATTCAGAGAATAATTTTATTCTGTGGTGTGGGTATAAATTCTTTCTCCTCACCCACAAAAAGATTCTGAAAAATGAGTCCCGGAATGCTTTCTGTCCCACACCCTGATCCACATTCTCTGTGGAGCCCATCCCCCTAGTGGAGAAAGTGATGGGGGAGGCAGAGAAGAGTGAGGGTTAGCCCTCCAGACCCTGGCTCTGAGCTAGGTGCCTCCATCCAGCATACCATGCTGTTTCCACGTGAAGTGCCTTGGGGAAATCATTCTTCTTTCCGCAGTGGGTCTCCTCTGTCTGCCCATGTACCCATATACCAATGTCATCAACATTATTTGTATTGCTGTTGTTGTTATTTCAACCTGTCTCTCCTCCAGCAAGCCCCAGTTTCTCTGGGTTGGGGCTTCATTAGAGGAGCCTCTGCTCCAGGGTTCCTCGCAGTGGACACCTCACCCTTTCTTGAAGACATTCATGATGCTGCAATGCATGATGGTGTGGTCTTGTTTTTCAGTGTTGCAGAATTTAAGGTTCAGTCTTCATTGCACTTGATGAATGTTCTGTTCTATTTCAGTGTCTCCTCACTGCACCCCGGCTTTTGCACCACACCAATTCATAATCATATATTAAATGAGTTGTGCTAAAATGAAGCAATATGTACTTATGTACTTGATGCAATAGAGAACTTTAGAAAGTTCTGGAACTGTGAAGATAAAGATGTGGCAAGATCATGTCAATGACTAGGGCCAGGATTGGCAGATATAAATGAATGAAGTACTATTGACTTAGAGAAGATAAAATGTATTTTTTATCATGCAGTTTCTGATTGTGACACTGTTCTCCAGAGAATCCAGGAACTCAGTTTCTTCCCTTCACCACTCTATAGAGCTGGTGGGTCTTAGACATATATGGTCCAGAGTAGCAGTGTCTAGGAGGAAAGATGAAGAGCACATGTGGACCCCAAAAGAAGGTTCTGGAAATGTCACTTTTCTGATTCCATCTAATTCACTGTAACCAAAGCCTGTGGCCATATCTAGCTGACATCATGGGAAAAGTTTAAAAGTAAAAAGTAGGCTTTGATCTGCATCTGGAGAAAGAAAAATGATGCCAGGAGTTGCCTGATCATTACCAGAAGTCCAGGAAGGACACCACAGTGACTAGGTACCTGTAATGACTATGTGGCTGGCCACTAAACACTACCTCAACCCTGGAGTTAAGGTGTTGACTCTATGATTCGTGACAGAAATGAAAAGGATGAGAGTCAATAATAGTCAAACCAATTTCTTTTGAACGTTATTTTAAAGGTTTTATTTTTAGTTTTGTGTATGTATGTGTGTGTGTGTTTGTGCATGTGAGTGCAGTGCCCTCGGAAGCTAGAAGGGGGCAGCTTCCCTGGAGTTGGAGGTACAGGCAGTTGTGAGCCGCTGACTGTGGGTAATGGGAACCAAAGATGGCTCCTCTGGAGGAGCAGGAAGAGCAGTGCATGTTCTTAACCCATGAACCATCTCTCTAGCCCCTTGAGTGCCCTCTATTTCTTTATTTTTGTCTTGTTTTGCTATT
This sequence comes from Peromyscus maniculatus bairdii, assembly GCF_049852395.1. Lineage (NCBI taxonomy): Eukaryota > Metazoa > Chordata > Mammalia > Rodentia > Cricetidae > Peromyscus > Peromyscus maniculatus. Next base: position 58,028,193 of record NC_134852.1, on the reverse strand, counting down.
TTGGGGGAGTACATGTAGGAGAGATACCAGTCAAGGATGGTTTTAATAAGGATTGGTATGTATTTATGGTAAAATGTATTCTCTTTTAAGCAACTTAATTGTAACTTGGACTCAAGGCTAAATCTGGTCAGCTATCTGTGTCTATAATTTTTAAATAGGATATTAATGAAATAGTAAGTATGATTGAGAAATAATAAAAGAATTCTCACAAAAAATTTACTGTTACTTAATATCTAGTGGTTTTCAAGGCACTGCAGACTAGAGCATGTGATTTTACAGTGTGTCCTGCAGCCTAGGCAGATTGACATATGGGAGCCTGAGACATGAACAATCAGCCTAGAGACAGATGATCTGTAAGTGGCAGGGTCAAGACTGAACCATGTTCACGTGGTATTAACTCCCCGTTCTTTCTTTGGACCTGAGGAACCTATCAGAGCCTGAGAGGGGAGTGTAGAGGAGTGGAGGGAAAAAATGACGCCTCTCCTCTGTCCCTTTCTTAGGAAGCAGGCAGTTCAGGAGGGAACGTGTCTGTGAGATTTACATGCATAGCTAGTTCTCAGGCAGGCTATAAAGGGAGTCTGGCTTAATAACTACACAAGACAGAAGGGCAGGGTGACAGAGCATGTTGCCTTTGATAAGTAAGGGAAACCCTGCACTCACCACCCTGTGGTCTACCCTGGGGTGTCACCAAGCAACCAGGTGCAGCTTGCTCTGAACTCTGAGCTATTCACAGAGGCGGAGGGTCTCCGCGAAGGCTCTTCAGAACTAGCCCTGGTAGAGAGCAAGATTAAATGACATGGAAGGGCACGATGGCCCCTGTCACAGAATGTTTCCTGGCACAGGTCCTTGTGCGGCTGTTACAGCTAGGCACATGGGTGCAGCTGCCGCTTGGCCTGACCTAGAATTTCTTATTCAAGCTTTAATTAAAATCTCTAGCAAGAGCTGTCTATCATTTCTATTTTGTTATTTTTCTCTGTCAGAGAAAAAAGCATGGTGTGCAGCCCTTCTCGTGTGGCTGTGTTGCCTTTGTTTCTGTAGGAGGGCTCCGGCGATCCTTCGATAACTTGTCGGTTTGTACTGGGAATCTCAAAAGAAAGAAAATCATAATCGGTGGGCAGACTCGGAGCAGAAGATAAGGGAATTATAAGCATCAAGGTTTATTTTGAACTCATCATAATACATTATTGATCAAGTCAAAAACAAAATATCAGCAGGAAATCATTTTTATAATCGTCTCCCATTGAAGTTGCATAATTCTTGGTCTTGAGCTTGGAGAAAGAGGGACCCTAGGTTAGAAAATAAAGCGCATTTGTATTTCACCAATGATAAGGATGCTTTGGCTAAAAAAAAAAAATTGGGTCAGATTAAAACAGCAATTGATTCCTAATGCAAGTCAGTTGGTATTCTGCATGGTGTGTACATTGTGCACATTTTTGATTGATTAAGGACTATGTTACTTCTTAAGAAGTGAACTTGGCTGAGAAATTCTTTCACCATGATAATGTAGAATAACACAATTATTTTTACTAAAATGTAATGTGGACCTGGCATTGTTTTGTCAACCTGAGTAAGTTCTGAAACTTCTGTGAGCGGGATTCATGATATCTAGGATATATTGTTGTGAAAATCAGAGGAGACGCTAGGTTGTAGCTTTACTCAGGAGACTCTTATAAAGGACAGTGAGCATCATCATCACCATCATCATCCCTTCATAATTATCACCATCATTATCACCTTCACCATCATTATCACCACCATAACTTCTATTTCCCTCCTCATCGTCATCACCATCACTGTCTTCATGTTCATTATCACCATCCCCATCATAATAATTGCCATCACCATCATCACTATCTTCTTAATTTCTTCAAACCTCCATGTTGAAAAAGTAGAAGGATCCTTTAGTTCCTAACCAATCGATAACCACTGTTAATGCTCAATAAAGTTAAGACCCAGCTGGTCTGGGTTTACAGTCTCTATTAAAAAGCCAACTTGGGAATATTATCCTGTAAGGTTACATTCAACCTTATATATACAGTTACAGTCAACTTCAAGGGGTTGGTATTGAATTGAAGGTATCTAAGGTACTTTCACACTCGGAGAGTTTACATTTTTGATGTTCAATCTCTTCAGCTCAGCCATACACAGTGGTGTGTGGCAGACTACTGATCTTCTGTAACCTAAATTTTCTTATTTATAGAATAGATACAAAATAGCATTCTTTCAGACTATTTGGCATAAAGAGCCAAGCATGTCAGAGAAATTGCTCATGCTGCATCATCTAAACTTTAGATTCATTTGGTCCTTCTTCCCAGTCAAAGCTTGCTAAGTTACTCACATGCTAGTAGCCCCAACTGTGTATGCTCATGTTCTGGAGCATTTCTTCAGTCCTAATCTCAGAGTAACATTCCATCTAAAATGTTCTCAAGTTGTTTAGAACTTCCGTGTGTCTTCTGTCTTCTACTCCCATTTTAGACCTTTAACCATTACACCTGATTTCCTAAACTCACTGTTGCCTCTGACTGCTAGGACTGGGGTCACAGTTTAGACTTATTTGCTGGCTACTCTATCTTCTAGGGTGACTAAGAGGTTGCTGTAAGCCTGATATAACAAATTCCGTGTCACACTGTGAGAACACCCTCATGGATAGAGGAAAAGAGGAAAGTAAAAATAGAAGAGCTCTATCATACTCTAAACCAGTGGTTCTCAGCCTTTGGGTTGTGATCCCTTTGGGGTGGATCAAATAAATGACCCTTTCACAGGGGTCACCTAAGACCACCTGCTTATCAACAATTTACATTACAATTCATAACAGTAGCAAAATTACAGTTATGAGGTAGCAATGAAAATAATCTTATGGTTGAGGGTCACCACACCAGGAGGAACTGAGTGTATTAAAGGGTTGCAGCATTAAGAAGGTTGAGAACCACTGCTCTAAATGCTGTGTCTCCATTGAATGAACACCAAAAATGCCTTGTTTCATGTGAGCTGGGGGTGCTTTCTCATCCAAGTACAGCCTGTGTTGGTGATTACATCATCGCCAAGGGAGAAGAAAATCAATCAGAAAAACAAAACCAACAAAAACCTCCACTCAGCTCACAAAGTGCATCTCTAGTCTGCATAGGAAATGAAGGTCAAGTGCACACGGCCTGTGGTGTTCTGCCACCCCCTCATTTTCCTCATCCTGGACGAGGGAGTCTGTTCTCTGACTCACTCTGACGCATGACCCCATTGGCAAATGCTGTTCCTCTCTCCTGATACATCTTACTCTACTGGAGCAGAGATAAAGAGGGAGTGCCAGAGGGCACTGAACCACAGATGTATAATCTTCAGGAATGAGCTAGGCCAGCATACAGCAATGGACTTGTTGATTTTAGGACTTTGTTGGTATGTTGGGGGTCAGGAATGCCTAGGCACCTCCACACCTATGCCTTGGCAGATTGTATGAGTTACAAGGTCCTTTGCTACAGAGGCCTCCACCCTGGCTTTGTGATTGCTTTTGCAGAGCTTGGGTGTTTGGCTCAGATTTCTGCTACCTAAAGTACTGGACAAAGGGCCATCTTCCACCTGACGGGTGTTCAGAAAGCCTTCCAGTTCCCCTCTTCGGGGAATAAGAGTCTGTAGGAAGGTGACCAGCCAAGAACTTGTGAAGGGTTGATTTACTGTTATGGGGGAGATATCATACAATGGGAACTGATTTTTATGGTAATACAGAGAATGTTGTGTGTGCTGACCTTAACTGAGTCTTAACAGAGAGGATTACAGTCATACATGTCAGACTTCCCTGAGACTTTCGGGAGGTAGTTTTCCATGGAGAGATTTAGTTAAAATTAAAGCAGGCCAAACCACAACCCCAGAAACTTACAGTCTTGTCTTCCCAAAGATAGATCCTGCTGGTGAGAGCTCTACCTCAGCAGTTTAAAACACCCATCATTTCATCTTAGTCCCATTACAGCAATCACCATGCTTGCTGGTTTGTGTTTCTGAAAGCACATCTGCATTCCTACTGGTTGAGTTAAAAAAGGCACAAAGGAACTTCAAGTTAACACTATAAAGGTTATTTTTAAGCACGAGCCTTAGAAACACCTATGGATAGTCTAAGAGTTCCTTGAAGTGGGTTTTCAGGATTAAGCAATCAGATTAGTCCTGTGTCCCGTCACTTCATAAGTTACCCAAGCCCTTGTCTGCTGGTTCGCAGACAGACACCACTTACTCATGATGCAAGAAGTAATCACCTGTCCAGTATGCAGAAGGGTTGGCATTTGGTAAGAGTAATATAGGTAAAGTTAGCATTAATAACTCACATGTAAAGATATGTCTAAGACACTGTGCCTCTTAGGACTGAGAATGGACCCTAGGCCTTCATGCATGATGGATAGTTCTGTGGGACTGAGCCACATCCCCAGCTACTCGGACGGAACATTGAACTGTAGCCATGAATTCCAGTGCTGCAGTTAATGTGAGCTTGATCAAGTTGCACCATAACTCTGACCCTTAGCTACTAAACCACAAACGAAACAGCGAGCACCTTCCCTTGATGTTGACCAAAGCGTCGGCTGGGATAAAGTGCTCCGTACTAAGCAACCCATGCTGCAGTTACGGTACTGCGTTCACTGTAATCATAGAGTTAATTATGTGTTATGTGTACAGTTTACATACATGTGCACATATATCATTAAACTACATATTTTGTATTTATTTATAGATACATTTGCTTTCACACAAAGAAGTATTCAGGAGTGAAAACTAGATTCACTCTGAAAGCATAATAGCTTAAGCGTTTGAGCTCAGTAAAAACAAACAATGATGCACTGGTGAGAGGCGTTGAGGGATGACTGTTGACTTCTTTTGAGTAGACAGAATCTCAACAAAGCAGCACTAATTCTTTTTCTTTGCGCATGGACAAACCCGCATACTTATGTGCTGCTGCCCCCTACTGCTTAGACTCAGTAACTACAGTTCTGCTGTGACCACTCTTAGAAAGCTTATGGGTACCTGTTTGTCTCCCTCCCTTCCTCTCTCCTCCCTCCCCCTCCTCTTCCCTTCCCTTTCCTCCCCTCTCTTCCCCTCCTTTCCTCTCCTTCCTTCCTTTAATTTAATTTCATCATTGAGAATCTCCTACATGAGTACAATGCATTTTGATCATAATCAACCTTCCCCCTCCCCCTTCAGCTTCAGCAGGGCCACCCCCTCCCCTTACTTCTAAAATGCAAAGTGTCTCTTATTAGGCCTGGGGATGTGGCTCATTGGTAGAGCTCTCACCTAGCAGATGTGAGGCCCTGGATTTTACTGTAGATGCAAACCACAAAACACCACACGACCCAGCAAAACCAAAGCCAGAAAGCCAGTTATTAGATACTTACTCATCACACTAGGCCTGTTTCTCTGAATCCTCACTACACCAGGACTTGCCTTGCTTTTTTTTTTTTTTTTTTTTGAAACAGCCATTACTTTGGTGGATGTGTCTGTGAGAGTGTATTGACTCGCTTTTCTTTTTAAAATATGCAACAATGAATCTGCAGCTGGTTCAGGGTATTTATTGGCTTCTTGCTGGTTATGAGACTCATTCTGTAAGGAGTCCAAGTGTCTCTAAGGTGAAACAGCACGCATCTCCTTACAGCTAGAAAGAAGGCCTCCTTCCAACAAGGCCCACCTGCTCTACCTCAGAAAGGATTGTGCCATTACATCTTTTCTGTTTCCATATTGTTGAAATGTTATTTTTTGAGTATTGCGTGATAATTATCTCAAAGAGTATGAGTGACCCTCAAAGAGAAATGAGGAAGCATGAGAAACAAAATGATGGTTGAGGTTGGGAAGATTAAGATGTAGATTGTGCATGCTTTTCAGGAAAGGTTTCCACACAAGTGGAATCCTCCATATGAAGCACTCACTCATTTGCTGCCAAACTGGGAGTTGAAACTCTATTGACGTACAGATGGTTCCTTGTTGGACAAGTACATATCTTGTCGTCCCCCCTCCCCACTGGGAGAGTCAAACGTTTGCAGACATCGCTACATGCCAGGCTGGGGCTATGGCTCATTGTTGGAGTGTTTGTTTAGCACTCATCAAGCCCTGGCTTCATCCCTAACACTGTAGAAACTGGGCATGGTGGTGCACAGCTATAATCACAGAGATTGGGTTAGAGGCAGGAGGATCAGGAGTTGAAGTTTTCTTTGACTACATAGCAAATTTGAGGACACTCTGGGCTGTGAGAGAGAGGGGGAGGGAAAGAGAGAGAGAAAGACAGAGAGAGATTAATTGATTGATTTCTAACTGCCCCCCTTGGCTGAGAACTAGAATAGAAAATCTCTCTGTGATAAGTATATATAAAGAGTAATTCTATATTTCAACTAGTTTAAGGTTTGCAGTAACTGGGGACACATCTTGTATGATCCAGTGACTTGCTAGAAAATTCCATCAGTCTACTCAATTATTCAAGGATTCATGTATGTGGTGGAGTTGGAATCAAATGATAGCAGGTGATGAGTTTAGGTTTGCAGGGTTCCACCCAGTCTCTGGGCGCCTCTGATGACAAGGTCTCTTTCATTTTCTTAGCCATCATCACCATGCACACTGCTGTGCCATCTTCAGGGAGCCTAACACATCATGTTAGAGTTATATTTCGGTCACATGCCTGTGGTCACTTCCCACTGCCTGGTTGTCACACACACACACACACACACACACACACACACACACACACACCACACAAAGCTTGCTAGAAAAAGATTCCTCTTGCACAGGCTGCTTGGTGGTCACTGCAGTTTTTAGTTTCCATTGGACATACTTCATGAAATTGCATGAAACAGATTTTTTTTTTTTGCTGTGGGTTAAATGTATAACACAGTTAATGTTCAGGGATCAGTTGTGGCTACCATGGTTCCTTGATATAGTGACCTATTAGAGACAAAGGACCTATCTGCGTTCTGTTCTGCTGTCCTTAGTATAATGTTAGCTTCTTCATATTCCTAGTATATTATTTTTCATATTCTTAGTATAATATTAGCTTCACATATTCCATTATGTGGCTGCTGCAAGCTGGAGCTGGAGTCACCACATCTGAGTTTCAGAATGGAAAAAAGGAATAGAGATGACCAGGACTTCCTTCTAGCCATCTCCATATGGCTTGTGGGTGAGGAGTGCCACATGGTTACCCAGCTGCGAAGAAACCTGAGAAGCTGAGTCTTTCACTTCCCCTCCTTTAGAATGGAAACCAAAGGAGAGGACGTTAAGATCAGGTGTGAGTCTGTGACCCTAAAATGCATTTCAAAGACTCAAAATGAGTCTCCATCTCTCGGCTCCTGGACTTGCCACCCATGGTCTTACTCATGTGTGTCCACTTGCTGAGGTCTGTTTACATAATGGACTGTTAGAATCAATAAAGATGAGGATGGAGTCACTATCTTCTCTGTGATAGGCCCAGGAGTTAACATACTATTTGTTAGGCAATAGTTGCTTAGTAAATACTGTTTGAAGAGTGAATAAAGAGAGAGACACCGAACGTTGGGCATTCGATAGGTAGACATATGTGGTCTTGTACTAATAAGTACGTCTTTTGTGGTCTCCACTGTCCTTTAGGAGATAGAGGAAAATAAATAAATAAATACAGCATAAATAGGTTTCAAATCATTCTCTATGTCCTTGGAAGTATTATATTCTCTTCAGGGGGGAATGACAGTGACCAGGAAATCATGTCGTTTGTCTGATGCTGCGTTAGACTGTCACACAGAGGGAAGAAAGCGAGAAGTCGTGATGAGACGCTTTCCTAAAGTAGAGACAGCGGTGGAAGGTTTTCCAGGGAAGGGCAGTTCTACCTCACAGTACAGCCGAGGAGGAGGAGGAAATAGCTGAGGCTTGGGTTGGAAGATAGGAATGGCCCTCAGAGGGCTTCCTGTTGTGCCGTCCCCTCCCAGGAACTGCGTAAGCCACCTATCCACTCACTGACCCTTGTGGGCTGTCACAGGGACAACTTAAAATTAGAAGCATTTGGCTACAAATCCTGACCTTGAAATACCACCAGCACCCACTTCTGGTTTATGGAATCCTAGGATTTGGAAGTTTGTTCTTGGAGATGCATAATTAGGAGTCTGAGTAAAGAATGAAGGGATTTTGTGGAATGTCTCAACTTATGTACCTGAACAAGGCTCTTGCACAGGTTGGGAAGAAGACAGAGAAGTCAAGAAGCCACCTCAGGCTGGGCTGTTATCAAGCCCTGTGGACTTCAGTCCTCTGCCACAGGTTTCTACGTTCCTGCTGTCATAGCTCAGGTTGGATCCTTGGTGTCCCCTTTTCAACTGATCTGCCTTCCTTTCTGGAGCTTCTACACACAAGACCTTTCACCCTCACAGACTAATCTGAATATATTCCCAGTGTCCTCCTGTGCAAAGGTTTATCGGAGCAAGCCCGACACATGTATGCAGGAGATGGTTAAAATTACGTTATAATAAAAAGAAATTTAAAATATGGTCCATACAGAGAGACCTACTTTTGCTGTATAGTATCAAAGGAAATTGGAAATAAAACAGCTATACAAATGGACTTCAGAAGGGAAATAAAAATAGCATCCAGAGCAGAGGTAATAACAAAACTATAGTGCTGAAGAAACTCAGGCAGAAATAACAACTGCCAGAGATCAGATAGATTCCAGATGAAAAGGGACAAAAGGTGGATCAGTTAAAATTAACCTCCTTTCCAAAGGCCTCATGGGGCATAGGAGAGATGTGGAAGAAAGGGTGGTGAGGTTGACCTTTGAGAATGCATAGATGAAGAAGACACTGAGAGACTACACCGTGGGTTTTTGTTAGTTAGTTAGTTAGTTAGTTAGTTAGTTAGTTAGTTAGTTAGCTTGTTTGTTTTTCTAGATAGGGTTTCTCTGTGTAGCTTTGGAGCCCATCCTGGAACTCACTCTGTAGACCAGGCTGGCCTAGAACTCACAGAGGCCGCCTGCGTCTGCCTCCTGAGTGCTGGGATTAAAGGCGTGTGACAATGCCGCCCGGCCACAGTGGGGATTTCTGTGGAACTGTGTGAGGGGGGAGAGGTGGAGAAAGGAAGCATCCTCTGCATTGACACCAGAAAAGTGAAGAAGCGTATAGCTGCTAGTGTCACAGGATGAAGGCCCTTCCTATGGGTGTCCATTGAAGGTGCATCTCAGCCACCAGATCTCATGGCTGAGGTCTTGTGGACCAACAGCTATGATGTTAATTGTAAAAGAACCAGTGGCCCAAGGATGCAACAGTCATGCCCATTAAAGAAATCTCTATTAATAGTAGCATGCCCAAAAGAAGAAAGTAGGGGATCTTAGATATGAAAATTATTAAAGTGACTTTAACATAATTATAAAACATTTGCTTTAATTTTGTTGTATGAGCTGGCTAGATACTAAGACATCATGACTCAAAGTTATATAAATAAACTTAAAGACACTAAATTAAAGAGAAGAATGCACTGAGACAATAAGAGGGAGGCTGGAGAGATGGCTCAGTGGCTAAGAGCATTTACTGCTCTTGCAGAGGGTCAGGGCTCAGTTCCCAGCACCCATGCTGGGTAGCTCACAACTGCCTGCCACTCCAGCTCCAGGAGTCAGGTGAATTAATTTGGCCTCTGCAGGCACCTGTGTTCATATGCATGTACCTGTACACAGGCACATAATTAAAAATAATAAATGTAAAGAGATAATAGGAGAACGTATCCAAGTGAATTGGTCCCAATGCTGTCTTCACCCAAGGCTTCTGCTACAGACAAGGGTGTGGTTTCCTGCAGTAACAATGGGAGAGTTCTTTTAGCAAGCCAGGATGAGTCTCTGTAAGAGGCTGTTAAGTGAACAGACACATTGCTGAGGCCAGCTGAGTGGGAAGGAAAGCTTAATGGCTAACATGCTCAGTCACGTGGAGACATGAGTGTTCCCCCTGATCATTATCACAGTGAACAGGACACAGGAAAGCTCCTTCACTCACTGAAGAAGACAGAGTCCTGCAGGGAGTTTCTCACTGACAAGTTCCTGAGTTGTTGCAAACAGAAACGTACTTTTTGTTGCATGGAGTAGGTTGTTGGGGAGAAAAAGGAAGTGGGTGGGGAAACCATGCCTTAAGATTTGTAACATGGGGGCTGGAAAGAGGGCTCTGCTGTTGAAAGCTAGTACTGCTTCTGCAGAGGACCCAAGTTTGGGTCCCAGCACCACCCTCTGGCAGATAACAATTGCTTCTAACTCTAATTGCAAGGGATCTAACACCCTTTCTCTGCATCTGAGGGTGTCTGTACTCAGATATCCATGCACACACTAACACATTCGTATATGCCCATGATTAAATATGAAAAGAAATATTTTTAAAGAGTTATAAGATGGACATTTAATTGTTTATTATTGTGTGTATGTGGGTGTCTTGTCTGCATATATGTACATGTTTACTGTAGAGAATTTGAATGTATGTGGAGCATTTCTGTAAGGGCACACATGTGTGTTACATGACTGCTGACTTGAGGAGTTTATGGGCAAAAGTGTAGACAGGGGAATACAGAAATGAAAAATTGTGGACTCACAAAATAGAAGACCTGGCAGAAAGTGCACACTTCTAAATAACAATATTGACTAGAACTTCTAAAGGTGAAGATAAATTCAAGAGCAAAAATGTCAGGGCGCCAGTTCCGAGAGCCTGTGTGTGAAAAGTGAGCACTGGGTTTCTGGGCATTCCCTCCTAAGGGCCTGAGTTATATGCAGCATTATAAACAGGACTGTGCCTTTCTCCCTGTGGGAGACTGAGTGACCATGTGGAACAGAAGTCTCATTTATACGCTAACATGTGACCAGCCTTGTGAGAGCAGACAGGGATGAATTCTCAGTTCTCTATACTTCAGATGCAAGAAGACAGAACAATGTGGAGAGGCCTCCAATCTCTACCTACTCCTCTGGAGAATGAATGGTGAGATATGACTATTCAATAGACTTTTGATTCAGAGCCGATAAAACTCTGTAGAGGAGACAATGATTTGGACTGTGTAGAAGATGAAAACAAAGGATTTTTGTTATGCATCTGTCATCTAGGGTTGGACACCCTGTGGTCAATCATTTTAGGCATTTGACCAGTTGCCAAGTTGTGGATTTCTGTGATGGTCTCCACCTGCTGCAAAAAGAAGTTTCTTTGAGGAGGTGTGAGACACACTTCTCTCTGGGTATAAGGACAAGTATTTAGAATGCAGTTGGGAACTATGCTAGTTTAGGAAGGTGGCAGAATGGCAAGAGTAGGTTCTTCTCACCAGCCACGGGTAGTTAGCCAAGTTTACGGTGCCAGGCATGGTTTCCCTCCTATCGAGTGGGCCTTAAGTCCAATTAGACAGCCGCTGGTTACCCCTAAGAAACGAATGCCATCCTTGGGCATATCTTGCTCTTCTGGCTGTGGTTATGGCTCATAGACTTTACAGCTGGTTAGAAAATATAAAAAATAAAAGTACTTTTGAAAGACCATATATATGAAGGAATTGTTTACCTATTCATTGCTTAATGAGAATGGTTTATAAATTTCTTCTAATCTCATGGACTATCTAGTCATTAAGACTTTGGAAGAATTTGCCAAAAAAATATTCTAGGCTGAAAATGATTTAGAGATGGAGGTAAACAGAAAAGAAAACTTTGACCCTGAGAAAGCTTGTTTGGTACCTAATAGGGTTAAAGAAAACATGGTGATACAGTAGGGAGAAATAGGAATCCTGGTCTTGGAATGAAGGTGGGTGGAAGAGAGGCCCTGGAGGTATAATGTAAGATGCATCTTCCAGAAAATGGGAGGGTAAAGCACTGGATCAGCCATGCCAAGGACTTATCCAAGGGTTCTGAGATGGTCTCTGTGCTGATGGGAAAATTCAAATGATAAGAATATTAAAAATAATCTTAAAATAAGCAGTATCAGAAAGGATTTGTAACCACAAATTCCAACTGACCTGTTAATAAATAAATTTGTGGTTAGGTGGTCAGATTGCTCCATGATCCAAAACTCAAGTGTGTTAAGGGGGGTCCAGCAGCGTCAGTAGTTCATGGTGAGTTCAGGAGAAGTTGCATCCTAACTGTCACTGCCAAGCTGAGAATATACTCAGGAAGAAGGGGGTGACTGTGGTAGCTCAGGGAAGATAGAGAAACTTGGCCCGAGAGGAGCACAACTGTGGAATCTTCCCTCCAACCCGCAATGTGAAAAACTTCCTCACGTCCTAAGCAGTGAAGACCCACATCATCACTGTCTGGGTTGGCAGTGAGCATTTGACTGCATTTACTCTCTGGATCCCCAGGCCATCTTCCATCCTGTGTTCTGCCTTCCCCCACTCACCCAATCTCAAGTTGGAGTAACTCTGGTTCCATTTCTGCAGATGTCGCCCTTCTCTTTCCTGCTTGGCAGAGCACATTCAGTCTGTGGGAACAAACAGCCCTTACACAGAGTGCCATGCCATTATCTTTTCAGCCACTCTTCCGTCCTCATCTGATGGACGTAGCAGGCCGTTCTAAAACCTAAGTAGTTCCAGGAATATTTGTCTAGCTTCTTTTGGAAAGTCTCCCCTGCGGGCTTGTAGCACCACCTGTCTCATCCTCTTTAAGTTAAACTCTTTCTGCAGTTCTGAGGGTGGAACCCAGGGCTCGTGCACACTGAGCAAGCACCCTACCACTGCCCACATCTGTAGCTTTACCTCTGGCTTCTGTGTTCTGAAAATGTGTCCATTTTCTAATTTGAAATTTTATCATCCCAAAGTCTGTCTCTTTCCCTGTCCCTGTCCCTGTCCCTGTCCCTCTCCCTCTCCCTCTCCCTCTCCCTCTCTCCTTGTGGTTTTATAGCATTTTATTCTTTGCCTTTCTTTTGGATGGGTCATTGAAGGAAGGGACACTTTCAAACATTTTGTCAAAGCAAAGAATTAGATGCTTTTAGAAATACTCAAATTTCCATTTTAGTAACTGAAACCACTGACAAGTCCATCGTGTTTTCAGAGTATCTGTGCTACAGACTCTGCTGTTCCCATTCGAGAACCAGCAGGTGCCAACTGTACACCATTCTTGAGCAGCAACGTTGCCCAGCACTGAATTTTGGCTCTTCCCTGGCTCACGCTGGGTTTAGAAGACATTATGGAATTGGGGTTGTATCAGCAAAATATGGTGTTATCCAGGGAATATTTTGTTTTGTGGTGTGTGTGTGTGTGTGTGTGTGTGTGTGTGTGTGTGTGTGTGTGTCTGTGTCTGTTTGTCTGTCTGTCTATGTTGCTGCTGGAGCCTGGCTCCAGTCCTTGAATAGATTTCTATCTTTGCAGCAGTTGAATTCCTGTCTACTCTGGAATAAACTGGCTACAAACCCTTCCTCTAGACAACCCTTCCCCTCCCACCAGTGATATTCTCACCTCTCTGCTTTCACTGTGCTGACTGTCCTATAAAATATGTATTATGACATTGTCTTCTCTGTAGCTGTAATTAGATTGCAGCTAAGCCCTCATAATTGCATCTGGGCCAGAGCTGGGAAGAAGGATGGATGCCTTACATAGGGAGGCAGCAGGAAATGACAGGAGCTGGTGCTCAGTGCTCCCACACAGTCTCCAGCCGCTGCGGCTGGAACATTCTCCCAACAATCACTTATATGTCTTCTGTGAGCTGCTTGTCTCATACTTGCTGGCAGAAAGAAGTTTCTGGAGCCATGTGTCTCTAAATGAGCCTCAGAAATTTACATTTCTTCTCAGAAGGAGATAATAATAACAACAACAACAGGCCAGATATATTTCCTTTCAAGCCTCAGTAGAATCTCTGACACAAGCCCTATTCCTGTTGGGGGACTGGCTCTCACTATCTGGGACATTGCAATAGTTCAGCCTTCAAATAAAGGCATGGGGGGCTATATTACCCCGATGTATAATTCTACAGAAGAGGCTGGGCCACACCACTGGTCATCAGAAGCCAAGTGTGCTGTGAGTCCTAAGTCATGCCTGAGGCTCCAGGTCCCTCCAGATAGAGGTAGCAGTAATACCAGCCTGCCAAGGTGGAGCCCTTGTGATAACGGAATGAAACAGGTCTGAAACAGGTCGGTGTCTTGATAAGGTGTGATTCTGTAGTTGCCAGAACAAAGCACTCCGCTTCCTGCAGTCATTAAGTACCCGCCATGTTCCAGGCATGGTGTCTTCACGTTTACACATCAGTATCTCTGTCTCAGTGACTCTAGGAGGAAATATCTCTTGCTCAGAAGGAAAACTGAGGCACGAGAGAATGCGTGCAGTTGTCAAGGTCACGGTTACTGGTGGTTACAGTTGGCACTCCTGGTAGAGAGGGGGCATATAATAGCTCCCTCTCACGTTCCTGTTACTCACCTCTCAGAAGTTTCTGACAGAAAGGGTGGGGTGCATCAAAGGCACCCTGGGGAGGTGATGGAGGTGATAAACATGGAGGGCTGATTTCAGGAGCCTCTTTATCTGGGCTGTGATGAGCTGTTTTATGAAAACGTAAGGTGAAAGCCTCAGCTCTCACAAGGAGGGTGTCAAATACCACGTGTTGTCACTGGAGCCTCAGTTTACCTGGCAGACTTCTAACCTTATCACTTATTTTGAAAATCCTGGTGTCAAGCCATCTGCTGAGCATCTGCCGTCTTGTCCCTAAATGTGTCGGGGAACTGAGGCAGACAGCTGAATTCCCAGTTGTCCCATTGGAACATATGCCATTTCAGAGTGATATGAAACTATGAGAGAGTCTGCAGTCCTGTAAATCAATGTGATATCTTTCTCTGGAGAACAGATGACTGCCTTTTAAAAACAATATTTGTGTTCATGTTAGGATGCCTTGTGGAAACACAGTGAACAGGGTTGACTAGGTGTTAGCATGCATATGATATCTTGGATTCTAAATTTGGTGACTCAGCTCCTGTAGGCAGTCAGTTAGCTGCCTCCCATGCCAGTGGAGCTCAGTTAACAGACCATGTTGAAATCGAGCATCGGGATCCATTAAGAGGAGAAAGGCTTTCAGTGAGAGCCACAGAGGTGCTGGGTAGCCAGGCTAAATGGCACTTGCCCACTTAAGCGTCACGGAGGGCATGTGTATGGAAACTTTGTTGAACAATTTATTGCTACTGTTTGTCATTAAAAAAAATGTGTTAGAGGTAAGGAGGATTTTTTTTTTTCTTTTTGGTTTTTTCGAGACAGGGTTTCTCTGTGTAGCTTTGCGCCTTTCCTGGAACTCACTTGGTAGTCCAGGCTGGCCTCGAACTCACAGAGATCCACCTGGCTCTGCCTCCCGAGTGCTGGGATTAAAGGCGTGCGCCACCACCGCCCGGCGGTAAGGAGGATTCTTGAAGGATCATCCCAAAGCACAGTGACGTCATGCTCTCTGCACCCGTCATGATGCTTCCTTCCCACCCTCTCCGCCTTCTCTTCCTTCCATCCACAGCCATCTTGAGTGGCCATCCCACTCCTTCCTCCCTGTTCAGCCCCTCGATGTCTCACTTTCAGACTCCGGATTTGTCTTTCCCTCAACGAAGTGCTCTCTACACAAAGGGTGACATGGATTACTGTTCACGCCCAGACTTTGCAAAAGAAGGACACAGATCTTTTCACCGTCCCCCTTTCCATCATCCCATGACTAATCCAGGTATATTTCAAACAGGCAGAGTGATCCTGGGATGGAGCAGTATTGAACGCCAACCTTGTTAACTCACTGGATAAGCATTGTTCACTCAATATGCATTTAAAATGCATTTGATCGGCACTGTGTTCCTAACGCTGTGAAGAGTCCCAAGGGCTTCACTGAGTCCTTCAATGAGATTTGTTGGATGGCCTAAGGAGGAATGGACTTTTTCTCTTTGAGAGTGTGGAGAACTTGCGTGTATGTAGAAAGGTGTGTGAGGTTTTGGATATCTCAGACTAATACAGAAAATGTGGACTTTCAGCACCAGCTGTGCTGTGGTGACCTGAAGCAGTGAGGAAGGATGAGAGAACTGGCAGCTGGCGCCTCAGGTGACCCACGTGCCAGGTGCAGCAGGCCAAGGGGAGGAAGGCGGCATCAGGATGGGCAGAAGGTTGTTAAAGGTCTGCAAGGCTCTGCCACCCTGCAGAGGCTAACTCTGCCTGGACCGATGCTGCCACTCCATCCCTGCCTGGCAGCACACCTGCTGCGTTCAGGAGGGTGAGCGGCAGCCTCCGGGGCAGCAGAGCAGACAGTGGAGAACAGAACCACTCTCCGAGGTTCGAGGGAAGCAGTGGAGTGGAGAGATGCTCCTGTTGGAAAGACTCCCGTGCCTCTGGGGCAGCGTGTGGGCAGTGTGTGCATTAGTGAGAGCAAGGACAGGAGCGTCCTGAGGAACGGCTCTGAGCACTCGACCTGTACCACTGCTGATCGTGATGTTGCTAGGCGCTGACAGGAGCAGAGGTGGAGCAAAGCACATTTGGCAGTTGACCCCAAGAGGAGAAGCATTTCATAGGGATTTGGGGCTGGGACAGACATGGTCACTCATGCAGACCTCTGCCAGAGGTATCACTAAACGAATGTATCAAATATGGGCATGAAGCCTTTAATGTTAAATTTTGCTCATTGAAAACTGTTTCCCACTTGGTATTCTTCATTTTTTTCTGAGGCCATTTTGTTTGTTGTGTGACACAGCCTGGTCACCTTGACCAGTTGCACACAGCCTGGTCACCTTGACCAGTTGCACACAGCCTGGTCACCTTGAAGCACAAGTGTGTTACTAGTAAACCCTGATACTTCTCTAGATGTTTCATGTGATTGGTTTTGTCACTTAGTGAAACATGTCATTATCTGTGATCTACATAAATATAGGCTTTCCCTTTGAAAGGAAAAGTGAGTTGGTTTGTTTCTATTTCTAAGCACTAATTAGTGTCTCTGAGAAGAGAAGGGCCTTTTTGGTTGAAGCTCTTGGTACCTACGCATAATGTGATTCCTGCCTGCCTGCCTGCCTGCCTGCTCTCCAGGCTGGGTAATCAGAGAGGGAGAAGCTTCGTTTCTAGCCTGGGCCCTTTGGAGGGGCAGAGACATGTGCACACCTGGCTGTGAGTGTGTTTCATCCTGTCACTAACCTTGAGACGCTTGTTTCGGAATAATTAGAGCCATAGCCACACAGTTCTCTAAAATTAAACTTGGTCTATTGGGTGTCCCTATAGATTATTTTAAGGGGGCTCAGTTAATCTGCTCAAAGCGCTTATTGCTATTTCTGATATGGACGATGCTTGTGATGGGCTAATATCTTTCAGTGGCTAGTGACTAGGGGGCATGTAAACCAGTCTGGACTGCAGAAACAGTGAGTGGTTAAGAGAGGGCCCTCTGCTCCCCCCGCCGCTGCTGCCCACTCCTTCATAGCCTTGCACAGGTTGCTTGCTTTCTAAAAGCCTGGCTTTCCCATCTCTGAAACAGGAGGCATTCTGCCGACAGCATCATTATTTAAGCAAAGTGAGTAAAGCCTATGAGAGAGAGCATCATGTGAGTATGCTATTGGCAGTCTGTAAGAGTGTGTAAATGTGATCCCCACACCGAGAGCCCAGGTGTTACAAAGGGAACTTGTGTGCTAACTGCCCTCCTGACACACCAGCAAACAGCAAAGAAAAGCACCACAGAGGGGCTTGCTCTAGCTCAGAGCCTGAGATGTTACAGTCACGTCCTTGGTCTGTTGAACTGGCCCCTGTGAGGCAGAGCACTATGGAGGGCGGGGTGTGTGGCCATGGCTGCTGGACTCATGGGGGACAGAACGCAGAGAGGAAATATGGAAGGGGCCCCTAGTGGCCCACCTCTTCTACAAGGCCCAACTCCTGTATTTGATCACCTCTCAATAATGCCGTCATGTGACGAATCCATCAAAGGACTAGGCCGGAGCTCCCAGGACGAACACGTTCAGAGTAATTGGGCTTATAGTAGATTAATTTGTTTTTCGGTTGAAACATAGGGGTTTTGTTCATGGAGAGGCAGTGGCACAAGACTCGCTTTTGAAAATGAGCAGATACTTAAAGGGGGCGTGGAATTTAAATATCTGTAATCAGTTATCCATCACTGTGACCTTAAAATCTTAATCCCATACCTGAAACTCCAGGATTGCCCACAGACTTCTTAGCACATTCTGGTAAGGTCTAAATGTAAGAATACCTCCCGTAAGACAGTCCTGAGCCTCTTATCTCACAGACTTTGGGATATATATATAATGGTGGGGATTGTCATAGAAACCTAATAGTGTTGTGGGGAAACCCTCTAACTCCCAGGTGTGGTGAAACTGAGGCTTGAGAGAAGATAATGCACTCAAGGCCTCCTCCCCCTCTTCAGTGTGAATCAGGATTCTCTGAAGTGTGAAGTGTTCTAGGTAAAAATGTGTGTTCAGAGCTCTAATGAAACTTCCACAAGGAAGCTTTCAGAGCTGCTGCTGTTTGCTTATGAATTAATTCCTTTTGTTGTTGTTACTTGTGATAAAGCTAGGGTCAGTGGCAGAAGACACACACACACACACACACACACACACACACACACACCCTGTTTCAAGTCGAAAGAGAAGCATTTCACAGTTCCGAGAAATGAAAAGAAAACAAAAGCAGCTGAAAGCTACTGACCCCTGTGTGAACAATGCCCTAATTCTTGTGGTGACAAGTGTACCTCAATTTCTGATGTAGATCCATACAAATATTTAATAGGCTGCTTTTAAAAGGGAGAAATCTTTTTATAATTTTGTGGTAAGCAAGTTTAAATAGAGGCATGTGTGATGGCATCTGTTCACTATTTTTTTTTTAATGGCTTAGGAGCAGGAGGACGGCCAGTCAGGCTTTGGAGTCACCTCTCCTGTGATTGCCCTCAGAATGCAATAAAAAAACAAAGGTGGAGATCAGTAAGGAATGTAGGGTCAGATTTCAACATGAGAAAATATGGACCCCACCCCAATCCTCATAATCATTCATCAACAAAGCTTTTAGACCCTGGAAAAACCTAACTGACTGCTTCAATTGTGGTGTCATTAACACACTTTCCTCTGCTGAAGGCACTCTTCCCCGACCACGCCAACCTAGACGAGTTGCAAGGTATTTCCTGGTAACTCTCAGCTGTGGGCTGTGGCAGCAATATTGTGCTCAGATCCCCATTTACAGAGGCTGCAGAAGAGGACAGTTTCTTTCCCTTCCCATGTTCCTCATGCTCAGTAGCTCATCTTCCATGTTTCCACTTTGCAAGCTTCTGCAGATTTGTTATAAAAGCTCCAGAGTATGTTTGCATGATGCAAGTACTCCGGGCTGAAAAGGACTTTTCACTTTTTCCCAGAGTTAGAAACTCTCTTGGGTCTGGGGATGGAGCTGAGTTTGTTGAGGTGGGTAGCGTGCAAGATGCCCCGGGTTCAGGCCCCAGCACCATGTCCCCAGATGTGATGGCACCTTCTTTCTGTGAGTGTAGCACTGCAGAGGTAGAGGCTGGAGCTCTGCATGGCTCCCGGACTGGAGGTCAGTTTCTGCTGTGCTTATTATTGTCTGGTTGTTGTTTGGGGTTTTTAAGGGTTTTTTTTTTCGTGTGTGTGTGTGTGTGTGTGTGTGTGTGTGTGTGTGTGTGTGTGTGTGTGTGTGTACTTACTTTTGTTTTGGCTTAGTTGATTTAATAGGTGTATTCTGAAGTAATTGGGAAGACTAGTGTCAATGGAAAATGAATATATCACTCCTTGGAAGGCTCAATGACTTGAACATATCTTATTTTTTTCTGAGTATGTTTTCATTTGTATTTTGCAGCAAATGTGTGTGGCTGTTAACATCATCTATTAACGTTAACTCACTACCAGAGACAAATGTGTGTGGCTGTTAACATCATCTATTAACATTAACTCACTACCAGAGACTTCCCTGGTCTCTTAGGTTCTGGTTGAGAGGAGAATGACCCAGTGGGAAGGACAGAACACGGATGTGAGTGGAGGCAGTGAGGAGCGTTAGTAGTGGTCCACTGTGTATCACAGAGAAGCTTTCATATACATCTAGTCAGAAATATCCATGGGTGCTCTGTGACACATGAAAGTTAGGTTCCAGATGTTTTCCCAAGATTCATCTGCACACAAGGTTTCTTTCACAAGCCTTGTCCCAAGCAGACCCTGTGCGCAACATGAATAAACAAGGGTCGTGGAAGTAAGGCAAGCCACGCTACTTTTACTAGACCTGGGGTTGCTGCGAGGTCTGGTGCAAACGCTCAAAAACCTGACTTGCTTTACCGGTCTCTCCTTCCAGATGCTGCACAACAAGCATGTGATGGTCCGCGTGGGAGGAGGCTGGGAGACCTTCGCAGGCTATCTGCTCAAGCATGACCCCTGCCGCATGCTGCAGATCTCCCGTGTGGACGGCAAAACATCCCCTGTCCAGAGCAAATCCCCAACCCTGAAGGACATGAATCCAGATAACTACCTGGTGGTCTCTGCCAGCTACAAGGCTAAGAAGGAGATTAAATGAAACTGGTCCCTGAAAGGGGACCCATGCAATGGCCTGTGTCCATTCTACCGTGTAGCCAATGTAGTTCACATGCTCTGAGAGCCACACACATCATCAGGCAGGAAAGGTCTCAAAAGGTAGCACTATTTATTTTTAATGCATCTGTAGAACTTCGCCTAAGGGAACAAAATTCTAAACTCAGAACAAAATCAGACAAATTGTAAGCAAATCATTATTTTTCAATATGTGAACATAGTATTTAGAACAAACCGTATTAGGAACTCCGTTCTAGTTACAGCCATTGGAGGTGAACATGCCTAGGAGACTGTATTTAGCATGTATGGATAGGTCAACAGAAAGTGCCTGCTGTATGTCTATGAGCTAAAGCACCCCAGACACTTTTATAATGGGATTTTATAGCTATTTTTTACAAGATGACAATGTGATAATGTGCTACTAAAGTTGTCCAGCAGCACTATACAGTACAGAGAGTCTTCACAGCCATAATACTTAACTGGAAGGGCCACTTCAGAGATGTTTACATTCACTTGCAAGATTGCCTTAAAGTTCATCTCTGATCCCTGACCAAACCAACCTCTGGGGTGCTTTGGATGTTGCCTGTGCAGCCCCTTAGGAATAGCAGGTATCTTTCACACACCGACACACACACACACACACACACACACACACACACACACACACACACACACACACAGGAGCTATGTTTAGGATCACTTAGTGAAATTCACATGTATAAGCTGGCATACATTCACATGTTGATGTGCAGACCGCACAGTCAAATGTTCATCAGCTTTGTGATTTTGTTTATTTCAAGCATTTTCTTATTAAAATATATCCTAGTTAGTCCTATTCTGCTATGCTGTCTCATGAAGTAAATTCACTGTAGTGAATGATGTTACAGACTTGTATACCCAGGACAGGGCTGTTTTGTACCAATGAACAGCAAGATATTGTCCACACTGATTTAAGAATTAAAAATGAAAAATTTAAAAAAAAACACACATTATCTGTCTCTGTATCAGTGCTTCAACCTAAAATAAAGTTAATCTTCAAACTCCTAATTTCCTAGCAAATAAGAAGAGTGCCAGGTTGTGGCTGTGTAGAATACCTTTACATGGGGAAGGGGAATGGAGGTAGTGTTTATTCTCAGTAGCAAAGAGTGTGAACTAGACCATGGGAAGGACCTTAAGTGTCTGTGGTAGTTTGAATGTAATTGGCCCCTGTAAACCCAAAGGGAATGGCGCTGAGGAGGTGTGGCCTTGTAGAGTAGGTGTGGGTTTTTTCTGGAGGAAGTGTGTCACTTTGTGGAGGCTGACTTTGAGGTCTCATATATGCTCAAGATACCACCCAGTGTCTCAGACCACTTCCTGTTGCAAGCAAGGCATAGTATGCCCAGCTACCTCTCCAGCACTGTGTCTGCCTGCATGCTGCCATGTCCCACCATGATGATAATGGACTGAACCTCTGAACTCTAAGCAAGCTATTCCACTTAAATGTTCTCCTTTATAAGAGTTGCCATGCACGGACTGGGGAGAGTTATCCCCCACCCCCACCTGCCCCCTGCCCCCCATCAATGTGTGGGGCAGACGGGAGAGCTGGCCCTGTGGTCCTAAGAGTTGGAAAGCTGTTCCTGACTCCCACCAGCTGCAGCACTCAGGAGAGCTGCCCCTGCACCTTGCCAGGGCAGCACAATTAGAGCCAGCCCTGTGAGCCCAGGTGTGGGTGAGCCGGCCCTGTGAGCCCAGGTGTGGGTGAGCCGGCCCTGTGAGCCCAGGTGTGGGCGAGCCGGCCCTGTGAGCCCAGGTGTGGGCGAGCCGGCCCTGTGAGCCCAGGTGTGGGCGAGCCGGCCCTGTGAGCACAGGTGTGGGCGAGCCGGCCCTGTGAGCCCAGGTGTGGGCGAGCCGGCCCTGTGAGCCCAGGTGTGGGCGAGCCGGCCCTGTGAGCCCAGGTGTGGGCGAGCCGGCCCTGTGAGCCCAGGTGTGGGCGAGCCGGCCCTGTGAGCCCAGGTGTGGGCGAGCCGGCCCTGTGAGCCCAGGTGTGGGCGAGCCGGCCCTGTGAGCACAGGTGTGGGCGAGCCGGCCCTGTGAGCCCAGGTGTGGGCGAGCCGGCCCTGTGAGCACAGGTGTGGGCGAGCCGGCCCTGTGAGCACAGGTGTGGGCGAGCCGGCCCTGTGAGCACAGGTGTGGGTGAGCCGGCCCTGTGAGCACAGGTGTGGGCGAGCCGGCCCTGTGAGCCCAGGTGTGGGCGAGCCGGCCCTGTGAGCCCAGGTGTGGGCGAGCCGGCCCTGTGAGCACAGGTGTGGGCGAGCCGGCCCTGTGAGCACAGGTGTGGGCGAGCCGGCCCTGTGAGCACAGGTGTGGGTGAGCCGGCCCTGAAGCCAGCAAGGGAGAGCTGTCACCATCACCCATCTCTCCAGTGGTGGCATGGGTGGGTGGGGGAGAGTTGCCCCTATCAGTGCCTGAGGCAGGTGTGAGAACTGGTCCTGAGGTCACAAGAGCAGGAGAGTTGTCCCTGCCCTCCACCGGCTGCGACATTTGGGAGAGCAGACCCTGCACCTCACCTGGGTAACACAATAGAGCTGACCCTGTTGGCAGAGGAGTGGGGAGCCAGCCCCAAAGTTATAAGCATGAGAAAGCTGTCTCCACTACTCTTCTGTCACATGGTGATGTGGGGGTGGGGGTAAGAGATGTTCCTCTTTACCCCTCACCTCTTACCACCAGCAACAGATGGGAAAGCCGCCCCCCCCCCCTTAACCGCTACAGCACTCGGGAAACAGGCTCTGCCGCTCACATGGGCAGCACAGCAGAGCTGCCTGGATGTTGGAGGTGAAGATGACCCAGCCCCAATGTCATGAGCAAAGGAGAGCTGTCCCCATTACTCATCTGACATGTGGTAGCATGGGCAGAGGAGAGATGCCCTCCCCACCCCCACCTCCTGCCCATCAACACCTGAGACAGGTGGAGGAGCTGGCCCTGGGGTTTTAAGAGTGGGAGAGCTATCCCTACCCCTCATCAGCTGCAACACACTCCGGGGAGTGGTCCCTGGACCAACACAACAGAGCTGGCCCTAATGGTGTAGGTGTGGGAGAGCCAATCCTGAAAGCGTGAAAAAGGAGAACCGGCCCCACCCCTCACTCATTGCTGCATGAGGTGGATTAGCCTGGGCAAACGCTGGAGAGCCCACCTGGTGGGGAGGACAGGGGAGAGCTGGTGGGCTGACCAACCCTGCAGCTCCCCAGGCTCAGACCCAGGGTTATGAGTTAGCCCACCTCAGCATCCACCCCATCTATGACCTGCTGGAGCATGTGAAGGGGCCTGACCTGCAGACCCTAAGCTGCAGGATTTTCCACTACACAGGGCAACAACAGGATACCCAGGAAGAGCCCTGGTGAGGACCCAGCACTGATAGTGTAGTAGAAACCAGAGGCCTTGAATCAGACCAATGACTCTTGGCAACGAACACTTGCAAGTAAAGATATACGGACAAAGGGCTTTCCTTTGTGACTCACTGGCACACTGCAGCTTCCATGACGAGATATTTTATTTTTTCCTCTTAAATTTTTTTTTATTTGGGGGGGGGGGGGTTGGCAGGCAGATGGGAAAATGGAAGGGATCAAGATACATGATGTAAAAGAATAAATAAAAAGAAATTAAAAAAATAATTGCTGTGATCATGGTATCTTCACAGCAATGGAAACCCCAAGACAGTGTCACCATGAAAATTTTTATTTTATTTATTATTTAATTTGGGGTGGGTGAGACGGGGTTTCTCTGTGTAACATCTCTGACTGTCCTGGAACTCACTTTGTAAACCAGACTGGCCTCAAACTCAGAGATCAAACTCAGGCCTGCCTCTGCCTCCCAAGTACTGGGATTAAAGGCGTGCGCCACCACTGCCTGGCTGAATTTTGTTTTTCAATGGTAGAGTTAACTCATTATTTCACTATTTTTTCCATAAGAAAAATTCATCTTCCTTGCTCCAAAATTTCACTGAGGAAGCATCTGTATGTCATGGGACCAACTCAGTCAAACATCCAGCCTGTTTATGGGGAAATTTTTAGCAGGCATGTGCAGGCTATGGTGCTGGGAAGTGTCGTGTGTGGGTCTAGAAAAGCATGTTAGGGCAAAACTAAAAATAAATAAAAACCTACAGCTTTTGTGCCAGGTAAAATGGTCTTGGTGTAATAAATAACTCTAGTGTCTTTTCAAACTTATGACACTTAGTAACTTAATATTTACTTCATCAATTAAAATCAATATTTTAATTAAAGTTCTTCATTGTCATTGGCAATCTTTCTTTCAAAACTTTCCTCTA
This sequence comes from Peromyscus maniculatus bairdii, assembly GCF_049852395.1. Classification (NCBI taxonomy): domain Eukaryota; kingdom Metazoa; phylum Chordata; class Mammalia; order Rodentia; family Cricetidae; genus Peromyscus; species Peromyscus maniculatus. The sequence goes on along the minus strand of NC_134852.1, from coordinate 58,003,482 downwards.
TGTGTAAATTTTTCTTTTAAAAATGAAAATTTACTTAGGAATAAGTGTATCTTAACAAAAAAGACTATGAATCCCACTACAGTATTAGTTATCATTTGGTAATTCTGTTGTCAGAAGCAACATGAACTTGCTTAGCTGAAGCCAAAGTGTCCTCAAAGCTGGATTTCTTTCTGCAGACTTCAGGAGAGAATTCATTTCTTGCCTTTTCTACTTTGCAGAGGCGACCTGCAATCTTTGGCGTAAGGTCAGAAACATGGCATGGCATTCATTACTCAGACCCTTCTTCTCTCTTTTCATCATCTCTTCTTATGGCCAGTGGTTGGAAAAGTCCTCAGTTCTTAAGACTCTGGATTAGATCAACTCTCCCTAGGTTAACCTTTTAAAATACCTTAATAAGTCAAAACAACTCCGAGTGCTAAGGTTAGGATATGACCATACTTGGGAGACCTAGAAGATTACTAGATTTGTAGAATATCCACTGTGGTCATTCAAGTATGTCTAAGAACATGTTCAAGACTGACATTGCCTAGCTGCTAACTAATCCATACCAAGGAGGGTATGGAAAAATAGGACTGTACCCATAAGGACTTGACCAAATACAGGTGGCTCTTACATGAATGGGAAGACTCAAGAGGTCTGGTATCAATTTCTCAGCTAGGGTAACATCCAAGAAAAGATGATAGGAAAAGGAAAAAGAGTTAAAAATCCAAATATTCCTGTAATCCTATAGAAAGAAGTACTCAAGTAAGCAAGTGGAGTCAAGGCTATGGCCAGCCTTCAAGAGAGTCGCAGAAATACAGGAGGGTGGCAGACCTGTAGAGCCCTGCAGGTCAGATGGCAAAGAGACCTGAGTAATTGGCGACTGAGAATGAATGATTTCAGGTGTTCGTTCTTACCATCAATAAATCTGCTGTGGAATTCTTTGCTAGCTTGGTTAGCTATTGCTTTATGGTTAGCCAAAAGAATAGACACAGGGTAAATGAGCAGAAATTTCTACCCATCAATGTAACTCAAAGGAAGGAACAGTATGAGAAAAATTTCCCAAGTTGTAATGCTCACTCATAAGTTGTTGGACAGAGTGTCACTATGAAAAAAATTTCTCGTTCTTCCCTTAAAATTCAAACACAAGTCAAAGGCTGTACCATGAAAGCAGCCAGTGCTCTTCAGGGTCTCACATGTCACACTCGAGCCAAGGAGTTTGTGTGCATTTAGTTCTTGAACCGTGGCACAATATTTGCAAACTAAGCCATAAAGGGAAGAAGAGTGTAGTAAAAAGCCGCACTGAAGAAGAACTGAGGGCTCGGGCTGATGACACAAATTTCTGCAACAAAAACAAAGCTGCTTCCCAAAGCTGCTATGCAGACTTTCTCGGGCTGGTATACGTGGGGTTTGGTTGGTGACGCTGTTTTTTCTTTTAGGTTTGATTGGATGGTCTCAAAAAAACCGATGCACAGGGCTCATAACCATATCTGAATACAGTGTGTGTGTGTGTGTGTGTGTGTGTGTGTGTGTGTGTGTGTGTGTGTGTGTGTGCACGTGTACATGTATGTATAAGGGAATATGAGATGTTGACCTAGAAAAGAAGTTAAGGAGGCTGGGTGGTGGTGGTGCACACCTTTAATCCCAGGCAGATCTCTGTGAGTTCAAGGCCAGGCTGGTCTACAGAGCGAGATCCAGGACAGGCATCAAAACTACAAGACTACACAGAGAAACCCAGTCTCGAAAAACCAAAAAAAGAAGTAGTAGTAGTAGTAGTTAAGGAAATAGATGGTGATTAACAAAATCCACAAAATGCTCAGCTGTAAATAGGATCTCTCTTCCACACTGCCCCCTATGGCTCATGGCTCACCATTAGAAATGGGTGGAGCAAAGCACCGGGACAAATAACCAAATGAATGGAAACACATGAACTATGAACCAAAGGCTGAGGGGCCCCCAACTGGATCAGGCCCTCTGAATAGGTGAGACAGTCGATTGGCTTGATCTGTTTGGGAGGCATCTAGGCAGTGGTACCAGGTCCTGGGCTCGTTGCATGAGTTAGCTGTTTGAATCCTGGGACTTATGCAGGGACACTTGGCTCAATCTGGGAGGAGGGAACTGGACCTGCCTGGACTGAGTCTACCAGGTCGACCCCAGTCCTCGGGGGAGACCTTGATCTGGAGGAGGTGGGAATGGGGGGTGGGCTGGGGGGAAGGGGAGGGGGGCAGGAAGGGAGAGAACAAGGGAATCTGTGGCTATTATGTAGAACTGAATAGTATTGTAAAATAAATAAAAAAAATATGTTAAGCCATGTTAAAAAAAAAAAAAGAAAGAAAGAAATGGGTGGAGCCATTGTGAGAGTAGGAGGTGGTGTTGAGGACAAGGAAGCTTTTCTGCACAGAGCAGGGAAGTTGCACATCTAAGCAAGACCCGTGCAAGCTCAGTCTGAGCACAGTGTGGGAGGCGAGCACGGTGTGGGAGGTGAGCACAGTGTGGGAGGCAAGCATGGTGTGGGAGATGAGCATGGTGTAGAAGGCTAATACGGTGTGGGAGGCTAACACGGTGTGGGAGGTGAGCATGGTGTGGGAGGCTAACACGGTGTGGGAGGTGAGTATGGTGTGGGAGGTGAGCATGGTGTAGGAGGCTAACACGGTGTAGGAGGTGAGCACGGTGTGGGAGGTAAGTACAGTGTGGGAGGTGAGCACAGTGTGGGAGGTGAGCACAGTGTGGGAGGCTAACACGGTGTGGGAGGCAAGCACGGTGTGGGAGGCGAGCACAGTGTAGAAGGTGAGCACAAAGTCTCACCCAGCTAACGGCATTTGAGAGATGTTGGGCGAGGAAGAGTCATTTTTAAAAGTGTAACTTTTGGTAGGTCAACCATGCCTTGCCCCATAACCAAGAGTATTGGGGTAGCACAAACTGGACACCATGGTTAGAAAAGAAAAAACAGGATATAAAGTTGGGTGGATAGGGAGATGGGGGTGGATCTCAGGGGACATAGGTGAATATAATCAAAATACATTGTGTGAAATTCTCATAGAATTAATACAATATTTTTAAAAAGAAATATCCCTTTTCTCTCAAAACAGGAGGCAGGCACATCCACCTAACTCTTAACAATCTGTTAAATTATACTTTATTCAAAATTGACAAGATATACTTTCATCTTCCAAGGTCACAGTATAATTCTTATCAGTGAAAATAAGTCAAACTTTTGTATAAAGAATAAATTCAAATTTCATATCAATTTCCCAGGATTCTGGAAATGATGCACAGAGCCTTTTTACAATGCTTTTTATCTAAAAAGGCAGGAATAATAACAATATAATAACATTTCTTCTTTACAGGATGAGGAAAGAAACATGCCCCCTCCAGACAGTCATTAGTTTTCTTTCCATTAATCCAAGAAACACAGAAGGGTCCCTAACTGCAAAGACAACTCCTAATTTGTTTAAGATGTAGTAAAGACACTTACTTAAAGAGATGTCCAGAGAGAACTTTTATATAGAAAGGTGTATATTCATATACTCAAAGACAATACAGAATATATAACATGTAGACTCGTAACATATTAGAAAACTAATAAATCACATTCCAGATATAATCATAACACAAACTGGATAAAAGAGCCACTTACAGATGTCTCCAAAACATGCAATGTGTCACAGAGATGTTCTGTAATGATATATGTAACTCTTTTATTATCAGCTGTATCAGTTTCAGAATTAGAATTAAGACTATGGCTTGTATATGTTGGTTATCTTTCTCCATCTGATAGTTTCTCTTATGTATTAGTAATTTGGTTATAACATTTGGAAGATGTTAACATTATAATGTTTTGGTATTTAGTCTCTAAATTATAAAAATCTTGCCTCTATGCCACTATCCATAGTCTAAGCAAAATATTTACATGTTTATGTGCTTTTTAATAACCATTTCATCATTTCTTATCAAGCATCCTGTTTCCTCTTTTTAATCATATTCATGAAATTCAAGTCACCATTTAGTACCTATGGCATGTGTAGCCTTTGGGAAGGCTGAGCACATCATCACATCCATGGAGCAGGCCATAGCCATGCACATGGCCTTGGAAAGGCAGAGGCAGCCGACAGTTGGTAAAAGCAGTGCATCCCACGTATCCCAAGCAAGCAATATCCCTGTATGTCAGGTGTGCCTCTAGAGCAGGTAAGTATGCCAGCTGGTTACAAATGCAGGACTACCTCTAGAAAGCAAGCCTTCTCTTTGCAAAACCCAAGTTCTAATTCCTGAAGATGAAGTGAAGAGAACGTGACGTCTGTGCTAAAAGAAAGAAGGCTTCTAATAACGAAGGATGGTGTGTGCTGCATTCAGCTATGCTACAAATACTAATATCAAAATACACTAAAAATGATTTCCAAAATTCAATTTATGAATTTCACTATCCCTTATGAAGGAACATATCACTAATCTATAAATGAAGAAAACTGAGCTGATACAATTATATGTCTTGCCTAGAAATTCACAAAATATTTTGAACAATAGAAAAGTACTTCTTCAGGCATCATGAGGCCCATATCATAGCTTCAACTCTTTAAAAAGAACATGCTCAATACACTGTCCAATACCTTGTCGGAGGGACAGGCGAGCTGGAGGCTCAGTTTCCTTTTGTGGCCTGACCTGGCCTAACTCATTCAGATTCCTGACTGGCATTTAGAATCTATAATTTTAAGGTAGGGAATCAGGTGTTGGCATTGCAAACCACAGCAGCAGCAGCCTTGCATCTTCAATTATTGTGTAGTAAGAAGAAAACAAGCCGCAATGTCATAAATCAAGTCTAATGAAGGGAGATCTTCAGACCTCTTGTCTGACTATCACACCAAGTTGTCTCTGATCCTGGCACACCTGAAGACGACCTTCCCAAGTACAGAACTTATGCGTCTCTCTTTCATACTTTCATTGGCAATGTCATGTCTATATACATCTTACAATTATCCTTTAAAAATACAAAAGAATAAAAATGCTCATAGAACTTTAACAAATATATTATCACTCATCACCAACCTGCTTCTCAGTTGTCCTCATTCAGCCCCTGCACAGATGCCCATGCTTCTGGTAGGACACATTAGAAGGTCTCCACACTGTGATGTACTCCTGACATGTAACTTCGAGTTACTATGATATGCCATGGGTATAGAAAATAAATCAGCATAAAGTCAACATTTGCCTGCAAATATTAATTTCTTAGTGGGTTATAAAAATAAAGAATTCCGCCGGGCGTTGGTGGCACACGCCTTTAATCCCAGCACTCGGGAGGCAGAGCCAGGCGGATCTCTGTGAGTTCGAGGCCAGCCTGGGCTACCAAGTGAGCTCCAGGAAAGGCGCAAAGCTACACAGAGAAACCCTGTCTCGAAAAAAACCAAAAAAAAAAAAAAAAAAAAAAAAAAAAAATAAAGAATTCCTTCACCTAAAGTCCTTCAAATGCATCTTTAGAATTGTCCCTGATGATCAACTTAAAGGCACTAAGTCTGGAAGTTGAAGGCAGTCTTTCTATACAGTGAAACAGAAACAGACAGAAGGCTGTGCCGCATGGCCCTAAGTGGCAAGGTAACTTACACAGCAAATCCAACACTGAAGATATGTGTGGAACCAGAGCACACCATGCATATATACCTTTTGGAGCCATAGTTAAACTACAAAGAAAATGGAAAGTTACTTTTGGCAGAAGAGAAAATAAATATAGAGAAAGTGAAATTGAATGAAAAGATGAGTCATTCGGTAAGTTTGGAAATCAAAAATTTTACCAAAATTTTTAGCATAGTTTTCGCACTGCTCTCAAGGGCACTAACAATACAAAGTCTGACTCTTCATCAGTGTGAAGAAGAGACATTCAGCTGAAATCCATCCGACTGCAGCTGCTGTGGCTGCAGGACTCTCCTGCAGGATGAGATGCTTCATGACACCGTCCACTAGAGGAAGTCAAAACACACAGGCATCAGCAAATTTTGACTTAGACTGTGCAATGATATTCTAATGAACAAACAAAAAGAAAATGATGGGACAAAACCATTTTTTGCAAGTAGCCAAGAGTAATACAATTTTATATTACACAAAAATCTGAACAGGAGGGCAGCTTAAAAATACAGGCAAGACAATGTTTTGGAGTGGATAAAAGGGCCACCTTGGAAGAACCCAGTTCTCTTGGATGAATACATTTGGTCTCTGCCCAAGGCTCCCTCATGAGCAGCCAGAGTCTGTGCTGGGCATGTTAATATCCTGGAATGGAGGTGGGAGCTGGACAGAAAAGCCAGTACCCTGGGTCTCCTTTAATGCTGTGACTACATGTGTCATGTTGTCCCCCAGAAATAGGGCCCAGAATGGGCTGCTTTGCAATGGGCAGATGCCATTGACCTGAAAAGCTGTCCTGACCCAGAAGTAATCCCCAGGCTTCTGTTGTCCCAGGAAGCTTGCCCCTAAGTAATAAATCCATGCTACATACCTGATCATATATGTGAGTGGCTGTTTACCAGACTCAGAAGCTGGCAAACACTGAGCTTGCTTCATTAGCTCCATGCAAAACACTCAGCCCAGAGAAGGGGAAAACAGCATCAGTGAGGCCAAAAATGAAAACCCAAACCAAAAAAGAATTCTTCTCTTCTTGAGCCAGGACCCAAGAAAGAGCACTTATTAAATAATTTTGTGTTAAGATCTTTCCTGCCAGGCAGTGGTGGCCTTTAATCCCAGCACTTGGGAGGCAGAGGCAGGCAGATCTTTGTGAGTTCGAGGCCAGCCTGATTTACAGAGCGAGATCCAGGAAAGGCCAAAGCTACACAGAGAAACCCTGTCTCAAAAAACAAAAACAACAACAACAAAAAAAGATCTTTCCCTTTCTTGAGTGAGAAAATAATCTATGTGTCAGTTTGTTTAGTCAAGTCTATAAAATCTGTGACAATAAGTTCTAGAAAATCCTTCAAGTAAGGACAATAAATATTCACAGTTGTCTAAGTATTACTTTCAAACTGTGTCCGAGAAATTTGAGTGCTAAAGATGTTTTTACACTCTTTAAATACATTTGAAAACTTAAGGTTGATAGGAGTTAACTCTCTTTTCTTTATTACATGACTTCTTTGAGGCCTCAATATCATGTCTTGTAGTCTGCAAAAGAAAAGCACAGGCTGGAGAGAAAGCTCAGTGGTATAGAGCATATACACTGCTCTCCGAGAGATCCGAGTTCAATCCCCAGCACCCACACTGGGTGGTTCACAACCACCTGTAACTCCAGCTCCAGGGGATCCAATGCCTCTGGCCTCTGAGGGTACCTGAACTCAATTGGACATACCCCCCATATATAGTTAAAAATAATAAAAATAAGCCGTTCAAAAATGACGTGGAACAGCCTACAATATGTTCTATACTATCTATTCTATACTATCAAAGATTTTTAAATATATGTCTCTATTCAAAACTTTCTTTTACAAATAGTGTTAACACGACATTGGAAAATCTCACTCTGGCTTTAAACTGAAACTACAGTGGGAAGATAAACATCCCTGTGTACCACTCCACCCTCAGTGATGCTTCAAATGAACAGGCACAGCCCTGGCTGAGACCTCACGACTGTACTTTGGCCATTTGTTACCATGTCCACTATGGATCTGGCGGGGTCATAGACCCTAACATGGGCGTTGACCCTGCTATGGGCGTCACAGGGCTTCTTCCAGTAAGCCCCTTTCTGTAAGACTGTGAACACTATCCATGCCACCTCAGGGGACAGACAAATGATGGATATATGATAATGGGGGGAAACGTTCTCTTCATGACAAGAATCTTCCTAGTCTATAGGGTCCAGGCTGTGATAGACCAAGACGGTACTGGAGGACCCAGGCAAGAGGCCCGAGCCACTGTCTACGGTTTACTTCTCCTCTCCTTATTCCGGGGCTCCCCACACATTCCTTTTGACCTTCTTGCTCTGAGTGCTGGTCAGGTGGCACAGGCACAGGGACACATTCCCTGAAGCTGCTGGTTAAGAGTGGCCAGGACTACCACCCAATGGGCAGCAGCAGAGCATGGGGGCGGGTCATCCCTTTTAAGACAACCCGCAGCTTCTCTCAGCTTGATGCTCACAACTAGGGAAGTCAGACAGATTTTGTAAAAGAAACAGCACAAAGAGAGAAAGGGTAACCACGGACATGTTTTTGGTTCTGAGCTCTTTAGAGCCTGAAGCTCTTTAGAGCCTGAAGTAACATGAGGCCCAGGAGTAACACGAAGCCTAGTATCCTTCCAATCTGCGAGCCTCGGAGTGAGGAACTGCAGAGTTAATGAAGAAAGCCTGATTCACAGACCTGAAGAGCCAATGGTAGGCTTACTGGGCTAGAATATGTGAAATAAGCGTTTTCTTCATTCTGACTGCACGAACGATGGCTAGCTCAAGCAAACTCAGTGGCCAACACTCTGAACTTAGCCCCCCTGCTCGCTCCTACCAGGAATGAGTGGATCTCCACGTCACTTCTAGTGCTGACTTACTTTTTACCTTTCTTGGTTTTGAGAACGCTATTTGACTTAAGCTCAGTGGCAGCTTTTTATCTTAGTAGGAAAAAGAAAGAACATGTTTTTTGATAATGATTTGATCTCATTATCTACCAAAATTACACTAGATGTACTACTGTCTTCTTTTCAAATCTAGGAAATGACATCCTTAAAAATGGCCACATGACATAGCTGAATACTGAACTCAATTATTTTATAAATTATTAAAAGCAGGCCATAAGGAAATGCGGTTTTTCTTTTCATTTAATTCAGTAATTGAAACTAAGGAAGCAACTTGTTGTGGTGGACAGCGGGGGTAACTGCTCTCTGGAAGAGGCATTCCTGGGCCAGAACCCACTCTGCTGAGGGTGGTCCTAGCCTCCTACCCCACAGTTCTGGCCATGCAGACATAGATGCTTGAGAGTATGGATGCATGTGGTCCTGAGACAAATCCAAATGAAATTTCAGAGAGTAATTACCCAAGAAGCTGAAAGCAATTGAGGGCACTACGCTTTTCACAATTATCCTGATGCTGAAGGTAGTGTTCCTGTGAAAGGCATTTATAAAATCACAGTTTCTGAACTGCTGTTTTCCTGGGCAGCAACACGTACGATAAAACCTTTACACGCCTGCTAGACTACAGTCTCCAGCTGAAGGGCCTCCACCACGTAGCCTCTCCACCAGGACACAACCAGGGTCGATTCAGAAACACAGACATTGGGAGGAACATGCACCATTCACTGCTGCTGCCCACAACATAGTCTAAATTCACATTTGCATAATTAAGATAATTAGCATCAACAGAGGGATCAAAGGCTCCTAAAGCCTGGATGATCTCAACAGAAGGTGCAGGCAGGGAGTTGAAGTGTTCAAGGCCATCCTTAGCTATATTGTGAGTTTGAAGCTAGCTTGGGCTACAGGAGACCATGTCTCAAAAAACTAAGCACAAACCAAAGATCCTAAACCTTGGAGTAAGGACATTTAATCTACACATCAGAAGTTTCAGAAGAACCAAATTTCATCATTTATGTACAAGTAGACATTTCACACCTGTCAAAATGCAAGGTTGGGTGGAGCTTTACATTTTCAATACTGTTCTAAATTGCTTGTTGTTTTTTTGACACATGATTAGCATTACATATAAAACCTAAGATACTGTGCTTAGAAGGAAATCTATTATCTTTGGGGCGGGGAGAGAAGAAAGCAAATCTATTCCAGTATCAAAACAAACTGACACTTCCTCTCATCTCGGCTTTGTGTGTTTTCAAGTTACTTGGAGTCGTTCTCAAGTGCAATTCCAGGGGGTTAGAGCATGAACTGCCATGTGCCACTCACCCTAAGTCCACCTGCTGGCGGCCCCGGCGTGTCCATCTGCTTCTCTAGCTGTTCTTTCTTCTTCCTCTTTGCCTCCACCGACTGAATATCCAAAATCCCTCGAGATGCTGCCTTTAAGAAATTCAACAAAGGCAGATTCCAGGAAAAACCAAAAGTATCTGGGTCCAAAGGTGCTTGTTTTGCTTTTTCGCTTTCTCCTTTGGGGGTGGGAAGTTGGTTTGGTTTGGGTAACAGGACGTTTACGCTACACCAGCCTGGCATAGAACCCAAGTCATTTTTCAACCACACAGAATTCCTCCCGAAACCTAGTTCATTCACACTCATCAGCATGACGGGTTGATCCTGAGGAAAAATGCTATCCCAGGACAGGCTCACGTGCCAAAGTCATCTGGGGCGGCTTTCATGGTACACGAGGTGAATGTGCGCAGGGCATGGATACTTGGACAGCATTTCGAGACTAAAACTGTGCATGTCATCGAGCACTTTCCAGCACAGGAACAGGACAGACTGTAGGAAATGAAATAAATCACTTATCAAACAGGCGCACTACTCTGCTCTCACCTCTTTCTGTCTTCTTTCTGCTGCCTCTGCCAGCTTTGCTCTTTTCTCTTCCTAAAAAAAAAATTACATATCATGTTTCAAGAGAAAAACCAGACATCACAGACCCCTTACTCACCTTTACTTTAGAGGCAACAAAAATAAATATTAATGTGTACATTGAAACAGTTTGTAGAAACTTTGTATGGGTGCAAAAGCCTCACAAAGAAAGTCACTGTGAGAGTCCACTAGGGTGTCCTGGAACTACACTCCTAGATGCTAGTCATGTGAGGGACTGTAAGTAGGATTGCTGGAGCCCAGTTCAGGGCTAGCCTGAGCAACATGGCAAGACTAGACCTTCACCCAAACAAAACAAAGTAATCATGAAGTCTATCAGTATTAGGATATTAAATATTTGCCTTTCTGAATTTCATTCTCTAGACCAACATACCAAATTAGCACATGTGGAAATCAATATAAGTTGGCCTACAGAATATTTCCTTCTTATAAAAATGGACTGCCAGCAGGGACAATTTTTTTAATGGTGTTTAAACCATGGGGATGGAAACATAATCTGGAAGTTAGATAAAAAGGAGGATGCAGCAGGCTGGAGTTTTGCTGAAACATTTAGAACCAATGGGCTGATCTCACTGTGTTGGATGGGGGAGATACATACAGCCTAAAACTCAGGGGCACTTGTCCCACCTCTGGAAACACATGTTGTTTTCTATGCCCCTTACTTCCTAATTAAAAAGTCTTTAAATACATTGAGATGAGTAGCACTCTCTTGGGGTGTTATTTTCACCATCTCTTCTCCATAAGAAGCACACACATCCATCCATCCCAATGATCGCCACCATCGTTTCCAGGCACTAAGAACACAGCAGTGAAATGAAGACACCCATGCACACAAAGCTTGAGTTCTGTAAGCAAATACACATGAGTGTCTGAAGAAAGTAACTACTCAGAAAGAGATATGACCATGGTGGGTGAGGAATAGCAGGGAGGTTGCTGGACTACAGCATATTTATTCAGGTGGTCAGGGACGTCTTAGGTGCTAAGTGAAATGCACCAGTGTGCCCTGTGGTTAAGGGAAAACGATGGTGCCGGGGACAGATGGCTTAACAAATGCTGGCAGAATGGTATTTTTCTCATGAGCTAAACAAAATTAGCATTTAAAATCAACAGCAGCCACAAAGGAAAGCTCAACTTTCCCACATTGACTAAACAGTCACTTTAGTATCTATAACCTAGTGGCTTAAGGAATATAAACCCCTCATCGCTTCAACTAATTTTTAGCTACACCACGAACCGATGTAGAGACAAAAATTAGATCGTTATGTTATGAAATACAGGTAAAAATATTAACACAAACGTACTGTTAGAGTACAACATAAAGCTTGCTTATATTCGAATTTCAAAGAAATAATGACTGCCTCCACAGAAATACATCCCAAATACAGCACACCTGGCAACGTCTACACCTAAAACGTATTGCTTGTTTATGTGCGATTCAAAGCTCGTCAGGCCCCAGCTGTTACAAACGGAGTAAAACCAAGACTCGAGTTCATAAAATATCCACTAAATGGCACGGGGAGCGGCGCGTCCAGGACCTTCTCTGTACAGCTGGTACAGACACGAGATGATGCACATGTCTGGAGGAGCCCCCGGGGACAGGCCAGCCCCCACCTGTCCCTTCCAAGGCGGGTACTCAGGACAGCCTCGGGGAGTGGCCAGTGGCCAGGCAGGTGCACCTTCCTCCCGGCTGCACAACGGCCGTCGCGAGCTGGAACAAGGCGAGGCTGGCTACTCACCGGGCTCGGGGATGGCGGTGCGGACTCCGCGGGGCATGGGAAGCACAGCCCCATGGGGACGCTGGCACCCCCGGCCTGGTTCGGAGATCTTCACAGGGGGCTAGCGCAGGCCCCTCCCAGCGACAAGCCCCACCCCCACCTGACCCGAGGCAAAGCCCCGCCCTGCGACAAGATCTGCTTGGCAGCAAGACCGGTCCCGACCTTAGGGTCAAGATCCACCGGGCGGCAAGCACCCCCAAAAGCTCCGCCCAACTTCGAGCCCCACCCCTGTCCGGCCTCTGGCAAACCCCGCCCTAGCCAACATAGCAACAAGCCCCGCCCCTCCAGGCTTACCGCAAGCTCCGCCTCCAGTGCGAACCTGCTACACCTGACCCGGCGGCAATCCCCATTCATCCACTCCAGCATCAAGCCCCGCCTCTGTATTAATTCCCACCCAATAGGGCCTAACAGCAGCAGAAAACACGGACTTCTCTCTGCGCCCTGAAACCCAGCTATGGCAAAGCTCCACCCATCTGCGTCAAGCCCCGCCCCCAGTGCATTCGCCATCGCTAGGCCCCGCCCCTCCAGTAGTGCTCCACCTGACACACTTAGCTGTCTGTCAGCCCCTCCAATTGAAAACGCCCCTCTCCCACACTCTCACTCTCCCACCCTCACCACCCTCACCCCGCCCCACCCTCGGCTCTCGAGGCTCCACCCCTCCTGGCGGGGCTGATTTCTCACCCTCCGCGGCTGTGCAGAGCCCAGTCCGGCCCAGGAGCTCTGCGCATGCGTGCTTAGGCGTTGGCCAGCACCTGCTGAAACTGCAGTTGGGAGTGTAGGAATTCTGGCCTCTGAGGCCCTGAAATCGGCATTTCAGTTTGCTGTCAGCTACCTTGTCTGCCTCTCAGTGGGGTCAGTACTGTGTCACTGAGCCAGCAGGGTGAGAAAACCGCCACCGATTCCCGTCTCAGAGGCAGCCGCTCGCGACCCACGTTTCTGTCCAAGGACAAGGACACTCAGAAACACTTCAGTAAGAGCGGCTCAGATTTTAATAACCGTAAGACTCTCCTAGCATCTGGTTAAAATTAGATTTAGAAACGCTAGGCCCCGGCCTGACATTCGTGTCAAATGTATGTCTCTGTCTCCCCACACCAAGGCTTTGCGGTTATTCTGACAGCCAGTATTTCCAAAATGCAGCTGTGTGCCCTCAAAAAAGCACGTGTATTTAGATGGGACATGGTATGTATAGGTTCTGTCTGCCAGACTATAAAGGGGTGACATTTCCTTTTCTTGTTTTCATTCTTTTCTTTCCTTTCTTCCTCCTTCCCCCTTCTCTCTCTCTATCCGTTTTTATTTTTCTGGCCTCTTCGTGGATTAGCACGCGCACATACTACATTCAAGTGGACAAATGCTTCCACTTATTTTGGTAAACAAACTATTATTTGAAGTTGCTGTGCTTCAAAATAGTACAAATGTATTTCATATTTCTATTGATTATAGGTACATGTGAGAATTTACCCCCACAATATCGACTTAGAATTTTCAGTTTTTCCATTTTCAAGAATTTTCACATTTTGTTGGTTTCATATTTTGATAAATTTCACAGAACTACAACGTACAGTTAACACAAATTCATCTCATGTGTAAGGTTACTGATCACCATGGCTTTCACATTTGCTTCACCTTGACTAAACTCCTATTTCTTCCTAACTGCTCATCTCTGACCTCCCTATTCTTAGAGAATTTGCGTCAGAAATCTTTAAATGTTAAATTAGCCCCCTGTCTCCTTCAGGTGTTCTCCTCCTAGCCTCTTAGCACTTCTATAGCACAGACCTTTATCAAGGACCAGAGTGTCATGTCTGAAATACGACACTCAGAAATGGTTGGCACCTCTAGTTCCCCATCTCTGTAGAACCCTGAGTGTTTGGCTTAAGTCCCAGTCAGCAGACGCAGGTGGTTCAAGGGTGTGGTGTATCCTGTATCCTAAGGTCTTCCAGCTCCTTTTCCCTGGGTCACTGTGAAGGCTAATATTGGTTACCAGCTTCACACCCAATTAACAAGTGCCTCTTTCATTTTGGCCTGTGGGCACGTCTGTGGGACATTTCTTTGATTGACAGTTGATGTAGGAGAGCCCCGCCCACTGTGGGTGGTACTATCACCCCTAGGCAGGAGGGCCTGGGTTATACAAGAAAAGTAGCTGGGCTTCAGCCCTGGAACTAGACAATAAACAGTTTTCCTCCTTGGTTTCTGTTCAAGCCCCTCCCTCGAGCTCCGGCTTGGCTTCACTGGATGATGAACCACAAGCTGTTACATGAAGTAAACCCTTTTTTCCCCAAGTTGGTTCTAGTCAGTGTTTTATCACAGCAAAAAAAGCAAATTAACACAGTAATTTCAAGGTGTGTAATCACTTCAGCCTTGTGTTGCAATGCACTTACGTTCTGTCTCCTTCCTAATGTAAGTACTTCCTTGTTTAATTCTATTACAGTTTTTCTTTGATATCAGGTTCTCAATTGATTTACTATAAAATGGAGGGAAACAATTTGCAATGCAAAGTAATTGTATTTCCAACCCTTTCACTCCTTCAGATGAAGCTGTCCGCAGGAGGATCCTGTGACAGTTTTCTGGTGGAGAACTTGGAGAAGCTTTCTGTGAAGTGGATATGCTTATTATCTAGGAACACAATGATGCACCAGAGTGGAAGCTGGGCTGGTCGGCTAGTCTCCTGTTAGGTAACATGGGGCTTTGCCTAGCTGTGACACATGCTCATTGTGTGCTCAATGTCCTCATTGACACAACTGCTTCACTCTCTGTGTTGGTTAGAGTTTTGTCAGCTTGACACTGCATCTGGGAAGAGGGAACTGCAATTGAGAAAATGCTTCCATCAGATTGTCCTTAGACAAGTCTAAGGGGCATGTTATGGACCGATGATGATGGACTTAAGAGGGCCTAGCCCACTGTGGGTAGTTCCATCCCTAGACACAAGGTCCTGGGGTGTTTACAAAAGCAGGCTGAGCAAGCCAATGGGGCAAGTCAGTAAGCAGCACTCCTCTATGGCTTCTGTTTCCCTTTCTACCTCCAGGTTCCTGCCTTGTGTTCCTGCTCTGACTTCCTCAGTCATACAGTATAGCCTGAGGGTTGTAAGCTGAAATAGACCCTTTCATTCTCAAGTTATTTGGGTCGTGTGTTTAACACAGAAACAGAAAGCAGACTGAGACACCCCCAACTCAGAGTAGATAAAGACTACACTTGCATTTGATATTGTCTGCTGTTATGGGCTTAAGAAAGTCTGCTTAGAAGTGTGTTTTATCAATCTTTTCTAAAGGAGAAAATGAAGGCAAGACCAGGCAACCAACCTACCTGGCACACTGAGCTTCTACATCAGAAGCATGGCACACCATGTTCCTGAGTATGCCAAAAGTGAGAACACTGAATTCTGAAGTAGTGCGAGTAGCCGGGGAGCTGGCCTGCTAAAGAGTTTGCACTCCTGTGGTCTCCTATTAGGTGCTTGTCCCGGGACCCCCTAGTCAAGGAAACCAGGGAGCAGAATTGGAAATTTTCTGTCTGTAAGAGAGTAACTCAGATAGAAGTGGTAAAGTGCCTGCCGAAAAAGAGAGGAATCAAAGTGCAAATGCTGGAGTTAGAAACGTTTTTGTCTGAGTTCCTACAAATAAATCCTTGGTTTTCTATAGAGGGGCTCGTTGATCTAGAGCTGTGGCAGAGAGCTTTGAATAACACATGGAGGTAGGAAGTTAGTATAGGTTAAAAGGTTAGAACCCATTTCTGGGTTTGAAAACCAACCCAAACCCAGGAATCCCTGAGCCCCAAAACATACCTTCCTGAGCACAAAAGCCCATCCCAAAGCTCAAAATCCCACCAATCCCTGGGCTTGACTTGAAATCTCACCAATTCCCACCCTGGAAATCTTCATCCTGGAAAATTCCTCCCCCAAGAAACTGTATAAGTCTGTCTCCTGTTCAGTTCCCTGCTACTTCTCTTCTGAGCAAAGGCACCCACCCTTATGGGTGAGATTTGTTGTGCAGTGTGACTTTGTGGTATTTCTTGGCTCTAGGCTGCCAGGATACTTTTCCCTTCAGAGCTGTAACACTTACATAGAGGAAACCTCTCCCCTCAAAGTTGTAACACTTCCACTAGGGAAACATTTCCCTTCAGAGCTGCAACACTTGTATTTGGAAAACATACCCCTCAGAACTGGACGTTCCTTGTCTGAATCTTTCTATTTTATTATTACGGCAATAATGGGTGCCTACCTAGGGGAGAGAAAATACTTAAGGCACTACAAGTGTTTCTAGTGGCAGTTTGAGATAGAATGGAAAATAAGAACAGGGCAGAAATCAAGGCACTGATATAAATTCTTGCTGTGCCACAAAAGAGGATGCATCTGACAAGAAGGAGGAAGTCAGTAAGGCACCAGAAGGTGATCAGTGTGAAGACATCCTCTTGGTGTCAGATTTTTACCCATCCTTGAATGCATTGCTTGACCAATATAGCTTAGAAAGTGAATCTCAGCCATCACCACATTCAGATTCTTTTTCAGAGCTTTGTGCAAGTTGTGTTGATTGCTGGCTGAATGAACAATCCAAAGTCTTGGCTCTTGCAGTGACTTATCCTCCTTAGACTTCAGTATGGTATCTGCAGGAACTTAAAACTATTCAGCAGTTTGGGGCTGCTTGTCGAGATGAAAGATGTTGATTTCCATATGTAATACAATATTAGAATATATAGACATGAATTTAAATAAGCCAGATGATTATAAGCAGCTGTCCCGAGTATACACTAGTTCTCAGCATTTTTGACTTGGGAGGTACATAATTATGATCAATATGAACTTCAGGCTGAGAGAAATCAAAACTGAGGCTTACCATTGAATATGAATATAAATATGTTGCACGGAGAAGGAACATCATCTGTTGAGCACCTCATCATCTGCTGAGCAGGCTTCTGGACCTCCTCAGTATTTTGACCAAGTTTATCTATGTGCCCTAAGAGCTTGGGAGGCTGAGTCCTCTTCAGAGTCATAACAAGTTTCAAAAATTTAAGACAGGAACCTACTGAGTCTTTTACTAAATTTCTGACTAGAGTATAATGTTGTTGTTTATTTTTGGCTCTTTTGGGGGATCTGTCATGCAGCTCCCAAACAAATCACACGCAGAGGCTTATTCTTAATTACAAAATGCCCAGCCTTAGCTTGGCTTAGTTTCGAGCCAGCTTTCCTTAACTTATCCCACTGGAATAAGTTGCCTCTGGGCTTTTCCCATTCTCTTACTTCTATAAATCTTACTTTTAATTTGTTGCTCCTTGTGTAGCTGGTTGGCTGGCCCCTGATGTCCTCCTCCTTCTCTGGCTGCTTCTTCCAGATTTCTTCCTCTATTTATTCTCTCTGCTGCCAACCCTGCATATCCTTTCTCCTGCCTTGCTATTGGCCATTCAGTTCTTTATTAGACCATCAGATGTTTTAGACAGGCATAGTAACACAGCTTCACAGAGTTAAACAAATGCAACATAAACAAAAGTAACACACCTTAAAAATAATATTCTACTACATTTCCCCCTTTTTGTTTAAACAGAAATGAAAGGTTTTGTTTGTTTGTTTTTGATTTTTGTTTTTTCGAGACAGGGTTTCTGTGTGTAGTTTTGGTGCCTGTCCTGGATCTCGTTTTATAGACCAGGCTTGCCTCGAACTCACAGAGATCTGCCTGGCTGTGCCTCTCAAGTGCTGAGATTAAATGTATGTGCCACCACTACCTGGCTGAAATGAAAGGTTTTAACTTTAACATAGTAGAACAACAAAAACAGTTATCAAGTAAGAACTAATTTATCAACAATATTCTGTCCATTTTTAGTTAGCATATTTAGAGAAAATAATGCATTATTGATCCTATCTTAGTGAATTCAAAGTTTTACACCTAACTTACTTTCAGGATGTAAAGTTCTCAACTACTTCTCCAGCATCATTCTTTCCTGCCTGCTCTCATGCTCCTTGTCATGATGATAATGGACTAGCCCTCTGAAACTATAAGCAAGACCCCCAATAAAATGCTTTCTTTTAGAAGAATTGCCTTGGTCATAGTATCTCTGAACAGCAGTAGAACACTAACCAGGATACACCATGACCAAAAGCAACTTGGGCAGGAAAAAGCTTATTTGCTTACACTTTCATGTCACAGCCAATTGAGGGATATCAGGACACAAACTCTGGTAGGAACCTAGAGACAAGAACCAATGGGGGAATGCTGTTTACTGGCTTGGTCCCTGGCTCATGTCCAGCTTGCTTTCTTCCAGGGTCACCCCTCCCAGGCATGCTACAGCAAATAATTCCTCATTGACATCGCTACAGAGTAGTTCTATAAAGACAGTTTTTCCATTGAAGTTTCCCTTTCCGGATTACTTTAGGCTGTGTCAACTTGACAATAGAATCTCAAGCAGCATGCTGTCTTTTCTCTGTTACAGTCTCTGGACCTCCACCTCAGAGCCATTTCTAGCAAGATAGAACTTCATGTTGACAGTGGAAACATGGGAAAAGTTCATTGTGCTCAGCAGGGGTAGAATTGGTTATACTTCTTAACAGATCAGTTCCTTAGACATGTCAAAGGATTAAGTGCCTGGTTAGTGTTGTCTGGGAAGAGACATAGTGGCATCCTTAATACTGTACCTGAGGTTCACAGCGAGCAAGCAGGTGAGAGTCAGTCTCAGAGTGTGTGCTGTCTATTGCTCTGGGCCCAGATTGGATCCATCTAATTTTCTTGCCATCTATGAACTTGTAACCTCGACTGTGTCCAAATCGTCCTTTTCCATGTAGTCTCATTGAAGCGGAAAACACTGTTGACCCTCTGTCTCAGGTACATCTCATTTCTGTTTCTATGTCATTTCTGCCCAGAACTTCCCTCAGAGATTACACTGGACAGAAGGCTCATTCTCTTCACCATCATCTCTTTAAACACATAAACCCCCATCCTCAGATCTCATTTTCATACTAACAATGGATAGAAGACCCCTTTGAGTAACAATTTTATCATTTTCTCCTTCCTTCCTTCCTTCCTTCCTTCCTTCCTTCCTTCCTTCCTTCCTTCCTTCCTTCCTTCCTTCCTTCCTTCCTTCCTTCCTTCCTTCCTTCCTTCCTTTGATGGTAGCCTAGAACTCATGATGTAGCTGAGGAAGACCTTGCACTCTGATCCTCCTGCCTCTTCCTCCCAGCTGGATTTTACGTGAGAGCCACATCTGGTCTTATGTGGTATGGAGGTTGATCCAGGAGCTTCATGCATGCTTGGCAAGCACTCTTCCAACATTCCCGGTCACTTATCCTGTCTCTTAAGTAAATAGTAAATTGGTCTGCACCTCTTGTTTCCTTTTCCTTGTATTCAGTTTAAGTCGTGTCTCATACCAGCTGCTTCAGCCCTCAGTGGACACTGGTTATTGCCTCAAAACATTTATTGACTCTCTTTCTGCAATAGTCATTGGACTCTGTACCGCATGGCCTTTGTAACATGTTAGTAACTGCTGAGAACTTCTCTTGGATGAGTGAGCTTAGAAAAATAATTTTTCCCAAGTATTGAGGTTGAAATATCTCATACCCATTTTTATATTTAAATATGTTCTTTCTGTGTTGATATTTCCCATTTGTGAATAGATTTATTACTACTTTTTCAGTGCATTCTGTAATTATATAAGTCAACCGTGGGCCTTTTTAATTTTAGGCTGTGTGTTATGTTAAAGTTTCTCTGAATAACAGAATTATAGGAATGGATCCCATGTAAAGTAGTGCTAGCAGAGGAATGGCTTTGTGAGTGTATGTCCTGTGTGTTGCACAGGGACTCATAAAAGTGAAGGGTTAGTGCTTTGTTACTGTAGTATTTTAATAAAATCTCCCCCTCCATGCTGGGGAGCATACTTCAGCATGTGCCATGTGCCAGGCAAGTACTTCACTACTGCTTGGGCTGTGATGTAAACAGTTTCATAATTTTTGTTGAACAATTGCCACTGAATTCTAAATTTACACTAGACTTATATGTGAGGTTGGTAGTCTTCAATTCACTCTACAAACCTTGTAAGAAATTGCCTAGGTATGTAGGTATTTCATGTTTCTATTTCTATCAACTATTGGCATGTAATATTGCTAAATATCTTAAGTATCTTTTATTTGCAATATAATTTGCCATGTAAGAGTTGTATGACATGACTTTCTGTTATCTGTACCTAGAGATAATTATGGAATCTAGGTTACAGAACATTTAACAGATATTTATTCAATTGCACCTGTTTAGATTCAGCTCATTATTCTATCCTGTCGTGTGTGTGTGTGTGTGTGTGTGTGTGTGTGTGTGTGTACACATATATCAATATGCTCATGTATGCTCAGAAGTGTGGAGGACAGAGGTAATCTCTATTATATTTCCACTATCATTCTGTACCTTTAAGTTTTTGATAGAATCTCCCTGAACATGCAGCTTACTGATTCAGCTAGACTGTCTGGCCAGTCAGGTTCTGGAATCTGGATGTCCCCACCTCTCCAGCATGCACTGTCACACCGAGATTTTTATATGTGTTCTGGGGATCTTAAATCTTGTTTCCATGTATGCAACTGAGCTCTCTCCCTACCCTAGAAAATGTTTCAATTCTTCCCCTCCAGATCACATGGTGACTGGTTAGCATGCCATATCATCCTCCAAACTTGTGGTGGAAGTCTATGGGGACCAGAGATGGGTGATTTCCTTCTCTGGAGCATAGCACAGAGAGCTCCTTTACCTTGATCACAATCAGTTTGCCTTTGGTTGACTGTTTATTCTGTTACACATTGAACCAATTTGTATTACCACTGGAAGTGGTAATTATGTCCTATGAATCTCATCCTTATTATAACAGATTATTTTCAGATATCCTGTTGAAACCTAGTCTTGCTTTATGCTACACTCCATGTCAAAAAATTGCAACCTAATTTTACTGTAACATTAAAGATGACTTAGATGAATTCTAGAGTTCATATTGCACACAACATAACCAGATGCAAAAGAATGGGATGGAAGTTTGAGTTTTGTTGGATTTCTCTACATTTTTTTTACTTTCTTTCAGGGATGATGTGTTGCTAAGGACAGACCACTGGTGGGTGACTTAATTAGAGTGACGATTAACACCTTGCAGGGAGAGTTATTCTGAATTTCAGTACCTAGCTTTTGTTTTTATAAGCTAAAATCAAGGAAAGGTAGAATTAGCAATGAATCAGGACAGTCCTGCAGTGTTGAGTTCTTCGTTCTGCATGTGGTATGACTTCAGTGTTAAATGTGAAGTGTGTGTTTATTAGGCAGATGCATTTGGGGACTAGTGTGGGGTATGCCTTGACATGAGGAGTGGCAGTGCTTCAGATCCACTGTCCTCTGTGGGACATCACAGCACCTGGTGCTCTACTCATGGGAGATTTTGTCAGTTTGGGGGACAAATCTGGACTCATTTGAAGATGCTATTGCTAAGTATTTCCAATATAGATTGCCTTACTTAAAATTTTCACATATTTTGACTATATTTTCCCTTTCCCTAACTCCTCCCAAATCCTATCCACTTCAGTGTTGAATTTATTTGAGAAAAGCACAACTTTTAATTAAGATTTAGTGATGGAAAGAGCTCCTTTTGGCAACACTCATAATTCTTAAAACCTCAAGTTGTGAGGGAGATGTGACAAAAAAAAAGTGTATGTACTCAAACTCATGTGTCACAGACAGTTCCACTCACATTTGTAGAGACTATATTTTTTAAAAATTTATATACTATTTAATTTTTATTATCATAGAGTTTCTACACTAAGTTCCAATTTCAATAACAGGAATAAAACGTGCAGAGTCTACATATCCTACACAGCACTGTGATTATATGCTATCTACTCTTATCCGAGTTTTCAGTAGCAGTGAAAATAGACAATGTGGAGAAGCCAGTCCTTCAGTATGGAACAGTCTTCTTGGCTCAAAAATTAAAAAATAAAGTTTATTTACATATCTGTATTTGTTTATAAGTCATGTACACCAAGTGCATGCAGCAGCCTGCAGAGGCTAGAAGAGAGTGTTCAGTGCACTGGAACTTGAGTCATAGGCAGTTGTGTGTGTGTAGAACTCACATCCTCTACAAGAGCAGTAAGTACTCTAAACCGTTGAGCCTTCTCTCCAGCTACTTTAAGGATTTTATTGTGCTCTGCTTTAGATATAGATAGATACCCTGCATCTCCAATTTTAGATGATGATATGGAGCTTATACTGCTGTATAGAATTGTAGGACTCAGGAATGATCTTTTCAAGCATGCACAAATGTTGGTTGTTGTCTTGTTAAACTATGTGAAGGTGATTTCTCATGTGGGTTAGGTTTATATAGAGACAGGACAGAGTCACCCAAGGGCACAAAGCCTCTCTGAAATAATTCCTGAAAGTTTGTAAATGATTTTCAAAAACTTTTAGAAGCCAGAATCTACCTATTTTGGAAGCTACTACATTGTTTCCTTAACAAGGTGACATAAAAGTACTTAGCTTGATTAGTGTGTCTTCTTAGAGCTTCCAGCAGATGGCACCAAATCCACAAAAATTACTAAAGTAAAATTTTGTACTCTTAGAAGGAATAAATATTATTATTTAGCCAGAAGGTGGCACTAGAAGATCCATCTTTAAGGTGAATCCTTCTTTTTCCAAAAAAAAAAAAAAAAAAAGCAGACCTCCCAGGAACATCAACGGAACATAGCATAAAAAGTTACAATAAGAATAGGCACAAACCTTCATATCAGGGTTGGAAGAGACAACCTAGTAGGAGGATTGGGTCCCTAGCATAGGGAAAAGAGCCAGAGACATCCCCATTCCCACTGTTAGGAGTCCTATAAGAACACCAAGCTACACAACCATAACATATCTATAGACAGAGGAGGAGTAGATCTTGGGAAGGGGAAAAGGAGGAGTGGAGGGAGGGGAAATAGTAGTTCAAATGTAGTATCTGAGAGAAGAATATATAAATATAGCATCACATTAGAAGAAAGTGAATTCTTCTGAATCCAAATTGATCATCTGAGTATCAAAACAGAATGTGCCTTCAGCATCTTGAATGTGTAACTTTTACAATAAATGAAGTCCACCCCATTAAATCATCCACCTCATTAAATAAAGAAATATTTCCCTACTTGAAATTTTATCATCAATGGTCTTTTTAAAGATAAAAAAATTTAAACCTTCTTATTTAACTTTTCTGTACTTTCATATGATTTAAGATTGTATTTTTTAAAGGTGTATATCAGACACTGCACTCTGCTCTCCTCTCTCTTCCTCCCACTCTTTATTTGAGGACATTTAGGGAGACAAGTCAGTCTTTAGAGACCATGAGAGCCTGCAGTTATACTTTCTGACATGTCCCAATAGGAAAAATGTCTTGGAAAGTTTTTCTATTGTACTCTGTAATCTTTTCAAAAACTACCCAGTTTTATTTTCTTTGCTCTTTCTCTAGATCATATGCAAGTCTTTACTTCACATCAGTAGGGAAATATGTAAGTAGCTCATAACATTGTCTAAGCTTTATACTTAGCAGCAGAAACTCTATTTTCTGAAATTAGTTTTCAGATCTTGTAATTCTCAATACCTTTGTGTTAAGCACCTCTGAGATGTACCCTTGTCAGCAGTCATGGATCCCTATTTCCCTAAGTTGGGCACCTGATCTGCCTTTAGAGTGCCTTCTTATGAGGTTATTCCTGCTATATTCCCCAACTTCCAACCTCTTGTCATGAGTTCTGAGAAGTATTTTCACAATTGCACAGGTGATAATCTCATCCATGATCTTCCACTTTAAGAACTTCCAATGCTCCTAAACACAGCAGCTCAGAGTATCCACCAAAGACACTTCTCTGGGCCTATTTCATGTCACTCTTGCCATTGTCTACATTCTGGGTTAGGACCTTTCTCAGGCTGCTCTGTGAATGTACAGGTCTTCTACATACTCTGATTTGGCGAAGCTGTTTTCCCTCCTGGATCTTATATTCTTCATATGAGATGCAGGCATCTCCCCAAGGGAATCCACCAGGTGACTGAGGTCAGTAGCAGAGCCCATGCCATGTACTCCTATGGCTCCATGAAACTCTCAGTGGCGCATCCTTTTGTAATACACTCAGTTTATGGTAAAAAATGAGTCCCAATCTTTATGTCCAAATTCTTCCTCAAACATTATGCTTAAGTATATACTTAGCTGTCACATTTCCATGATAGGTTTACTGGCCCTGACAAATGTTGGTAACCTGATGGAATGGATAAACAAAGAAATATTGAGAGGACACTGGCATGTTACTGATTTGTAGGAGTCAGGCTGTCTCCCATTAGCAGGATGTTTTCCCTACAAGAATGCTTAGGTATCAGATGGTGGCTGTCAGCAGGTACCTGTAAGGCTGTCAGAAGGGCAATGATGTCTATTTTTCCTGTCTCCAAGGGCTGTCTAAGATCAGAGTTTATATGGAGAACTAACCCAAGATTTAAAAAAAGAAACCTGAATATATAAAAATAGAACAAACTGTGATAAATGGAGAAGGAATTGTAATGACAGGTGTTCAAGGGTAATTAATGCTGCATTTGATGTCAGAGGGACAATCAGGTGAATGTCAATGTCTCTTTGTGCTTCAAGATTCTGCGGAGGCCAGTGCTGAGTGAGGGGAGCCTCTGCAGAGCCTTGGAATTAACACGTTTAGGACTTTGAAGGCCTCTGGTTTGCTAGTGCCATCTGCTCCGATGGGACATCATCTGAGAGAGTGATAACTCGAGCCTTTGCTCAGCTATGTTGTTCTGATAACTGAGACTGTTCACTTCAAATGACTGCCATTTTCTTATAAATTTTTCTGCCTCATTCATAAAATAGGAGTATTTTTTGGGCTTGGTTCATAAACCATGTTCAAATTGCTTTTGAGTGGTAGAGTACATTTTATATTTCAAATATATTAACTTGTTCAATTTTATATATATGTAAAGTACCAGTGAGATCTCTGTTTCATGGTTTCATTCTTAGTTTACTTTAGGACAAAGGGCAAGGATTTTTATTAAGTCTTGACCAGTTCCTGACCTGGAGACCAAAACCCAGAGTTTTCAAATACAAACATATCAATCACCCCAAGCCTCATGCTTTATAAGTTATAGAAATTGATGTGGTGCTTACTCAGGAAGATGGGAATCAATCTATCTCAAGATCCATATAGACTCTTGGGTATATACCCAAAGGACACTTCATTCTTCCACAGAGAGACTTGCACAACCATGTTCATTGCTGCTCTATTCATAATAGCCAGAAATTGAACATTTCCAAAAATGTTCCTAATAAGTTTCCAAAAAAACCCCTAATAAGTAAAAGGTTCCTAAAATATATATATCTATGAAGGCAATCTAATTGAAATTGTCAAATAATGAGAGAGACAGTCCAAACTGGCCACCTTTTGTAACCAAATGAAGCTTCCAATATTGTGAATGGGTTATATCTAATTGAGTTGGCCACAGAAGTCCCTTGCTAGCTCCCAAACAACCCAGGCTGTTGCCAGGATTAGAACAAGTATAGGTTCTTCTCCACAAGCTGACAGCAAGGCCGCTAAAGACAATACCTAAACAACTCACTGAACATGTAGATTTTGAGCTGGTGTCTACGTAGAGCCTTCACCCCTACATTCTAGCATCTTTGATACCTAAAGATACTCTGCAAACTACTAACAGAGAAATGTAAGCACCAAGCCAAACATAACCCTGTCATCTACAGTGGTGTCCCGCCTGCAAGATAAACTAGTGTAGAGGTTCTCAACCTTCCTAATGCTGTGACCACTTTTTACATTTATTTTACATACCAAGCATAGTTTCCCTTCCTTCCTCTACTCCCATTTCCTCCCCCCACCTTCTTTCTACCTGCCATCCAGAGGGGTCAACAATGCATGGCATATCAAGTTGAGGCAGGACTAAGTTGTTCCCCCTTGCATCAAGGATGAGCAAGGCATCCCACCATACGGAATAGGTTCCAAAAAGCCAGCTTGGGTGCTATGGACAGATCCTGGTCCCACAAACAGACCAAGCTGCACAACTGTCACCCACATGCAGTGGGCCTAGGTCCATCCCATGCAGGCTCCCTAGCTATCTGCCTAGAGTCCCTGAGCTCCAACAACCTTGGGTCATCTGTCTCTGTGGTTTCCCCTTCATCATCTTGACTCCCCTTTGCTCATATAATCCCTCCTCCCTCTCTTCAGCTGGACTCCCATAGCTTGGCCCAGTGCTTGGCTGTGGATTTCTATATTTGATTCCATCAGTTGCCGGATGAAAGGTTCTGTGATGACAATTATAGTAGTCACTAATCTGATTACAGGAGAAGGCCAGTTCAGGTACCCTCTTTACTATTGCTAGGAGTCTTAGTCATCCTTGTGGTTTCCTGGGAGTTTTCCTGGCACCAGGTTTCTCTCTAACCACATAATGGCCCCCTCTATCCATATAATTATTTCATTGCTCTCTCTCTCTCTCTCTCTCTCTCTCTCTCTCTCTCTCTCTCTCTCTCTCACTCTCTCTTTCCCTCCCTCCCTCCCTCCCTCCCTCCCTCCCTCCCTCCCTCCCTCCCTCCTCTCTCTCTCTCTCTCTCTCTCTCTCTCTCTCTCTCTCTCTCTCTCTCTCTGTTTGTCCACTAACTTGATTATCTTGATCCTTTATGTTCCCATTTTTCATCCTCTTCCCTCCACTGTCCCCAGCCCCCAGTTTACCCAGGGGATATCATCTATTTCCCCTTCCCAGGACAATCCATGTGTCACTCTTAGAGTCTTCCTTGTTACCTAGTTTCTCTAGGGTTGTGGATTGTAACCTGATTATCCTTTGCTTTACATCTATTATCCACTTATGAGTGAGTACATACTATGTTTTTCTTTCTGTGTGTGGGTTATCTCACTCAGGATGATATTTTCTACTTCCATCTTTTCATGATGTCATTTTTTTTTTACCACTGAGTAATACTCCATTGTGTAAATATATATTTTCTTTATCCATTCTTTGATTGAGGGGCATCTAGGATGTTTTTAGGTCCTAGCTACTATTAATAATGCTGCTATGAACATAGCTGAGCAAGTGTCCTTTGGGTATTATTGAGCATCCTTTGGGTATATGCCAAATAGTGGTTTTTCTGGGTCTTGAGGTAAATTGTATCACAATTTTCTGAGAAAATACCATACTGATTTCCAAAGTGGCTGTAAAGCTTTGCACCCCCACCAGATGTGGAGGAGTTTCCCTCTTACTCCATATCCTCTCCAGCACAAACTGTCATCAGTGTTTTTTCTCTTAGCTATTCTAACAAATGTAAGATGATATCAGAAGTCATTTTGATTTGCATTTCCCTGATAGCTAAGGATGTTGAACAATTTCTTAAATGTCTTTTGGCCATTTGAAATTCTTCTATTGAGAATTCTTTGTTTAGATCCTTACCCCATTTTTAATTGGATTATTTGGTATTTTGCTGTCTAGTTTCTTGAGTTCTTTATATATTTTGGAGATCAGCCTACTGTGAAATGTGGGGATGGTGAAGATATTTTCCCATTGTGTAGGCTGCCATTTTGTCTTATTTACCATGTCCTTTGCCTTACAGAAGCAGCTCAGTTTTCAGAGGTTCCATTTTTTAATTGTTGCTCTCAGTGTCTGTGCTTCTGGTGTCATATATAGGAAGTAGTCTTCTGTGCCAATACGTTCAAGGCTACTTCCCACTTTCTCTTCTATCAGATTCAGTGTAACTGGATTTATGTTGAGTTGTTTGATCAACTTGGATTTGAGTTTTGTCCATGGCAATAGGTATGGATCTATTTACATTCATTTAACATGCTAACATCCAGTTATGCCAGCACCATTTGTTGAAGATGCTTTCTTTCTTCCATTGTACAATTTTGGCTTATTTGTCAGAAATCAGGTATTCATAGATGTGTGGGTTATGTCAGGGTCTTTGATTCGATTCCATTGATCTTCATGTCTGTTTTTATGCCAATACCAAGCTGTTTTTATTACTATAGCTGTATAGTAGAGCTTGAAGTCAGGAATGGTGATGCTTCTGGAAGTTTCTTTATTGTACAGGATTGTTTTATCTATCCTGTTTTTTTCCCCATATGAAGTTGAGTGTTGTTTTTTTGAGGTCTGTGAAGAATTGTGTGGGAATTTTGATGAGTATTGCATTGAATCTGTAGATTGCCTTTCATAAGATTGTTATTTTTCCTATGTTAATTGTATGTATTGAACGTAGGGGATCTTTCCATTTTTCTGATATATTCTTCAATTTTTTTCTTCAAAGACTTAAAGTTCTTGTCATATAGGTCTTTCACTTGTTTGGTTAGAGTTAGCCAAGATATTTTATACTATTTTTAACTAATGCAAAGGGTGTTATTTCTCTGATTCTTTCTCAGCTTTTTTTAAAAATCATTTTTATATAGGAAGGCTACTGATATTTTTGAGTTAGTCTTGTATCCTGTCAACTTACTGAAGGTGTTTATCAGCTATAGGAGTTCCCTGGTAGAATTTGGGGGAGTCACTTATGTATACTATCATATTGTCTTCAAAAAGTGAAAGTTTGACTTCT
The DNA here is from genome assembly GCF_049852395.1 of Peromyscus maniculatus bairdii. Lineage (NCBI taxonomy): Eukaryota > Metazoa > Chordata > Mammalia > Rodentia > Cricetidae > Peromyscus > Peromyscus maniculatus. The sequence continues at coordinate 57,974,758 of NC_134852.1, read as the reverse complement.
TCCTTTCCCATTTGTATCCCCTTGATCTCCTTTCATTGACTTATTTCTCTAGCTAGAACTTTGAGTACTATATTGAATAGATATGAAGAGAGTGGAGAGTCTTGTTTTATTTCTGTATAGTGTTTATTGCTGTATAGTGATTTTATTATGTTTAGGAATGTTTCTTGTATTCCTGATCTCTCCAAGACTTTTATCCTGAAGGGGTGTTGGATCCTTTCAAAGGCTTTTTCAGCATCTATGAGATGATCACGTGTTTTTTCCTTTCAGTTTGTTTATATGGTGTATTACATTGACAGATTTTTGTATGTTGAACCACCCCTGAATGTCTGGTTGAATCCTACTTGATAATGGTGGATGATTTTTTGATATGTTCTTGGATTCGGTTTGTCAGTATTTTACTGAGTATTTTTTGTATCAATGTTCATGAGGTATATTGGTCTGTAATTCTCTTTCTCTGTTGCCTTTTTTGTGGTTTGAGTATCAGTGTAAACATAGGCTCATAAAAAGAATTTTACAATGTTCCTTCTGTTTATATTGTGTGGAAGAATTTGAGGAGTATTTGTATTAGCTTTTCTGTGAAATTCTGGTAGAATTCTGAGCTGAAACCATCTCGTCCTGGGCTTTTTTTGTTGCCAGACTATGAATGATTGTTTCTATTTCTTTAGGGGATATTGGTCTGTTATAATTGTTTATCTTTTCTTGATTTACTTTTGATATGTAGTACTTATCCAGAAAATCGACCATTTCTTTTACATTTTCCAATTTTGTGAAGTACAGGTTTTTGAAATATGACCTAATGATTTCTCTGGATTTCCTCAGTGTCTGTTGTTATCTTTCCTGTTTAATTTCTGATTTCGTTAATTTGGATATTATTTCTCTGCCTTATGGTTATTTTGGATATGGGTTTGTCTATCGTGTTGATTTTCTCAAAGAACCAACTTTTTGTTTAATTGATTCTTTGTATTGTTCTCTGTTTCTGTTTTATTGATTTTAGCTCTCAGTTTGATTATTTCCTGTCATTTATTCCTCCTGGGTGCATTTGCTTCTTTTTGTTCTAGAGCTTTCAGGTGTGATGTTAAGTTGCTAGTGTGATATTTCTCCACATTCTCTATGTACACATTTATTGCTTTCATGGTGTCTCATAAGTTTGGGTATGTTGTTCATTCATTTAATTGAATTTTAGGAAGTCTTTAATTGCTGTATTTCTTCCTTGACCCTTTGGTGATTCAGTTGAGTGTTGTTCAGTTTCCATGAGTTTTGTAGGCTTTCTGTAATTTGTGGTGGTGTTGAATTCTAACTTTAATCTAAGGTGATTCAATAAGATACACGGGGTTATTCCAACTTTTTTGTATCCGTTGAGATTTGCCTTTTGACAGAGTATATTGTAGCTAGAGTTTTCCTGCCTTGCCCACAGTCAGGACAAATCTTTGTCACCCGCCAGTCCCACAGCCGCTCAGACCCAACCAAGTAAACACAGAGACTTATATTGCATACAAACTGTATGGCCGTGGCAGGCTTCTTGCTAACTGTTCTTATAGATTAAATTAATACATTTCCATAAGTCTAAACCTTGCCACGTGGCTGGTGGCTTACTGGCGTCTTCACATGCTGCTGGTCATGGCGGCGGCTGCAGTGTCTCTCTGCCTCAGCCTTCTGCTTCCCACAATTCTCCTCTCTCCTTCTCCCACCTACTTCCTGCCTGGCCACTGGCCAATCAGTATTTTATTTATTGACCAATCAGAGCAATTTGACATACAGACCGTCCCACAGCAGTATATGGTCAATTTTAGAGAATGTTCCAGGAGGTCCTGAGAAAAAGGTTTCTTCTTCTGTGTTTGGGTGAAATGTTCTATAGATGTCTATTAAGCCCTTTTGCATCATTATATCTGTTAGTTCTGCTATTTCTCCTAATAGTCTTTCTTTTTTTTCTGTATGTTTGGTGTTTTGATTATTATTTGGTGACAGGACTTTTTTTTTGTCTAGTCTATTTGGTGTTCTCTAAGCTTCTTGTATCTTTATAGGCATGTCCTATAGGTTGGGAAAGTTTTCTTCTACGATTTTTGTTGAATATATTTTCTGTACCATTGATCTTGAATTTTTTTCCATCTTCTATCACAATTATTCTTATGTTTGGTCTTTTCATGGTGTCCCAGATTTCCTGGATGTTTTCTGTTAAGAATTTGTTGGATTTAACATTTTCATTGACCTATGAATCTATTTCCCCTATTGTATCTTCAATACCTGAGAGTCTCTCTTTTTGTTGTTTATGCTTGGCTCTGTAGTTCCTGTTCATTTATGCAGATTTTCCATTTTCAGAATTCCCTAGGTTTGTGTTTCCTTTATTGCTTCTACTTCAGTTTTCAATTTGAACTGTTTCTTTCACCTGTCTGATTGGTTTTTTTTCTTGGCTTTCTTTAAGGGATGTATTGATTTCTTCCAATTTTTTTTCATCTTTTCCTGAATTTCTTCAAGAGAATTTTTCATTTCCTCTTTAAGGGCCTCTATCATATTCATAAAATTATTTCTTAAAGATCATTTTCTACTGGTTCATCTGCATTGGGATGTTCAGGTCTTGCTGTTACAGAAAAACTGGGTTCTTGTGGTGCCTTATTGATCTTTATGTTGTTGAATGTATCCTTACAGTGCTATTTACACATCTGGGTTTGGGATAACTATAGGAACAGTTGTTGACTCTTGTTTTATCGTTGTTCTATGAGTCTTTTGTTCCTTTATTATCTGTTTCATTTATTGTCTTTTGGCCTGAATGGCCAAGAGTTCTGGTGATTGGCTGGTTGTCAGGTCAAGTAGGGTTGTTTCAGCTGAGGTTTGTGGGCATTTGGGTTCCTAGATCCAGTATGTTGTCCAGTTCTTCTGGCTGGTGTGGGCCTTACTTGTGCCTAGGGGGTCTGTTCTTCCAACTGGTAGGATTGTACCTGTACCTATGGAGTCTGTTCTTTAGGTTGTGCCTGTGCCTGTTGTTCCAACTGGTGTGAGTGGTGCTTGTACCTACAGGATCTGCTGATGCTGCTGGAGTGGTCTGTTTATGGGGAGGCTGCTCTTCTTTCATTTGGTGCAGGTGGTTCTTATGCCTCTAGAGGCTGCTGACTTTTCAGGGTATAGTTGGCCAGGGGGAGGATGATGGCCTTGGTGGGTCTTACAAGTTACAGGGTCCAGTGGGTGGTAGCAATGGTGGTGTGGCCTGCCTGCAGGGCTCTTACCTGTTGGCTACCTACTGGGGCTGAGATGGGAGTAGGAGCCTAGTGCCTAGTGCCTAGGGACTGGGGCAGTTTAGCTGGGAGACCAGTCACTTACCTGCTGTGGGATTTCTTTCTGTATGCTGTGAATATGTGTTGCTATGATTGGTTGATAAATAAAATGTTGATTGGCCAGTAGCCAGGGAGGAAGTATAGGTGGGATAAGCAGACAAGGAGAATTCTGGGAAGAGGAAGAGCAGAGTCAGGAGTCACCAGCCAGACACAGAGGAAGCAAGATGTGAAGGCAGAACTGAGAAAAGGTACCAAGCCACATGGCTAAACATAGATAAAAATAATGGGTTAATTTAAGTGTAAGAGCTAGTCAGTAATAAGCCTGAGCTAATAGCCAAGCAGTTATAATTAATACAAGCCTCTGTGTGCTACTTGGGGGATGCAAGTGGGAGAGATTTGTCCTGGCTGGCTTGTTTTCTAGATATACATAGATATATTTCAATTAGGTAGGTAATCTTCAAACATTTCAAAGATCTACAGAATATGGCATTTAAAATGTTTTAAAAACTTAGATTTTTCTGGACAATGAGACACATTTGCTCCTGGCAGCACCGATTTACTTCAAAGAGGTAAATGGGCATTGAAGACACTCCATATGGAGTTTATCTTCTTCTTGGCAAAAATAGCCATTTGGGCAAGAAACTGTTCTTGTCTGGACTGCTTTAAAAATGTTTATATGCAAATGACAAACTGGTTGAGAAATAAATTGGGGAAACAACACCCTTCACAATGGCCACAAATAATATATCTTGGGATAACTGTAACCAAGTAAGTGAGTGACTTTAAGTAAGTAAGTGAGTGATTTTGAAGAAGGAAATTGAAGAAGGCACAAGAATATGGAAAGGTCTTCCATGTTCATAGATCAGCAGGATTAATGTAGTAAAAATGGATATTCTATCAAAAGTAATCTACAGATTCAATGAAATCCCCATTAAAAATTCCAATAGTCCTGTAAAAATTCCTTTACAGTCCTTGAAAGAATAATACTCAGCTTCATATGGAAAAACAAAAAATCCAAGGCAGCTAAGAAACGATCCTATATAATAAAAGAACTTCCAGAGATATCACCATTCCTGATTGCAAGCTATACTACAGAACTCTAGTAATGGCATGATATTGGCATAAAGACATGTGGATCAATGGAATCAAATAGAAGCCCCAGGCATAAGTCCACATGCCTATTAACACCTGAAAAAATTTTTTTTAATAAAGAAGCCAGAAATATACAATGGAAAAAAGAAAGCTGTGGGAGCAGGGCCTGTCTCTTACTCTTTTGCCTACTTGTGTGACCCTTCTCCTCCTTCAGGTTGCTTGTGTTTGGTGGATGTCCCTGAGAAGCCTGATTTGACCCAAGGCCCATTCCATGAAATAGAACCCATACCTGACACTGTTTGGGTGACCAATAACCTTTGACTAGAAAGCCAAGACACTTAAAGTAAACCCAAATATTGCTATTTTAACAAACAAAACAAACTAAGACAGAATACATAGCAATAAAATGACTCCTAATGGTATTAGACATAGATCATTGCTTTACTCAGACATCATCAGAGAAATTTCTTCTAGAGCAGATGGGAACAAATGCAGAGACCCACAGCCAGACATTATACAGAGAGCGAGAAACCTTGGAATACTTGACCCTAAAATGGATGTGTCTATCAACCCCGCCCCCCAGGACTCAGGAAACCTTGTAAGAGAGAAGGCAGAAAGTATAAGAGCCCGAGGGATTGGAGGTCACCAAAAGACCAATGTCCTCTAACTTAACATGATCAAAGCACATAGGAACTAACAGAGACTGCAGCAGCATGCACAGGGTACTTCATGGCTCTGTATCAGGTCCTCTGTGTATATTTTATGGTTTCCAGTTTAGTGTTTTGGATCTCTGCTTCTTGTGCTTTCCCTTAGGCTCTTTTTCTTCTGTTTGTTTTGTCCAATTTAGATGTCTTAGTTTTGTTTTGTCTTATTATATTATTTACCATCCCTTATTAGCCTGTTAGTGTCCTAATGAGAAACAGAAAGGTAGTGAATCTTGGTGGGATGGTAGGTGGGGAGAAAATGGGAAGAGCAGATGGAGGGAAAATAGTAATCAGGATATATTATGTGAGAAAAATATCTATTTTCTTTTTTTATTAAGAAAAAATTTTCATTTATTTTCCACACCAATCAAAGATCTCCCTTTTCTGTGGATATCACTCTGTATGCTGTGAATGTGTTACTCTGATTTGGTTGATAAATAAATGTTGATTAGCCAGTAGCCAGGCAGGAAATATAATGTAGGTGGGATAAGCAGAGAGAACTCTGGGAACAGGAAGGCTGAGTCAGGAGTCACCAGCCAGACACAGAGGAAGCAAGATGTGAAGGCAGAACTTAGGAAAGGTACCAAGCCATGTGGCTAAACATAAATAAGAATTATGGGTTAGTTTAAATGTAAGAGCTAGTAAGTAGTAAGCCTGAACAAATAGCCACACAGTTTTAATATAAACCTCTTATGTGTTTATTTGGTTCTGAGCAGCTGCTGACCCCAGGTGGGACTGGAGAAAACTCCAGCTACACCCCTCTTTCCTCCTCCTGCCCCCAGCCTCCCCTCCTAACTCATTCCCCTCTACAAGAAGGCAAGGCCTCCCATGGGGAGGCACATTCAGTAGAAGCAAGTCCAAACCCTTCACCGTACCTCAAGGCTGCACGAAGCATCCCATCATAGGTAGTGGGCTCCACAAAGCCCACTCGTGCACCGGAGATGAATTCTGATCCTACCTCCAGGGGCCCTCCCAAGCAGATCAAGCTACACAACTGTTTCACCATGCAATTGGCCTAGTCCAGTCCCATGTAGGCTCCACAGCCATTGATCCAACTTTCATGAGTTCCCACTAGTTTGGTTTGGTCGTCCCTGCATGCTTCCCCACCATGATTCTGAAGTACTTGCTCATAGAATCCCTTTTCTTTCTCTTTGACTAGACTCCTAGAGCTCTGTCTAGTGATTGGCTGTGTATTTACATCTTCTTCCATCAGTCATTGGAGAAAAGTTCTGTGATGACAGTTAGGGTATTCACCGGTCTGATCTCTGGGGCAAGCCAGCTAAGTTGAGGCACCCTCTCCACTATTTCTAGTAGTACAAGCTGGGGTCATCCTTGGGGATTCCTGGCAACTTCCCTAGCACTGGGTTTTTCTCTATCCCCATGATGTCTCTCTCCATCATGGTATCTCTTTCATTGCATTCCCCCTCCCTCCCTTTTTCAGTTAAATCATCCCATCCCCTTATGCTCTTATCCCCTATTCTCTACCCTCCATTGCCCACCCCTCACCCCCAGTTTACTCATGGAGATCTCATCTATTTCCCCTTTCCAGTGTGGTCCATACATCCCTCTTTGGGTCTTCCCTGTTAGTTAGCTTCTCTGGAGTGGTGGGTTGTTGCCTGATTACCCTTTGCTTTATATCTAGTATCTACTTATGAGTGAGTACATACCATGTTTGTCCTTCTGAGTCTGGGTTACCTCACTCAGGATGATATTTTCTAGTTCTATCCATTTGCCTGCAAACCTCATGATGTCATTGTTTTTCTCTGCTGAGTAGTACTTAATTGTGTATATGTCCCACATTTTCTGTATCCATTCTTCAGTTGTGATGCATCTAGGTTGTTTCCAGGTTCTGGCTGTTACAAATAATGTTGCTATGAACATAGTTGAGCATATGTCCTTGTGGTATGATTGAGTATTCTTTGAGTATATGCCCAAGAGTAGTATAGCTGGGTCTTGAGGTAGATTAATTCCCAATTTTCTGAGACACTGCCACACTGATTTCCAAAGTGGCTGTATCAGTTTGCACTCCCAGCAACAGTGTAGGAATGTTTCCCTTGCTCCATATCCTCTCCCACAAAAATTGTCTGTGGTGCTTTTTATCTTAGCTGTTCTGACAGGTGTAAGATGGTATCTCAGAGTCATTTTGATTTGCATCTCCCTGATAATTAAGGATGCTGAGCAATTCCTTAAATGTCTTCCAGCCATTTGACATTCTTCCTTTGAGAATTCTCTGTTTAGCCCTATAGCCTATTTTCTAATTGCATTGTTTGTTATTTTGATGTCTTGTTTCTTGATTTCTTTATATATTTTGGAGATCAGCCCTCTGTCAGATGTGGGGTTGATGAAAATCTTTTCCCATTCTGTATGCTGTCATTTTGTCTTATTTACTGTGTCCTTTGCTTTACAGAACCTTCTCAGTTTCAGGAGGTCCCATTTATTAATTGTTGTTCTCAGTGTCTGTGCTATTGGTGTTATATTTAGGAAGTGGTCTCCTGTGCCAATGCATTCAAGACTATTTCCTACTATCTCTTCTATCAGGTTCAGTGTAACTGGTTTTATATTGAGGTCTTTGATCCACTTGGACTTGAATTTTGTGCTTGGTGAAGATATGGATTTATTTGCAATCTTCTACATTTTGACATCCAGTTATGCCAGCACCATTTGTTGAAGATGCTTTCTTTTTTTCATGGTACAGTTTTGTCTTCTTTATTAAAAATCAGGCATTCATAGGTGTGTGGGTTAATGTCAGGGTCTTCAATTCGATTCCATTTGTCCACATGTCGGTTTTTATGCCAATACCAAGCTGTTTTTATTACTGTAGCTCTATAATAGAGCTTGAGGTCAGGGATTGTGATGCTTCTAGAAGTTGCTTTATTGTACAGGGTTGTTTTAGCTATGTTGGGTTTTTTGTTTTTCCATATGAAATTGAATATTGTTCTTTCCAGGTCTGTGAAGAATTGTGTTGGGATTTTGATGGGGATTGCATTGAATCTGTAGATTGTTTTTGGTAAGATTGCCATTTTTACTATGTTAGTCCTGCCTATCCATGAGCATGGGAGATCTTTCCATTTTCTGATATCTTCTTCAATTTCTTTCTTCAGAGACTTAAAATTCTTGTCATATAGGTCTTTCACTTGCTTAGTTAGAGTTACTCCAAGGTACTTTATATTATTTGTGGCTATTGTAAAGGGTGATGTTTCTTTAATTTCTTTCTCAGCCCTTTTATTATTTGTATTTATTATTTGTATCAGAGGGCTATTGATTTTTTTGAGTTAATCTTGTATCCTTCCACATTACTGAAGGTATTTTTCAGCTGTAGGAATTCCTTGGTCAAAATTTTGGGGTCACTTATGTACACTATCATATCACCTACAAATAGTGAATGTTTGACTTCTTCCTTTCCAATTTGTATCTCCTTTTGTTGTCTTATTGCTCTAACTAGAACTTTGAATACTATATTAAATAAATATGGGTAGAGCAGACAGCCTTGTCTTGTTCCTGATTTTAGTGGAATCACTTTGAATTTCTCTCCATTTAATTTGATGTTGGCTGTTGGCTTGTTGTAAATTGCCTTTATTATGTTTAGGTATGTTCCCTCTATTCCTGATCTCTCCAAGACCTTTATCATGAAGAGGTGTTGGATTTTGTCAAATGCCTTTTCAGCATCTAGTGAGATGATCATGTGGTTTTTTTCTTTCAGTTTGTTTATATGGTGTATTACATTGACAGACTTTTGTAAGTTGAACAATCCTTGCATCTCTGGGATGAAGTCTACTTGATCATGGTGGATAATGTTTTTCATGTGTTCTTGGAGTCTGTTTGCCAATATTTTACTGAGTATTTTTGCATCAATGTCCATGAGGGAGATTGTTCTGTAATTCTCTTTCTTTGTTGTATCTATGTTTGGCTTGGGAATCAGAGTAACTGTAGCCTTATAAAAGGAGTTTGGTAATATTCCTTCTGTTTCTATTTTATGGAACAATTTGAAGAGTATTGGTATTAACTCTTCTTTGAAGATTTGATAGAATTCTGCATTGAAACCATCTGGTCCTGGGCTTTTTTTGGTTGGGAGACTTTTAATGACTGTTTCTATTTCCTTAGGGTTATTGGTCTATTTAAATGGTTTATCTGGTCTTGATTTAACTCTGGTATGTGGTACCTATCCAGAAAACTGTCCATTTCTTTTACATTTTCCAGTTTTGTGGAGTACGGGTTTTTGAAGTATGACCTGATGATTCTCTGGATTTTCCTGTTGTCTGTTGTTTTCTCTCCCTTTTTATTTCTGATTTTGTTAATCGGATGCTCTCTCTGCCTTTTGGTTAGTCTGGATAAGGGCTTGTCTGGGTAAGGTTCTGGTGATGCCATATTGTTCCTTATGTGTTGTATGCATTTTTGCACTGGTGTCTACCCATCTCTTCCTCCAATAGATACAAAAGGTGCCTGTGTCTGAGCGAACTGCTATTGGTCCAATCTGTGCTTGCTGTGTTTGTATATCAGGGGGCCCCTGTGGGTCCAATCATTGCTCTTGGTCTAATTGGAGCTGTCAGATTTTGCATCTCTGGGAGCTGCTCTTGGTCCAATCCAAGATAGCTGATTCTGTGGCTCACGGAGCTGCTCTTGGTATTATCAGGGCTGTTGGTCCAGTCAGAGCTGATAGATTCTGTGTCTCAGGAAGCATCTTTTGGTTCAATGAGAGCTGGCAGTTTGGTTTCCGTGTCCCAGGAAGTTACTGGGGTCACAGGAGGATAGGTACTGGGGTAGGGCATAGGACTTGTAAACTGTAGGGTCCGATGGGGGGTTTTGGTGGGGGAAGGGATTCTTGCAGGATTTTTCCCTGCTGGCCAGCAACTAACTGAGTCAGAGTTGGGTGGGGGTTCCCGGGGACTGGCTGTGTCCTAGGACCTGGGTCCTAGAGGCAGGACTCTCTGGGTGGGAGAAGAGTCACTCACCTCTTGGTCCACTGAGAGTTGGCAGTTGGGTTTCTGTGTCTCAAGAAGTAACTGGGGTCCCAGGTGGATGGGAATTGGGGTGGGGCAAGGAACTTATAAATTGCAGGGTCCGATGGGGGGTTTTGGTGTGTGTGGGAGCCTTCCCACAGGAGTTTTCCCTGCTGGCTGGCAACTGGGTCAGAGTTGGGTGGGGGTTCCTGGGGACTGGATGTGTCCCAGGACCTGGGTCCTAGAGCGTAAATATGTACTTTTTATATGTACTCTTTTTAGCCCTTCCATTGTGTGACAGACCCATCACAATTTTTTGTTCTTTTCCATAGGTCCTTCAGCAGCCATCTGCTAGCCTCTCCTGAGCCCCCCCCATCCTCTGCAGCCTCTGGAAACCTTTTTCTTTTGTCTATAGTAAGACTGGCTTTTTTAGAATTCCAGGTATGAGAGAATTATCAAGCTGGTGTTTCTGTGTCTTCTTTATCTCACTTAACAACATGACTTCGGCTTAGATTCACTTTGTTGTTAGTGCCGAATTTTATCCATTGTATGCAAGAATGTGATTGTAAGTGCAACACATCATCTTATCTACTCATCTGTCATCAGACACCTAGATTGTTCTCACTTGGCACTTTTTGTTTGTGCTGCAATGGCCAAGGGACAGATGGATTTCCAATGTACTAGTTTATTTCCTTTGGCTCTATACACTATCTTGGGATTTCTCAAGAGCTTGTGCTGTGTTTTCCATAATGGGTTTTCTAAAGTGCTTTCCCACCACAGCCTGTGTTTCCTTTCTTCCTGTTTCACCAACTCTTGCTATCGTTTGTCTTTTTGACACTAGCCATTTTAAGTGCAGCTTGGTGGTATCTCATTGAGGTGTAGACTTGCCCATTTTAAATCGGATTTTGGTTGTTTTTATTATTGAGTTGATGGACTACCTTGTACAATCTAGATATTACCCACTTGTTAGATGCAGTATTTGCAAACAGCTTTCCCATCCCATGTGCTGCCTCGGCATTCTTTGTTTCCTTTGTCTTGCAGAAGCTTTCTAGCTTGATGTGGTCCATTTGCTTTTGGGCTCTTTGCAACAAACTCATGCTGACTTCATTGTTCTCTTTATGCTTCTTTCTGGTACTTTTGTATTCTCTCACACATAACATTTAGAAAGTATTTTCTCATATTGTATTTTAAGTAAAATTTTTCTGCCTTCACTTTCCTCCCCCACTCTCCTTCAAATTCATGGCTATTTTTAGTCAATTATTATTGTATACACACACACACACACACACACAGACACACATATACACAAATATACATATATAAATATATTCCTAAATATAACCTGTTGAGTTCAGATAATGTTATTTTAATATGTTTTCAGGACTGATCTATTGGCACTGGAGAAACAGTTGGTATGCTCCTTCCTGAGTAGGACTATCTCCTGCTCCAAATTTTACTAATGAGTTCTTTGGATTTTCATCGATTAGAGTTGTTTTTTCTGTGTCAGAAGATTGTGGATATTTTTTTAAAAATGTAAATACCAAATTAAGTGTACCCTTGAAACATTCTTTTTTAGAATGTACTAACTCAAAATTAGATAAAAATACAGACAGCTTCATTATTTCAAAAATCTAAACCAGGGAACATTTATAAAGATGGCCAATAAGAGAATAATTCAAGGCCAGTGAGCATGTCTATTGGATAAAAGAGTTTGAGGTCAAGTCCAATTCCTTGTACCCACAGTTGAATGAGAGAATGGACTCCCACCTCTATGTTTATCTGTGTCATGTGCACCCCAACTAAAAAAATAAAGTTTCAAACTAAATCCATGCAGTGAAGTGTGACCATTTAGATGAAGGGAGTAACCTAACATATTAAAATGTGCGCACTGTATGTGTTTCATTGAAGGAAGCTTCAAGTAGCCACATCATGTGCAACACTTTACCATCTTACAGAGTAAAGAAGACCGTGTGAATGCATTAAAACACACCAAAACATCTGTGTCAGACTGTCAGAGCCAGTTGCCATTGGCCAGTGGAATTGTATGTTCAGATAGTTAAAAGGATGAGGACTAGAAGTTTCTTTTGATAAGTTATTGTAGGTCACATGCACTTACTTAAAAAGAATAAATGCAATGAAACCAGAAAGTTATGTTAACATTCTTCTGTGAGGAGCAGGGGGAGGAGATGACTCATAGCAAGATAAAGAGCAGGTGGCTCCCATTTCTCTTGTGCAGGTCTTGCAGACAGAGACTAGTGATGACTGACGCATAAAGATCAGGGCATGTGCCTTTGCTTCCAAGTCCTCTTTGCTCTTGTTCCCATGAACAGTCTGACGAAGCTCCAGACTTCTGAGAAGCTTCAATCCTTGAATTTTCTGTGTGGATGTGTGTTCTGGCAGTTCCCCCACAGCTGAGTAGCCCTGCCATGCTGTATTTGTCAGATCCCAGGAACTGGCCGCTCTTGCTTTATAGAGTTCTGTTGTTGTGATGGGACCCCTCTGAGCTCGGGCACTGTGTCATGTGATGCAATTTCTCATGAAGACTGTAGGCTGAAGGGAAAGGTACACAGTGCAAGTGAAGATATTGGCAAACAACTAAGAGCAGGATAGTATCTTCAGGGATGAGGGAAGATGGGTAATGGGACAAGACATAAAAGTACAGCAGCAGGAAGTTCAGGGGCCAGTAATAGTATATTTCCTATGTTGTTTGCTAAGCCTCAAAGTAGGTTATTGCACTTTCTAACTTTGGTTTTTAAGAAATTAAACAGAGGGTGCAGATGTAGCTCAGTTGGTAGAGTGCTTGCTTGCCTAGCATGTACAAGGCTTTTGATTTGATCCCTAGCATTGTAGAAACAAGCTGCAGGCCTGTTCTCCCAGCATCCCAGCATGTCGGAGGTAGAAACAGGAGTTCAAGGTCATCCTCAGTAACATAGTGAGTTTGAGGCTATCCTGGGCTACACGAGATCCTGTTTTGGTAGCAATTGCCTGCATTGTTTATGGTCTCCTGGCAAGCAGGTAGGGGTGATAGCCCTCCCAGCAAGACCTTATTGCTGAAAGTGCCATAGATCTGGTTTCAGGACAGAGAAATCACGCAGGAACTGGGCTGGAGGCTTCCCTCCTGCTGGGTAGATTTCGCAGTGCTGGAATGTGCTATGCAGACTGCTGAGATGAACTGTTTTCCATAGTCTTACTCCTCTGGGGCCACTGAGTGACAGCTACTCATAAGTCTCACCAGGTGAGGCAACTGGGGTAACAGTGGCAAGTCTTTCACAATGTATCAACGTTGTGATTGGATTTGATGCTCACTCCACAGGAGAGCAGTCACATGTGCACTGCAAAACTGGCCCAAAGCCTGTGGCTAGGGAGGCCCTAGACCATAATGAGGAAGCTATCACTGTTGTTTTGCTAAATGGACGTCATGTGTTTGTCACATTGCCTTCTAGATAACAAGGCGCAGAAAACTGTGCTGCTGCCATCTTTGATCAAAGAAGCTTCTTTTGTAGTGGTCCGTGGTAATTGTGGAGACTCATAACTGGTCAAGTATAGAGAAAGAGTGTTGGGTTCCTAGTGACAAACAGCATGTCTGTACCACATCCTCTTAGACTCTGGGAACATCACAGAAAGTCTGCTTAGAAGGTCTGTTATTGCTACAGCCAAGAAAAAAACCAGGAAAATTTGCAACAAAAACTGCTAGTGTTGCACCCGTTTCACAAAACCCCCAGAGGCCACCAAGGAGCTGGTTTCCGATGCAAGCACATAAGGGTCCTTTTATTCAGGTTCAACCTGGGCCACCTCACAGCAGATGGTCACTTTGCTCTTCATTTGCTGTGTCCTAGTTTTCACCCATTGCTTCAGTGCTCTTTTTCTTTTGTGAGAAATGACAAATGACAAGATGAAACACACATCACCAGCAAGAAAAGTTAGCTCTGAGAAATGGTAGTTACCAGAGATAACAAAAATAAGTAACAGCATCACTGCTCAAATGTGCAGGGATGTCAAAGTCCCTGACATTTTACCCTATTTCTTTTATTTTCATAGACCATAGCCAACAATTTTACACCACTTCTGTCAGGAACTTTTTAAAGAAACTGAGATGCATGATATATAGATGAGCTAGAAGAACATATTTTATTTTCACCAAAAATAGCTAGCTGCTGATGCTATTCTCTTCCTGAGTCCATGCTTCTAGAAGATTCAGAGATGCCTGGACGGCTTTTACAAGGACTCCATCCTATTTCTTGCACAGACAGCCAACATGACACATAGTTAATGCAGTGACTAGCTCCTGACTGTTTCTTCAAGCCTGGGCCTGAAAGTTGTGTGCTGCTAGAGCAGGATCCTATTTACTTTCCTGTTACTGTGACAAATACCATGACCAAGGCAACTTATAGAAGAAATAATTTATTTTGGCTTATGGTTTCAGAGAGTTAGAGTCTATGATGGTAGGGCAGAGGCAGCAGGAGCAGGAAGCTGAGAGCTCATGTCTAGAACCACAACCACAAAGCAAAGCAAGGAAACTAGAAGTAGGTGGAGATTTTACTCTAAAAAGCCCACTCTAGTAATGCATTTCCTCCATCAAGGCTCTGCTTCTAAACCTGCTGTAAGAGGACCACCAGCTGGGGAGCCAAGTACTTAAATGCCCAAGACTATAGGAGACATTTCTCACTGAAACCACCACAACCAGCAATGACCTTCCTGGAGAGTGGTGCAGGGACACTGTCCTCTCTCTTTCCTTTACTCACTTTGATGTTGTGTCTTCTTTGTTCTGTACCTGAGGGCAACTCTGCTGCTGAACACAGACTTGTGAGAGTGGTGTTCTCCCATACAGGAAAGAGAGGAGGTAACATGGAGCAAGCATTTCTTCCTTCACTGGGAGGTGGAGAAGAGGGGAGCCATTTCTTAATACACAACTGCACACAGAGGACCTCTGGGGGTTGTCTCAGGGAAACTGAGACATGCCAATCTACCTTTGGCGGCTTTGCCATAGTGTATTATATTTTGTTCTGCAAGAGTGATATTTTGATGACCAAAGCAATTTTAGAACCTCTTGGGATCCACGGGAATATCTGAGTTCTGTCTGCAGAGGCATGTAGAGAGAGAACATGCTTTGGGGACAAGCATAGGTAAAAGAAATTGTATTACATCTGGGGAAGTACACAGTAGTAAGAGCTGTAGGACTCTGATAAACAGAGAGTGTACACTTACACGGCTGTGTTTTGAGAAATTTTGATTTTCATGTGAGAAGTTAGATATAGGGATATTATTTCAGTTAACAAAAATCTCATTATTACAAAAATATTTTATAAGAAAGATAGTGTGCTCTTCTGATATCCATTTGGTATAAGTTACAGGTGCAGATTGTGGGTGCTTGCTAGTATGGCATTGTAATATAGTGGGGAAAAACTTGCACCTAGAGCTCCATGATTTCAAATCCAGTCTTAAAAGCTTTATCTCTTGCTGCCTGCCCATCCGCTGTTGTCCTTTCCCTTACAGTTGAGAATATCAGAAAGTTGTCTGTTGTCTTTCCACTTTGTGATCTTTTGATGCGTTTAGAAGTGATTCCTCACACTGGAATCAAAGCTACTCTCTGGGGAAACCATTAGGGAGACCTCAAAATTGAGAGAAGTCTGACAAAATCAATAGAGAACAAAGTTTAGCCTCTTCAAGCCACATGTTTGTTTCTCATTTCTTAGCTTTACATCACAACTTATATTCTGTCCTTAGCCTATAAGTTGAGTGAGCTTAGCAGCTGGGTACACAGGTCACATTCAACTGGGAGCTCCATCAAGACCCAAAGTGATCTTTTATTATTATAATTTTACAATTATCATGACCTTCTAAAGTATTTTAAACTCAATTATATTTCAATAATAACAAAAGGAACTGACTGAGAATGAGTTAGAGCTGAGCATATCTCACCCAGTAAGAGGGATAGCATAGGAAATATTTTCCCTTTCATTGATGTAATATGAGGGTAACTATAAATGAAAAATGCATTTCTCATTATGAGTCTCATGGTCAAAACCCACAGTTAAGCTAGCAGGAGATCTGTGGTGCAAGCCCCCACCCCAAAATGACCATGACATTGACTAATCAAAAGAGGGCAAATTGAGTTGAAGAGGAGTGAGTAGTCATACTAGAAGAATAGAGGACAGAGAAAGAATATTGCTGTGGAGCCTTTCAAGGAGGTTGGAAAGAGAGAGACAGACAGAGACAGCGAGAGACAGAGACAGATACACAGAGACACAGAGACAGAGCAATAGAAAGACAGTGTGTGTGTGTGTGTGAGAGAGAGAGAGAGAGAGAGAAAGAGAGAGAGAGAGAGAGAGAGAGAGAGAGAGAGAGAGAGAGAGAGAGAGAGAGAGAGAGAGAGAGTTGATGTTTCTCCAGATCTGTTAATAGATTGTTGGTGATTTCCAACATAAGACACATATCCCCCTACATCCTTTCTAATTCTGAGCATTTCATAAAATTCTTCCAATAAGAAGTCTCCCTTTGTGAGTAACTTTCAGCTAAGAAGATGTGCCTCAGATAACAGGCTTGAGCATTCCCATCATTAAGAGAATACTTTGCATTACAGTTGGAAGCCTGAGCAATCAGGGTTCACTATGTCTCCCATTTGTGTTTTAATTTTTTTATAGAACCTTGCTACCAATAAAACACATTTAGAGGTGACAACAAACTTTGTGTCCTCCAGGGGAGGAGAGAGGCTATTTCAGGATGTTTTTCTCAGAGCTCTTCAGAGGCTCTGCTCCCAAGACAGGGCTTAGCTTCCTCCCCAGCCATTCTCACAGGATGTGTTGGGTTGACTGAGGTTAATGCATAAATAAAGTTTATAAGGCACAAGTTCAGAACCATTTCCACAGAGAAAATGACACAGTAAGACAAAACTGCTTTAACAAAAATAAATGTGTGTTTTTCTACATAACAGTCTAATAACTGTGGTGTGTAAGAACAGCAAGAGACTCTTTGATGGCAGAGGTCAGGTTCAGCAGTACTTCCTTGACTGATTCAAGATAGCTATTCTATGTTGTATGGTAAAAGAAAGTTAATGTGATCATAGGCTAATTACCATTTACAAAGTAATTTTACAACTTGGAAAGAATCTCAGTCCCCAATTAAACAGACAAAATTGTATATATGATGAACACAGACATACATAAAACTTCAAGTACAGTCATAGGGGCAAATAAATAATTGTCATCTTATTATGTTTTATAATGAATGCATAGCTATTTTGCAATGAGAGACAGAATAATATCCATAAGAGTCTAATAAAAATCTCCTTAACATTAACAAACATCATTATTCTAATGAGTTAATTATGGTGTTAGCTACCACTGAAAGAGCCTTTGGGAGATTTGCACATATCAAACACTCACTGGAATATTTAATGTAGTACTTGAAAATGGAAGATCAATTATATGTACATATAAAATAGAGTATATACCAAAGTCCAATTATAAAAGATAATTTTCACTAGTCACCTAGAACATCTGGCAGTAACTAGAAACAGATGCTTGTTAGCATAAGAAATATAGTCCCAATATATTGGAAAGTCAATTACTTTGAAAAATATCACAGGACATTAATGACTCCAGTCTGTCTAATGACTCTTTATTGCACTAAAGATTTGTCTTAAATTGTTCCTATTAATATGTAAGCTCTTATATTTAAACCATAGAACTAGTGAATATAATTTTAAAAACTGCTAAATTTAACATGTAATCTACACAACAAAAGTTTTAAGTGTCCAGCTCAATGAATTTTAATGACTGTACTCTTACAGCCATTGTCTTAATTCTGGTGTAACACATTTCTATCACTTCAAATCACCCCTTCACAGGCAAGCCCCTTCTTACTCGTCAAACGCCAGAAACCATCAGTCTTTAACTACTATATTTTAAAAAGCCCCTAACTCAACATTATAAAACAGTTTGGTATCTAATTTCCCTCACTTAACAAAATGCTTTTGAGACTGATACAATATCTCTTATACCCATAGACCCTTTTTGTTGCTTTATTGACTGCATATGGAAACATTTCCCCATTCATCCATGGGTTCTGGAGAGAATAAATCTGGTTGTAATATTTGGGACCATGGCACTAGACATGCTTTAGTTTTGCAAATGTCAAGGCATCCCATGAAGGCATTGCATATATGCTTACCTCTAGACTATCTATTGTGCTGTGTAGAGAATATGTTTGTATATGGATACACTTGCAACAGAAACGTACAAATGAAGTAGAAGTCTTCAATTTTGTTCTTTAAAAAACTTTGTAGGTTGGGCTGAAGAGATGGACCAGGAGTTAAGAACACTTTCTGCTCTTTCAGAGGACAGGCTTTTGATTCTTAGTGCCTATCCTAGGCAGCACACAACCATCTGTAACTCTAGCTCTAGACTCTAGAGGATCCAATACCCACTTTAATCTCTCCTGGCACCTGCATAGATGTGTGTGCACATGCACATATCCTTAAATAAAAATAAGTCTAAAGTGTTGATTCTTTGTTTGAAACAGGGTCTTACTGTGTAACCCTGCCTAGCCTGTAATTCACTATGTAGCTCAGGTTAGCCTTGGCTCATAGAGATCCATGTACCTCTACCTCTGGAGTGCTGTGAGTAAATGTGTGCATTACTATACCTGACCAAGACAGAACTTAAAAAAATTGCTTAGGTGCTCTAGAAATTTGCATTTCTAAAGAAGTTTGTTAGGGTTGAAACAAAGACTTTACTGAATTCAGAAATAAACTTTGGAAACACTAACCTCTTAGCTATATTGAATTTTCTACATGAAATAATTTCTTACTCCATTTATATACTTCCACGTATAGGTGTATTTTTTCAAGGGACAGATTTATTTATACCTTAAGTTTTAGTGTTTTATATTTCTATGCTATTATAAATTATATGCTTTATTTTATTTATTTATTTATTTATTTATTTATTTATTTATTTGGTTTTTTGAGACAGGGTTTCTCTGTGTAGCTTTGCGCCTTTCCTGGAACTCACTTGGTAGCCCAGGCTGGCCTCGAACTCACAGAGATCTGCCTGCCTCTGCCTCCCAAGTGCTGGGATTAAAGGCATGCACTACCACCGCCTGGCTTTATATTTTTTAATATACATTTTTTTACATCCATCTTCAAATTTAATGATGTTTTGTCATTTTTTTGGATTTTTTAAAAATTTTATTTTATTTTACAATATAATTTAGTTCTACATATCAGCCATGGATTCCCTTGTTCTCCCCCTCCCACCTCCTTCCCCTTCCCCCAGCCTACCCCCCATTCCCATCTCCTCCAGGGCAAAGACTCCTACAAGGATTGAGATCAACCTGGTAGACTCAGTCCAGGCAGGTCCAGTCCCCTCCTCCCAGGCTGAGCCAAGCATCCCTGCATAAGCCCCAGGTTTCAAACAGCCAACTCATGCACTGAGCACAGGACCTGGTACCACTGCCTGGATGCCTCCCAAACAGATCAAGCCAATCAACTGTCTCACCTATTCAGAGGGCCTGATCCAGTTGGGGGCCCCTCAGCCATTGGTTCATAGTTCATGTGTTTCCATTCGTTTGGCTATTTGTCCCTGTGCTTTATCCAACCTTGGTCTAAACAATTCTCGCTCATATAAACCCTCCTCTTTCTCGCCAATTGGACTCCTGGAGCTCCACCCGGGGCCTAGCTGTGGATCTCTGCATCCAGTTCCTTCAGTCATTGGATGGGGTTTGTAGCACAACAATTAGGGTGTTTGGCCATCCTATCACCAGAGTAGGTCAGTTTGGGCTGTCTCTCGACCATTGCCAGCAGTCTATTGTGGGGGCATCTTTGTGGATTTCTGTGGGCCTCTCTAGCACTTTGCTTCTTCCTATTCTCATGTGGTCTTCATTTACCATGGTCTCCTATTCCTTGTTCTCCCTCTCTATTCTTGATCCAGCTGGGATCTCCCCCTCCCCCAAGCTCTCTTTCCCTCGACCCTCGCCCTTCATTACCCCCACTCACGTCCAGGCTCTTCATATAGATCTCATCCATTTCTCTGTCATTGGGCGATCCCCTTTCTTGGGGTCCCGTTTTCCAAGTAGCCTCCCTGTGATGTGAGTAGCAGTGCAGTTATCCTTGTTCCACATCTAGTATCCTCCTATGAGTGAGTATATACCATGTTTGTCTTTCTGAGTCTGGAATACCTCACTCAGGATGATTTTTTTCTAGATCCATCCATTTGCCTGCAAACCTCATGATGTCATTGTTTTTCTGTGCTGAGTAGTATTCCATTCCATCCACATTTTATTTATCTATTCTTCAGTTGAAGGGCATCTAGGTTGCTTCCAGGTTCTGGCTATTACAAACAATGCTGATATGGACATAGCTGAGCAAGTACCCTTGTGGTATGATTGAGCATTCCTTGGGTATATGCCCAAGAGTGGTATAGCTGGATCTTGGGGGAGATTGATTCCCAAATTTCTAAGAAAGCGCCATATTGATTTCCAAAGTGGTTTTACAAGCTTGCATTCCCACCAGCAGTGGAGGAGAGTTCCCCTAGCTCCACATCCTCTCCAGCATAAGGTGTCTTTAGTGTTTTTAATCTTAGCCATTCTGACAGATGTAAGGTGGTATCTCAGAGTTGCTTTGATTTGCATTTCCCTGATAATTAGGGATGTTGAGCAATTCCTTAAATGTCTTTCAGCCATTTGAGTTTCCTCTGTTGAGAATTCTGTTTAGTTCTGTAGCCCATTTCTTAATTGGACTGTTGGGCATTTTGATGTCTAATTTCTTGAGTTCCTTATATATTCTGGATATCAGTCCTCTGTCAGATGTGGGGTTAGTGAAGACCTTTTCCCATTCTGTAGGCTGTCGCTTTGCCTTGTTGACCATATTCTTTGCTCTACAAAAGCTTCTCAGTTTTAAGAGGTCCCATTGATTTATTGTTTCTCTCAGTGTCTGAGCTACTGGTGTTATATTTAGGAAGTGATCCCCTATGCCAATGCATTCAAGACTACTTCCTACTTTTTCTTCTAGCAGGTTCAGAGTAGCTGGATTTATGTTGAGGTCTTTGATCCACTTGGACTTAAGTTTTGTGCATGGTGATAGATATGGATCTATTTGCAGCCTTCTACATGTTGATATCCAGTTATACCAGCACCATTTGTTGAAGATGCTTTCTTTTTTCCATTGTACACTTTTGGCTTCTTTGTCAAAAATTATATGTTCATAGGTGTGTGGATTAATGTCAGGGTCTTCAATTCGATTCCATTGGTCCATATGTCGGTTTTTATGCCAGTACCAAGCTGTTTTTATTACTGTAGCTCTATAGAAGCGCTTGAACTCAGGGATTGTATGCCTTCAGAGGTTGTTTTATTGTACAAGATTCTTTTGGCTATCCTGGGTTTTTTGTTTTTCCATATGAAGTTGAGTATTATTCTTTTTAGGTCTGTGAAGAATTGTGTTGGAATTTTGATGGGCATTGCATTGAATCTGTAGATTGCTTTTGGTAAAATTGCCATTTTTACTGTGTTGGTCCTGACTATCCATGAGCATCTGACATCTTCTTCAATTTCTTTTTTCAGGGACTTAAAGTTCTTGTCATATAGGTCCTTCGCTTGCTTGGTTACTGTTACCCCAAGGTATTTTTTTTAATCATTTGTGGCTATTGTAAGGGTGATGTATCTCTATTTTCTTCTCAGCCTGTTTGTCAATTGAATATAGGAGGGATACTGATTTTTTTTTTAGTTGATCTTGTATCCTGCTATGTTGCTGAAGGTGTTTATAAGCTGTATCAGTTCCTTGGTTGAATCTTTGGGGTCACTCAAGTATACTATCATGTCATCTGCAAATAGGGAAAGCTTGACTTCTTCCTTTCCAATTTGTATTTGAATCTCTTTATGTTGTCTTATTGCTCTGGCTAGAACTTCAAGTACTATATTGAATAAGTATGGGGAGAGCAGACAGTCTTGCCTTGTTCCTGATTTTAGTGGAATTGCTTTGAGTTTCTCTCCATTTTCTTTGATGTTGGCTGTTGGCTTGCTATAAATTGTCTTTGTTATGTTTAGGTATGTTCCTTGTATTCCTGATTGCTCCAAGACCTTTATCTAATATACATTTTTTTTGCTAGTACATAGTTATACAATAAAATTAAACTTGTTTTTTAAGAAATTGATAAACTAACATATTAGCTCTACCACCTTTTATTATAATTTTTTGATGTTTTTACCAACATGACCCCAAATGTAATCTGTATAAACTAATATAAAATTATTTAGATACTTTAAATTGAAGAACACATATATGAAAACATTCCCCTGATTATACTAAAAAGAGATTATATTCTCTTAAGATCAATCTTGTAAGAAAAGCTTCAGAATGATAGTTAGGGAACTGAATTTATTTTTGTACGATGTGAGATTTATGATCAAGGGATATTATAATAAATGTAGTAGGGGTAGAAATCCCAACCCTAAGTACTATTAGAAAGCTTTATTGCCCAATACCTATTTTTTCTTTGGATGAACATCTGAACATCCTTATTCATGAAGTCCTTTGTGCATACATACATGTGTACACATGTGCCTTTTAACTTTTTTATTGTAGTAAATACACATACCATTTGGTTATTTTTAAGTGATGTAGTGATTTGAATGATAAATGTTGCCATGACCTCACATATTTGAATACTTGATTCCCAACTGTTTATGCTGTTTGGAAAGGTTATGGAACCTTCAGCAGGCATGACCTTGTTGAAGAAGTATTTCGGCGGGGTTGGGGGGCTTGAGAATTTATAGCCTTCTCTCATTTCTAGTTTACTCCGTTTGTGGGTGGGTGTGATTGCTCAACTTCCTGCATGCCATGGAACGGACCAGTTGCTATATGTGCTCTTTTCTGTTGACCTTTATGTGGCACCTGGCCAAGTCCAAATTATATAATAGCCTGCTTTAGGTTAGATCTTGATAATTCCATACCTTCATTCACAGCCTCACTTTATTAGTAATGATCTTCTCATAAAGAGAATTTAGTTGGTTGGGCTATATTGTTATCTGATGGTTACAATGTTAATTAATCCTGTGTAGCATGATGAAGTTTGACTGTCATTCTGTTGAGCCACCTGAGTCAGGACATGCTGTTTTTCACAGTATATAAGAGGCTAGAGTATTTTGGTGATTTGTTTTTGTGAATTGTTCACATCATTTCTATTTTCTTTTGTCTTTCCCTTTTTTCTTATAAAGGAAAACATTTAATTGGTGTGGCTTGCTTACATTTCAGAGGTTCAGTCATCATGGTGGGACATGGTGGTGTGCAACTAGACATGGTGCTGGAGAAGTAGCTGAGAGTCTGACAACTTCCATGCAACAGCATGAAATGCGCTGGTGGGTTGGCCGAAGAGTCACAGGCCATGGTTACCAGAGTTAGAATGGGCTTTATTAGAAAGAAGAGAGAATAGGAGGGAGAAGCCAGGCCTGACGGAGGGGACAGAGCAGGGACACAGAGAGGAAACATGGGAAGGGGAGGCAGAGAGAGAGAGAGAGAGAGAGAGAGAGAGAGAGAGAGAGAGAGAGAGAGAGAGAGAGAGTGGGGTCCATGTGTGGCTTTTTAAGGTGGGGATGCAGTCGCCCGCTGATGATGTAAGGCAACAGACAAGACCCCTAATCTGCACACGACAGAATCCTAACAGCAAGTGGTCTCCTTTTGTTTCTTCTTCGTCAAGGAGTTGAGGAAATTAGTCCTGTACCCACCGGGAAACATCAGCTGTGTCAGCTGGGAATATATCATTCATTCAGCTTCCTCAGTCAGCTACCCAAGGTGACAGGGAACATGGGGAGAGGAACGATTTTCTTCAATATTAAATATGGTTCATACCTTTCATTTGGCCTTCTGACCCACCAGCATGGTATACTTTACAGTTGGACTATAGTTCATCTGCAGAAAGAATATGTTGTTTTAGTTGTCTGCAATGTAATGATACTATTGTGATGAAGGAGGGGGAGGACGAGGAAGGAGAGCTACAAGAAAAACCAGAAAGAGATAGTGTGTAAGAGAGGGAAGTGAAATAATTAGGAAAGAGCCAATTTTATTTTCCCACAAGTCCTATTAAAAAAGATGTAAAATATGAGATTTTTGAGCCTCAGTTACATCAGCTGAAAGTGGAGGTCATAATACCTACCTGGAGAGTGGAGGTCATAATTCCTACCTGGAGAGTAGAGGTCATACTGTCTACCTGGAGAGTGGAGATCATACTGTCTACCTGGAGAGTGGAGGTCATACTGTCTACCTGGAGAGTGGAGGTCATACTGTACCTGGAGAGTAGAGGTCATAATTCCTACCTGGAGAGTAGAGATCATACTGTCTACCTGGAGAGTGGAGGTCATACTGTCTACCTGGAGAGTGGAGGTCATACTGTCTACCTGGAGAGTGGAGATCATACTGTCTACCTGGAGAGTGGAGGTCATACTGTCTACCTGGAGAGTGGAGGTCATACTGTCTACCTGGAGAGTGGAGGTCACAATGTCTACCTGGAGAGTGGAGATCATACTGTCTACATGGAGAGTGGAGATCATACTGTCTACCTGGAGAGTGGAGGTCAAAATGTCTACCTGGAGAGTGGAGGTCATACTGTCTACCTGGAGAGTGGAGGCCATAATTCCTACCTGGAGAGTAGAGGTCATACTGTCTACCTGGAGAGTGAAGGTCACAATGTCTACCTGGAGAGTGGAGGTCATAATTTCTACCTAGAGAGTGCAGGTCATAATGCCTACCTGGAGAATAGTTGTATAGAATAGTTGTAATGGTGGAAGAAAGGTAGAGAGTTTACTCTAAATGAGATTTTTAGTTTCATTCATTTATTCATTCATTCATCCATCCATTCATTCATTCATTCATTCAGGCTACTTAGTATTTCATGGCCCATTTAGATTTTGATGTTAGACAAGCCATTGTCTGCATATTATATTTGTTCTTCCTTCCTTTGTTCCTTCTTCCCTCCCTCCTTCCCTCCCTCCCTCCCTTCCTTTTTTTATGAATAAGAACCAATTAAAAGAAACAACGTTCTCAGCACTGGGCAGTAAATTCATTTACATAAACAAGTTAGGGTAGATTTTCTGCTACTTAGGCAGCTCCTACTTCCAAGATACCAAACTCCAGGGTAAGAAAAGGCTGCAAGCATTAACTTATGCCTCTTTTGACACCACTTTCACTAGTGACAAAAGGTGAATGGGCAGCACAAAGGCTAATAATAATCACTATTTCTTTAAGTTATTTTTGTATAAAAGACATTCAAACCTATTTTAGTCTTTCCCTAAAAGTGACTATCTTATCTATTAACTCTTTAATGAAGAATTTTTTGCAGCAGAACTATACCAATAATTACAATTTTATTTTTTAGTAGCTTTGTACAAGTATATAGTGAATTTTATCCATTCTCAATCCCATTTTTCTCCTTCACTCCTCCCTTTACCACTGAAAATTTTCTTCTTCCTACCCAGTCCCTCTATTGCTTTCGTGTCTTTATATGTGTGTGTGATCCCATGAGCCTAATTAGGGTATTAACATGAGAATGGGTAGGAAGTTATTTACTGCAGCATGGCCAGGTTGTCAGGGGCTGCACTACTAAGGAGCTACAACCCTTCTACTAGCCACAACAAACTGTCCATAGTCTCTCAAGGAAGGGTGCATGAAGGAAGGGAGGGAGGAAAGGGAGGGAAGGGAAGAAAGAAAGAAGGAAGGAAGGAAAGTGGAGCCTCATGCACCCTTCCTCCTTCCAAAATGAAATGTTGACAGGCTCAATCTTTTGCATGTATACACAGGTACGGTAGGTTCATAAGTATAACTGCCACGTCATGTCCGGAAAATGTTGTTTTGTAGCACACATCCTTATCTTCTAGCTTTGTTGTTCATTCACCGCTGAGCCTTAGAATGTGTGTGTGTGTGTGTGTGTGTGTGTGTGTGTGTGAGAGAGAGAGAGAGAGAGAGAGAGAGAGAGAGAGAGAGAGAGAGAAGAGAGAGAGAGAGAGAGAGAGAGAGAGAGAGAGAGAGAGAGAGAGAGAGAGAGAGAGAACCAATCTAGGGCTGAGGGCTCCACCTTTCTCTGTTCTTAGCCTTTTGATAGGTTAGGACTCTTTGTGTTGACTGCTACCTTCCATAATACAAAGTTTCTCAGGTGAAGGCTAAGAGTAGCTCTATGTTATATAAACTTGGGCTACAGTTAGAAGACTGTTCACATGTCCATTTAGAAAATAATAGTAACGAGTTCCCCTCTAGACTCTGTTATCTTCCCAGGCACCAGATCTTGATCAAGTTTATATCGGACATGAGTTCCTTCCTGTTTAGGTAACCCCAAACCCAAAGAGAAAGCACATGTTACCTCCATAATATTCATGCTACTGTTGGACACTAATGTGCACATATCCTCAGGTCTGTCCACAACATGCAAGACTACATTTAGAGCCTATTAGTTCTCAGATTTTGTAAATAAAAACCCTTCCGAGGCCAGGAAAGAACAGGGATAAAAGGCAGGTGTGTGTTAAAATAGAAGGACACACTGAATACCAGAATGGGAAGATCAATGAGTTCAATGTAAGTTGGGGTGCCAAGAAAATGCCTAAAAAAGAAACCAGGTGTGAATTTGCAGCTTTCATTTTGATGAAGCCTTCTTAATATTGATATCTGAATTGTCATGGTTCTAAGCTTTAACTGGACTTACTATAAGGGTATTTATTTTCAATTGGAATTTCATAACCACCAGGGAGTGCTTATTCTGTTGGAGTATATATCACCACCTATACAACTGGAGCACAATGGGTATTGAGCAGGGAGTGTCAGAAATTCTAGGAAGTCTTCAATGTGCAAAGCAGACCCTGACTAAAAGAATATTCTTATGTGCCACAGACCTCTAATATTTAGTGAAGATAATTGTAGCTATCCTTTGATTGGTATGACAAACATGCATGTAAATAACTCCATTCTTCCTGAAGGGAGACACTTTTAGATACTATCTGCCTTGATGTAAGAGACAATGGCCTGTGCACTGACAGTTCTCCTGGCTTGTCCTGTAAACAACACTGTTTTGTTGAACAAGCCTAGCTCCAAAGGTAGACATGCTTGTTTAGGAGTAAATGCAAATTACTTAAACTGACATTTCTTTCCCCCTTAAAGCCACCATGAGCGCAGACAGCTCTCCATGCAGGATTATGTGTTCCCTGTAACTCCCAGTGTCCCCTTTGCTTCTCTTTGTGTCCCAGTTTATGGTTACTCACAATATATCCCAGTGTTGACAGCCAGTGTAAATGAAGTTAAGGATGACTTTATAATAGTAAATACCTCAGGGTGCTTCTAGGTTTCTATAAACATAGGTACAGAAATGTGCACATGCTGGCCATGATAGCTTCACACAGGTAGGAGAGCAATGAACTCTGTAATGATTAACAATGTATTTTCTAAAAGCTAATTAATATTTTATACAAGTTAAAAGTCACCTTTATTGATATTTTGTAGTATTTGGAGGCTAAATTGTATCTCATCTGAATTTCAGTATTTGGAATATCTAAAGCACGTGGCTGTTTAAGCTTTTGATACAGGATCTTACTGTGTTTAGTCTGGGCTCAAACACATGATCTTCCCATCTCATCCCACTAAATGCTACAGGTGTGTGTGTCACCACACTTGCGTGAAATAAGTATGTTTGTGCTTCGTTTGCTTTTTTTCAATGTTTATCATCTGTTTATGTGTCTCCATGTGTCTGTGTGTGGATGTGAGCACATATGTGCATGCCTGCAGAGGAGCTGAACTCGATCCTCTGGAAGAGAGCAGCACGTGCTCTTGGCACCTCTCTTGGCACACTCTCCAGAATGTGCTGCTTCTTCAGAAAACCTCCTCTTCAGTGAATAGAAAGTTACCAGCCCATCAATAGTATACTTCACAAATGATGTCAATCACTGCACTGCATCTACTGTTCTCCATTTTGATATACATTTAATCTTACTGTTAATCATCATTTTAATCTGGACTGACACTATCAATTATCTGAAATCCAGATTTATATCCTAAAAGCTTAATTTTGGGGCAACATAAAAACTAAGAAGGTTGTGTCCTACAGGAACCCCATTGTATTCTCCACACCTGCTTTGCTGAGGTATGTTTTTCAGACAGAGGCAAACATCTCATGCCAAAGGTAGTGCAACCAAATCACTGTTAATTATAAAATAAGTGAAGTTTCCATTAATGAGTCTGATCTTAATTTGATGAAAACCCTTAGTTGTATTCATTTTTCTCCTCATATTAGAAGCTCATGGCTGTGCTGTTAGACTTAGTTACTTCATCTTTGCTCTGAGAGAATAATCAAATATTGATTTTCATATCTCCTACTCCAAGTTTATATTTGAACTATTGTTGGGTCTATTATTACTTTGCTTACCCACAGAACCTCCCTAGTAAGGCCTTACTCAAGGTCAGAGAATCTGAGCTTGCTTTACCCAGCAGGGATGCA
Organism: Peromyscus maniculatus bairdii; assembly: GCF_049852395.1. Taxonomy (NCBI): domain Eukaryota; kingdom Metazoa; phylum Chordata; class Mammalia; order Rodentia; family Cricetidae; genus Peromyscus; species Peromyscus maniculatus. The sequence goes on along the minus strand of NC_134852.1, from coordinate 57,946,298 downwards.
TAATAGGATAATTTGGCCAGGGGTGTGGGTACCATGTGTTTTGAAGGGTCTACACTTGACTGTACTTTAATCTTGAAAGGGGGATGTCTTTTGCCTCTCCCTTTGGTAGTGTATACAAAGCCCACTAGAATAATACTCTGGGTGGCTGGGTATTGACCCAGGGCCCTTCCAAAACTATCATGTGACTCTGTCTTTCTTGTTGTCTTAGTCTGTATTTCTATCTAATACTTTCTCATTCCTCTTTCCTCACCCCAAGAACCCTTTGACAGGCTGGACTCTGATGCTTAAGCATCTGCTGTGGCATAATGCTTATGTATACTGGTTTAATAAAATGCTGATTGGTCAGTAGCCAGGCAGGAAGTATAGGTAGGATAAACAGACAAGGAGAATTCTGGGAAGAGAAAGGCTGAGTCAGGAGCTGCCAGCCTGTTGTCCAGGGAGCATGATGTAATGGCACACAGGTAAAGCCATGGAACATGTGGCAACATATAGATTAATAGAAATGGGCTGAGCTTACATGTAAGAGCTAGTCAGTAGGAAGCCTGAGCTAATGGCCAAGCAGTTTTAATTAATATAAGCCTCCGTGTGTTTTTACTTGCGTCTGAGCAGCTGTGGACTGGGAGAGACACAGGAAAACTTCCAGCTACAAGCATCAATTTCTTTTGGAATATGACAAGATACAACTTACCCAAGTTGTTTTAAACATCTAACTCCACTCCACCTGAGATGCTTTGGAAATGAGGAGCATCTCCATGGCAGGGAGTGAGGTGGGTAAGGCCTAAAGAAGTCTCCAGTAGAATCAGTGTGCTCTGGCAATGGAGATCCAGCTGTGGAATTCTTTGTAACCAGTCTGTGTGATAGAAATAAACTTAAAATTAATCATATCAAGCTTAATTAATGAGGGTTTGAGCCATGCTGTAAAGACTTCATGCTGGTAACTGAAATGATCTGGGTGCTACTGATGTACCCAAACATGTGATGACAGAAAAGACCCACAATGTTAATTTCCATCTGTTTTTCTTTCCTGAGAAATTGGTGAAATCCACTTAGATAGCTCAACGTTTCACATCCGTGGCCTCAAGTGGAACTGTGTTCTACTCCTTGTTAAATAATTAAAAATGGGGATTCTCATACTAGGTTATTGAATAAACTGCTGTAGAGATTTCAGTTTTCTAGAGTTTTCTCATTCTTTTCGGCCCATGCTTTGCTGGTTTGAACTTGCACTTTCTTAAGACTCCCTTAAATAACATCATTTAACAATTTTATCAGTAAAGAAGTTTAAGTTTCAAGCAGTGCCTGGATACTTACTAATGTCTAGAGAGTGACTTCATTTCTGCCCTGAATCTACATTTACCTCAGTAACATTGGCCTTGAACTCACCCAGGTCCCTGTAACTTCTGCCTTGAAACTGCCTACATCATTGTAGATTCTGCTCTGAGACTGCCCGTGTTACTACAACATTGGCCCTATATTTGCCTGTGTTCCTGTAACTATGGAGCTAAGCTTGTGATTAGCTCCTGGAATTTTGGTACTCTTGTGTTTTTAAGCCAGCAAGATGGATATGCATGCTTTATTTCAGAACCACAGCTACATGTAAACAATTTTGAAATCTCAGTGTTAGACAATTGAAAACTTCTGTAACTTTCATCAAAGTGAAACTTGGGCTAGACTGAATATATCCACCCTCTCTGTTGCCACACAGATTGTGAATAGTCTTAGCAGCCATTGTAACTCCAGGAGAGATTCTAGAACTCTGCCTACCATCATCCATCCCCAAGACCTATAGTGCTGAAAGTCATAAAAACTATAAACCAGGATTTCATGCCAAAGATTAGACATCTACAAAAGCAAGAAACTTTATTTTTCATATTGGATTATGTTACTTGTTTAAAGTTATTAACTGTTATAAATAACTTGTAATTTTGCTGATTAACTGTTTTAATAACAATTTTAAATGGATTATAATTACTTTCAAAAGAATGACCACATTTTACAGGATATATTGATAATGGCCTTAACAATTTATTGTGAGGATCAGATGACTTTGAGTCTCCTTGGTGTAGGATTCATTTATAAACATGCTTTTTCCTTATGACTTCTTATTCAATGTATTTCAAGCAGTTGATTTTGCCAAACAGAAAGGATTAAGAACTTATTGGTGATATTTGGAGGATACATTCTGAGAAACAATTTAATATTGTTTTAAAATCTAACAATATTAGAGATTTCTAGAAATGCTATTTAAAATTTGGATGAATTGTATTTTGGTATTAAATATTATGTAATACCATGGAGAAAATGAACTTTGAGAATATAAAAAAGAGTTTAAGACCAAACACTTTTCTCACAGCCATACACATTTTATAAAAGTGGTGGAACCTACCACACATGGGTCCCTTCATAAAGGTTTGGGGACCCATCACATATTGGTCTCTTCATAATGTTGGGGAGACCCATCACACAAGAATCCCTTTATAATGGTGAGGGACCCATCAAATATGGATCTCTTTACTCACTCTGGATGGATGAAGACAGGGTAGGTTGTTGTTGAGAGGCATCTTCTCCTCAGGCTTGGAGGGGTTCTGCTGACCTCCAAGATGAAGAGTGACAGTGTGATATCCTCTGGCTAAGTTCCATCAGAAGATCCTCCTTGAGAGCTTTAGTGTAGATCATAGAGCATAGACATACAAGTTAGTCTTGATAAAGTCAATTTAGCCCCATTCCAGTACTGGGAAAGGAAAGAAGGAGAGAGGGGATTCCTCAGGAGGCTTCTGGTGAGGGACATGGCTGTGCTGGTTGGTGTGACACTGAAATGCTAAGAGTGGGTAGAGGGCCATGGAATTCTGTCCTGAACACTGCTAGGATCCTGAAATGCAGACTCTGTGTGAGAAAATGTACAAAACAAATATACCTGCCTACTCAACGACAGACACCTCTCTATGCCTGCTGTTGGTAACCAGAGACAATCAGGAAAAGAATCTATCTGTGAGACGCAGTTAGATCCTAACACTTCAACAAACTGGAAAAGAGATTTCACTTCCAGCTACATTTCCCTGTCAACAAGATGAGCACAGTGTTCCTCAACTCTCAAATAATTCCAAATAAAATCTCCATCTATCCAGATTCTATTTCTAGCCTCTTCTTATTTCTCTTAACTTCTCTTTTCCTCTCCCTCTTTCTCCATTTTCTAAAATGTATAATTTACTAAGTCAATGCCCTTGACACAAAACCCTGACTTTTACTACGGTTTTCATCAGCTTATAAAATACTGTTTTATTTCACAAGAAGACTGATGATACACAGACAATCTTGGGTGAAACATCACATCTTTGATGCAGGCATCTGAACATTAAGTTAGGCTTTCTTACTACTTAACTACCCACCCCACCACACTAGCTTTTCGATTATCAGTTCTACTTTGTCAACATCACAAACTGTTATAGATCTAAAATTTGCTTACAGATAAGTAAAATCACTGCTGCACACATTGTCTTATTTGGCTTCAATGCCATCTGCTTGCTTATGTTTCCTTTCATAAAACCCACAAGCTCTGCCCCTCATACTTTAAAAAGTAACTCCTACATGGTCTGTCTAGATTCAGATCGCATGTTCCCTGTGCCCAAGGTATTCTAGACTTCCTGTGGCTGTGTCTGACCCCCTCTGTGACCAGAATGTGCTCTCTGCAAACATATACTGTGACTCATTCTGTGTCTGTTGGTTTGCTTTCTTTCACACACTCTGTGAAGGCAGAGAGTGTGTGTTCATTACTGTGTCCTTCATAGTCAGTACTTTTTTCTCTGTAGGGAATGGGCCTAGAAAATTCTTATTGAGTAAATATAGAATTGCATGAAATTATAGAGTCTGACTGATCAAAAAATAGATGCAATTGCTTATTGTTTAAATGGGGAAATGGTAGCACTGACTAATAAAGTACTTATAATATTAGAATTATTTAAAATGTCTTGAGTAGTGCTTGGTCCAGAGTGATGTTTATGTACGTATTAGTGGTTACTGTTAGAAATAAGTTTGGTGATGTTAAGAAACATATTTGAGCACACAAATTCACACACAAGAGTCAGAGAATGGCAATTGGGAATGCCAACAAGAATTGGTGACCTAACTAAGAAATGAACACAGAGAGGAATGACCTAAATAGAGAAATGAACAATATCCAGGCTCCAGCTCCAAAGTCCCTGCATAAAGCTAAACAAATGTGTATTTTGAACCTACTAATGAAGGTATTGCTACATACCATGTGATAGAACTATCACCAGTAATGAGTAAGTGTATGTAACAGCAAAATTGAAGTCATTATACCCAGGGCCAAGGTTCACTCTTAAACTCAATAATCAACAGTCTCAGTGTTCCCTGCAAACTGATATCTGTCTGATTAATGTTAATAAAACCTTGTTTTATATATGTTTTTAAAAAATTTGTTTTATTTTCAAATTATATGTGCATGAATGTATTCACATGAGTGCAGGTGCCTTGGCTAGAGGCCTCAGATCCCTGCCTCAGAGTGAGTGCTGGGAATATAAATTGAGTTCTATACAAAAGCAGTGTATGCTCTGGGAGACATGTTTCCAGCCCCTGATTTTTTTATTGGGTCTTTTATGTATTGGGAATGGATGAAAATGTAAACTGTGAGTTTCTAAGTATAGTTGAAATACAAACACACTTGCATAGATAGATAGATAGATAGATAGATAGACAAAGGGACACACAGAGAGGGGGTAGTTCAGCCAAATTATTTATGCAATTTATAATATTAAGTAGATATGAATGAGGAGAGAGCCAAATGCAAGTTTGAGAACTGAAGATTGTTAAAAATTCAATTAGAGAGTCCTATGGAGAAATTGGATCAAGAGGAATAAGGAGGATGAAGGGCTTTATGGGAGACATTAAAATCTCAGTAGAGAGTTGTCAAGAGACCAGATCCAGAGGGAGACATGTCTTCTAAAAGATGCAGTTAGATGAAAAATAAATAAATAAATTAAATAAATAAATAAATAAATAAATAAAATCTAAAAGAATGAAGAAAATGTCTGAATTATAGGATACCAGTGTATGAAAAAGTAATTTAAAAAGCAGGTTCTGATACCATATTTAAAACAACATTTTTTCTTTTTTCCTTTTTGTTTGGCTTTTGAATTAGCTATAATAGACTGGTAGTAGGAATGAATTTACAGGAAAACAAAATACTGAAATTATTTTGGCATATGTACCTCTTTCTTGATAATAGAATTCCATTGCTATTTATATTCTACATGGCCTTTTTGTTCCGAACGTGGCTAATGTTTACTATAAGATGTGTGATGTCTAATTTTATTAGCATGAAGACTCAGGATTGTGTAAACATTACCAAAATATCTGACTTAACCTTTCATCTATATCTTTGTTTGTTGTTTTAGATTAGTGATTTTTCTTTCTCATTGCTCTTTCTTCCTCTGATGAGCTTTCCTCCTCCACTTCCTCTCTTTCTCCCTCCCTCCGTCTCTTCCTTCCCCCTCCCATTCTTCTTTGCCTTCTTTTTTGTCCCTTAGAGTCAAATGGAAACTTTTGGTCAGATTGCTGATTAGAATTATTTGTCTTGAATGTGTTAGAAACTGAGGGTCATCTTGCCATCCATAAGAGACAGTAATGATTCCTTATTGTGACAAACCAAGACATAGATGAGCAGTGTTGCTTAGCATCATTTCACTGTGAGGAGCAAGATGTGTGGACTGGACTATGCAGCTAGTCTATCAGAGAGCAGCAAAGTACAAGGAGGAGAGCTAAGATATGACACAGGTGTTTTTGTTTGACTCTTATGTAATTTGGAATATATTTAAAAGTTAGAATGTACTAGCATTCCTGTTTCATTTTATAAAGTAAAATTCATTAAATTCTTACATGGGGAATCTGATAGAAAACATTTTAATGGACTGAATATTCTCTGAACCTTTTCACTGTTAGTTATTTCCCCTTCCAGAATGTTTGGTTTTGATTGATTGTGCTAGCTGTGAGCTTCAATTTATGAGTTTGTGACTAGGCTGTTCAGAGCCCACTTTCAAGATGGATATATGGTAACTATCATACAATATCATTTTTATTAGAGGTTCTATCTGTGCCAAGATAACTTGACCTTGTGTAAGTGTCTTTTCTTCCTTAATTTTTGAGACAAAGCTTAGTACATTTGACTCATCCTTTGTTTAGTAAGTATTGCTTTCTTCTGAGGTAATATTGATTTTTCTTTGATGTTTTATTTTGCTGAAAATTGAAAGGATTTTTTTCA